>NC_057824.1:12086760-12719113 GCF_910594005.1 Cervus elaphus | reverse complement strand
AAAACTCCAGAGGTACGTGGAGATCAGTGCCTCCAAAGGAGACGATGCCTGACTCCTCGTGAAACTTGATAGGAGTCCCAGGATTCCTGTGGCACGTGGAAAGGGACCCCTTGGTCTCCCGCCTCAGCTGGAGAGGCGTCCCAATTGCCCTACCAAGCCTCGAGGAGAATCCCGAGTGGTCCCTCGCAACAAGGCAGGAGTCCTGACGTCGCTGAACAAACACGTGTGTGGAAGGGCCATCCCCGTCGTAACTCGAGAATATACCCCAGGTTCCCGCCGCAACTCGAGAAAAACCATGAGACTTCCCCCTCCCCGCAAAATGAGGCCCGATTCCCCTGCACTGCATGCAGAGTAATTCCGTGTTGCACATCACACATGAAAGGAGCATTATTTTCCTTGATGGCACTCCAGAGAAACCCCAAGAACACTGTTTCAAGGCTAGAGGGATCCTGAGGTCACTGTAGCAACACGAAACAGCTCCGTGGACCAAGAATCAACTCGAGATGAGAGGTTAGTCCCTGGCTTCGACTCCAGAGGAATACCACCTTACCACAAGCACCTCAAGAGGAGGCTTCTCTCAACTATAGCTATGTGAGAGGGACCCTGAGTTTGCGGCCTCAAGTGGAATGGATACCACGATGCCCTGACTCGAAATACGGCCGGATATCCCTGCAGTGACTTGAATGCAGACTCGTCTTGCATCTCCCAAGAGGAAAGGATGTCTGAATCCCCTGTGGAGACCACAGAGAAAGACCTACTTCCCCACCTCATCGCGACCCGAGGCCTCAGATCTTTTGAAAACTCAAGAGGTACGCGGAGATCAGTGCCTCCAAAGGAGACGATGCCTGACTCCTCGTGAAACTTGATAGGATTCCCAGGATTCCTGTGGCACGTGGAAAGGGACCCTTGGTCTCCCGCCTCAGATGGAGAGGCGTCCCAATTGCCCTGCCAAGCCTCGAGGAGAATCCCGCGTTGTCCCTCGCAACTAGGCAGGAGTCCTGACATGGCTGAAGAAACACGTGTGTGGAAGGGCCATCCCCGTCGAAACTCGAGAATATACCCCAGGTTCCCGCCGCAACTCGAGAAAAACCATGAGACTTCCCCCTCGCCGCAAAATGAGGCCCGATTCCCCTGCACTGCATGCAGAGTAATTCCGTGTTGCACATCACACATGAAATGAGCCTTATTTTCCTTGATGGCACTCCAGAGAAACCCCAAGAACACTGTTTCAAGGCTAGAGGGATCCTGAGGTCACTGTAGCCACACTAAAGAGCTCCGTGGACCAAAAATCAACTCGAGATGAGAGGTTAGTCCCTGGCTTCCACTCCAGAGGAATACCACCTTACCACAAGCACCTCAAGATGACGCTTCTCTCAGCTCTAGGTATCTGAGAGGGACCCTGAGTTTGCGGCCTCAAGTGGAATGGACACCGTGATGCCCTGACTCGAAATAAGGCCGGATATCCTTGCAGTGACTTGAATGCAGGCTCGTCTTGCATCTCCCAAGACGAAAGTATGTCTGAATCCCCTGTGGAGACCATAGAAAAAGACCTAGTTCCCCACCTCATCACGACCAGAGGCCTCACATCCTTTGAAAACCCCAGAGGTACACGAAGATCAGTGCCTCCAAAGGAGACGATGGCTGACTCCTCCTGAAACTTGATAGGAGTCCCAGGTTTCCTGTGGCACGTGGAAAGGGACTCTTGGTCTCCCGCCTCAGCTGGAGAGGCATCCCAATTGCCCTGGCAAGCCTGGAGGAGAATCACGAGTTGTCCCTCGCAACTAGGAAGGAGTCCTGACGTCGCTGAACAAACACGTGGGTGGAAGGGCCATCCCCGTTGTAACTCGAGAATATACCCCAGGTTCCCGCCGCAACTCGAGAAAAACCATGAGACTTCCCCCTCGCCGCGAGATGAGGCCCGATTCCCCTGCACTGCATGCTGAGCAATCCGTGCTGCACATCAAACATGAAAGGAGCCTTGATTTCCTTGATGGCACTCCAGAGAAACGCCAAGAACACTGTTTCAAGGCTAGAGGGATCCTGAGGTCACTGTAGCAACACGAAACAGCTCCGTGGACCAAGAATCAACTCGAGATGAGAGGTTAGTCCCTAGCTTCGACTCCAGAGGAATACCACCTTACCACAAGCACCTCAAGAGGAGGCTTCTCTCAGCTCTAGATATGTGAGAGGGACCCTGAGTTTGCGGCCTCAAGTGGAATGGACACCGTGATGCCCTGACTCGAAATAAGGCCGAATATCCCTGCAGTGACTTGAATGCAGGCTCGTCTTGCATCTCCCAAGACGAAAGGATGTCTGAATCCCCGGTGGAGACCACAGAGAAAACCTACTTCCCCACCTCATCGTGACCGGAGGCCTCACATCATTTGAAAACTCCAGAGGTACGCGGAGATCAGTGCCTCCAAAGGAGACGATGCCTGACTCCTCCGGAAACTTGATAGGAGTCCCAGGTTTCCTGTGGCACGTGGAAAGGGACCCTTGGTCTCCCGCCTCAGCTGGAGAGGCGTCCCAATTGCCCTGCCAAGCCTCGAGGAGAATCCCGAGTTGTCCCTCGCAACTAGGCAGGAGTCCTGACGTCGCTGAACAAACACGTGTGTGGAAGGGCCATCCCCGTCGTAACTCGAGAATATACCCCAGGTTCCCGCCGCAACTCGAGAAAAACCATGAGACTTCCCCCTCGCCGCGAGATGAGGCCCGATTCCCCTGCACTGCGTGCAGAGCAATTCCGTGTTGCACATCACACATGAAAGGAGCCTTGATTTCCTTGATGGCACTCCAGAGAAACCCCAAGAACACTGTTTCAAGGCTAGAGGGATCCTGAGGTCACTGTAGCAACACGAAAGAGCTCCGTGGACCAAAAATCAACTCGAGATGAGAGGTTAGTCCCTGGCTTCGACTCCAGAGGAATACCACCTTACCACAAGCACCTCAAGAGGAGGCTTCTCTCAGCTCTAGCTATGTGAGAGGGACCCTGAGTTTGCGGCCTCAAGTGGAATGGACACCGCGATGCCCTGACTCGAAATAATGCCGGATATCCTTGCAGTGACTTGAATGCAGGCTCGTCTTGCATCTCCCAAGACGAAAGGATGTCTGAATCCCCTGTGGAGACCACAGAGAAAGACCAAGTTCCCCACCTCATCGCGACCGGAGGCCTCACATCCTTTGAAAATTCCAGAGGTACGCAGAGATCAGTGCCTCCAAAGGAGACATTGCCTGACTCCTCGTGAAACTTGATATGAGTCCCAAGATTCCTGTGGCACGTGGAAAGGGACCCTTGGTCTCCCCCCTCAGCTGGAGAGGCGTCCCAATTGCCCTGCCAAGCCTCGAGGAGAATCCCGAGTTGTCCCTCGCAACTAGGCAGGAGTCCTGACGTCGCTGAAGAAACACGTGTGTGGAAGGGCCATCCCCGTCGTAACTCAAGAATATACCCCAGGTTCCCGCCGCAACTCGAGAAAAACCATGAGACTTCCCCCTCGCCGAAAAATGAGGCCCCATACCGTGCACTGCGTGCAGAGCAATTCCGTGTTGCACATCACACATGAAAGGAGCCTTGATTTCCTTGATGGCACTCCAGAAAAACCCCAAGAACACTGTTTCAAGGCTAGAAGTATCCTGAGGTCATTGTAGCCACACGAAAGAGCTCCGAGGACCAAAAATCAACTCGAGATGAGAGGTTAGTCCCTGGCTTCGACTCCAGAAGAATATCACCTTACCACAAGCACCTCAAGAGGAGGCTTCTCTCAGCTCTAGTTATGTGAGAGGGACCCTGATTTGCGGCCTCAAGTGGAATGGACACCGCGATGCCCTGACTCGAAATAAGGCCGGATATCCCTGCAGTGACTTGAATGCTGGCTCGTCTTGCATCTCCCAAGACGAAAGGATGTCTGAATCCCCTGTGGAGACCACAGAAAAAGAACTAGTTCCCCACCTCATCGCGACCGGAGGCCTCACATCCTTTGAAAACTCCAGAGGTACGCGGAGATCAGTGCCTCCAAAGGAGACGATGCCTGACTCCTCGTGAAACTTGATAGGAGTCCCAGGATTCCTGTGGCACGGGGAAAGGGACCCTTGGTCTCCCGCCTCAGCTGGAGAGGCGTCCCAATTGCCCTGCCACGCCTCGAGGAGAATACCGAGTTGTCCCTCGCAACTAGGCAGGAGTCCTGACGCGGCTGAACAAACACGTGTGTGTAATGGCCATCCCCGTCGTAACTCGAGAATATACCCCAGGTTCCCGCCGCAACTCGAGAAAAACCATGAGACTTCCCCCTCGCCGCGAGATGAGGCCCGATTCCCCTGCACTGCGTGCAGAGCAATTCCGTCTTGCACATCACACATCAAAGGAGCCTTGATTTCCTTGATGGCACTCGAGAGAAACCCCAAGAACACTGTTTCAAGGTAGAGGGATCCTGAGGTCACTGTAGCCACACAAAAGAGCTCCGTGGACCAAAAATCAACTCGAGTTGAGAGGTTAGTCCCTAGCTTCGACTCCAGAGGAATACCACCTTACCACAAGCACCTCAAGAGGAGGCTTCTCTCAGCTCTAGATATGTGAGAGGGACCCTGAGTTTGCGGCCTCAAGTGGAATGGACACCGTGATGCCCTGACTCGAAATAAGGCCGAATATCCCTGCAGTGACTTGAATGCAGGCTCGTCTTGCATCTCCCAAGACGAAAGGATGTCTGAATCCCCTGTGGAGACCACAGAGAAAGACCTACTTTCCCACCTCATCGCGACCGGAGGCGTCACATCCTTTGAAAACTCCAGAGGTACGTGGAGATCAGTGCCTCCAAAGGAGACGATGCCTGACTCCTCGTGAAACTTGATAGGAGTCCCAGGATTCCTGTGGCACGTGGAAAGGGACACTTGGTCTCCCGCCTCAGCTGGAGAGGCGTCCCAATTGCCCTACCAAGCCTCGAGGAGAATCCCGAGTGGTCCCTCGCAACAAGGCAGGAGTCCTGACGTCGCTGAACAAACACGTGTGTGGAAGGGCCATCCCCGTCGTAACTCGAGAATATACCCCAGGTTCCCGCCGCAACTCGAGAAAAACCATGAGACTTCCCCCTCACCGCAAAATGAGGCCCGATTCCCCTGCACTGCATGCAGAGTAACTCCGTGTTGCACATCACACATGAAAGGAGCATTATTTTCCTTGATGGCACTCCAGAGAAACCCCAAGAACACTGTTTCAAGGCTAGAGGGATCCTGAGGTCACTGTAGCAACACGAAACAGCTCCGTGGACCAAGAATCAACTCGAGATGAGAGGTTAGTCCCTGGCTTCGACTCCAGAGGAATACCACCTTACCACAAGCACCTCAAGAGGAGGCTTCTCTCAGCTCTAGATATGTGAGAGGGACCCTGAGTTTGCGGCCTCAAGTGGAATGGACACCGTGATGCCCTGACTCGAAATAAGGCCGAATATCCCTGCAGTGACTTGAATGCAGGCTCGTCTTGCATCTCCCAAGACGAAAGGATGTCTGAATCCCCTGTGGAGACCACAGAGAAAGACCTACTTTCCCACCTCATCGCGACCGGAGGCGTCACATCCTTTGAAAACTCCAGAGGTACGCGGAGATCAGTGCCTCCAAAGGAGACGATGCCTGACTCCTCGTGAAACTTGATAGGAGTCCCAGGATTCCTGTGGCACGTGGAAAGGGACCCTTGGTCTCCCGCCTCAGCTGGAGAGGCGTCCCAATTGCCCTGCCAAGCCTCGAGGAGAATCCCGAGTTGTCCCTCGCAACAAAGCAGGAGTCCTGACGTCGCTGAAGAAACACGTGTGTGGAAGGGCCATCCCCGTCGTAACTCGAGAATATACCCCAGGTTCCCGCCGCAACTCGAGAAAAACCATGAGACTTCCCCCTCGCCGCGAGATGAGGCCCGATTCCCCTGCACTGCGTGCAGAGCAATTCCGTGTTGCACATCACACATGAAAGGAGCCTTGATTTCCTTAATGGTACTGCAGAGAAACCCCAAGAATACTGTTTCAAGGCTAGAGGGATCCTGAGGTCACTGTAGCAACACGAAAGAGCTCCGTGGACCAAAAATCAACTCGAGATGAGAGGTTAGTCCCTGGCTTCGACTCGAGAGGAATAACACCTTACCTAAAGCACCTCAAGAGGAGGCTTCTCTCAGCTCTAGCTATGTGAGAGGGACCCTGAGTTTGCGGCCTCAAGTGGAATGTACACCGCGATGCCCTGACTCGAAATAATGCCGGATATCCCTGCAGTGACTTGAATGCAGGCTCGTCTTGCATCTCCCAAGACAAAGGATGTCTGAATCCCCTGTGGAGACCACAGAGAAAGACCAAGTTCCCCACCTCATCGCGACCGGAGGCCTCACATCCTTTGAAAATTCCAGAGGTACGCAGAGATCAGTGCCTCCAAAGGAGACAATGCCTGACTCCTCGTGAAACTTGATATGAGTCCCAAGATTCCTGTGGCACGTGGAAAGGGACCTTTGGTCTCCCCCCTCAGCTGGAGAGGTGTCCCAATTGCCCTGCCAAGCCTCGAGGAGAATCCCGAGTTTTCCCTCGCAACTAGGCAGGAGTCCTGACGTCGCTGAACAAGCATATTTGTGGAAGGGCCATCCCTGTCGTAACTCAAGAATATACCCCAGGTTCCCGCCGCAACTCGAGAAAAACCATGAGACTTCCCCCTCGCCGAAAAATGAGGCCCCATACCGTGCACTGCGTGCAGAGCAATTCCGTGTTGCACATCACACATGAAAGGAGCCTTGATTTCCTTGATGGCACTCCAGAAAAACCCCAAGAACACTGTTTCAAGGCTAGAAGTATCCTGAGGTCACTGTAGCCACACGAAAGAGCTCCGAGGACCAAAAATCAACTCGAGATGAGAGGTTAGTCCCTGGCTTCGACTCCAGAAGTATATCACCTTACCACAAGCACCTCAAGAGGAGGCTTCTCTCAGCTCTAGGTATGTGAGAGGGACCCTGATTTGCGGCCTCAAGTGGAATGGACACCGCAATGCCCTGACTCGAAATAAGGCCGGATATCCCTGCAGTGACTTGAATGCTGGCTCGTCTTGCATCTCCCAAGACGAAAGGATGTCTGAATCCCCTGTGGAGACCACAGAAAAAGAACTAGTTCCCCACCTCATCGCGACCGGAGGCCTCACATCCTTTGAAAACTCCAGAGGTACGCGGAGATCAGTGCCTCCAAAGGAGACGATGCCTGACTCCTCGTGAAACTTGATAGGAGTCCCAGGATTCCTGTGGCACGGGGAAAGGGACCCTTGGTCTCCCGCCTCAGCTGGAGAGGCGTCCCAATTGCCCTGCCAAGCCTCGAGGAGAATCCCGAGTTGTCCCTCGCAACTAGGCAGGAGTCCTGACGCGGCTGAACAAACACGTGTGTGTAATGGCCATCCCCGTCGTAACTCGAGAATATACCCCAGGTTCCCGATGCAACTCGAGAAAAACCATGAGACTTCCCCCTCGCCGCGAGATGAGGCCCGATTCCCCTGCACTGCATGCAGAGCAATTCCGTCTTGCACATCACACATCAAAGGAGCCTTGATTTCCTTGATGGCACTCGAGAGAAACCCCAAGAACACTGTTTCAAGGTAGAGGGATCCTGAGGTCACTGTAGCCACACAAAAGAGCTCCGTGGACCAAAAATCAACTCGAGTTGAGAGGTTAGTCCCTGGCTTCGACTCCAGAGGAATACCACCTTACCACAAGCACCTCAAGAGGAGGCTTCTCTCAGCTCTAGATATGTGAGAGGGACCCTGAGTTTGCAGCCTCAAGTGGAATGGACACCGTGATGCCCTGACTCGAAATAAGGCCGGATATCCCTGCAGTGACTTGAATGCAGGCTCGTCTTGCATCTCCCAAGACGAAATGATGTCTGAATCCACTGTGGAGACCACAGAGAAAAACTACTTCCCCACCTCATCGCAACCGGAGGCCTCAAATCCTTTGAAAACTCCAGAGGTACGCGGAGATCAGTGCCTCCAAAGGAGACGATGCCTGACTCCTCGTGAAACTTGATAGGAGTCCCAGGATTCTTGTGGCATATGGAAAGGGACCCTTGGTCTACCGCCTCAGCTGGAGAGGCGTCCCAATTGCCCTGCCAAGCACCCAGGAGAATCCCGAGTTGTCCCTCGCAACTAGGCAGGAGTCATGACGTCGCTGAACAAACACGTGGGTGGAAGGGCCTCCCCGTCGTAAGTCGAGAATATACCCCAGGTTCCCGCCGCACCTCGAGAAAAACCATGAGACTACCCCCTCGCTGTGAGATGAGGCCCGATTCCCCTGCACTGCGGGCAGAGCAATTCCGTGTGGCACATCACACATGAAAGGAGCCTTGATTTCCTTGATGGCACTCCAGAGAAAACCCAAGAACAGTGTTTCAAGGCTAGAGGGAAACTGAGGTCACTGTAGCAACATGAAAGAGCTCCGTGGACCAAGAATCAACTCGAGATGAGAGGTTAGTCCCTGGATTCGACTCCAGAGGAATACCACCTTACCACAAGCACCTCAAGAGGAGGCTTCTCTCAGCTCTATGTATGTGAGAGGGACCCTGATTTTGCGGCCTCAAGTGGAATGGACACCGCGATGCCCTGACTCGATATAAGGCCGGATATCCCTGCAGTGACTTGAATGCAGGCTCGTCTTGCATCTCCCAAGATGAAAGGATGTCTGAATCCCCTGTGGAGACCACAGAGAAAGACCTACTTCCCCACCTCATCGCGACCCGAGGCCTCAGATCTTTTGAAAACTCCAGAGGTACGCGGAGATCAGTGCCTCCAAAGGAGACGATGCCTGACTCCTCGTGAAACTTGATAGGATTCCCAGGATTCCTGTGGCACGTGGAAAGGGACCCTTGGTCTCCCGCCTCAGATGGAGAGGCGTCACAATTGCCCTGCCAAGCCTCGAGGAGAATCCCGCGTTGTCCCTTGCAACTAGGCAGGAGTCCTGACATGGCTGAACAAACACGTGGGTGGAAGGGCCATCCCCGTCGTAACTCGAGAATATACCCCAGGTTCCCGCCGCAAATCGAGAAAAACCATGAGATTTCTCCCTCACCGCGAGATGAGGCCCGATTCCCCTGCACTGCGTGCAGAGCAATGCCCTGTTGCACATCACACAGGGAAGGAGCCTTGATTTCCTTGATGGCACTCCAGAGAAACCCCAAGAACACTGTTTCAAGGCTAGAGGGATCCTGAGGTCACTGTAGCAACACGAAAGAGCTCCATGGACCAAAATTCAACTCGAGATGAGAGGTTAGTCCCTGGCTTCGACTCCAGAGGAATACCACCTTACCACAAGCACCTCAAGAGGAGGCTTCTCTCAGCTCTAGCTATGTGAGAGGGACCCTGAGTTTGCGGCCTCAAGTGGAATGGACACCGAGATGCCCTGACTCGGAATAAGGCCGGATATCCCTGCAGTGACTTAAATGCAGGCTCGTTTTGCATCTCCAAGACGAAAGGATGTCTGAATCCCCTGTGGAGACCACAGAGAAAGACCTAGTTCCCCACCTCATCGCGACCGGAGGCCTCACATCCTTTGAAAACTCCAGAGGTACGCGGAGATCAGTGCCTCCAAAGGAGACGATGCCTGACTCCTCGGGAAACTTGAAAGGAGTCCCAGGATTTCTGTGGCACGTGGAAAGGGAGCCTTGGTCTCCCGCCTCAGCTGGAGAGGCGTCACAATTGCCCTGCCACGCCTCGAGGAGAATCCCGAGTTGTCCCTCGCAACTAGGCAGGAGTCCTGACATGGCTGAACAAACACGTGGGTGGAAGGGCCATCCCCGTAGTAACTCGAGAATATACCCCAGGTTCCCGCCGCAACTCGAGAAAAACCATGAGACTTCCCCCTCGCCGCGAGATGAGGCCCGATTCCCCTGCACTGCGTGCAGAGCAATTCCGTGTTGCACATCACACATGAAAGGAGCCTTGATTTCCTTAATGGCACTCCAGAGAAACCCCAAGAACACTGTTTCAAGACTAGAGGGATCCTGAGGTCACTGTAGCAACACGAAAGAGCTACGTGGACCAAAAATCAACTCGAGATGAGAGGTTAGTCCCTGGCTTCGACTCCAGAGGAATACCACCTTACCACAAGCACCTCAAGAGGAGGATTCTCTCAGCTCTAGGTATATGAAAGGGACCCTGATTTTGCGGCCTCAAGTGGAATGGATACAGCGATGCCCTGACTCGAAATAAGGCTGGATATCCCTGCAGTAACTTGAATGCAGGCTCGTCTTGCATCTGCCAAGATGAAAGGATGTCTGAATCCCCTGTGGAGACCACAGAGAAAGACCTAGTTGCCCACCTCATCGCGACCGGAGGCCTCACATCCTTTGAAAACTCCAGAGGTACGCGGATATCAGTGCCTCCAAAGGAGACGATGCCTGACTCCTCGTGAACCTTGATAGGAGTCCCAGGATTCCTGTGGCACGTGGAAAGGGACCCTTGTTCTCCCGCCTCAGCTGGAGAGGCGTCACAATTGCTCTGCCAAGCCTCGAGGAGAATCCCGAGTTGTCCCTCGCAACTAGGCAGGAGTCCTGACGTCGCTGAACAAACACGTGTGTGGAAGGGCCATTCCCGTTGTAACTCGAAAACATACCCCAGGTTCCCGCCGCAACTCGAGAAAAACCTGAGACTTCCCCCTCGCCGTGAGATGAGGCCCGATTCCCCTGCACTGCGTGCAGAATAATTCCGTGTTGCACATCACACATGAAAGGAGCCTTGATTACCTTGATGGCACTCCAGAGAAACCCCAAGAACACTGTTTCAAGGCTAGAGGGATCCTGAGGTCACTGTAGCAACACGAAAGAGCTCCGTGGACGAAAAATCAACTCGAGATGAGAGGTTAGTCCCTGGCTTCGACTCCAGAGGAATACCACCTTACCTCAAGCACCTCAAGAGGAGGCTTCTCTCAGCTCTATGTATGTGAGAGGGACCCTGATTTTGCGGCCTCAAGTGGAATGGACACTGCGATGCCCTGACACGAAATAAGGCCGGATATCCCTGCAGTGACTTGAATGCAGGCTCGTCTTGCATCTCCCAAAAAGAAAGGTTGTCTGAATCCCCTGTGGAGACCACAGAGAAAGACCTAGTTCCCCATCTCATCGCGACCGGAGGCCTCACATCCTTTGAAAACTCCAGAGGTACGCGGAGATAAGTGCCTCCAAAGGTGACGAAGCCTGACTCCTCGTGAAACTTGATAGGAGTCTCAGGATTCCTGTGGCACGTGGAAAGGGACCCTTGGTCTACCGCCTCAGCTGGAGAGGCGTCCCAATTGCCCTGCCAAGCCTCGAGGAGAATCCCGAGTTGTCCCTCGCAACTAGGCTGGAGTCTGACGTCGCTGAACAAACACGTGGGTGGAAGGGCCATCCCCGTCGTAACTCGAGAATATACCCCAGGTTCCCGCCGCAACTCGAGAAAAACCATGAGACTTCCCCCTCGCCGCGAGATGAGGCCCGATACCCTGCACTGCATGCACAGCAATTCCGTGTTGTACATCACACATGAAAGGAGCCTTGATTTCCTTTATGGCACTCCAGAGAAACCCCAAGAACGCTGTTTCAAGGCTAGAGGGATCCTGAGGTCACTGTAGCAACACGAAAGAGCTCCGTGGATCAAAAATCAACTCGAGATGAGAGGTTAGTCCCTGGCTTCGACTCCAGAGGAATACCACCTTACCACAAGCACCTCAAGAGGAGGCTTCTCTCAGCTCTATGTATGTGAGAGGGACCCTGAATATGCGGCCACAAGTGGAATGGACCCCGCGATGCCCTGACGCGAAATAAGGCCGGATATCCCTGCAGTGACTTGAATGCAGGCTCGTCTTGCATCTCCCAAGATGAAAGGATGTCTGAATCCCCTGTGGAAACCACAGAGAAAGACCTAGTTCCCCACCTCATCGCGACCGGAGGCCTCACATCCTTTGAAAACTCCAGAGGTACGCGGAGATCAGTGCCTCCAAAGGAGACGATGCTTAAATCCTCGTGAAACTTGATAGGAGTCCCAGGATTCCTGTGGCACGTGGAAAGGGACCCTTGGTCTCCCGCCTCAGCTGGATTGGCGTCCCAATTGCCCTGCCAAGCCTCGAGGAGAATCCCGAGTTGTCCCTCGCAACTAGGCAGGAGTCTGACGTCGCTGAACAAACACGTGGGTGGAAGGGCCATCCCCGTCGTAACTCGAGAATATACCCCAGGTTCCCGCCGCAACTCGAGAAAAACCATGAGCCTTTCCCCTCGCCGCAAAATGAGGCCCGATTCCCCTGCACTGCATGCAGAGTAATTCCGTGTTGCACATCACACATGAAAGGAGCATTATTTTCCTTGATGGCACTCCAGAGAAACCCCAAGAACACTGTTTCAAGGCTAGAGGGATCCTGAGGTCACTGTAGCAACACGAAACAGCTCCGTGGACCAAGAATCAACTCGAGATGAGAGGTTAGTCCCTGGCTTCGACTCCAGAGGAATACCACCTTACCACAAGCACCTCAAGAGGAGGCTTCTCTCAGCTCTAGATATGTGAGAGGGACCCTGAGTTTGCGGCCTCAAGTGGAATGGACACCGTGATGCCCTGACTCGAAATAAGGCCGAATATCCCTGCAGTGACTTGAATGCAGGCTCGTCTTGCATCTCCCAAGACGAAAGGATGTCTGAATCCCCTGTGGAGACCACAGAGAAAGACCTACTTTCCCACCTCATCGCGACCGGAGGCGTCACATCCTTTGAAAACTCCAGAGGTACGCGGAGATCAGTGCCTCCAAAGGAGACGATGCCTGACTCCTCGTGAAACTTGATAGGAGTCCCAGGATTCCTGTGGCACGTGGAAAGGGACCCTTGGTCTCCCGCCTCAGCTGGAGAGGCGTCCCAATTGCCCTGCCAAGCCTCGAGGAGAATCCCGAGTTGTCCCTCGCAACAAGGCAGGAGTCCTGACGTCGCTGAAGAAACCCGTGTGTGGAAGGGCCATCCCCGTCGTAACTCGAGAATATACCCCAGGTTCCCGCCGCAACTCGAGAAAAACCATGAGACTTCCCCCTCGCCGCGAGATGACGCCCGATTCCCCTGCACTGCGTGCAGAGCAATTCCGTGTTGCACATCACACATGAAAGGAGCCTTGATTTCCTTGATGGTACTGCAGAGAAACCCCAAGAATACTGTTTCAAGGCTAGAGGGATCCTGAGGTCACTGTAGCAACACGAAAGAGATCCGTGGACCAAAAATCAACTCGAGATGAGAGGTTAGTCCCTGGCTTCGACTCGAGAGGAATAACACCTTACCTAAAGCACCTCAAGAGGAGGCTTCTCTCAGCTCTAGCTATGTGAGAGGGACCCTGAGTTTGCGGCCTCAAGTGGAATGTACACCGCGATGCCCTGACTCGAAATAATGCCGGATATCCCTGCAGTGACTTGAATGCAGGCTCGTCTTGCATCTCCCAAGACGAAAGGATGTCTGAATCCCCTGTGGAGACCACAGAGAAAGACCAAGTTCCCCACCTCATCGCGACCGGAGGCCTCACATCCTTTGAAAATTCCAGAGGTACGCAGAGATCAGTGCCTCCAAAGGAGACAATGCCTGACTCCTCGTGAAACTTGATATGAGTCCCAAGATTCCTGTGGCACGTGGAAAGGGACCTTTGGTCTCCCCCCTCAGCTGGAGAGGTGTCCCAATTGCCCTGCCAAGCCTCGAGGAGAATCCCGAGTTTTCCCTCGCAACTAGGCAGGAGTCCTGACGTCGCTGAACAAGCATATTTGTGGAAGGGCCATCCCTGTCGTAACTCAAGAATATACCCCAGGTTCCCGCCGCAACTCGAGAAAAACCATGAGACTTCCCCCTCGCCGAAAAATGAGGCCCCATACCGTGCACTGCGTGCAGAGCAATTCCGTGTTGCACATCACACATGAAAGGAGCCTTGATTTCCTTGATGGCACTCCAGAAAAACCCCAAGAACACTGTTTCAAGGCTAGAAGTATCCTGAGGTCACTGTAGCCACACGAAAGAGCTCCGTCGACCAAAAATCAACTCGAGATGAGAGGTTAGTCCCTGGCTTCGACTCCAGAGGAATACCACCTTACCACAAGCACCTCAAGAGGAGGCTTCACTCAGCTCTAGCTATGTGAGAGGGACCCTGAGTTTGCGGCCTCAAGTGGAATGGACACCGCGAAGCCCTGACGCGAAATAAGGCCGGATATCCCTGCAGTGACATGAATGCAGGCTCGTCTTGCATCTCCCAAGACGAAATGATGTCTGAATCCACTGTGGAGACAACAGAGAAAACCTACTTCCCCACCTCATCGCAACCGGAGGCCTCAAATCCTTTGAAAACTCCAGAGGTTACGCGGAGATCAGTGCCTCCAAAGGAGACGATGCCTGACTCCTCGTGAAACTTGATAGGAGTCCCAGGATTCCTGTGGCACATGGAAAGGGACCCTTGGTCTACCGCCTCAGCTGGAGAGGCGTCCCAGTTGCCCTGCCAAGCCCCCAGGAGAATCCCGAGTTGTCCCTCGCAACTAGGCAGGAGTCCTGACGTCGCTGAACAAACACGTGGGTGGAAGGGCCATCCCCGTCGTAACTCGAGAATATACCCCAGGTTCCCGCCGCAACTCGAGAAAAACCATGAGATTACCCCCTCGCCGCGAGATGAGACCCGATTCCCCTGCACTGCGGGCAGAGCAATTCCGTGTTGCACATCACACATGAAAGGAGCCTTGATTTCCTTGATGGCACTCCAGAGAAACCCCAAGAACACTGTTTCAAGGCTAGAGGGATCCTGAGGTCACTGTAGCAACAAGAAAGAGCTCCGTGGACCAAAAATCAACTCGAGATGAGAGGTTAGTCCCTGGATTCGACTCCAGAGGAATACCACCTTACCACAAGCACCTCAAGAGGAGGCTTCTCTCAACTATAGCTATGTGAGAGGGACCCTGAGTTTGCGGCCTCAAGTGGAATGGATACCACGATGCCCTGACTCGAAATACGGCCGGATATCCCTGCAGTGACTTGAATGCAGACTCGTCTTGCATCTCCCAAGAGGAAAGGATGTCTGAATCCCCTGTGGAGACCACAGAGAAAGACCTACTTCCCCACCTCATCGCGACCCGAGGCCTCAGATCTTTTGAAAACTCAAGAGGTACGCGGAGATCAGTGCCTCCAAAGGAGACGATGCCTGACTCCTCGTGAAACTTGATAGGATTCCCAGGATTCCTGTGGCACGTGGAAAGGGACCCTTGGTCTCCCGCCTCAGATGGAGAGGCGTCCCAATTGCCCTGCCAAGCCTCGAGGAGAATCCCGCGTTGTCCCTCGCAACTAGGCAGGAGTCCTGACATGGCTGAAGAAACACGTGTGTGGAAGGGCCATCCCCGTCGAAACTCGAGAATATACCCCAGGTTCCCGCCGCAACTCGAGAAAAACCATGAGACTTCCCCCTCGCCGCAAAATGAGGCCCGATTCCCCTGCACTGCATGCAGAGTAATTCCGTGTTGCACATCACACATGAAATGAGCCTTATTTTCCTTGATGGCACTCCAGAGAAACCCCAAGAACACTGTTTCAAGGCTAGAGGGATCCTGAGGTCACTGTAGCCACACTAAAGAGCTCCGTGGACCAAAAATCAACTCGAGATGAGAGGTTAGTCCCTGGCTTCCACTCCAGAGGAATACCACCTTACCACAAGCACCTCAAGATGACGCTTCTCTCAGCTCTAGGTATCTGAGAGGGACCCTGAGTTTGCGGCCTCAAGTGGAATGGACACCGTGATGCCCTGACTCGAAATAAGGCCGGATATCCTTGCAGTGACTTGAATGCAGGCTCGTCTTGCATCTCCCAAGACGAAAGTATGTCTGAATCCCCTGTGGAGACCATAGAAAAAGACCTAGTTCCCCACCTCATCACGACCAGAGGCCTCACATCCTTTGAAAACCCCAGAGGTACACGAAGATCAGTGCCTCCAAAGGAGACGATGGCTGACTCCTCGTGAAACTTGATAGGAGTCCCAGGTTTCCTGTGGCACGTGGAAAGGGACTCTTGGTCTCCCGCCTCAGCTGGAGAGGCATCCCAATTGCCCTGGCAAGCCTGGAGGAGAATCACGAGTTGTCCCTCGCAACTAGGAAGGAGTCCTGACGTCGCTGAACAAACACGTGGGTGGAAGGGCCATCCCCGTTGTAACTCGAGAATATACCCCAGGTTCCCGCCGCAACTCGAGAAAAACCATGAGACTTCCCCCTCGCCGCGAGATGAGGCCCGATTCCCCTGCACTGCATGCTGAGCAATCCGTGCTGCATATCAAACATGAAAGGAGCCTTGATTTCCTTGATGGCACTCCAGAGAAACGCCAAGAACACTGTTTCAAGGCTAGAGGGATCCTGAGGTCACTGTAGCAACACGAAACAGCTCCGTGGACCAAGAATCAACTCGAGATGAGAGGTTAGTCCCTAGCTTCGACTCCAGAGGAATACCACCTTACCACAAGCACCTCAAGAGGAGGCTTCTCTCAGCTCTAGATATGTGAGAGGGACCCTGAGTTTGCGGCCTTATGTGGAATGGACACCGTGATGCCCTGACTCGAAATAAGGCCGAATATCCCTGCAGTGACTTGAATGCAGGCTCGTCTTGCATCTCCCAAGACGAAAGGATGTCTGAATCCCCTGTGGAGACCACAGAGAAAACCTACTTCCCCACCTCATCGTGACCGGAGGCCTCACATCATTTGAAAACTCCAGAGGTACGCGGAGATCAGTGCCTCCAAAGGAGACGATGCCTGACTCCTCCGGAAACTTGATAGGAGTCCCAGGTTTCCTGTGGCACGTGGAAAGGGACCCTTGGTCTCCCGCCTCAGCTGGAGAGGCGTCCCAATTGCCCTGCCAAGCCTCGAGGAGAATCCCGAGTTGTCCCTCGCAACTAGGCAGGAGTCCTGACGTCGCTGAACAAACACGTGTGTGGAAGGGCCATCACCGTCGTAACTCGAGAATATACCCCAGGTTCCCGCCGCAACTCGAGAAAAACCATGAGACTTCCCCCTCGCCGCGAGATGAGGCCCGATTCCCCTGCACTGCGTGCAGAGCAATTCCGTGTTGCACATCACACATGAAAGGAGCCTTGATTTCCTTGATGGCACTCCAGAGAAACCCCAAGAACACTGTTTCAAGGCTAGAGGGATCCTGAGGTCACTGTAGCAACACGAAAGAGCTCCGTGGACCAAAAATCAACTCGAGATGAGAGGTTAGTCCCTGGCTTCGACTCCAGAGGAATACCACCTTACCACAAGCACCTCAAGAGGAGGCTTCTCTCAGCTCTAGCTATGTGAGAGGGACCCTGAGTTTGCGGCCTCAAGTGGAATGGACACCGCGATGCCCTGACTCGAAATAATGCCGGATATCCCTGCAGTGACTTGAATGCAGGCTCGTCTTGCATCTCCCAAGACGAAAGGATGTCTGAATCCCCTGTGGAGACCACAGAGAAAGACCAAGTTCCCCACCTCATCGCGACCGGAGGCCTCACATCCTTTGAAAATTCCAGAGGTACGCAGAGATCAGTGCCTCCAAAGGAGACATTGCCTGACTCCTCGTGAAACTTGATATGAGTCCCAAGATTCCTGTGGCACGTGGAAAGGGACACTTAGTCTCCCCCCTCAGCTGGAGAGGCGTCCCAATTGCCCTGCCAAGCCTCGAGGAGAATCCCGAGTTGTCCCTCGCAACTAGGCAGGAGTCCTGACGTCGCTGAAGAAACACGTGTGTGGAAGGGCCATCCCCGTCGTAACTCGAGAATATACCCCAGGTTCCCGACGCAACTCGAGAAAAACCATGAGACTTCCCCCTCGCCGCGAGATGAGGCCCGATTCCCCTGCACTGCGTGCAGAGCAATTCCGTCTTGCACATCACACATCAAAGGAGCCTTGATTTCCTTGATGGCACTCGAGAGAAACCCCAAGAACACTGTTTCAAGGTAGAGGGATCCTGAGGTCACTGTAGCCACACAAAAGAGCTCCGTGGACCAAAAATCAACTCGAGTTGAGAGGTTAGTCCCTAGCTTCGACTCCAGAGGAATACCACCTTACCACAAGCACCTCAAGAGGAGGCTTCTCTCAGCTCTAGATATGTGAGAGGGACCCTGAGTTTGCGGCCTCAAGTGGAATGGACACCGTGATGCCCTGACTCGAAATAAGGCCGAATATCCCTGCAGTGACTTGAATGCAGGCTCGTCTTGCATCTCCCAAGACGAAAGGATGTCTGAATCCCCTGTGGAGACCACAGAGAAAGACCTACTTTCCCACCTCATCGCGACCGGAGGCGTCACATCCTTTGAAAACTCCAGAGGTACGTGGAGATCAGTGCCTCCAAAGGAGACGATGCCTGACTCCTCGTGAAACTTGATAGGAGTCCCAGGATTCCTGTGGCACGTGGAAAGGGACCCTTGGTCTCCCGCCTCAGCTGGAGAGGCGTCCCTATTGCCCTACCAAGCCTCGAGGAGAATCCCGAGTGGTCCCTCGCAACAAGGCAGGAGTCCTGATGTCGCTGAACAAACACGTGTGTGGAAGGGCCATCCCCGTCGTAACTCGAGAATATACCCCAGGTTCCCGCCGCAACTCGAGAAAAACCATGAGACTTCCCCCTCGCCGCAAAATGAGGCCCGATTCCCCTGCACTGCATGCAGAGTAATTCCGTGTTGCACATCACACATGAAAGGAGCATTATTTTCCTTGATGGCACTCCAGAGAAACCCCAAGAACACTGTTTCAAGGCTAGAGGGATCCTGAGGTCACTGTAGCAACACGAAACAGCTCCGTGGACCAAGAATCAACTCGAGATGAGAGGTTAGTCCCTGGCTTCGACTCCAGAGGAATACCACCTTACCACAAGCACCTCAAGAGGAGGCTTCTCTCAGCTCTAGCTATGTGAGAGGGACCCTGAGTTTGCGGCCTCAAATGGAATGGACACCGTGATGCCCTGACTCGAAATAAGGCCGAATATCCCTGCAGTGACTTGAATGCAGGCTCGTTTTGCATCTCCCAAGACGAAAGGATGTCTGAATCCCCTGTGGAGACCACAGAGAAAGACCTACTTTCCCACCTCATCGCGACCGGAGGCGTCACATCCTTTGAAAACTCCAGAGGTACGCGGAGATCAGTGCCTCCAAAGGAGACGATGCCTGACTCCTCGTGAAACTTGATAGGAGTCCCAGGATTCCTGTGGCACGTGGAAAGGGACCCTTGGTCTCCCGCCTCAGCTGGAGAGGCGTCCCAATTGCCCTGCCAAGCCTCGAGGAGAATCCCGAGTTGTCCCTCGCAACAAGGCAGGAGTCCTGACGTCGCTGAAGAAACACGTGTGTGGAAGGGCCATCCCAGTCGTAAGTCGAGAATATACCCCAGGTTCCCGCCGCAACTCGAGAAAAACCATGAGACTTCCCCCTCGCCGCGAGATGAGGCCTGATTCCCCTGCACTGCGTGCAGAGCAATTCCGTGTTGCACATCACACATGAAAGGAGCCTTGATTTCCTTGATGGTACTGCAGAGAAACCCCAAGAATACTGTTTCAAGGCTAGAGGGATCCTGAGGTCACTGTAGCAACACGAAAGAGATCCGTGGACCAAAAATCAACTCGAGATGAGAGGTTAGTCCCTGGCTTCGACTCGAGAGGAATAACACCTTACCTAAAGCACCTCAAGAGGAGGCTTCTCTCAGCTCTAGCTATGTGAGAGGGACCCTGAGTTTGCGGCCTCAAGTGGAATGTACACCGCGATGCCCTGACTCGAAATAATGCCGGATATCCCTGCAGTGACTTGAATGTAGGCTCGTCTTGCATCTCCCAAGACGAAAGGATGTCTGAATCCCCTGTGGAGACCACAGAGAAAGACCAAGTTCCCCACCTCATCGCGACCGGAGGCCTCACATCCTTTGAAAATTCCAGAGGTACGCAGAGATCAGTGCCTCCAAAGGAGACAATGCCTGACTCCTCGTGAAACTTGATATGAGTCCCAAGATTCCTGTGGCACGTGGAAAGGGACCTTTGGTCTCCCCCCTCAGCTGGAGAGGTGTCCCAATTGCCCTGCCAAGCCTCGAGGAGAATCCCGAGTTTTCCCTCGCAACTAGGCAGGAGTCCTGACGTCGCTGAACAAGCATATTTGTGGAAGGGCCATCCCTGTCGTAACTCAAGAATATACCCCAGGTTCCCGCCGCAACTCGAGAAAAACCATCAGACTTCCCCCTCGCCGAAAAATGAGGCCCCATACCGTGCACTGCGTGCAGAGCAATTCCGTGTTGCACATCACACATGAAAGGAGCCTTGATTTCCTTGATGGCACTCCAGAAAAACCCCAAGAACACTGTTTCAAGGCTAGAAGTATCCTGAGGTCACTGTAGCCACACGAAAGAGCTCCGAGGCCCAAAAATCAACTCGAGATGAGAGGTTAGTCCCTGGCTTCGACTCCAGAAGTATATCACCTTACCACAAGCACCTCAAGAGGAGGCTTCTCTCAGCTCTAGGTATGTGAGAGGGACCCTGATTTGCGGCCTCAAGTGGAATGGACACCGCGATGCCCTGACTCGAAATAAGGCCGGATATCCCTGCAGTGACTTGAATGCTGGCTCGTCTTGCATCTCCCAAGACGAAAGGATGTCTGAATCCCCTGTGGAGACCACAGAAAAAGAACTAGTTCCCCACCTCATCGCGACCGGAGGCCTCACATCCTTTGAAAACTCCAGAGGTACGCGGAGATCAGTGCCTCCAAAGGAGACGATGCCTGACTCCTCGTGAAACTTGATAGGAGTCCCAGGATTCCTGTGGCACGGGGAAAGGGACCCTTGGTCTCCCGCCTCAGCTGGAGAGGCGTCCCAATTGCCCTGCCAAGCCTCGAGGAGAATCCCGAGTTGTCCCTCGCAACTAGGCAGGAGTCCTGACGCGGCTGAACAAACACGTGTGTGTAATGGCCATCCCCGTCGTAACTCGAGAATATACCCCAGGTTCCCGATGCAACTCGAGAAAAACCATGAGACTTCCCCCTCGCCGCGAGATGAGGCCCGATTCCCCTGCACTGCATGCAGAGCAATTCCGTCTTGCACATCACACATCAAAGGAGCCTTGATTTCCTTGATGGCACTCGAGAGAAACCCCAAGAACACTGTTTCAAGGTAGAGGGATCCTGAGGTCACTGTAGCCACACAAAAGAGCTCCGTGGACCAAAAATCAACTCGAGTTGAGAGGTTAGTCCCTGGCTTCGACTCCAGAGGAATACCACCTTACCACAAGCACCTCAAGAGGAGGCTTCTCTCAGCTCTAGATATGTGAGAGGGACCCTGAGTTTGCGGCCTCAAGTGGAATGGACACCGTGATGCCCTGACTCGAAATAAGGCCGGATATCCCTGCAGTGACTTGAATGCAGGCTCGTCTTGCATCTCCCAAGACGAAATGATGTCTGAATCCACTGTGGAGACCACAGAGAAAACCTACTTCCCCACCTCATCGCAACCGGAGGCCTCAAATCCTTTGAAAACTCCAGAGGTACGCGGAGATCAGTGCCTCCAAAGGAGACGATGCCTGACTCCTCGTGAAACTTGATAGGAGTCCCAGGATTCTTGTGGCATATGGAAAGGGACCCTTGGTCTACCGCCTCAGCTGGAGAGGCGTCCCAATTGCCCTGCCAAGCACCCAGGAGAATCCCGAGTTGTCCCTCGCAACTAGGCAGGAGTCATGACGTCGCTGAACAAACACGTGGGTGGAAGGGCCTCCCCGTCGTAAGTCGAGAATATACCCCAGGTTCCCGCCGCACCTCGAGAAAAACCATGAGACTACCCCCTCGCTGTGAGATGAGGCCCGATTCCCCTGCACTGCGGGCAGAGCAATTCCGTGTGGCACATCACACATGAAAGGAGCCTTGATTTCCTTGATGGCACTCCAGAGAAAACCCAAGAACAGTGTTTCAAGGCTAGAGGGAAACTGAGGTCACTGTAGCAACATGAAAGAGCTCCGTGGACCAAGAATCAACTCGAGATGAGAGGTTAGTCCCTGGATTCGACTCCAGAGGAATACCACCTTACCACAAGCACCTCAAGAGGAGGCTTCTCTCAGCTCTATGTATGTGAGAGGGACCCTGATTTTGCGGCCTCAAGTGGAATGGACACCGCGATGCCCTGACTCGATATAAGGCCGGATATCCCTGCAGTGACTTGAATGCAGGCTCGTCTTGCATCTCCCAAGATGAAAGGATGTCTGAATCCCCTGTGGAGACCACAGAGAAAGACCTACTTCCCCACCTCATCGCGACCCGAGGCCTCAGATCTTTTGAAAACTCCAGAGGTACGCGGAGATCAGTGCCTCCAAAGGAGACGATGCCTGACTCCTCGTGAAACTTGATAGGATTCCCAGGATTCCTGTGGCACGTGGAAAGGGACCCTTGGTCTCCCGCCTCAGATGGAGAGGCGTCACAATTGCCCTGCCAAGCCTCGAGGAGAATCCCGCGTTGTCCCTTGCAACTAGGCAGGAGTCCAGACATGGCTGAACAAACACGTGGGTGGAAGGGCCATCCCCGTCGTAACTCGAGAATATACCCCAGGTTCCCGCCGCAAATCGAGAAAAACCATGAGATTTCTCCCTCACCGCGAGATGAGGCCCGATTCCCCTGCACTGCGTGCAGAGCAATGCCCTGTTGCACATCACACAGGGAAGGAGCCTTGATTTCCTTGATGGCACTCCAGAGAAACCCCAAGAACACTGTTTCAAGGCTAGAGGGATCCTGAGGTCACTGTAGCAACACGAAAGAGCTCCATGGACCAAAATTCAACTCGAGATGAGAGGTTAGTCCCTGGCTTCGACTCCAGAGGAATACCACCTTACCACAAGCACCTCAAGAGGAGGCTTCTCTCAGCTCTAGCTATGTGAGAGGGACCCTGAGTTTGCGGCCTCAAGTGGAATGGACACCGAGATGCCCTGACTCGGAATAAGGCCGGATATCCCTGCAGTGACTTAAATGCAGGCTCGTTTTGCATCTCCAAGACGAAAGGATGTCTGAATCCCCTGTGGAGACCACAGAGAAAGACGTAGTTCCCCACCTCATCGCGACCGGAGGCCTCACATCCTTTGAAAACTCCAGAGGTACGCGGAGATCAGTGCCTCCAAAGGAGACGATGCCTGACTCCTCGTGAAACTTGAAAGGAGTCCCAGGATTTCTGTGGCACGTGGAAAGGGAGCCTTGGTCTCCCGCCTCAGCTGGAGAGGCGTCACAATTGCCCTGCCACGCCTCGAGGAGAATCCCGAGTTGTCCCTCGCAACTAGGCAGGAGTCCTGACATGGCTGAACAAACACGTGGGTGGAAGGGCCATCCCCGTAGTAACTCGAGAATATACCCCAGGTTCCCGCCGCAACTCGAGAAAAACCATGAGACTTCCCCCTCGCCGCGAGATGAGGCCCGATTCCCCTGCACTGCGTGCAGAGCAATTCCGTGTTGCACATCAAACATGAAAGGAGCCTTGATTTCCTTAATGGCACTCCAGAGAAACCCCAAGAACACTGTTTCAAGACTAGAGGGATCCTGAGGTCACTGTAGCAACACGAAAGAGCTACGTGGACCAAAAATCAACTCGAGATGAGAGGTTAGTCCCTGGCTTCGACTCCAGAGGAATACCACCTTACCACAAGCACCTCAAGAGGAGGATTCTCTCAGCTCTAGGTATATGAAAGGGACCCTGATTTTGCGGCCTCAAGTGGAATGGATACAGCGATGCCCTGACTCGAAATAAGGCTGGATATCCCTGCAGTAACTTGAATGCAGGCTCGTCTTGCATCTGCCAAGATGAAAGGATGTCTGAATCCCCTGTGGAGACCACAGAGAAAGACCTAGTTGCCCACCTCATCGCGACCGGAGGCCTCACATCCTTTGAAAACTCCAGAGGTACGCGGAGATCAGTGCCTCCAAAGGAGACGATGCCTGACTCCTCGTGAACCTTGATAGGAGTCCCAGGATTCCTGTGGCACGTGGAAAGGGACCCTTGGTCTCCCGCCTCAGCTGGAGAGGCGTCCCAATTGCTCTGCCAAGCCTCGAGGAGAATCCCGAGTTGTCCCTCGCAACTAGGCAGGAGTCCTGACGTCGCTGAACAAACACGTGTGTGGAAGGGCCATTCCCGTTGTAACTCGAAAACATACCCCAGGTTCCCGCCGCAACTCGAGAAAAACCTGAGACTTCCCCCTCGCCGTGAGATGAGGCCCGATTCCCCTGCACTGCGTGCAGAATAATTCCGTGTTGCACATCACACATGAAAGGAGCCTTGATTACCTTGATGGCACTCCAGAGAAACCCCAAGAACACTGTTTCAAGGCTAGAGGGATCCTGAGGTCACTGTAGCAACACGAAAGAGCTCCGTGGACGAAAAATCAACTCGAGATGAGAGGTTAGTCCCTGGCTTCGACTCCAGAGGAATACCACCTTACCTCAAGCACCTCAAGAGGAGGCTTCTCTCAGCTCTATGTATGTGAGAGGGACCCTGATTTTGCGGCCTCAAGTGGAATGGACACTGCGATGCCCTGACACGAAATAAGGCCGGATATCCCTGCAGTGACTTGAATGCAGGCTCGTCTTGCATCTCCCAAAAAGAAAGGTTGTCTGAATCCCCTGTGGAGACCACAGAGAAAGACCTAGTTCCCCACCTCATCGCGACCGGAGGCCTCACATCCTTTGAAAACTCCAGAGGTACGCGGAGATCAGTGCCTCCAAAGGAGACGATGCTTAAATCCTCGTGAAACTTGATAGGAGTCCCAGGATTCCTGTGGCACGTGGAAAGGGACCCTTGGTCTCCCGCCTCAGCTGGAGAGGCGTCCCAATTGCCCTGCCAAGCCTCGAGGAGAATCCCGAGTTGTCCCTCGCAACTAGGCAGGAGTCTGACGTCGCTGAACAAACACGTGGGTGGAAGGGCCATCCCCGTCGTAACTCGAGAATATACCCCAGGTTCCCGCCGCAACTCGAGAAAAACCATGAGACTTCCCCCTCGCCGCGAGATGAGGCCCGATTCCCTGCACTGCGTGCAGAGCAATTCCGTGTTGCACATCACACATGAAAGGAGCCTTGATTTCCTTAATGGCACTCCAGAGAAACCCCAAGAACACTGTTTCAAGACTAGAGGGATCCTGAGGTCACTGTAGCAACACGAAAGAGCTACGTGGACCAAAAATCAACTCGAGATGAGAGGTTAGTCCCTGGCTTCGACTCCAGCGGAATACCACCTTACCACAAGCACCTCAAGAGGAGGCTTCTCTCAGCTCTAGGTATCTGAGAGTGACCCTGAGTTTGCGGCCTCAAGTGGAATGGAAACTGCGATGCCCTGACGCGAAATAAGGCCGGTTATCCCTGCAGGGACTTGAATGCAGGCTCGTCTTGCATCTCCCAAGATGAAAGGATATCTGAATCCCCTGTGGAGACCACAGAGAAAGACCTAGTTCCCCACCTCATCGCGACCGGATGCCTCACATCCTTTGAAAACTCCAGAGGTACGCGTATATCAGTGCCTCCAAAGGAGACGATGCCTGACTCGTCGTGAACCTTGATAGGAGTCCCAGGATTCCTGTGGCTCGTGGAAAGGGACCCTTGGTCTCCCGCCTCAGCTGGAGCGGCGTCCCAATTGCCCTGCCAAGCCTCGAGGAGAATCCCGAGTTGTTCCTCGCAACTAGGCAGGAGTCCTGACGTCGCTGAACAAACACGTGGGTGGAAGGGCCATCCCCGTCGTAACTCGAGAATATACCCCAGGTTCCCGCCGCAACTCGAGAAAAAATATGAGACTTCCCCCTCGCCGCGAGATGAGGCCCGATTCCCCTGACCTGCGTGCAGAGCAATTCCGTGTTGCACATCACACATGAAAGGAACCTTGATTTCCTTGATGGCACTCCAGAGAAACCCCAAGAACACTGTTTCAAGGCTAGAGGGATCCTGAGGTCACTGTAGCCACACGAAAGAGCTCCGTGGACCAAAAATCAACTCGAGATGAGAGGTTAGTCCCTGGCTTCGACTCGAGAGGAATAACACCTTACCTAAAGCACCTCAAGAGGAGGCTTCTCTCAGCTCTAGCTATGTGAGAGGGACCCTGAGTTTGCGGCCTCAAGTGGAATGTACACCGCGATGCCCTGACTCGAAATAATGCCGGATATCCCTGCAGTGACTTGAATGCAGGCTCGTCTTGCATCTCCCAAGACGAAAGGATGTCTGAATCCCCTGTGGAGACCACAGAGAAAGACCAAGTTCCCCACCTCATCGCGACCGGAGGCCTCACATCCTTTGAAAATTCCAGAGGTACGCAGAGATCAGTGCCTCCAAAGGAGACAATGCCTGACTCCTCGTGAAACTTGATATGAGTCCCAAGATTCCTGTGGCACGTGGAAAGGGACCTTTGGTCTCCCCCCTCAGCTGGAGAGGTGTCCCAATTGCCCTGCCAAGCCTCGAGGAGAATCCCGAGTTTTCCCTCGCAACTAGGCAGGAGTCCTGACGTCGCTGAACAAGCATATTTGTGGAAGGGCCATCCCTGTCGTAACTCAAGAATATACCCCAGGTTCCCGCCGCAACTCGAGAAAAACCATCAGACTTCCCCCTCGCCGAAAAATGAGGCCCCATACCGTGCACTGCGTGCAGAGCAATTCCGTGTTGCACATCACACATGAAAGGAGCCTTGATTTCCTTGATGGCACTCCAGAAAAACCCCAAGAACACTGTTTCAAGGCTAGAAGTATCCTGAGGTCACTGTAGCCACACGAAAGAGCTCCGAGGACCAAAAATCAACTCGAGATGAGAGGTTAGTCCCTGGCTTCGACTCCAGAAGTATATCACCTTACCACAAGCACCTCAAGAGGAGGCTTCTCTCAGCTCTAGGTATGTGAGAGGGACCCTGATTTGCGGCCTCAAGTGGAATGGACACCGCAATGCCCTGACTCGAAATAAGGCCGGATATCCCTGCAGTGACTTGAATGCTGGCTCGTCTTGCATCTCCCAAGACGAAAGGATGTCTGAATCCCCTGTGGAGACCACAGAAAAAGAACTAGTTCCCCACCTCATCGCGACCGGAGGCCTCACATCCTTTGAAAACTCCAGAGGTACGCGGAGATCAGTGCCTCCAAAGGAGACGATGCCTGACTCCTCGTGAAACTTGATAGGAGTCCCAGGATTCCTGTGGCACGGGGAAAGGGACCCTTGGTCTCCCGCCTCAGCTGGAGAGGCGTCCCAATTGCCCTGCCAAGCCTCGAGGAGAATCCCGAGTTGTCCCTCGCAACTAGGCAGGAGTCCTGACGCGGCTGAACAAACACGTGTGTGTAATGGCCATCCCCGTCGTAACTCGAGAATATACCCCAGGTTCCCGATGCAACTCGAGAAAAACCATGAGACTTCCCCCTCGCCGCGAGATGAGGCCCGATTCCCCTGCACTGCATGCAGAGCAATTCCGTCTTGCACATCACACATCAAAGGAGCCTTGATTTCCTTGATGGCACTCGAGAGAAACCCCAAGAACACTGTTTCAAGGTAGAGGGATCCTGAGGTCACTGTAGCCACACAAAAGAGCTCCGTGGACCAAAAATCAACTCGAGTTGAGAGGTTAGTCCCTGGCTTCGACTCCAGAGGAATACCACCTTACCACAAGCACCTCAAGAGGAGGCTTCTCTCAGCTCTAGATATGTGAGAGGGACCCTGAGTTTGCGGCCTCAAGTGGAATGGACACCGTGATGCCCTGACTCGAAATAAGGCCGGATATCCCTGCAGTGACTTGAATGCAGGCTCGTCTTGCATCTCCCAAGACGAAATGATGTCTGAATCCACTGTGGAGACCACAGAGAAAACCTACTTCCCCACCTCATCGCAACCGGAGGCCTCAAATCCTTTGAAAACTCCAGAGGTACGCGGAGATCAGTGCCTCCAAAGGAGACGATGCCTGACTCCTCGTGAAACTTGATAGGAGTCCCAGGATTCTTGTGGCATATGGAAAGGGACCCTTGGTCTACCGCCTCAGCTGGAGAGGCGTCCCAATTGCCCTGCCAAGCACCCAGGAGAATCCCGAGTTGTCCCTCGCAACTAGGCAGGAGTCATGACGTCGCTGAACAAACACGTGGGTGGAAGGGCCTCCCCGTCGTAAGTCGAGAATATACCCCAGGTTCCCGCCGCACCTCGAGAAAAACCATGAGACTACCCCCTCGCTGTGAGTTGAGGCCCGATTCCCCTGCACTGCGGGCAGAGCAATTCCGTGTGGCACATCACACATGAAAGGAGCCTTGATTTCCTTGATGGCACTCCAGAGAAAACCCAAGAACAGTGTTTCAAGGCTAGAGGGAAACTGAGGTCACTGTAGCAACATGAAAGAGCTCCGTGGACCAAGAATCAACTCGAGATGAGAGGTTAGTCCCTGGCTTCGACTCCAGAGGAATACCACCTTACCACAAGCACCTCAAGAGGAGGCTTCTCTCAGCTCTATGTATGTGAGAGGGACCCTGATTTTGCGGCCTCAAGTGGAATGGACACCGCGATTCCCTGACTCGATATAAGGCCGGATATCCCTGCAGTGACTTGAATGCAGGCTCGTCTTGCATCTCCCAAGATGAAAGGATGTCTGAATCCCCTGTGGAGACCACAGAGAAAGACCTACTTCCCCACCTCATCGCGACCCGAGGCCTCAGATCTTTTGAAAACTCCAGAGGTACGCGGAGATCAGTGCCTCCAAAGGAGACGATGCCTGACTCCTCGTGAAACTTGATAGGATTCCCAGGATTCCTGTGGCACGTGGAAAGGGACCCTTGGTCTCCCGCCTCAGATGGAGAGGCGTCACAATTGCCCTGCCAAGCCTCGAGGATAATCCCGCGTTGTCCCTTGCAACTAGGCAGGAGTCCTGACATGGCTGAACAAACACGTGGGTGGAAGGGCCATCCCCGTCGTAACTCGAGAATATACCCCAGGTTCCCGCCGCAAATCGAGAAAAACCATGAGATTTCTCCCTCACCGCGAGATGAGGCCCGATTCCCCTGCACTGCGTGCAGAGCAATGCCCTGTTGCACATCACACAGGGAAGGAGCCTTGATTTCCTTGATGGCACTCCAGAGAAACCCCAAGAACACTGTTTCAAGGCTAGAGGGATCCTGAGGTCACTGTAGCAACACGAAAGAGCTCCATGGACCAAAATTCAACTCGAGATGAGAGGTTAGTCCCTGGCTTCGACTCCAGAGGAATACCACCTTACCACAAGCACCTCAAGAGGAGGCTTCTCTCAGCTCTAGCTATGTGAGAGGGACCCTGAGTTTGCGGCCTCAAGTGGAATGGACACCGAGATGCCCTGACTCGGAATAAGGCCGGATATCCCTGCAGTGACTTAAATGCAGGCTCGTTTTGCATCTCCAAGACGAAAGGATGTCTGAATCCCCTGTGGAGACCACAGAGAAAGACGTAGTTCCCCACCTCATCGCGACCGGAGGCCTCACATCCTTTGAAAACTCCAGAGGTACGCGGAGATCAGTGCCTCCAAAGGAGACGATGCCTGACTCCTCGTGAAACTTGAAAGGAGTCCCAGGATTTCTGTGGCACGTGGAAAGGGAGCCTTGGTCTCCCGCCTCAGCTGGAGAGGCGTCACAATTGCCCTGCCACGCCTCGAGGAGAATCCCGAGTTGTCCCTCGCAACTAGGCAGGAGTCCTGACATGGCTGAACAAACACGTGGGTGGAAGGGCCATCCCCGTAGTAACTCGAGAATATACCCCAGGTTCCCGCCGCAACTCGAGAAAAACCATGAGACTTCCCCCTCGCCGCGAGATGAGGCCCGATTCCCCTGCACTGCGTGCAGAGCAATTCCGTGTTGCACATCACACATGAAAGGAGCCTTGATTTCCTTAATGGCACTCCAGAGAAACCCCAAGAACACTGTTTCAAGACTAGAGGGATCCTGAGGTCACTGTAGCAACACGAAAGAGCTACGTGGACCAAAAATCAACTCGAGATGAGAGGTTAGTCCCTGGCTTCGACTCCAGAGGAATACCACCTTACCACAAGCACCTCAAGAGGAGGATTCTCTCAGCTCTAGGTATATGAAAGGGACCCTGATTTTGCGGCCTCAAGTGGAATGGATACAGCGATGCCCTGACTCGAAATAAGGCTGGATATCCCTGCAGTAACTTGAATGCAGGCTCGTCTTGCATCTGCCAAGATGAAAGGATGTCTGAATCCCCTGTGGAGACCACAGAGAAAGACCTAGTTGCCCACCTCATCGCGACCGGAGGCCTCACATCCTTTGAAAACTCCAGAGGTACGCGGAGATCAGTGCCTCCAAAGGAGACGATGCCTGACTCCTCGTGAACCTTGATAGGAGTCCCAGGATTCCTGTGGCACGTGGAAAGGGACCCTTGTTCTCCCGCCTCAGCTGGAGAGGCGTCCCAATTGCTCTGCCAAGCCTCGAGGAGAATCCCGAGTTGTCCCTCGCAACTAGGCAGGAGTCCTGACGTCGCTGAACAAACACGTGTGTGGAAGGGCCATTCCCGTTGTAACTCGAAAACATACCCCAGGTTCCCGCCGCAACTCGAGAAAAACCTGAGACTTCCCCCTCGCCGTGAGTTGAGGCCCGATTCCCCTGCACTGCGTGCAGAATAATTCCGTGTTGCACATCACACATGAAAGGAGCCTTGATTACCTTGATGGCACTCCAGAGAAACCCCAAGAACACTGTTTCAAGGCTAGAGGGATCCTGAGGTCACTGTAGCAACACGAAAGAGCTCCGTGGACGAAAAATCAACTCGAGATGAGAGGTTAGTCCCTGGCTTCGACTCCAGAGGAATACCACCTTACCTCAAGCACCTCAAGAGGAGGCTTCTCTCAGCTCTATGTATGTGAGAGGGACCCTGATTTTGCGGCCTCAAGTGGAATGGACACTGCGATGCCCTGACACGAAATAAGGCCGGATATCCCTGCAGTGACTTGAATGCAGGCTCGTCTTGCATCTCCCAAAAAGAAAGGTTGTCTGAATCCCCTGTGGAGACCACAGAGAAAGACCTAGTTCCCCACCTCATCGCGACCGGAGGCCTCACATCCTTTGAAAACTCCAGAGGTACGCGGAGATCAGTGCCTCCAAAGGAGACGATGCTTAAATCCTCGTGAAACTTGATAGGAGTCCCAGGATTCCTGTGGCACGTGGAAAGGGACCCTTGGTCTCCCGCCTCAGCTGGAGAGGCGTCCCAATTGCCCTGCCAAGCCTCGAGGAGAATCCCGAGTTGTCCCTCGCAACTAGGCAGGAGTCTGACGTCGCTGAACAAACACGTGGGTGGAAGGGCCATCCCCGTCGTAACTCGAGAATATACCCCAGGTTCCCGCCGCAACTCGAGAAAAACCATGAGACTTCCCCCTCGCCGCGAGATGAGGCCCGATTCCCTGCACTGCGTGCAGAGCAATTCCGTGTTGCACATCACACATGAAAGGAGCCTTGATTTCCTTAATGGCACTCCAGAGAAACCCCAAGAACACTGTTTCAAGACTAGAGGGATCCTGAGGTCACTGTAGCAACACGAAAGAGCTACGTGGACCAAAAATCAACTCGAGATGAGAGGTTAGTCCCTGGCTTCGACTCCAGCGGAATACCACCTTACCACAAGCACCTCAAGAGGAGGCTTCTCTCAGCTCTAGGTATCTGAGAGTGACCCTGAGTTTGCGGCCTCAAGTGGAATGGAAACTGCGATGCCCTGACGCGAAATAAGGCCGGTTATCCCTGCAGGGACTTGAATGCAGGCTCGTCTTGCATCTCCCAAGATGAAAGGATATCTGAATCCCCTGTGGAGACCACAGAGAAAGACCTAGTTCCCCACCTCATCGCGACCGGATGCCTCACATCCTTTGAAAACTCCAGAGGTACGCGGAGATCAGTGCCTCCAAAGGAGACGATGCCTGACTCCTCGTGAACCTTGATAGGAGTCCCAGGATTCCTGTGGCACGTGGAAAGGGACCCTTGTTCTCCCGCCTCAGCTGGAGAGGCGTCCCAATTGCTCTGCCAAGCCTCGAGGAGAATCCCGAGTTGTCCCTCGCAACTAGGCAGGAGTCCTGACGTCGCTGAACAAACACGTGTGTGGAAGGGCCATTCCCGTTGTAACTCGAAAACATACCCCAGGTTCCCGCCGCAACTCGAGAAAAACCTGAGACTTCCCCCTCGCCGTGAGTTGAGGCCCGATTCCCCTGCACTGCGTGCAGAATAATTCCGTGTTGCACATCACACATGAAAGGAGCCTTGATTACCTTGATGGCACTCCAGAGAAACCCCAAGAACACTGTTTCAAGGCTAGAGGGATCCTGAGGTCACTGTAGCAACACGAAAGAGCTCCGTGGACGAAAAATCAACTCGAGATGAGAGGTTAGTCCCTGGCTTCGACTCCAGAGGAATACCACCTTACCTCAAGCACCTCAAGAGGAGGCTTCTCTCAGCTCTATGTATGTGAGAGGGACCCTGATTTTGCGGCCTCAAGTGGAATGGACACTGCGATGCCCTGACACGAAATAAGGCCGGATATCCCTGCAGTGACTTGAATGCAGGCTCGTCTTGCATCTCCCAAAAAGAAAGGTTGTCTGAATCCCCTGTGGAGACCACAGAGAAAGACCTAGTTCCCCACCTCATCGCGACCGGAGGCCTCACATCCTTTGAAAACTCCAGAGGTACGCGGAGATCAGTGCCTCCAAAGGAGACGATGCTTAAATCCTCGTGAAACTTGATAGGAGTCCCAGGATTCCTGTGGCACGTGGAAAGGGACCCTTGGTCTCCCGCCTCAGCTGGAGAGGCGTCCCAATTGCCCTGCCAAGCCTCGAGGAGAATCCCGAGTTGTCCCTCGCAACTAGGCAGGAGTCTGACGTCGCTGAACAAACACGTGGGTGGAAGGGCCATCCCCGTCGTAACTCGAGAATATACCCCAGGTTCCCGCCGCAACTCGAGAAAAACCATGAGACTTCCCCCTCGCCGCGAGATGAGGCCCGATTCCCTGCACTGCGTGCAGAGCAATTCCGTGTTGCACATCACACATGAAAGGAGCCTTGATTTCCTTAATGGCACTCCAGAGAAACCCCAAGAACACTGTTTCAAGACTAGAGGGATCCTGAGGTCACTGTAGCAACACGAAAGAGCTACGTGGACCAAAAATCAACTCGAGATGAGAGGTTAGTCCCTGGCTTCGACTCCAGCGGAATACCACCTTACCACAAGCACCTCAAGAGGAGGCTTCTCTCAGCTCTAGGTATCTGAGAGTGACCCTGAGTTTGCGGCCTCAAGTGGAATGGAAACTGCGATGCCCTGACGCGAAATAAGGCCGGTTATCCCTGCAGGGACTTGAATGCAGGCTCGTCTTGCATCTCCCAAGATGAAAGGATATCTGAATCCCCTGTGGAGACCACAGAGAAAGACCTAGTTCCCCACCTCATCGCGACCGGATGCCTCACATCCTTTGAAAACTCCAGAGGTACGCGTATATCAGTGCCTCCAAAGGAGACGATGCCTGACTCGTCGTGAACCTTGATAGGAGTCCCAGGATTCCTGTGGCTCGTGGAAAGGGACCCTTGGTCTCCCGCCTCAGCTGGAGCGGCGTACCAATTGCCCTGCCAAGCCTCGAGGAGAATCCCGAGTTGTTCCTCGCAACTAGGCAGGAGTCCTGACGTCGCTGAACAAACACGTGGGTGGAAGGGCCATCCCCGTCGTAACTCGAGAATATACCCCAGGTTCCCGCCGCAACTCGAGAAAAACCATGAGACTTCCCCCTCGCCGCGAGATGAGGCCCGATTCCCCTGACCTGCGTGCAGAGCAATTCCGTGTTGCACATCACACATGAAAGGAACCTTGATTTCCTTGATGGCACTCCAGAGAAACCCCAAGAACACTGTTTCAAGGCTAGAGGGATCCTGAGGTCACTGTAGCCACACGAAAGAGCTCCGTGGACCAAAAATCAACTCGAGATGAGAGGTTAGTCCCTGGCTTCGACTCCAGAGGAATACCACCTTACTACAAGCACCTCAAGAGGAGGATTCTCTCAGCTCTAGGTATATGAGAGGGACCCTGAGTTTGCGGCCTCTAGTGGAATGGTCACCACGATGCCCTGACTCGAAATAAGGCTGGATATCCCTGCAGTAACTTGAATGCAGGCTCGTCTTGCATCTGCCAAGATGAAAGCATGTCTGAATCCCCAGTGGAGACCACAGAGAAAGACCTAGTTCCCCACCTCATCGCGACCGGAGGCCTCACATCCTTTGAAAACTCCAGAGGTACGCGGAGATCAGTGCCTCCAAAGGAGACGATGCCTGACTCCTCGTGAAACTTGATAGGAGTCCCAGGATTCCTGTGGCACGTGGAAAGGGACCCTTGTTCTCCCGCCTCAGCTGGAGAGGCGTCCCAATTGCCCTGCCAAGCCTCGAGGAGAATCCCGAGTTGTCCCTCGCAACTAGGCAGGAGTCCTGACATCGCTGAACAAACACGTGTGTGGAAGGGCCATTCCCGTTGTAACTGGAAAACATACCCCAGGTTCCCGCCGCAACTCGAGAAAAACCTGAGACTTCCCCCTCGCCGTCAGATGAGTCCCGATTCCCCTGCACTGCGTGCAGAATAATTCCGTGTTGCACATCACACATGAAAGGAGCCTTGATTTCCTTGATGGCACTCCAGAGAACCCCCAAGAACACTGTTTCAAGGCTAGAGGGATCCTGAGGTCACTGTAGCAACATGAAAGAGCTCCGTGGACCAAAAATCAACTCGAGATGAGAGGTTAGTCCCTGGCTTCGACTCCAGAGGAATAACACCTTACCTAAAGCACCTCAAGAGGAGGCTTCTCTCAGCTCTATGTATGTGACAGGGACCCTGAATTTGCGGCCTCAAGTGGAATGGACACTGCGATGCCCTGACGCGAAATAAGGCCGGATATCCCTGCAGTGACTTGAATGCAGGCTCGTCTTGCATCTCCCAAGACGAAAGGATGTCTGAATCCCCTGTGGAGACCACAGAGAAAGATCTAGTACCCCACCTCATCGCGACCGGAGGCCTCACATCCTTTGAAAACTCAAGAGGTACGCGGAGATCAGTGCCTCCAAAGGAGACGATGCCTGAATCCTCGTGAAACTTGATAGGAGTCCCAGGATTCCTGTGGCACGTGGAAAGGGACCCTTGGTCTCACGCCTCAGCTGGAGAGGCGTCCAAATTGCCCTGCCAAGCCTTGAGGAGAATCCCGAGTTGTCCCTCGCAACTCGGCAGGAGTCTGACGTCGATGAACAAACACGTGGGTGGAAGGGCCATCCCCGTCGTAACTCGAGAATATACCCAAGGTTCCCGCCGCAACTCGAGAAAAACCATGAGTCTTCCCCCTCGCCGCGAGATGAGGCCAGATTCTCCGGCACTGCGTGCAGAGCAATTCCGTGCTGCACATCACACATGAAAGGAACCTTGATTTCCTTGATGGCACTCCAGAGAAACCCCTAGAACACTGTTTCAAGGCTAGAGGGATCCTGAGGTCACTGTAGCAACACGAAAGAGCTCCGTGGACCAAAAATCAACTCGAAATGAGAGGTTAGTTCCTGGCTTCGACTCCAGAGGAATACCACCTTACTACAAGCACCTCAAGAGGAGGATTCTCTCAGCTCTAGGTATATGAGAGGGACCCTGAGTTTGCGGCCTCAAATGGAATGGACACCGCGATGCCCTGACTCGAAATAAGGCTGGATATCCCTGCAGTAACTTGAATGCAGGCTCGTCTTGCATCTGCCAAGATGAAAGGATGTCTGAATCCCCTGTGGAGACCACAGAGAAAGACCTAGTTCCCCACCTCATCGCGACCGGAGGCCTCACATCCTTTGAAAACTCCAGAGGTACGCGGAGATCAGTGCCTCCAAAGGAGACGATGCCTGACTCCTCGTGAAACTTGATAGGAGTCCCAGGATTCCTGTGGCACGTGGAAAGGGACCCTTGGTCTCCCGCCTCAGATGGAGAGGCGTCCCAATTGCCCTGCCAAGCCTCGAGGAGAATCCCGAGTTGTCCCTCGCAACTAGGCAGGAGTCCTGACGTCGCTGAACATACACGTGTGTGGAAGGGCCATCCCCGTTGTAACTCGAAAACATACCCCAGGTTCCCGCCGCAACTCGAGAAAAACCTGAGACTTCCCCCTCCCCGCAAAATGAGGCCCGATACTTTGCACTGCATGCAGAGCAATTCCGTGTTGCACATCACACATGAAAGGAACCTTGATTTCCTTGATGGCATTCCAGAGAAACCCCAAGAACACTGTTTCAAGGCTAGAGGGATCCTGAGGTCACTGTAGCAACAAGAAAGACCTCCGTGGACCAAAAATCAACTCGAGATGAGTGGTTAGTCCCTGGCTTCGATTCCAGAGGAATACCACCTTACCACAAGCACCTCAAGAGGAGGCTTCACTCAGCTCTAGGTATGTGAGAGGGACCCTGAGTTTGCGGCCTCAAGTGGAATGGACACTGCGATGCCCTGACTCGAAATAAGGCCGGATATCCCTGCAGTGACTTGAATGCAGGCTCGTCTTGCATCTCCCAAGACGAAATGATGTCTGAATCCACTGTGGAGACCACAGAGAAAACCTACTTCCCCACCTCATCGCAACCGGAGGCCTCAAATCCTTTGAAAACTCCAGAGGTACGCGGAGATCAGTGCCTCCAAAGGAGACGATGCCTGACTCCTCGTGAAACTTGATAGGAGTCCCAGGATTCCTGTGGCACAAGGAAAGGGACACTTGGTCTACCGCCGCAGCTGGAGAGGCGTCCCAATTGCCCTGCCAAACCCCCAGGAGAATCCCGAGTTGTCCCTCGCAACTAGGCAGGAGTCCTGACGTCGCTGAACAAACACGTGGGTGGAAGGGCCATCCCCGTCGTAACTCGAGAATATACCCCAGGTTCCCGCCGCAACTCGAGAAAAACCATGAGACTACCCCCTCGCTGCGAGATGAGGCCCGATTCCCCTGCACTGCGGGCAGAGCAATTCCGTGTTGCACATCACACATGAAAGGAGCCTTGATTTCCTTGATGGCACTCCAGAGAAACCCCAAGAACACTGTTTCAAGGCTAGAGGGATCCTGAGGTCACTGTAGCAACAAGAAAGAGCTCCGTGGACCAAAAATCAACTCGAGATGAGAGGTTAGTCCCTGGATTCGACTCCAGAGGAATAGCACCTTACCACAAGCACCTCAAGAGGAGGCTTCTCTCAGCTCTAGGTATGTGAGAGGGACCCTGAGTTTGCGGCCTCAAGTGGAATGGATACCACGATGCCCTGACTCGAAATAAGGCCGGATATCCCTGCAGTGACTTGAATGCAGGCTCGTCTTGCATCTCCCTAGACGAAAGGATGTCTGAATCCCCTGTGGAGACCACAGAGAAAGACCTAGTTCCCCACCTCATCGCGACCGGAGGCCTCACATTCTTTGAAAACTCCAGAGGTACGCGGAGATCAGTGCCTCCAAAGGAGACGATGCCTGACTCCTCGTGAAAATTGATAGGAGTCCCAGGATTCCTGTGGCACGTGGAAAGGGACCCTTGGTCTCCCGCCTCAGCTGGAGAGGCGTCCCAATTGCCCTGCCAAGCCTCGAGGAGAATCCCGTGTTGTCCCTCGCAACTAGGCAGGAGTCCTGACGTCGCTGAACAAACACGTGGGTGGAAGGGCCATCCCCGTCGTAACTCGAGAATATACCCCAGGTTCCCACAGCAACTCGAGAAAAACCATGAGACTTCCCCCTCGCCACAAAATGAGGCCCGATACCCTGTACTGCGTGCAGAGCAATTCCCTGTTGCACATCACACATGAAAGGAGCCTTGATTTCCTTGATGGCACCCCAGAGAAACCCCAAGAACACTGTTTCAAGGCTAGCGGGAAACTGAGGTCACTGTAGCAACACGAAAGAGCTCCGTGGGCCAAGAATCAACTCGAGATGAGAGGTTAGTCCCTGGCTTCGACTCCAGAGGAATACCACCTTACCACAAGCGCCTCAAGAGGAGACTTCTCTCAGCTCTATGTATGTGAGAGGGACCCTGATTTTGCGGCCTCAAGTGGAATGGACACCGCGATGCCCTGACTCGATATAAGGCCGGATATCCCTGCAGTGACTTGAATGCAGGCTCGTCTTGCATCTCCCAAGATGAAAGGATGTCTGAATCCCCTGTGGAGACCACAGAGAAAGACCTAGTTCCCCACCTCATCGCGACCCGAGGCCTCAGATCTTTTGAAAACTCAAGAGGTACGCGGAGATCAGTGCCTCCAAAGGAGACGATGCCTGACTCCTCGTGAAACTTGATAGGATTCCCAGGATTACTGTGGCACGTGGAAAGGGACCCTTGGTCTCCCGCCTCAGATGGAGAGGCGTCACAATTGCCCTGCCAAGCCTCGAGGAGAATCCCGCGTTGTCCTTCGCAACTAGGCAGGAGTCCTGACATGGCTGAACAAACACGTGGGTGGAAGGGCCATCCCCGTCGTAACTCGAGAATATACCCCAGGTTCCCGCCGCAACTCGAGAAAAACCATGAGACTTCCCCCTCGCCGCGAGATGAGGCCCGATTCCCCTGCACTGCGTGCAGAGCAATTCCGTGTTGCACATCACACATGAAAGGAGCCTTGATTTCGTTGATGGCACTCCAGAGAAACCCCAAGAACACTGTTTCAAGGCTAGAGGGATCCTGAGGTCACTGTAGCAACACGAAAGAGCTCCGTGGACCAAAAATCAACTCGAGATGAGAGGTTAGTCCCTGGCTTCGACTCCAGAGGAATACCACCTTACCACAAGCACCTCAAGAGCAGGATTATCTCAGCTCTAGCTATGTGAGAGGGACCCTGAGTTTGTGGCCTCAAGTGGAATGGACACCGCGAAGCCCTGACTCGAAATAAGGCTGGATATCCCTGCAGTGACTTGAATGCAGGCTCGTCTTGCATCTCCCAAGACGAAATGATGTCTGATTCCACTGTGGAGACCACAGAGAAAACCTACTTCCCCACCTCATCGCAACCGGAGGCCTCAAATCCTTTGAAAACTCCAGAGGTACGCGGAGATCAGTGCCTCCAAAGGAGACGATGCCTGACTCCTCGTGAAACTTGATAGGAGTCCCAGGATTCCTGTGGCACATGGAAAGGGACCCTTGGTCTACCGCCTCAGCTGGAGAGGCGTCCCAATTGCCCTGCCAAGCCCCCAGGAGAATCCCGAGTTGTCCCTCGAAACTAGGCAGGAGTCCTGACGTCGCTGAACAAACACGTGGGTGGAAGGGCCTTCCCCGTCGTAACTCGAGCATATACCCCAGGTTCCCGCCGCACCTCGAGAAAAACCATGAGACTACCCCCTCGCCGCGAGATGAGGCCCGATTCCCCTGCACTGCGGGCAGAGCAATTCCGTGTTGCACATCACACATGAAAGGAGCCTTGATTTCCTTGATGGCACTCCAGAGAAACCCCAAGAACACTGTTTCAAGGCTAGAGGGATCCTGAGGTCACTGTAGCAACACGAAAGAGCTCCGTGGACCAAAAATCAACTCGAGATGAGAGGTTAGTCCCTGGCTTCCACTCCAGAGGAACACCACCTTACCACAAGCACCTCAAGATGACGCTTCTCTCAGCTCTACGTATGTGAGAGGGACCCTGAGTTTGCGGCCTCAAGTGGAATGGACACCGTGATGCCCTGACTCGAAATAAGGCCGGATATCCTTGCAGTGACTTGAATGCAGGCTCGTCTTGCATCTCCCAAGACGAAAGTATGTCTGAATCCCTAGTGGAGACCATAGAAAAAGACCTAGTTCCCCACCTCATCACGACCAGAGGCCTCACATCCTTTGAAAACCCCAGAGGTACACGAAGATCAGTGCCTTCAAAGGAGACGATGGCTGACTCCTCGTGAAACTTGATAGGAGTCCCAGGATTCCTGTGGCACATGGAAAGGGACACTTGGTCGCCCCCCTCAGCTGGAGAGGCGTCCCAATTGCCCTGCCAAGCCTCGAGGAGAATCCCGAGTTGTCCCTCGCAACTAGGCAGGAGTCCTGACGTCGCTGAACAAGCATATGTGTGGAAGGGCCATCCCTGTCGTAACTCAAGTTTATACCCCAGGTTCCCGCCGCAACTCGAGAAAAACCATGAGACTTCCCCCTCGCTGAAAAATGGGGCCCCATACCGTGCACTGCGTGCAGAGCAATTCCGTGTTGCACATCACACATGAAAGGAGCCTTGATTTCCTTGATGGCACTCCAGAGAAACCCCAAGAACACTGTTTCAAGGCTAGAGGGATCCTGAGGTCACTGTAGCAACACGAAAGAGCTCCGTGGACCAAAAATCAACTCGAGATGAGAGGTTAGTCCCTGGCTTCGACTCCAGAGGAATACCACCTTACCACAAGCACCTCAAGAGCAGGATTATCTCAGCTCTAGCTATGTGAGAGGGACCCTGAGTTTGCGGCCTCAAGTGGAATGGACACCGCGAAGCCCTGACTCGAAATAAGGCCGGATATCCCTGCAGTGACTTGAATGCAGGCTCGTCTTGCATCTCCCAAGACGAAATGATGTCTGAATCCACTGTGGAGACCACAGAGAAAACCTACTTCCCCACCTCATCGCAACCGGAGGCCTCAAATCCTTTGAAAACTCCAGAGGTACGCGGAGATCAGTGCCTCCAAAGGAGACGATGCCTGACTCCTCGTGAAACTTGATAGGAGTCCCAGGATTCCTGTGGCACATGGAAAGGGACCCTTGGTCTACCGCCTCAGCTGGAGAGGCCTCCTAGTTGCCCTGCCAAGCCCGCAGGAGAATCCCGAGTTGTCCCTCGCAACTAGGCAGGAGTCCTGACATTGCTGAACAAACACGTGGGTGGAAGGGCCATCCCCGTCGTAACTCGAGAATATACCCCAGGTTCCCGCCGCAACTCGAGAAAAACCATGAGACTACCCCCTCGCCGCGAGATGAGACCCGGTTCCCCTGCACTGCGGGCAGAGCAATTCCGTGTTGCACATCACACATGAAAGGAGCCTTGATTTCCTTGATGGCACTCCAGAGAAACCCCAAGAACACTGTTTCAAGGCTAGAGGGATCCTGAGGTCACTGTAGCAACACGAAAGAGCTCCGTGGACCAAAAATCAACTCGAGATGAGAGGTTAGTCCCTGGATTCGACTCCAGAGGAATACCACCTTACCACAAGCACCTCAAGAGGAGGCTTCTCTCAACTCTAGCTATGTGAGAGGGACCCTGAGTTTGCGGCCTCAAGTGGAATGGATACCACGATGCCCTGACTCGAAATACGGCCGGTTATCCCTGCAGTGACTTGAATGCAGACTCGTCTTGCATCTCCCAAGACGAAAGGATGTCTGAATCCCCTGTGGAGACCACAGAGAAAGACCTAGTTCCACACCTCATCGCGACCGGAGGCCTCACATTCTTTGAAAACTCCAGAGGTACGCGGAGTGCCTCCAAAGGAGACGATACCTGACTCCTCGTGAAAATTGATAGGAGTCCCAGGATTCCTGTGGCACGTGGAAAGGGACCCTTGGTCTCCCGACTCAGCTGGAGAGGCATCCCAATTGCCCTGCCAAGCCTCGAGGAGAATCCCGAGTTGTCCCTCGCAACTAGGCAGGAGTCCTGACGTCGCTGAACAAACACGTGGGTGGAAGGGCCATCCCCGTCGTAACTCGAGAATATACCCCAGGTTCCCTCCGCAATTCGAGAAAAACCATGAGACTTCCCCCTCGCCGCGAGATGAGGTCCGATTCCCCTGCACTGCGTGCAGAGCAATTCCGTGTTGCACATCACACATGAAAGGAGCCTTGATTTCGTTGATGGCACTCCAGAGAAACCCCGAGAACACTGTTTCAAGGCGAGAGGGATCCTGAGGTCACTGTAGCAACACGAAAGAGCTCCGTGGACCAAAAATCAACTCGAGATGAGAGGTTAGTCCCTGGATTCGACTCCAGAGGAATAGCACCTTACCACAAGCACCTCAAGAGGAGGCTTCTCTCAGCTCTAGGTATGTGAGAGGGACCCTGAGTTTGCGGCCTCAAGTGGAATGGATACCACGATGCCCTGACTCGAAATAAGGCCGGATATCCCTGCAGTGACTTGAATGCAGGCTCGTCTTGCATCTCCCAAGACGAAAGGATGTCTGAATCCCCTGTGGAGACCACAGAGAAAGACCTAGTTCCCCACCTCATCGCGACCGGAGGCCTCACATTCTTTGAAAACTCCAGAGGTACGCGGAGATCAGTGCCTCCAAAGGAGACGATGCCTGACTCCTCGTGAAAATTGATAGGAGTCCCAGGATTCCTGTGGCACGTGGAAAGGGACCCTTGGTCTCCCGCCTCAGCTGGAGAGGCGTCCCAATTGCCCTGCCAAGCCTCGAGGAGAATCCCGTGTTGTCCCTCGCAACTAGGCAGGAGTCCTGACGTCGCTGAACAAACACGTGGGTGGAAGGGCCATCCCCGTCGTAACTCGAGAATATACCCCAGGTTCCCACAGCAACTCGAGAAAAACCATGAGACTTCCCCCTCGCCACAAAATGAGGCCCGATACCCTGTACTGCGTGCAGAGCAATTCCCTGTTGCACATCACACATGAAAGGAGCCTTGATTTCCTTGATGGCACTCCAGAGAAACCCCAAGAACACTGTTTCAAGGCTAGAGGGATCCTGAGGTCACTGTAGCAACACGAAAGAGCTCCGTGGACCAAGAATCAACTCGAGATGAGAGGTTAGTCCCTGGCTTCGACTCCAGAGGAATACCACCCTACCACAAGCACCTCAAGAGGAGGTTTCTCTCAGCTCTTGGTATGTGAGAGGGACCCTGATTTTGCGGCCTCAAGTGGAATGGACACCGCGATGCCCTGACTCGATATAAGGCCGGATATCCCTGCAGTGACTTGAATGCAGGCTCGTCTTGCATCTCCCAAGATGAAAGGATGTCTGAATCCCCTGTGGAGACCACAGAGAAAGACCTACTTCCCCACCTCATCGCTACCCGAGGCCTCAGATCTTTTGAAAACTCAAGAGGTACGCGGAGATCAGTGCCTCCAAAGGAGACGATGCCTGACTCCTCGTGAAACTTGATAGGATTCCCAGGATTCCTGTGGCACGTGGAAAGGGACCATTGGTCTCCTGCCTCAGATGGAGAGGCGTCACAATTGCCCTGCCAAGCCTCGAGGAGAATCCCGCGTTGTCCCTCGCAACTAGGCAGGAGTCCTGACATGGCTGAACAAACACGTGGGTGGAAGGGCCATCCCCGTCGTAACTCGAGAATATACCCCATGTTCCCACCGCAAATCGAGAAAAACCATGAGACTTCCCCCTCGCCGCGAGATGAGGCTGGATTCCGCTGCACTGCGTGCAGAGCAATTCCGTGTTGCACATCACACATGAAAGGAGCCTTGATTTCCTTGATGGCACTCCAGAGAAACCCCAAGAACACTGTTTCAAGGCTAGAGGGATCCTGAGGTCACTGTAGCAACACGAAAGAGCTCCGTGGACCAAAAATCAAATCGAGATGAGAGGTTAGTCCCTGGCTTCGACTCCAGAGGAATACCACCTTACCACAAGCACCTCAAGAGGAGGCTTCTCTCAGCTCTAGCTATGTGAGAGGGACCCTGAGTTTGCGGCCTCAAGTGGAATTGACACCGCGATGCCCTGACTCGGAATAAGGCCGGATATCCCTGCAGTGACTTAAATGCAGGCTCGTTTTGCATCTCCAAGACGAAAGGATGTCTGAATCCCCTGTGGAGACCACAGAGAAAGACGTAGTTTCCCACCTCATCGCGACCGGAGGCCTCACATCCTTTGAAAACTCCAGAGGTACGCGGAGATCAGTGCCTCCAAAGGAGACGATGCCTGACTCCTCGTGAAACTTGATAGGAGTACCAGGATTCCTGTGGCACCTGGAAAGGGACCCTTGGTCTCCCGCCTCAGCTGGAGAGGCGTCCCGATTGCCCTGACAAGCCTCGAGGAGAATCCCGAGTTGTCCCTCGCAACTAGGCAGGAGTCCTGACATGGCTGAACGAACACATGGGTGGAAGGGCCATCCCCGTCGTAACTCGAGAATATACCCCAGGTTCCCGCCGCAACTCGAGAAAAACCATGAGACTTCCCCCTCGCCGCGAGATGAGGCCGATTCCCCTGCACTGCGTGCAGAGCAATTCCGTGTTGCACATCACACATGAAAGGAGCCTTGATTTCCTTGATGGCACTCCAGAGAAACCCCAAGAACACTGTTTCAAGGCTAGAGGGATCCTGAGGTCACTGTAGCAACACGAAAGAGCTCCGTGGACCAAAAATCAAGTCGAGATGATAGGTTAGTCCCTGGCTTCGACTCCAGAGGAATACCACCTTACCACAAGCACATCAAGAGGAGGCTTCTCTCAGCTCTAGCTATGTGAGAGGGACCCTGAGTTTGTGGCCTCAAGTGGAATGGACACCGCGAAGCCCTGACTCGAAATAAGGCCGGATATCCCTGCAGTGACTTGAATGCAGGCTCGTCTTGCATCTCCCAAGACGAAATGATGTCTGAATCCACTGTGGAGACCACAGAGAAAACCTAGTTCCCCACCTCATCGCAACCGGAGGCCTCAAATCCTTTGAAAACTCCAGAGGTACGCGGAGATCAGTGCCTCCAAAGGAGACGATGCCTGACTCCTCGTGAAATTTGATAGGAGTCCCAGGATTCCTGTGGCACATGGAAAGGGACCCTTGGTCTACCGCCTCAGCTGGAGAGGCCTCCTAGTTGCCCTGCCAAGCCCGCAGGAGAATCCCGAGTTGTCCCTCGCAACTAGGCAGGAGTCCTGACATTGCTGAACAAACACGTGGGTGGAAGGGCCATCCCCGTCGTAACTCGAGAATATACCCCAGGTTCCCGCCGCAACTCGAGAAAAACCATGAGACTACCCCCTCGCCGCGAGATGAGACCCGGTTCCCCTGCACTGCGGGCAGAGCAATTCCGTGTTGCACATCACACATGAAAGGAGCCTTGATTTCCTTGATGGCACTCCAGAGAAACCCCAAGAACACTGTTTCAAGGCGAGAGGGATCCTGAGGTCACTGTAGCAACACGAAAGAGCTCCGTGGACCAAAAATCAACTCCAGATGAAAGGTAAGTCCCTGGCTTCGACTCCAGAGGAATACCACCTTACCACAAGCACCTCAAGAGCAGGATTATCTCAGCTCTAGCTATGTGAGAGGGACCCTGAGTTTGTGGCCTCAAGTGGAATGGACACCACGAAGCCCTGACTCGAAATAAGGCCGGATATCCCTGCAGTGACTTGAATGCAGGCTCGTCTTGCATCTCCCAAGACGAAATGATGTCTGAATCCACTGTGGAGACCACAGAGAAAACCTACTTCCCCACCTCATCGCAACCGGAGGCCTCGAATCCTTTGAAAACTCCAGAGGTACGCGGAGATCAGTGCCTCCAAAGGAGACGATGCCTGACTCCTCGTGAAACTTGATAGGAGTCCCAGGATTCCTGTGGCACATGGAAAGGGACCCTTGGTCTACCGCCTCAGCTGGAGAGGCGTCCCAATTGCCCTGCCAAGCCCCCAGGAGAATCCCGAGTTGTCCCTCGCAACTAGGCAGGAGTCCTGACGTCGCTGAACAAAAACGTGGGTGGAAGGGCCTTCCCCGTCGTAACTCGATAATATACCCCAGGTTCCCGCCGCACCTCGAGAAAAACCATGAGACTACCCCCTCGCCGCGAGATGAGGCCCGATTCCCCTGCACTGCGGGCAGAGCAATTCCGTGTTGCACATCACACATGAAAGGAGCCTTGATTTCCTTGATGGCACTCCAGAGAAACCCCAAGAACACTGTTTCAAGGCTAGAGGGATCCTGAGGTCACTGTAGCAACACGAAAGAGCTCCGTGGACCAAGAATCAACTCGAGATGAGAGGTTAGTCCCTGGCTTCGACTCCAGAGGAATACCACCCTACCACAAGCACCTCAAGAGGAGGCTTATCTCAGCTCTTGGTATGTGAGAGGGACCCTGATTTTGCGGCCTCAAGTGGAATGGACACCGCGATGCCCTGACTCGATATAAGGCCGGATATCCCTGCAGTGACTTGAATGCAGGCTCCTCTTGCATCTCCCAAGATGAAAGGATGTCTGAATCCCCTGTGGAGACCACAGAGAAAGACCTACTTCCCCACCTCATCGCTACCCGAGGCCTCAGATCTTTTGAAAACTCAAGAGGTACGCGGAGATCAGTGCCTCCAAAGGAGACGATGCCTGACTCCTCGTGAAACTTGATAGGATTCCCAGGATTCCTGTGGCACGTGGAAAGGGACCATTGGTCTCCCGCCTCAGATGGAGAGGCGTCACAATTGCCCTGCCAAGCCTCGAGGAGAATCCCGCGTTGTCCCTCGCAACTAGGCAGGAGTCCTGACATGGCTGAACAAACACGTGGGTGGAAGGGCCATCCCCGTCGTAACTCGAGAATATACCCCATGTTCCCGCCGCAAATCGAGAAAAACCATGAGACTTCCCCCTCGCCGCGAGATGAGGCCGGATTCCGCTGCACTGCGTGCAGAGCAATTCCGTGTTGCACATCACACATGAAAGGAGCCTTGATTTCCTTGATGGCACTCCAGAGAAACCCCAAGAACACTGTTTCAAGGCTAGAGGGATCCTGAGGTCACTGTAGCAACACGAAAGAGCTCCGTGGACCAAAAATCAAATCGAGATGAGAGGTTAGTCCCTGGCTTCGACTCCAGAGGAATACCACCTTACCACAAGCACCTCAAGAGGAGGCTTCTCTCAGCTCTAGCTATGTGAGAGGGACCCTGAGTTTGCGGCCTCAAGTGGAATGGACACCGCGATGCCCTGACTCGGAATAAGGCCGGATATCCCTGCAGTGACTTAAATGCAGGCTCGTTTTGCATCTCCAAGACGAAAGGATGTCTGAATCCCCTGTGGAGACCACAGAGAAAGACGTAGTTCCCCACCTCATCGCGACCGGAGGCCTCACATCCTTTGAAAACTCCAGAGGTACGCGGAGATCAGTGCCTCCAAAGGAGACGATGCCTGACTCCTCGTGAAACTTGATAGGAGTACCAGGATTCCTGTGGCACCTGGAAAGGGACCCTTGGTCTCCCGCCTCAGCTGGAGAGGCGTCCCGATTGCCCTGCCAAGCCTCGAGGAGAATCCCGAGTTGTCCCTCGCAACTAGGCAGGAGTCCTGACATGGCTGAACGAACACATGGGTGGAAGGGCCATCCCCGTCGTAACTCGAGAATATACCCCAGGTTCCCGCCGCAACTCGAGAAAAACCATGAGACTTCCCCCTCGCCGCGAGATGAGGCCCGATTCCCCTGCACTGCGTGAAGAGCAATTCCGTGTTGCACATCACACATGAAAGGAGCCTTGATTTCCTTGATGGCACTCCAGAGAAACCCCAAGAACACTGTTTCAAGGCTAGAGGGATCCTGAGGTCACTGTAGCAACACGAAAGAGCTCCGTGGACCAAAAATCAAGTCGAGATGATAGGTTAGTCCCTGGCTTCGACTCCAGAGGAATACCACCTTACCACAAGCACATCAAGAGGAGGCTTCTCTCAGCTCTAGCTATGTGAGAGGGACCCTGAGTTTGTGGCCTCAAGTGGAATGGACACCGCGAAGCCCTGACTCGAAATAAGGCCGGATATCCCTGCAGTGACTTGAATGCAGGCTCGTCTTGCATCTCCCAAGACGAAATGATGTCTGAATCCACTGTGGAGACCACAGAGAAAACCTAGTTCCCCACCTCATCGCAACCGGAGGCCTCAAATCCTTTGAAAACTCCAGAGGTACGCGGAGATCAGTGCCTCCAAAGGAGACGATGCCTGACTCCTCGTGAAACTTGATAGGAGTCCCAGGATTCCTGTGGCACATGGAAAGGGACCCTTGGTCTCCCGCCTCAGCTGGAGAGGCGTCCCAATTGCCCTGCCAAGCCCCCAGGAGAATCCCGAGTTGTCCCTCGCAACTAGGCAGGAGTCCTGACGTCGCTGAACAAACACGTGGGTGGAAGGGCCTTCCCCGTCGTAACTCGAGAATATACCCCAGGTTCCCGCCGCACCTCGAGAAAAACCATGAGACTACCCCCTCGCCGCGAGATGAGGCCCGATTCCCCTGCACTGCGGGCAGAGCAATTCCGTGTTGCACATCACACATGAAAGGAGCCTTGATTTCCTTGATGGCACTCCAGAGAAACCCCAAGAACACTGTTTCAAGGTTAGAGGGAAACTGAGGTCACTGTAGCAACATGAAAGAGCTCCGTGGACCAAGAATCAACTCGAGATGAGAGGTTAGTCCCTGGCTTCGACTCCAGAGGAATACCACCTTACCACAAGCACCTCAAGAGGAGGCTTCTCTCAGCTCTAGGTATGTGAGAGGGACCCTGATTTTGTGGCCTCAAGTGGAATGGACACCGCGATGCCCTGACTCGATATAAGGCCGGATATCCCTGCAGTGACTTGAATGCAGGCTCGTCTTGCATCTCCCAAGATGAAAGGATGTCTGAATCCCCTGTGGAGACCACAGAGAAAGACCTACTTCCCCACGTCATCGCGACCCGAGGACTGAGATCTTTTGAAAACTCAAGAGGTACGCGGAGATCAGTGCCTCCAAAGGAGACGATGCCTGACTCCTCGTGAAACTTGATAGAAGTCCCAGGATTCCTGTGGCACGTGGAAAGGGACCCTTGGTCTCCCGCCTCAGATGGAGAGGCGTCCCAATTGCCCTGCCAAGCCTCGAGGAGAATCCCGCGTTGTCCCTCGCAACTAGGCAGGAGTCCTGACATGGCTGAACAAACACGTGGGTGGAAGGGCCATCCCCGTTGTAACTCGAGAATATACCCCATGTTCCCGCCGCAAATCGAGAAAAACCATGAGACTTCCCCCTCGCCGCGAGATGAGGCCCGATTCCCCTGCACTGCGTGCAGAGCAATGCCCTGTTGCACATCACACAGGGAAGGAGCCTTGATTTCCTTGATGGCACTCCAGAGAAACCCCAAGAACACTGTTTCAAGGCTAGAGGGATCCTGAGGTCACTGTAGCAACACGAAAGAGCTCCGTGGACCAAAAATCAACTCGAGATGAGAGGTTAGTCCCTGGCTTCGACTCCAGAGGAATACCACCTTACCACAAGCACCTCAAGAGGAGGCTTCTCTCAGCTCTAGGTATGTGAGAGGGACCCTGAGTTTGCGGCCTCAAGTGGAATGGACACCGCGATGCCCTGACGCGGAATAAGGCCGGATATCCCTGCAGTGACTTAAATGCAGGCTCGTTTTGCATCTCCAAGACGAAAGGATGTCTGAATCCCCTGTGGAGACCACAGAGAAAGACGTAGTTCCCCACCTCATCGCGACCGGAGGCCTCACATCCTTTGAAAACTCCAGAGGTACGCGGAGATCAGTGCTTCCAAAGGAGACGATGCCTGACTCCTCGTGAAACTTGATAGGAGTCCCAGTATTCCTGTGGCACGTGGAAAGAGAGCCTTGGTCTCCCGCCTCAGCTGGAGAGGCGTCCCAATTGCCCTGCCAAGCCTCGAGGAGAATCCCGAGTTGTCCCTCGCAACTAGGCAGGAGTCCTGACATGGCTGAACAAACACGTGGGTGGAAGGGCCATTCCCGTCGTAACTCGAGAATATACCCCAGGTTCCCGCCGCAACTCGAGAAAAACCATGAGACTTCCCCCTCGCCGCAAAATGAGGCCCGATTCCCCTGCACTGCATGCAGAGTAATTCCGTGTTGCACATCACACATGAAAGGAGCCTTATTTTCCTTGATGGCACTCCAGAGAAACCCCAAGAACACTGTTTCAAGGCTAGAGGGATCCTGAGGTCACTGTAGCCACACTAAAGAGCTCCGTTAGCCAAAAATCAACTCGAGATGCGAGGTTAGTCCCTGGCTTCGACTCCAGAGGAATACCACCTTACCACAAGCACCTCAAGATGACGCTTCTCTCAGCTCTAGGTATCTGAGAGGGACCCTGAGTTTGCAGCCTCAAGTGGAATGGACACCGTGATGCCCTGACTCGAAATAAGGCCGGATATTCTTGCAGTGACTTGAATGCAGGCTCGTCTTGCATCTCCCAAGACGAAAGTATGTCTGATTCCCCTGTGGAGACCATAGAAAAAGACCTAGTTCCCCACCTCATCACGACCGGAGGCCTCACATCCTTTGAAAACTCCAGAGGTACACGAAGATCAGTGCCTCCAAAGGAGACGATGGCTGACTCCTCGTGAAACTTGATAGGAGTCCCAGGGTTCCTGTGGCACGTGGAAAGGGACCCTTGGTCTCCCGCCTCAGCTGGAGAGGCATCCCAATTGCCCTGGCTAGCCTGGAGGAGAATCACGAGTTGTCCCTCGCAACTAGGAAGGAGTCCTGACGTCGCTGAACAAACACGTGGGTGGAAGGGCCATCCCCGTCGTAACTCGAGAATATACCCCAGGTTCCCGCCGCAACTCGAGAAAAACCATGAGACTTCCCCCTCGCCGCGAGATGAGGCCCGATTCCCCTGCACTGCATGCTGAGCAATCCGTGTTGCACATCTAACATGAAAGGAGCCTTGATTTCCTTCATGGCACTCCAGAGAAAGCCCAAGAACACTGTTTCAAGGCTAGAGGGATCCTGAGGTCACTGTAGCAACACGAAAGAGCTCCGTGGACCAAGAATCAACTCGAGATGAGAGGTTCGTCCCTGGCTTCGACTCCAGAGGAATACCACCTTACCACAAGCACCTCAAGAGGAGGCTTCTCTCAGCTCTAGGTATGTGAGAGGAACCCTGATATTGCGGCCTCAAGTGGAATGGACACCGCGATGCCCTGACGCGAAATAAGGCCGGATATCCCTGCCGTGACTTGAATGCAGGCTCGTCTTGCATCTCTCAAGATGAAAGGATGTCTGAATCCCCTGTGGAGACCACAGAGAAAGACCTAGTTCCCCACCTCATCGCGACCGGAGTCCTCACATCCTTTGAAAACTCCAGAGGTACGCGGAGATCAGTGCCTCCAAAGGAGACGATGCCTGACTCCTTGTGAAACTTGATAGGAGTCCCAGGATTCCTGTGGCACGTGGAAAGGGACCCTTGGTCTCCCGCCTCAGCTGGAGAGGCGTCCCAATTGCCCTGCCAAGCCTCGAGGAGAATCCCGAGTTGTCCCTCGTAACTAGGCAGGAGTCCTGACATGGCTGAACAAACACGTGGGTGGAAGGGCCCTCCCCGTCGTAACTCGAGAATATACCCCAGGTTCCCGCCGCAACTCGAGAAAAACCATGAGACTTCCCCCTCGCCGCGAGATGAGCTCCGATTCCCCTGCACCGTGTGCAGAGCAATTCCGTGTTGCACATCACACAAGAAAGGAGCCTTGATTTCCTTGATGGCACTCCAGAGAATCCCAAAGAACACTGTATCAAGGCTAGAGGGATCCGGAGGTCACTGGAGCAACACGAAAGAGCTCCGTGGACCAAAAATCAACTCGAGATGAGAGGTTAGTCCCTGGCTTCGACTCCAGAGGAATACCACCTTACCACAAGCACCTCAAGAGGAGGCTTCTCTCAGCTCTAGGTATGTGAGAGGGACCCTGAGTTTGCGGCCTGAAGTGGAATGGACACTGCGATGCTCTGACGCGAAATAAGGCTGGTTATACCTGCAGTGACTTGAATGCAGGCTCGTCTTGCATATCCCAAGATGAAAGGTTGTCTGAATACCCTGTGGAGACCACAGAGAAAGACCAAGTTCCCCACCTCATCGCGACCGGAGGCCTCACATCCTTTGAAAACTCCAGAGGTACGCGGAGATCAGTGCCTCCAAAGGAGACGATGCCTGACTCCTCATGAACCTTGATAGGAGTCGCAGGATTCCTGTGGCACGTGGAATAGGACCCTTGGTCTCCCGCCTCAGCTGGAGAGGCGTCCCAATTGCCCTGCCAAGCCTCGAGGAGAATCCCGAGTTGTCCCTCGCAACTAGGCAGGAGTCTGACGTCGCTGAACAAACACGTGGGTGGAAGGGCCATCCCCGTCGTAACTCGAGCATATACCCCAGGTTCCCGCCGCAACTCGAGAAAAACCATGAGACTTCCCCCTCGCCGCGAGATGAGGCCCGATTCTCCGGCACTGCGTGCAGAGCAATTCCGTGTTGCACATCACACATGAAAGGAACCTTGATTTCCTTGATGGCACTCCAGAGAAACCCCAAGAACACTGTTTCAAGGCTAGAGGGATCCTGAGGTCACTGTAGCAACACGAAAGAACTATGTGGACCAAAAATCAACTCGAGATGAGAGGTTAGTCCCTGGCTTCGACTCCAGAGGAATACCACCTTACTACAAGCACCTCAAGAGGAGGATTCTCTCAGCTCTAGGTATATGAGAGGGACCCTGAGTTTGCGGCCTTAAGTGGAATGGACACCGCGATGCCCTGACTCGAAATAAGGCTGGATATCCCGGCAGTGACTTGAATGCAGGCTCGTTTTGCATCTGCCAAGATGAAAGGATGTCTGATTCCCCTGTGGAGACCACAGAGAAAGACCTAGTTCCCCACCTTATCGCGACCGGAGGCCTCACATCCTTTGAAAACTCCAGAGGTACGCGGAGATCAGTGCCTCCAAAGGAGACGATGCCTGAATCCTCGTGAAACTTGATAGGAGTCCCAGGATTCCTGTGGCACGTGGAAAGGGACCCTTGGTCTCCCGCCTCAGCTGGAGAGGCGTCCCAATTGCCCTGCCAAGCCTCGAGGAGAATCCCGAGTTGTCCCTCGCAACTAGGCAGGAGTCTGACGTCGCTGAACAAACACGTGCGTGGAAGGGCCATCCCCGTCGTAACTCGAGAATATACCCCAGGTTCCCGCCGCAACTCGAGAAAAACCATGAGACTTCCCCCTCGCCGCGAGATGAGGCCCGATTCCCCTGCACTGCGTCCAGAGCAATTCCGTGTTGCACATCACACATGAAAGGAGCCTTGATTTCCTTAATGGCACACCAGAGAAACCCCAAGAACACTGTTTCAAGGCTAGAGGGATCCTGAGGTCACTGTAGCAACACGAAAGAGCTACGTGGACCAAAAATCAACTCGAGATGAGAGGTTAGTCCCTGGCTTCGACTCCAGAGGAATACCACCTTACCACAAGCACCTCAAGAGGAGGATTCTCTCAGCTCTAGGTATATGAGAGGAACCCTGAGGTTGCGGCCTCAAGTGGAATGGACACCGCGAGGCCCTGACTCGATATAAGGCTGGATATCCCTGTAGTAACTTGAATGCAGGCTCGTCTTGCATCTGCCAAGATGAAAGGGTGTCTGAATCCCCTGTGGAGACCACAGAGAAAGACCTAGTTCCCCACCTCATCGCGACCGGAGGCCTCACATCCTTTGAAAACTCCAGAGGTACGCGGAGATCAGTGCCTCCAAAGGAGACGATGCCTGACTCCTCGTGAACCTTGATAGGAGTCCCAGGATTCCTGTGGCACGTGGAAAGGGACACTTGTTCTCCCGCCTCAGCTGGAGAGGCGTCCCAATTGCCCTGCCAAGCCTCGAGGAGAATCCCGAGTTGTCCCTCGCAACTAGGCAGGAGTCCTGACGTCGCTGAACAAACACGTGTGTCGAAGGGCCATTCCCGTTGTAACTCGAAAACATACCCCAGGTTCCCGCCGCAACTCGAGAAAAACCTGAGACTTCCCCCTCGCCGTGAGATGAGGCCCGATTCCCCTGCACTTGCGTGCAGAATAATTCCGTGTTGCACATCACACATGAAAGGAGCCTTGATTACCTTGATGGCACTCCAGAGAAACCCCAAGAACACTGTTTCAAGGCTAGAGGGATCCTGAGGTCACTGTAGCAACATGAAAGAGCTCCGTGGACCAAAAATCAACTCGGGATGAGAGGTTAGCCCCTGGCTTCGATTCCAGAGGAATACCACCTTACCACAAGCACCTCAAGAGGAGGCTTCTCTCAGCTCTAGGTATGTGAGAGGGACCCTGAGTTTGCAGCCTCAACTGGAATGGACATCGCGATGCCCTGACTCGAAATAAGGCCGGATATCCCTGCAGTGACTTGAATGCAGGCTCGTCTTGCATCTCCCAAGACGAACGGTTGTCTGAATCCCCAGTGGAGACCACAGAGAAAGACCTATTTCCCCACCTCATCGCGACCGGAGGCCTCACATCCTTTGAAAACTCCAGAGGTATGCGGAGATCAGTGCCTCCAAAGCAGACAATGCCTGACTTCTCGTGAAACTTTACAGGAGTCCCAGGATTCCTGTGGCACGTGGAAAGGGACCCTTGGTCTCCCGCCTCAGCTGGAGAGGCGTCCCAATTGCCCTGCCAAGCCTCGAGGAGAATCCCGAGTTGTCCCTCGCAACTAGGAAGGAGTACTTACTTGGATGAACAAACACGTGTGTGGAAGGGCCATCCCCGTCGTAACTCGAGAATATACCCCAGGTTCCCGCCGCAACTCGAGAAAAACCATGAGACTTCCCCCTCGCCGCGAGATGAGGCCCGATTCCCCTGCACTGCGTGCAGAGCAATTCCGTGTTGCACATCACACATCAAAGGAGCCTTGATTTCCTTGATGGCACTCCAGAGAAACCCCAAGAACACTGATTCAAGGCTAGAGGGATCCTTAGGTCATTGTAGCAACATGAAAAAGCTCCGTGGACCAAGAATCAACTCGAGATGAGAGGTTAGTCCCTGGCTTCGACTCCAGAGGAATACCACCTTACCACAAGCACCTCAAGAGGAGGCTTCTCTCAGTTCTAGGTATGTGAGAGGTACCCTGAGTTTGCGGCCTGAAGTGGAATGGACACTGCGATGCCCTAACTCGAAATAAGGCCAGATATCTCTGCAGTGACTTGAATGCTAGCTCGTCTTGCATCTCCAAAGATGAAAGGATGTTTGAATCCCCTGTGGAGACCACAGAGAAAGACCTAGTTCCCCATCTCATTGCGACCGGAGGCCTCAAATCCTTTGAAAACTCCAGAGGTACGCGGAGATCAGTGCCTCCAAAGGAGAAGATATCTGACTCCTCGTGAAACTTGATAGGAGTCCCAGGATTCCTGTGGCACGTGGAAAGGGACCCTTGGTCTCCCCCTTCAGCTGGAGAGGCATCCCAATTGCTCTGCCAAGCCTCGAGGCGAATCCCGAGTTGTCCCTCGCAACTAGGCAGAAGTCCTGACATGGCTGAAGAAACACGTGGGTGGAAGGGCCATCCCCGTCGTATCTCGAGAATATACCCCAGGTTCCCGCCGCAACTCGAGAAAAACCATGAGACTTCCCCCTCGCCGCGAGATGTGCTCCGATTCCCCTGCACCGTGTGCAGAGCAATTCCGTGTTGCACATCACACAAGAAAGGAGCCTTGATTTCATTAATGGCACTCAAAAGAAACCCCAAGAACACTGTTTTAAGGCCAGAGGGATTCTGATGTCACTGTAGCAACACGAAAGAGCTCCGTGAACCAAGAATCAACTCGAGATGAGAGGTTAGTCCCTGGCTTCGACTCCAGAGGAATAACACCTTACCACAAGCACCTCAAGAGGAGGCTTCTCTCAGCTCTAGGTATGTGAGAGGGACCCTGAGTTTGCGGCCTCAAGTGGAATGGACACCGCGATGCCCTGACTCGAAATAAGGCCGGATATCCCTGCAGTGACTTGAATGCAGGCTCGTCTTGCATCTCCCAAGACGAAAGGATGTCTGAATCCCCTGTGGAGACCACAGAGTAAGACCTAGTTTCCCACCTCATCGCGACTGGAGGCCTCACATCCTTTGAAAACTCCAGAGGTACGCGGAGATCAGTGCCTCCAAAGGAGACGATGCCTGAGTCCTCGTGAAACTTGATAGGAGTCCCAGGATTCCTGTGGCACGTGGAAAGGGACTCTTGGTCTCCCGCCTCAGCTGGAGAGGCGTCCCAATTTCCCTGCCAAGCCTCGAGGAGAATCCCGAGTTGTCCCTCGCAACTAGGCAGGAGTCCTGACGTGGTTGAAGAAACACGTGGGTGGAATGGCCATCCCCGTCGTAACTCGAGAATATACCCCAGGTTCCCACCTCAAGTCAAGAAAATCCATGAGATTTCCCCTTCGCCGCGAGATGAGGCCCGATTCCCCTGCACTGCATGCAGAGCAATTCCGTGTTGCACATCACACATGAAAGGAGCCTTGATTTCCTTGATGGCACTCCAGAGAAACCCCAAGAACACTGTTTCAAGGCTAGAGGGATCCTGAGGTCACTGTAGCCACACGAAAGATCTCCGTGGACCAAAAATTAACTCAAGATGAGAGGTTAGTCCCTGGCTTCGACTCCAGAGGAATACCACCTTACCACAAGCACCACAAGAGGAGGCTTCTCTCAGCTCTAGGTATGTGAGAGGAACCCTGAGTTTGCGGCCTCAAGTGGAATGGACACCGTAATGCCCTTACTCGATATAAGGCCGAATATCCCTGCAGTGACTTGAATGCAGGCTCGTCTTGCATCTCCCAACATGAAAGGATGTCTGAATCCCCTGTGGAGACCACAGAGAAAGATCTAGTTCCCCACCTCATCGCGACCGGAGGCCTCACATCCTTTGAAAACTAAAGAGGTAAGCGGAGATCAGTGCCTCCAAAGGAGACGATGCCTGACTCCTCGTGAAACTTGATAGGAGTCCCAGGATTCCTGTGGCACGTGGAAAGGGACCCTTGGTCTCCCGCCTCAGCTGGAGAGGCGTCCCAATTGCCCTGCCAAACCTCGAGGAGAATCCCGAGTTGTCCCTCGCAACTAGGCAGGAGTCCTGACGTCGCTGAACAAACACGTGTGTGGAAGGGCCATCCCTGTCGTAACTCGAGAATATACCCCAGGTTCCCACCGCAACTCGAGAAAAACCATGAGACTTCCCCCTCGCCGCTAGATGAGGCCCGATTCCCCGGCACTGCGTGCAGAGCAATTCCGTGTTGCACATCACACATGAAAGGAGCCTTGATTTCCTTGATGGCACTCCAGAGAAACCCCAAGAACACTGTTTCAAGGCTAGTGGGATCCTGAGGTCACTGTAGCCACACGAAAGAGCTCCGTGGACCAAGAATCAACTCGAGATGAGAGGTTAGTCCCTGGCTTCGACTCCAGAGGAATACCACCTTACCACAAGCACCTCAAGAGGAGGCTTCTCTCAGCTCTAGGTATGTGAGAGGGACCCTGAGTTTGCGGCCTCAAGTGGAATGGACACCACGATGCCCTGACTCGAAATAAGGCCGGATATCCCTGCAATGACTTGAATGCAGGCTCGTCTTGCATCTCCCAAGACGAAAGGATGTCTGAATCCCCTTTGAAGACCACAGAGAAAGACCTATTTCCCCACCTCATCGCGACCGGAGGCCTCACATCCTATGAAAACTCCAGAGGTACACGGTGATTAGTGCCTCCAAAGGAGACGATGTCTGACTCCTCGTGAAACTTGATAGCAGTCCCAGGATTCCTGTGGCACGTGGAAAGGGACCCTTGGTCTCCCGCTTCAGCTGGAGAGGCATCCCAATTGCCCTGCCAAGCCTCGAGGCGAATCCCGAGTTGTCCCTCACAACTAGGTAGAAGTCCTAACATGGCTGAAGAAACACGTGGGCGGAAGGGCCATCCCCGTCGTAACTAGAGAATATACCCCAGTTTCCCGCCACAACTCGAGAAAAACCATGAGACTTCCCCCTCGCCGCGAGATGAGGCCCGATTTCACTGCACTGCGTGTAGAGCAATTCCGTGTTGCACATCACCCATGAAAGGAGCCTTAATTTCCTTGATGGCACTCCAGAGAAACCCCAAGAACACTGTTTCAAGGCTAGAGGGATCCTGAGGTCACTGTAGCAACACGAAAGGGCTACGTGGACCAAAAATCAACTCGAGATGAGAGGTTAGTCCCTGGCTTCGACTCCAGAGGAATACCACCTTACTACAAGCACCTCAAGAGGAGGATTCTCTCAGCTCTAGGTATATGAGAGGAACCCTGAGTTTGCGGCCTCAAGTGGAATGGACACCTCGAGGCCCTGACTCGAAATAAGGCTGGATATCCCTGCTGTAACTTGAATGCAGGCTCGTCTTGCATCTGCCAAGATGAAAGGGTGTTTGAATCCCCTGTGGAGACCACAGAGAAAGACCTAGTTTCCCACCTCATCGCGACCGGAGGCCTCACATCCTTTGAAAACTCCAGAGGTACGCGGAGATCAGTGCCTCCAAAGGAGACGATGCCTGACTCCTCGTGAACCTTGATAGGAGTCCCAGGATTCCTGTGGCACGTGGAAAGGGACCCTTGTTCTCCAGCCTCAGATGGAGAGGCGTCCCAATTGCCCTGCCAAGCCTCGAGGAGAATCCCGAGTTGTCCCTCGCAACTAGGCAGGAGTCCTGACGTCGCTGAACAAACACGTGTGTGGAAGGGCCATTCCCGGTGTAACTCGAAAACATACCCCAGGTTCCCGCCGCAACTCGAGAAAAACCTGAGACTTCCCCCTCGCCGTGAGATGAGGCCCGATTCCCCTGCACTGCGTGCAGAATAATTCCGTGTTGCACATCACACCTGAAAGGAGCCTTGATTACCTTGATGGCACTCCAGAGAAACCCCAAGAACACTGTTTCAAGGCTAGAGGGATCCTGATGTCACTGTAGCAACACGAAAGAGCTCCGTGGACCAAAAATCAACTCGAGATGAGAGGTTAGCCCCTGGCTTCGACTCCAGAGGAATACCACCTTACCACAAGCACCTCAAGAGGAGGCTTCTCTCAGCTCTAGGTAAGTGAGAGGGACCATGAGTTTGCGGCCTCTAGTGGAATGGACACCGCGATGCCCTGACTCGAAGAAAGGCCGGATATCCCTACAGTGACTAGAATGCAGATTCGTCTTGCGTCTCCCAAGACGAAAGGATGTCTGAATCCCCTGGGGAGACCACAGAGAAAGACCTAATTCCCCACCTCTTCGCGACCGGAAGCCTCACATCCTTTGAAAACTCCAGAGGTACGCGGAGATCAGTGCCTCCAAAGGAGACGATGCCTGACTCCTCGTGAAACTTGATAGGAGTCCCAGGATTCCTGTGGCACGTGGAAAGGGACCCTTGGTCTCCCGCCTCAGCTGGAGAGGCGTCCCAATTGCCCTGCCAAACCTCGAGGAGGATCCCGAGTTGTCCCTCGCAACTAGGCAGGAGTCCTGACGTCGCTGAACAAACACGTGGGTGGAAGGGCCATTCCCTTCGTAACTCGAGAATATACCCCAGGTTCCCGCCGCAACTCGAGAAAAACCATGAGACTTCCCCCTCGCCGCGAGATGAGGCCCGATTCCCCGGCACTGCGTGCAGAGCAATTCCGTGTTGCACATCACACATGAAAGGAGCCTTGATTTCCTTGATGGCACTCCAGAGAAACCCCAAGAACACTGATTCAAGGCTAGAGGGATCCTTAGGTCATTGTAGCAACATGAAAAAGCTCCGTGGACCAAGAATCAACTCGAGATGAGAGGTTAGTCCCTGGCTTCGACTCCAGAGGAATACCACCTTACCACAAGCACCTCAAGAGGAGGCTTCTCTCAGTTCTAGGTATGTGAGAGGTACCCTGAGTTTGCGGCCTGAAGTGGAATGGACACTGCGATGCCCTAACTCGAAATAAGGCCAGATATCTCTGCAGTGACTTGAATGCTAGCTCGTCTTGCATCTCCAAAGATGAAAGGATGTTTGAATCCCCTGTGGAGACCACAGAGAAAGACCTAGTTCCCCATCTCATTGCGACCGGAGGCCTCAAATCCTTTGAAAACTCCAGAGGTACGCGGAGATCAGTGCCTCCAAAGGAGAAGATATCTGACTCCTCGTGAAACTTGATAGGAGTCCCAGGATTCCTGTGGCACGTGGAAAGGGACCCTTGGTCTCCCCCTTCAGCTGGAGAGGCATCCCAATTGCTCTGCCAAGCCTCGAGGCGAATCCCGAGTTGTCCCTCGCAACTAGGCAGAAGTCCTGACATGGCTGAAGAAACACGTGGGTGGAAGGGCCATCCCCGTCGTATCTCGAGAATATACCCCAGGTTCCCGCCGCAACTCGAGAAAAACCATGAGACTTCCCCCTCGCCGCGAGATGTGCTCCGATTCCCCTGCACCGTGTGCAGAGCAATTCCGTGTTGCACATCACACAAGAAAGGAGCCTTGATTTCATTAATGGCACTCAAAAGAAACCCCAAGAACACTGTTTTAAGGCCAGAGGGATTCTGATGTCACTGTAGCAACACGAAAGAGCTCCGTGAACCAAGAATCAACTCGAGATGAGAGGTTAGTCCCTGGCTTCGACTCCAGAGGAATAACACCTTACCACAAGCACCTCAAGAGGAGGCTTCTCTCAGCTCTAGGTATGTGAGAGGGACCCTGAGTTTGCGGCCTCAAGTGGAATGGACACCGCGATGCCCTGACTCGAAATAAGGCCGGATATCCCTGCAGTGACTTGAATGCAGGCTCGTCTTGCATCTCCCAAGACGAAAGGATGTCTGAATCCCCTGTGGAGACCACAGAGTAAGACCTAGTTTCCCACCTCATCGCGACTGGAGGCCTCACATCCTTTGAAAACTCCAGAGGTACGCGGAGATCAGTGCCTCCAAAGGAGACGATGCCTGAGTCCTCGTGAAACTTGATAGGAGTCCCAGGATTCCTGTGGCACGTGGAAAGGGACTCTTGGTCTCCCGCCTCAGCTGGAGAGGCGTCCCAATTTCCCTGCCAAGCCTCGAGGAGAATCCCGAGTTGTCCCTCGCAACTAGGCAGGAGTCCTGACGTGGTTGAAGAAACACGTGGGTGGAATGGCCATCCCCGTCGTAACTCGAGAATATACCCCAGGTTCCCACCTCAAGTCAAGAAAATCCATGAGATTTCCCCTTCGCCGCGAGATGAGGCCCGATTCCCCTGCACTGCATGCAGAGCAATTCCGTGTTGCACATCACACATGAAAGGAGCCTTGATTTCCTTGATGGCACTCCAGAGAAACCCCAAGAACACTGTTTCAAGGCTAGAGGGATCCTGAGGTCACTGTAGCCACACGAAAGATCTCCGTGGACCAAAAATTAACTCAAGATGAGAGGTTAGTCCCTGGCTTCGACTACAGACGAATACCACCTTACCACAAGCACCACAAGAGGAGGCTTCTCTCAGCTCTAGGTATGTGAGAGGAACCCTAAGTTTGCGGCCTCAAGTGGAATGGACACCGTAATGCCCTTACTCGATATAAGGCCGAATATCCCTGCAGTGACTTGAATGCAGGCTCGTCTTGCATCTCCCAACATGAAAGGATGTCTGAATCCCCTGTGGAGACCACAGAGAAAGATCTAGTTCCCCACCTCATCGCGACCGGAGGCCTCACATCCTTTGAAAACTAAAGAGGTAAGCGGAGATCAGTGCCTCCAAAGGAGACGATGCCTGACTCCTCGTGAAACTTGATAGGAGTCCCAGGATTCCTGTGGCACGTGGAAAGGGACCCTTGGTCTCCCGCCTCAGCTGGAGAGGCGTCCCAATTGCCCTGCCAAACCTCGAGGAGAATCCCGAGTTGTCCCTCGCAACTAGGCAGGAGTCCTGACGTCGCTGAACAAACACGTGTGTGGAAGGGCCATCCCTGTCGTAACTCGAGAATATACCCCAGGTTCCCACCGCAACTCGAGAAAAACCATGAGACTTCCCCCTCGCCGCTAGATGAGGCCCGATTCCCCGGCACTGCGTGCAGAGCAATTCCGTGTTGCACATCACACATGAAAGGAGCCTTGATTTCCTTGATGGCACTCCAGAGAAACCCCAAGAACACTGTTTCAAGGCTAGTGGGATCCTGAGGTCACTGTAGCCACACGAAAGAGCTCCGTGGACCAAGAATCAACTCGAGATGAGAGGTTAGTCCCTGGCTTCGACTCCAGAGGAATACCACCTTACCACAAGCACCTCAAGAGGAGGCTTCTCTCAGCTCTAGGTATGTGAGAGGGACCCTGAGTTTGCGGCCTCAAGTGGAATGGACACCACGATGCCCTGACTCGAAATAAGGCCGGATATCCCTGCAATGACTTGAATGCAGGCTCGTCTTGCATCTCCCAAGACGAAAGGATGTCTGAATCCCCTTTGAAGACCACAGAGAAAGACCTATTTCCCCACCTCATCGCGACCGGAGGCCTCACATCCTATGAAAACTCCAGAGGTACACGGTGATTAGTGCCTCCAAAGGAGACGATGTCTGACTCCTCGTGAAACTTGATAGCAGTCCCAGGATTCCTGTGGCACGTGGAAAGGGACCCTTGGTCTCCCGCTTCAGCTGGAGAGGCATCCCAATTGCCCTGCCAAGCCTCGAGGCGAATCCCGAGTTGTCCCTCACAACTAGGTAGAAGTCCTAACATGGCTGAAGAAACACGTGGGCGGAAGGGCCATCCCCGTCGTAACTAGAGAATATACCCCAGTTTCCCGCCACAACTCGAGAAAAACCATGAGACTTCCCCCTCGCCGCGAGATGAGGCCCGATTTCACTGCACTGCGTGTAGAGCAATTCCGTGTTGCACATCACCCATGAAAGGAGCCTTAATTTCCTTGATGGCACTCCAGAGAAACCCCAAGAACACTGTTTCAAGGCTAGAGGGATCCTGAGGTCACTGTAGCAACACGAAAGGGCTACGTGGACCAAAAATCAACTCGAGATGAGAGGTTAGTCCCTGGCTTCGACTCCAGAGGAATACCACCTTACTACAAGCACCTCAAGAGGAGGATTCTCTCAGCTCTAGGTATATGAGAGGAACCCTGAGTTTGCGGCCTCAAGTGGAATGGACACCTCGAGGCCCTGACTCGAAATAAGGCTGGATATCCCTGCTGTAACTTGAATGCAGGCTCGTCTTGCATCTGCCAAGATGAAAGGGTGTTTGAATCCCCTGTGGAGACCACAGAGAAAGACCTAGTTTCCCACCTCATCGCGACCGGAGGCCTCACATCCTTTGAAAACTCCAGAGGTACGCGGAGATCAGTGCCTCCAAAGGAGACGATGCCTGACTCCTCGTGAACCTTGATAGGAGTCCCAGGATTCCTGTGGCACGTGGAAAGGGACCCTTGTTCTCCAGCCTCAGATGGAGAGGCGTCCCAATTGCCCTGCCAAGCCTCGAGGAGAATCCCGAGTTGTCCCTCGCAACTAGGCAGGAGTCCTGACGTCGCTGAACAAACACGTGTGTGGAAGGGCCATTCCCGGTGTAACTCGAAAACATACCCCAGGTTCCCGCCGCAACTCGAGAAAAACCTGAGACTTCCCCCTCGCCGTGAGATGAGGCCCGATTCCCCTGCACTGCGTGCAGAATAATTCCGTGTTGCACATCACACCTGAAAGGAGCCTTGATTACCTTGATGGCACTCCAGAGAAACCCCAAGAACACTGTTTCAAGGCTAGAGGGATCCTGATGTCACTGTAGCAACACGAAAGAGCTCCGTGGACCAAAAATCAACTCGAGATGAGAGGTTAGCCCCTGGCTTCGACTCCAGAGGAATACCACCTTACCACAAGCACCTCAAGAGGAGGCTTCTCTCAGCTCTAGGTAAGTGAGAGGGACCATGAGTTTGCGGCCTCTAGTGGAATGGACACCGCGATGCCCTGACTCGAAGAAAGGCCGGATATCCCTACAGTGACTAGAATGCAGATTCGTCTTGCGTCTCCCAAGACGAAAGGATGTCTGAATCCCCTGGGGAGACCACAGAGAAAGACCTAATTCCCCACCTCTTCGCGACCGGAAGCCTCACATCCTTTGAAAACTCCAGAGGTACGCGGAGATCAGTGCCTCCAAAGGAGACGATGCCTGACTCCTCGTGAAACTTGATAGGAGTCCCAGGATTCCTGTGGCACGTGGAAAGGGACCCTTGGTCTCCCGCCTCAGCTGGAGAGGCGTCCCAATTGCCCTGCCAAACCTCGAGGAGGATCCCGAGTTGTCCCTCGCAACTAGGCAGGAGTCCTGACGTCGCTGAACAAACACGTGGGTGGAAGGGCCATTCCCTTCGTAACTCGAGAATATACCCCAGGTTCCCGCCGCAACTCGAGAAAAACCATGAGACTTCCCCCTCGCCGCGAGATGAGGCCCGATTCCCCGGCACTGCGTGCAGAGCAATTCCGTGTTGCACATCACACATGAAAGGAGCCTTGATTTCCTTGATGGCACTCCAGAGAAACCCCAAGAACACTGTTTCAAGGCTAGTGGGATCCTGAGGTCACTGTAGCCACACGAAAGAGCTCCGTGGACCAAGAATCAACTCGAGATGAGAGGTTAGTCCCTGGCTTCGACTCCAGAGGAATACCACCTTACCACAAGCACCTCAAGAGGAGGCTTCTCTCAGCTCTAGGTATGTGAGAGGGACCCTGAGTTTGCGGCCTCAAGTGGAATGGACACCACGATGCCCTGACTCGAAATAAGGCCGGATATCCCTGCAGTGACTTGAATGCAGGCTCATCTTGCATCTCCCAAGACGAAAGGATGTCTGAATCCCCTGTGAAGACCACAGAGAAAGACCTATTTCCCCACCTCATCGCGACCGGAGGCCTCACATCCTTTGAAAACTCCAGAGGTACGCGGAGATCAGTGCCTCCAAAGGAGACGATGCCTGACTCCTCATGAACCTTGATAGGAGTCCCAGGATTCCTGTGGCACGTGGAATAGGACCCTTGGTCTCCCGCCTCAGCTGGAGAGGCGTCCCAATTGCCCTGCTAAGCCTCGAGGAGAATCCCGAGTTGTCCCTCGCAACTAGGCAGGAGTCTGACGTTGCTGAACAAACACGTGGGTGGAAGGGCCATCCCCGTCGTAACTCGAGAATATACCCCAGGTTCCCGCCGCAACTCGAGAAAAACCATGAGACTTCCCCCTCGCCGCGAGATGAGGCCCGATTCCCCTGCACTGCGTCCAGAGCAATTCCGTGTTGCACATCACACATGAAAGGAGCCTTGATTTCCTTAATGGCACTCCAGAGAAACCCCAAGAACACTGTTTCAAGACTAGAGGGATCCTGAGGTCACTGTAGCAACACGAAAGGGCTACGTGGACCAAAAATCAACTCGAGATGAGAGGTTAGTCCCTGGCTTCGACTCCAGAGGAATACCACCTTACTACAAGCACCTCAAGAGGAGGATTCTCTCAGCTCTAGGTATATGAGAGGAACCCTGAGTTTGCGGCCTCAAGTGGAATGGACCAAGTGGAATGGACACCGCGAGGCCCTGACTCGAAATAAGGCTGGATATCCCTGCTGTAACTTGAATGCAGGCTCGTCTTGCATCTGCCAAGATGAAAGGGTGTTTGAATCCCCTGTGGAGACCACAGAGAAAGACCTAGTTTCCCACCTCATCGTGACCGGAGGCCTCACATCCTTTGAAAACTCCAGAGGTACGCGGAGATCAGTGCCTCCAAAGGAGACGATGCCTGACTCCTCGTGAACCTTGATAGGAGTCCCAGGATTCCTGTGGCACGTGGAAAGGGACCCTTGTTCTCCAGCCTCAGCTGGAGAGGCGTCCCAATTGCCCTGCCAAGCCTCGAGGAGAATCCCGAGTTGTCCCTCGCAACTAGGCAGGAGTCCTGACGTCGCTGAACAAACACGTGTGTGGAAGGGCCATTCCCGGTGTAACTCGAAAACATACCCCAGGTTCCCGCCGCAACTCGAGAAAAACCTGAGACTTGCCCCTCGCCGTGAGATGAGGCCCGATTCCCCTGCACTGCGTGCAGAATAATTCCGTGTTGCACATCACACCTGAAAGGAGCCTTGATTACCTTGATGGCACTCCAGAGAAACCCCAAGAACACTGTTTCAAGGCTAGAGGGATCCTGATGTCACTGTAGCAACACGAAAGAACTCCGTGGACCAAAAATCAACTCGAGATGAGAGGTTAGCCCCTGGCTTCGACTCCAGAGGAATACCACCTTACCACAAGCACCTCAAGAGGAGGCTTCTCTCAGCTCTAGGTAAGTGAGAGGGACCATGAGTTTGCGGCCTCAAGTGGAATGGACACCGCGATGCCCTGACTCGAAGAAAGGCCGGATATCCCTACAGTGACTAGAATGCAGATTCGTCTTGCGTCTCCCAAGACGAAAGGATGTCTGAATCCCCTGGGGAGACCACAGAGAAAGACCTAATTCCCCACCTCTTCGCGACCGGAAGCCTCACATCCTTTGAAAACTCCAGAGGTACGCGGAGATCAGTGCCTCCAAAGGAGACGATGCCTGACTCCTCGTAAAACTTGATAGGAGTCCCAGGATTCCTGTGGCACGTGGAAAGGGACCCTTGGTCTCCCGCCTCAGCTGGAGAGGCGTCCCAATTGCCCTGACAAGCCTCGAGGAGAATCCGGAGTTGTCCCTCGCAACTAGGCAGGAGTCCTGACGTCGCAGAACAAGCACGTGTGTGGAAGGGCCATCCCCGTCGTATCTCGAGAATATACCCCAGGTTCCCGCCGCAACTCGAGAAAAACCATGAGACTTCCCCCTCGCCGCGAGATGTGCTCCGATTCCCCTGCACCGTGTGCAGAGCAATTCCGTGTTGCACATCACACAAGAAAGGAGCCTTGATTTCATTGATGGCACTCAAAAGAAACCCCAAGAACACTGTTTCAAGGCCAGAGGGATCCTGATGTCACTGTAGCAACACGAAAGAGCTCCGTGGACCAAAAATCAACTCGAGATGAGAGGTTAGTCCCTGGCTTCGACTCCAGAGGAATACCACCTTACCACAAGCACCTCAAGAGTAGGCTTCTCTCAACTCTAGCTATGTGAGAGGGACCCTGAGTTTGCGGCCTCAAGTGGAATGGATACCACGATGCCCTGACTCGAAATACGGCCGGTTATCCCTGCAGTGACTTGAATGCAGACTCGTCTTGCATCTCCCAAGACGAAAGGATGTCTGAATCCCCTGTGGAGACCACAGAGAAAGACCTAGTTCCACACCTCATCGCGACCGGAGGCCTCACATTCTTTGAAAACTCCAGAGGTACGCGGAGTGCCTCCAAAGGAGACGATACCTGACTCCTCGTGAAAATTGATAGGAGTCCCAGGATTCCTGTGGCACGTGGAAAGGGACCCTTGGTCTCCCGCCTCAGCTGGAGAGGCATCCCAATTGCCCTGCCAAGCCTCGAGGAGAATCCCGAGTTGTCCCTCGCAACTAGGCAGGAGTCCTGACGTCGCTGAACAAACACGTGGGTGGAAGGGCCATCCCCGTCGTAACTCGAGAATATACCCCAGGTTCCCTCCGCAATTCGAGAAAAACCATGAGACTTCCCCCTCGCCGCGAGATGAGGCCCGATTCCCCTGCACTGCGTGCAGAGCAATTCCGTGTTGCACATCACACATGAAAGGAGCCTTGATTTCGTTGATGGCACTCCAGAGAAACCCCGAGAACACTGTTTCAAGGCGAGAGGGATCCTGAGGTCACTGTAGCAACACGAAAGACCTCCGTGGAGCAAAAATCAACTCCAGATGAGAGGTAAGTCCCTGGCTTCGACTCCAGAGGAATACCACCTTACCACAAGCACCTCAAGAGCAGGATTATCTCAGCTCTACCTATGTGAGAGGGACCCTGAGTTTGTGGCCTCAAGTGGAATGGACACCACGAAGCCCTGACTCGAAATAAGGCCGGATATCCCTGCAGTGACTTGAATGCAGGCTCGTCTTGCATCTCCCAAGACGAAATGATGTCTGAATCCACTGTGGAGACCACAGAGAAAACCTACTTCCCCACCTCATCGCAACCGGAGGCCTCGAATCCTTTGAAAACTCCAGAGGTACGCGGAGATCAGTGCCTCCAAAGGAGACGATGCCTGACTCCTCGTGAAACTTGATAGGAGTCCCAGGATTCCTGTGGCACATGGAAAGGGACCCTTGGTCTACCGCCTCAGCTGGAGAGGCGTCCCAATTGCCCTGCCAAGCCTCGAGGAGAATCCCGAGTTGTCCCTCGCAACTAGGCAGGAGTCCTGACATGGCTGAACGAACACATGGGTGGAACGGCCATCCCCGTCGTAACTCGAGAATATACCCCAGGTTCCCGCCGCAACTCGAGAAAAACCATGAGACTTCCCCCTCCCCGCGAGATGAGGCCCGATTCCCCTGCACTGCGTGCAGAGCAATTCCGTGTTGCACATCACACATGAATGGAGCCTTGATTTCTTGATGGCACTCCAGAGAAACCCCAAGAACACTGTTTCAAGGCTAGAGGGATCCTGAGGTCACTGTAGCAACACGAAAGAGCTCCGTGGACCAAAAATCAACTCGAGATGAGAGGTTAGTCCCTGGCTTCGACTCCAGAGGAATACCACCTTACCACAAGCACATCAAGAGGAGGCTTCTCTCAGCTCTAGCTATGTGAGAGGGACCCTGAGTTTGTGGCCTCAAGTGGAATGGACACCGCGAAGCCCTGACTCGAAATAAGGCCGGATATCCCTGCAGTGACTTGAATGCAGGCTCGTCTCGCATCTCCCAAGACGAAATGATGTCTGAATCCACTGTGGAGACCACAGAGAAAACCTACTTGCCCACCTCATCGCAACCGGAGGCCTCAAATCCTTTGAAAACTCCAGAGGTACGCGGAGATCAGTGCCTCCAAAGGAGACGATGCCTGACTCCTCGTGAAACTTGATAGGAGTCCCAGGATTCCTGTGGCACATGGAAAGGGACCCTTGGTCTACCGCCTCAGCTGGAGAGGCGTCCCAATTGCCCTGCCAAGCCCCCAGGAGAATCCCGAGTTGTCCCTCGCAACTAGGCAGGAGTCCTGACATCGCTGAACAAACACGTGGGTGGAAGGGCCTTCCCCGTCGTAAGTCGAGAATATACCCCAGGTTCCCGCCGCACCTCGAGAAAAACCATGAGACTAGCCCCTCGCCGCGAAATGAGGCCCGATTCCCCTGCACTGCGGGCAGAGCAATTCCGTGTTGCACATCACACATGAAAGGAGCCTTGATTTCCTTGATGGCACTCCAGAGAAACCCCAAGAACACTGTTTCAAGGCTAGAGGGAAACTGAGGTCACTGTAGCAACATGAAAGAGCTCCGTGGACCAAGAATCAACTCGAGATGAGAGGTTAGTCCCTGGCTTCGACTCCAGAGGAATACCACCTTACCACAAGCACCTCAAGAGGAGGCTTCTCTCAGCTCTAGGTATGTGAGAGGGACCCTGAGTTTGCGGCCTCAAGTGGAATGGACACCGCGATGCCCTGACTCGATATAAGGCCGGATATCCCTGCAGTGACTTGAATGCAGGCTCGTCTTGCATCTCCCAAGATGAAAGGATGTCTGAATCCCCTGTGGAGACCACAGAGAAAGACCTACTTCCCCACGTCATCGCGACCCGAGGACTGAGATCTTTTGAAAACTCAAGAGGTACGCGGAGATCAGTGCCTCCAAAGGAGACGATGCCTGACTCCACGTGAAACTTGATAGGAGTCCCAGGATTCCTGTGGCACGTGGAAAGGGACCCTTGGTCTCCCGCCTCAGATGGAGAGGCATCCCAATTGCCCTGCCAAGCCTCGAGGAGAATCCCGCGTTGTCCCTCGCAACTAGACAGGAGTCCTGACATGGCTGAACAAACACGTGGGTGGAAGGGCCCTCCCCGTCGTAACTCGAGAATATACCCCATGTTCCCGCCGCAAATCGAGAAAAACCATGAGACTTCCCCCTCGCCGCGAGATGAGGCCCGATTCCCCTGCACTGCGTGCAGAGCAATGCCCTGTTGCACATCACACAGGGAAGGAGCCTTGATTTCCTTGATGGCACTCCAGAGAAACCCCAAGAACACTGTTTCAAGGCTAGAGGGATCGTGAGGTCACTGTAGCAACACGAAAGAGCTCCGTGGACCGAAAATCAACTCGAGATGAGAGGTTAGTCCCTGGCTTCGACTCCAGAGGAATACCACCTTACCACAAGCACCTCAAGAGGAGGCTTCTCTCAGCTCTAGGTATGTGAGAGGGACCCTGAGTTTGCGGCCTCAAGTGGAATGGACACCGCGATGCCGTGACGCGGAATAAGGCCGGATATCCCTGCAGTGACTTAAATGCAGGCTCGTTTTGCATCTCCAAGACGAAAGGATGTCTGAATCCCCTGTGGAGACCACAGAGAAAGACGTAGTTCCCCACCTCATCGCGACCGGAGGCCTCACATCCTTTGAAAACTCCAGAGGTACGCGGAGATCAGTGCTTCCAAAGGAGACGATGCCTGAGTCCTCGTGAAACTTGATAGGAGTCCCAGGATTCCTGTGGCACGTGGAAAGCGAGCCTTGGTCTCCCGCCTCAGCTGGAGAGGCGTCCCAATTGCCCTGCCAAGCCTCGAGGAGAATCCCGAGTTGTCCCTCGCAACTAGGCAGGAGTCCTGACATGGCTGAACAAACACGTGGGTGGAAGGGCCATTCCCGTCGTAACTCGAGAATATACCCCAGGTTCCCGCCGCAACTCGAGAAAAACCATGAGACTTCCCCCTCGCCGCAAAATGAGGCCCGATTCCCCTGCACTGCATGCAGAGTAATTCCGTGTTGCACATCACACATGAAAGGAGCCTTATTTTCCTTGATGGCACTCCAGAGAAACCCCAAGAACACTGTTTCAAGGCTAGAGGGATCCTGAGGTCACTGTAGCCACACTAAAGAGCTCCGTGGACCAAAAATCAACTCGAGATGAGAGGTTAGTCCCTGGCTTCCACTCCAGAGGAATACCACCTTACCACAAGCACCTCAAGATGACGCTTCTCTCAGCTCTAGGTATCTGAGAGGGACCCTGAGTTTGCGGCCTCAAGTGGAATGGACACCGTGATGCCCTGACTCGAAATAAGGCCGGATATTCTTGCAGTGACTTGAATGCAGGCTCGTCTTGCATCTCCCAAGACGAAAGTATGTCTGATTCCCCTGTGGAGACCATAGAAAAAGACCTAGTTCCCCACCTCATCACGACCAGAGGCCTCACATCCTTTGAAAACTCCAGAGGTACACGAAGATCAGTGCCTCCAAAGGAGACGATGGCTGACTCCTCGTGAAACTTGATAGGAGTCCCAGGGTTACTGTGGCACGTGGAAAGGGACCCTTGGTCTCCCGCCTCAGCTGGAGAGGCATCCCAATTGCCCTGGCTAGCCTGGAGGAGAATCACGAGTTGTCCCTCGCAACTAGGAAGGAGTCCTGACGTCGCTGAACAAACACGTGGGTGGAAGGGCCATCCCCGTCGTAACTCGAGAATATACCCCAGGTTCCCGCCGCAACTCGAGAAAAACCATGAGACTTCCCCCTCGCCGCGAGATGAGGCCCGATTCCCCTGCACTGCATGCTGAGCAATCCGTGTTGCACATCTAACATGAAAGGAGCCTTGATTTCCTTCATGGCACTCCAGAGAAACACCAAGAACACTGTTTCAAGGCTAGAGGGATCCTGAGGTCACTGTAGCAACACGAAACAGCTCCGTGGACCAAAAATCAACTCGAGATGAGAGGTTAGTCCCTGGCTTCGACTCCAGAGGAATACCACCTTACCACAAGCACCTCAAGAGGAGGCTTCTCTCAGCTCTAGGTATGTGAGAGGGACCCTGATATTGCGGCCTCAAGTGGAATGGACACCGCCATGCCCTGACGCGAAATAAGGCCGGATATCCCTGCAGTGACTTGAATGCAGGCTCGTCTTGCATCTCTCAAGATGAAAGGATGTCTGAATCCCCTGTGGAGACCACAGAGAAAGACCTAGTTCCCCACCTCATCGCGACCGGAGTCCTCACATCCTTTGAAAACTTCAGAGGTACGCGGAGATCAGTGCCTCCAAAGGAAACGATGCCTGACTCCTCGTGAAACTTGATAGGAGTCCCAGGATTCCTGTGGCACGTGGAAAGGGACCCTTGGTCTCCCGCCTCAGCTGGAGAGGCGTCCCAATTTCCCTGCCAAGCCTCGAGGAGAATCCCGAGTTGTCACTCGTAACTAGGCAGGAGTCCTGACATGGCTGAACAAACACGTGGGTGGAAGGGCCCTCCCCGTCGTAACTCGAGAATATACCCCAGGTTCCCGCCGCAACTCGAGAAAAACCATGAGACTTCTCCCTCGCCGCAAAATGAGGCCCGATTCCCCTGCACTGCATGCAGAGTAATTCCGTGTTGCACATCACACATGAAAGGAGCCTTGATTTCCTTGTTGGCACTCCAGAGAAACCCCAAGAACACTGTTCTAAGGCTAGAGGGATCCTGAGGTCCTGTAGCCACACTAAAGAGCTCCGTGGACCAAAAATCAACTCGAGATGAGAGGTTAGGCCCTGGCTTCGACTCCAGAGGAATACCACCTTACCACAAGCACCTCAAGAGGAGGCTTCTCTCAGCTCTAGGTATGTGAGAGGGACCCTGAGTTTGCAGCCTCAACTGGAATGGACACCGCGATGCCCTGACTCGAAATAAGGCAGGATATCCCTGCAGTGACTTGAATGTACGCTCGTCTTGCATCTCCCAAGACGAAAGGATGTCTGAATCCCCTGTGAAGACCACAGAGAAAGACCTAGTTCCTAACCTCATGGCGACTGGAGGCCTCACATCCTTTGAAAACTCCAGAGGTATGCGGAGATCAGTGCCTCCAAAGCAGACAATGCCTGACTCCTCGTGAAACTTGACAGAAGTCCCAGGATTCCTGTGGCACGTGGAAAGGGACCCTTGGTCTCCCGCCTCAGCTGGAGAGGCGTCCCAATTGCCCTGCCAAGCCTCGAGGAGAATCCCGAGTTGTCCCTCGCAACTAGCAAGGAGTACTTACTTGGATGAACAAACACGTGTGTGGAAGGGCCATCCCCGTCGTAACTCGAGAATATACCCCAGGTTCCCGCCGCAACTCGAGAAAAACCATGAGACTTCCCCCTCGCCGCGAGATAAGGCCCGATTCCCCTGCACTGCGTGCAGCGCAATTCCGTGTTGCACATCACACATCAAAGGAGCCTTGATTTCCTTGATGGCACTCCAGAGAAACCCCAAGAACACTGATTCAAGGCTAGAGGGATCCTGAGGTCATTGTAGCAACATGAAAAAGCTCCGTGGACCAAGAATCAACTCGAGATGAGAGGTTAGTCCCTGGCTTCGACTCCAGAGGAATACCACCTTACCACAAGCACCTCAAGAGGAGGCTTCTCACAGTTCTAGGTATGTGAGAGGGACCCTGAGTTTGCGGCCTCAAGTGGAATGGACACTGCGATGCCCTGACTCGAAATAAGGCCAGATATCTCTGCAGTGACTTGAATGCTGGCTCGTCTTGCATCTCCAAAGATGAAAGGATGTTTGAATCCCCTGTGGAGACCACAGAGAAAGACCTAGTTCCCCATCTCATTGCGACCGGAGGCCTCAAATCCTTTGAAAACCCCAGAGGTACGCGGAGATCAGTGCCTCCAAAAGGGACGATGCCTGACTCCTCGTGAAACTTGATAGGAGTCCCAGGATTCCTGTGGCACGTGGAAAGGGACCCTTGGTCTCCCTCCTCAGCTGGAGAGGCGTCCCAATTGCCCTGCCAAGCCTCGAGGAGAATCCCGAGTTGTCCCTCGCAACTAGGCAGGAGTCTGACGTCGCTGAACAAACACGTGGGTGGAAGGGCCATCCCCGTCGCAACTCGAGAATATACCCCAGGTTCCCGCCGCAACTCGAGAAAAACCATGAGACTTCCCCCTCGCCGCGAGATGAGGCCCGATTCCCCTGCACTGCGTCCAGAGCAATTCCGTGTTGCACATCACACATGAAAGGAGCCTTGATTTCCTTAATGGCACTCCAGAGAAACCCCAAGAACACTGTTTCAAGACTAGAGGGATCCTGAGGTCACTGTAGCAACACGAAAGAGCTACGTGGACCAAAAATCAACTCGAGATGAGAGGTTAGTCCCTGGCTTCGAATCCAGAGGAATTCCACCTTACCACAAGCACCTCAAGAGGAGGCTTCTCTCAGCTCTAGGTAAGTGAGAGGGACCATGAGTTTGCGGCCTCAAGTGGAATGGACACCGCGATGCCCTGACTCGAAGTAAGGCCAGATATCCCTACAGTGACTAGAATGCAGGTTCGTCTTGCGTCTCCCAAGACGAAAGGATGTCTGAATCCCCTGTGGAGACCACAGAGAAAGACCTAATTCCCCACCTCTTCGCGACCGGAAGCCTCACATCCTTTGAAAACTCCAGAGGTACGCGGAGATCAGTTCCTCCAAAGGAGACGATGCCTGACTCCTCGTAAAACTTGATAGGAGTCCCAGGATTCCTGTGGCACGTGGAAAGGGACCCTTGGTCTCCCGCCTCAGCTGGAGAGGCGTCCCAATTGCCCTGACAAGCCTCGAGGAGAATCCGGAGTTGTCCCTCGCAACTAGGCAGGAGTCCTGACGTCGCAGAACAAGCACGTGTGTGAAAGGGCCATCCCCGTCGTATCTCGAGAATATACCCCAGGTTCCCGCCGCAACTCGAGAAAAACCATGAGACTTCCCCCTCGCCGCGAGATGTGCTCCGATTCCCCTGCACCGTGTGCAGAGCAATTCCGTGTTGCACATCACACAAGAAAGGAGCCTTGATTTCATTGATGGCACTCAAAAGAAACCCCAAGAACACTGTTTTAAGGCCAGAGGGATTCTGATGTCACTGTAGCAACACGAAAGAGCTCCGTGAACCAAGAATCAACTCGAGATGAGAGGTTAGTCCCTGGCTTCGACTCCAGAGGAATAACACCTTACCACAAGCACCTCAAGAGGAGGCTTCTCTCAGCTCTAGGTATGTGAGAGGGACCCTGAGTTTGCGGCCTCAAGTGGAATGGACACCGCGATGCCCTGACTCGAAATAAGGCCGGATATCCCTGCAGTGACTTGAATGCAGGCTCGTCTTGCATCTCCCAAGACGAAAGGATGTCTGAATCCCCTGTGGAGACCACAGAGAAAGACCTAGTTTCCCACCTCATCGCGACTGGAGGCCTCACATCCTTTGAAAACTCCAGAGGTACGCGGAGATCAGTGCCTCCAAAGGAGACGATGCCTGAGTCCTCGTGAAACTTGATAGGAGGCCCAGGATTCCTGTGGCACGTGGAAAGGGACTCTTGGTCTCCCGCCTCAGCTGGAGAGGCGTCCCAATTTCCCTGCCAAGCCTCGAGGAGAATCCCGAGTTGTCCCTCGCAACTAGGCAGGAGTCCTGACGTGGTTGAAGAAACACGTGGGTGGAATGGCCATCCCCGTCGTAACTCGAGAATATACCCCAGGTTCCCACCGCAACTCAAGAAAATCCATGAGACTTCCCCTTCGCCGCGAGATGAGGCCCGATTCCCCTGCACTGCATGCAGAGCAATTCCGTGCTGCACATCACACATGAAAGGAGCCTTGATTTCCTTGATGGCACTCCAGAGAAACCCCAAGAACACTGTTTCAAGGCTAGAGGGATCCTGAGGTCACTGTAGCCACACGAAAGATCTCCGTGGACCAAAAATTAACTCAAGATGAGAGGTTAGTCCCTGGCTTCGACTCCAGAGGAATACCACCTTACCACAAGCACCACAAGAGGAGGCTTCTCTCAGCTCTAGGTATGTGAGAGGAACCCTGAGTTTGCGGCCTCAAGTGGAATGGACACCGTAATGCCCTTACTCGATATAAGGCCGAATATCCCTGCAGTGACTTGAATGCAGGCTCGTCTTGCATCTCCCAATATGAAAGGATGTCTGAATCCCCTGTGGAGACCACAGAGAAAGATCTAGTTCCCCACCTCATCGCGACCGGAGGCCTCACATCCTTTGAAAACTCCAGAGGTACGCGGAGATCAGTGCCTCCAAAGGAGACGATGCCTGACTCCTCGTGAAACTTGATAGGAGTCCCAGGATTCCTGTGGCACGTGGAAAGGGACCCTTGGTCTCCCGCCTCAGCTGGAGAGGCGTCCCAATTGCCCTGCCAAACCTCGAGGAGAATCCCGAGTTGTCCCTCGCAACTAGGCAGGAGTCCTGACGTCGCTGAACAAACACGTGTGTGGAAGGGCCATCCCCGTCGTAACTCGAGAATATACCCCAGGTTCCCACCGCAACTCGAGAAAAACCATGAGACTTCCCCCTCGCCGCTAGATGAGGCCCGATTCCCCGGCACTGCGTGCAGAGCAATTCCGTGTTGCACATCACACATGAAAGGAGCCTTGATTTCCTTGATGGCACTCCAGAGAAACCCCAAGAACACTGTTTCAAGGCTAGTGGGATCCTGAGGTCACTGTAGCCACACGAAAGAGCTCCGTGGACCAAGAATCAACTCGAGATGAGAGGTTAGTCCCTGGCTTCGACTCCAGAGGAATACCACCTTACCACAAGCACCTCAAGAGGAGGCTTCTCTCAGCTCTAGGTATGTGAGAGGGACCCTGAGTTTGCGGCCTCAAGTGGAATGGACACCACGATGCCCTGACTCGAAATAAGGCCGGATATCCCTGCAATGACTTGAATGCAGGCTCGTCTTGCATCTCCCAAGACGAAAGGATGTCTGAATCCCCTTTGAAGACCACAGAGAAAGACCTATTTCCCCACCTCATCGCGACCGGAGGCCTCACATCCTATGAAAACTCCAGAGGTACACGGTGATTAGTGCCTCCAAAGGAGACGATGTCAGACTCCTCGTGAAACTTGATAGCAGTCCCAGGATTCCTGTGGCACGTGGAAAGGGACCCTTGGTCTCCCGCTTCAGCTGGAGAGGCATCCCAATTGCCCTGCCAAGCCTCGAGGCGAATCCCGAGTTGTCCCTCGCAACTAGGTAGAAGTCCTAACATGGCTGAAGAAACACGTGGGCGGAAGGGCCATCCCCGTCGTAACTAGAGAATATACCCCAGTTTCCCGCCGCAACTCGAGAAAAACCATGAGACTTCCCCCTCGCCGCGAGATGAGGCCCGATTTCACTGCACTGCGTGTAGAGCAATTCCGTGTTGCACATCACACATGAAAGGAGCCTTAATTTCCTTGATGGCACTCCAGAGAAACCCCAAGAACACTGTTTCAAGGCTAGAGGGATCCTGAGGTCACTGTAGCAACACGAAAGATCTCCGTGGACCAAAAATCAACTCGAGATGAGAGGTTAGTCCCTGGCTTCGACTCCAGAGGAATTCCACCTTACCAAAAGCACCTCAAGAGGAGGCTTCTCTCAGCTCTAGGTAAGTGAGAGGGACCCTGAGTTTGCGGCCTCAAGTGGAATGGACACCGCGATGCCCTGACTCGAAATCAGGCCGGATATCCCTACAGTGACTAGAATGCAGGTTCGTCTTGCGTCTCCCAAGACGAAAGGATGTCTGAATCCCCTGTGGAGACCACAGAGAAAGGCCTAGTTCCCCACCTCATCGCGACCGGAAGCCTGACATCCTTTGAAAACTCCAGACGTATGCGGAAATCAGTGCCTCCAAAGGAGACGATGCCTGACTCCTCGTAAAACTTGATAGGAGTCCCAGGATTCCTGTGGCACCTGGAAAGGGACCCTTGGTCTCCCGCCTCAGCTGGAGAGGCGTCCCAATTGCCCTGCCAAGCCTCGAGGAGAATCCCGAGTTGTCCCTCGCAACTAGGCAGGAGTCTGACGTTGCTGAACAAACACGTGGGTGGAAGGGCCATCCCCGTCGTATCTCGAGAATATACCCCAGGTTCCCGCCGCAACTCGAGAAAAACCATGAGACTTCCCCCTCGCCGCGAGATGAGGCCCGATTCCCCTGCACTGCGTCCAGAGCAATTCCGTGTTGCACATCACACATGAAAGGAGCCTTGATTTCCTTAATGGCACTCCAGAGAAACCCCAAGAACACTGTTTCAAGACTAGAAGGATCCTGAGGTCACTGTAGCAACACGAAAGGGCTACGTGGACCAAAAATCAACTCGAGATGAGAGGTTAGTCCCTGGCTTCGACTCCAGAGGAATACCACCTTACTACAAGCACCTCAAGAGGAGGATTCTCTCAGCTCTAGGTATATGAGAGGAACCCTGAGTTTGCGGCCTCAAGTGGAATGGACACCGCGAGGCCCTGACTCGAAATAAGGCTGGATATCCCTGCTGTAACTTGAATGCAGGCTCGTCTTGCATCTGCCAAGATGAAAGGGTGTTTGAATCCCCTGTGGAGACCACAGAGAAAGACCTAGTTTCCCACCTCATCGCGACCGGAGGCCTCACATCCTTTGAAAACTCCAGAGGTACGCGGAGATCAGTGCCTCCAAAGGAGACGATGCCTGACTCCTCGTGAACCTTGATAGGAGTCCCAGGATTCCTGTGGCACGTGGAAAGGGACCCTTGTTCTCCAGCCTCAGCTGGAGAGGCGTCCCAATTGCCCTGCCAAGCCTCGAGGAGAATCCCGAGTTGTCCCTCGCAACTAGGCAGGAGTCCTGACGTCGCTGAACAAACACGTGTGTGGAAGGGCCATTCCCGTTGTAACTCGAAAACATACCCCAGGTTCCTGCCGCAACTCGAGAAAAACCTGAGACTTCCCCCTCGCCGCGAGATGAGGCCCGATTCCCCTGCACTGCGTGCAGAATAATTCCGTGTTGCACATCACACCTGAAAGGAGCCTTGATTACCTTGATGGCACTCCAGAGAAACCCCAAGAACACTGTTTCAAGGCTAGAGGGATCCTGATATCACTGTAGCAACACGAAAGAACTCCGTGGACCAAAAATCAACTCGAGATGAGAGGTTAGCCCCTGGCTTCGACTTCAGAGGAATACCACCTTACCACAAGCACCTCAAGAGGAGGCTTCTCTCAGCTCTAGGTAAGTGAGAGGGACCATGAGTTTGCGGCCTCAAGTGGAATGGACACCGCGATGCCCTGACTCGAAGAAAGGCCGGATATCCCTACAGTGACTAGAATGCAGATTCGTCTTGCGTCTCCCAAGACGAACGGATGTCTGAATCCCCTGGGGAGACCACAGAGAAAGACCTAATTCCCCACCTCTTCGCGACCGGAAGCCTCACATCCTTTGAAAACTCCAGAGGTACGCGGAGATCAGTGCCTCCAAAGGAGACGATGCCTGACTCCTCGTAAAACTTGATAGGAGTCCCAGGATTCCTGTGGCACGTGGAAAGGGACCCTTGGTCTCCCGCCTCAGCTGGAGAGGCGTCCCAATTGCCCTGACAAGCCTCGAGGAGAATCCGGAGTTGTCCCTCGCAACTAGGCAGGAGTCCTGACGTCGCAGAACAAGCACGTGTGTGAAAGGGCCATCCCCGTCGTATCTCAAGAATATACCCCAGGTTCCCGCCGCAACTCGAGAAAAACCATGAGACTTCCCCCTCGCCGCGAGATGTGCTCCGATTCCCCTGCACCGTGTGCAGAGCAATTCCGTGTTGCACATCACACAAGAAAGGAGCCTTGATTTCATTGATGGCACTCAAAAGAAACCCCAAGAACACTGTTTTAAGGCCAGAGGGATTCTGATGTCACTGTAGCAACACGAAAGAGCTCCGTGAGCCAAGAATCAACTCGAGATGAGAGGTTAGTCCCTGGCTTCGACTCCAGAGGAATACCACCTTACCACAAGCACCTCAAGAGGAGGCTTCTCTCAGCTCTATGTATGTGAGAGGGACCCTGAGTTTGCGGCCTCAAGTGGAATGGACACCGCGATGCCCTGACTCGAAATAAGGCCGAATATCCCTGCAGTGACTTGAATGCAGGCTCGTCTTGCATCTCCCAACATGAAAGGATGTCTGAATCCCCTGTGGAGACCACAGAGAAAGACCTAGTTCCCCACCTCATCGCGACCGGAGGCCTCACATCCTTTGAAAACTAAAGAGGTACGCGGAGATCAGTGCCTCCAAAGGAGACGATGCCTGACTCCTCGTGAAACTTGATAGGAGTCCCAGGATTCCTGTGGCACGTGGAAAGGGACCCTTGGTCTCCCGCCTCAGCTGGAGAGGCGTCCCAATTGCCCTGCCAAACCTCGAGGAGAATCCCGAGTTGTCCCTCGCAACTAGGCAGGAGTCCTGACGTCGCTGAACAAACACGTGGGTGGAAGGGCCATCCCCGTCGTAACTCGAGAATATACCCCAGGTTCCCGCCGCAACTCGAGAAAAACCATGAGACTTCCCACTCGCCGCGAGATGAGGCCCGATTCCCCGGCACTGCGTGCAGAGCAATTCCGTGTTGCACATCACACATGAAAGGAGCCTTGATTTCCTTGATGGCACTCCAGAGAAACCCCAAGAACACTGTTTCAAGACTAGAGGGATCCTGAGGTCACTGTAGCAACACGAAAGGGCTACGTGGACCAAAAATCAACTCGAGATGAGAGGTTAGTCCCTGGCTTCGACTCCAGAGGAATACCACCTTACTACAAGCACATCAAGAGGAGGATTCTCTCAGCTCTAGGTATATGAGAGGAACCCTGAGTTTGCGGCCTCAAGTGGAATGGACACCGCGAGGCCCTGACTCGAAATAAGGCTGGATATCCCTGCTGTAACTTGAATGCAGGCTCGTCTTGCATCTGCCAAGATGAAAGGGTGTTTGAATCCCCTGTGGAGACCACAGAGAAAGACCTAGTTTCCCACCTCATCGCGACCGGAGGCCTCACATCCTTTGAAAACTCCAGAGGTACGCGGAGATCAGTGCCTCCAAAGGAGACGATGCCTGACTTCTCGTGAACCTTGATAGGAGTCCCAGGATTCCTGTGGCACGTGGAAAGGGACCCTTGTTCTCCAGCCTCAGCTGGAGAGGCGTCCCAATTGCCCTGCCAAGCCTCGAGGAGAATCCCGAGTTGTCCCTCGCAACTAGGCAGGAGTCCTGACGTCGCTGAACAAACACGTGTGTGGAAGGGCCATTCCCGGTGTAACTCGAAAACATACCCCAGGTTCCCGCCGCAACTCGAGAAAAACCTGAGACTTCCCCCTCGCCGTGAGATGAGGCCCGATTCCCCTGCACTGCGTGCAGAATAATTCCGTGTTGCACATCACACCTGAAAGGAGCCTTGATTACCTTGATGGCACTCCAGAGAAACCCCAAGAACACTGTTTCAAGGCTAGAGGGATCCTGATGTCACTGTAGCAACACGAAAGAACTCCGTGGACCAAAAATCAACTCGAGATGAGAGGTTAGCCCCTGGCTTCGACTCCAGAGGAATACCACCTTACCACAAGCACCTCAAGAGGAGGCTTCTCTCAGCTCTAGGTAAGTGAGAGGGACCATGAGTTTGCGGCCTCAAGTGGAATGGACACCGCGATGCCCTGACTCGAAGAAAGGCCGGATATCCCTACAGTGACTAGAATGCAGATTCGTCTTGCGTCTCCCAAGACGAAAGGATGTCTGAATCCCCTGTGGAGACCACAGAGAAAGACCTAATTCCCCACCTCTTCGCGACCGGAAGCCTCACATCCTTTGAAATCTCCAGAGGTACGCGGAGATCAGTGCCTCCAAAGGAGACGAGGCCTGACTCCTCGTAAAACTTGATAGGAGTCCCAGGATTCCTGTGGCACGTGGAAAGGGACCCTTGGTCTCCCGCCTCAGCTGGAGAGGCGTCCCAATTGCCCTGCCAACCCTCGAGGAGAATCCCGAGTTGTCCCTCGCAACTAGGCAGGAGTCCTGACGTCGCAGAACAAGCACGTGTGTGAAAGGGCCATCCCCGTCGTATCTCGAGAATATACCCCAGGTTCCCGCCGCAACTCGAGAAAAACCATGAGACTTCCCCCTCGCCGCGAGATGTGCTCCGATTCCCCTGCACCGTGTGCAGAGCAATTCCGTGTTGCACATCACACAAGAAAGGAGCCTTGATTTCATTGATGGCACTCAAAAGAAACCCCAAGAACACTGTTTTAAGGCCAGAGGGATCCTGATGTCACTGTAGCAACACGAAAGAGCTCCGTGAACCAAGAATCAACTCGAGATGAGAGGTTAGTCCCTGGCTTCGACTCCAGAGGAATACCACCTTACCACAAGCACCTCAAGAGGAGGCTTCTCTCAGCTCTAGGTATGTGAGAGGGACCCTGAGTTTGCGGCCTCAAGTGGAATGGACACCGCGATGCCCTGACTCGAAATAAGGCCAGATATCCCTGCAGTGACTTGAATGCAGGCTCGTCTTGCATCTCCCAAGACGAAAGGATGTCTGAATCCCCTGTGGAGACCACAGAGAAAGACCTCGTTTCCCACCTCATCGCGACTGGAGGCCTCACATCCTTTGAAAACTCCAGAGGTACGCGGAGATCAGTGCCTCCAAAGGAGACGATGCCTGAGTCCTCGTCAAACTTGATAGGAGTCCCAGGATTCCTGTGGCACGTGGAAAGGGACTCTTGGTCTCCCGCCTCAGCTGGAGAGGCGTCCCAATTTCCCTGCCAAGCCTCGAGGAGAATCCCGAGTTGTCCCTCGCAACTAGGCAGGAGTCCTGACGTCGCTGAAGAAACACGTGGGTGGAATGGCCATCCCCGTCGTAACTCGAGAATATACCCCAGGTTCCCACCGCAACTCGAGAAAATCCATGAGACTTCCCCCTCGCCGCGAGATGAGGCCCGATTCCCCTGCACTGCATGCAGAGCAATTCCGTGCTGCACATCACACATGAAAGGAGCCTTGATTTCCTTGATGGCACTCCAGAGAAACCCCAAGAACACTGTTTCAAGGCTAGAGGGATCCTGAGGTCACTGTAGCCACACGAAAGAGCTCCGTGGACCAAAAATCAACTCGAGATGAGAGGTCAGTCCCTGGCTTCGACTCCATAGGAATACCACCTTACCACAAGCACCACAAGAGGAGGCTTCTCTCAGCTCTAGGTATGTGAGAGGAACCCTGAGTTTGCGGCCTCAAGTGGAATGGACACCGTAATGCCCTGACTCGATATAAGGCCGAATATCCCTGCAGTGACTTGAATGCAGGCTCGTCTTGCATCTCCCAACATGAAAGGATGTCTGAATCCCCTGTGGAGACCACAGAGAAAGACCTAGTTCCCCACCTCATCGCGACCGGAGGCCTCACATCCTTTGAAAACTAAAGAGGTACGCGGAGATCAGTGCCTCCAAAGGAGACGATGCCTGACTCCTCGTGAAACTTGATAGGAGTCCCAGGATTCCTGTGGCACGTGGAAAGGGACCCTTGGTCTCCCGCCTCAGCTGGAGAGGCGTCCCAATTGCCCTGCCAAACCTCGTGGAGAATCCCGAGTTGTCCCTCGCAACTAGGCAGGAGTCCTGACGTCGCTGAACAAACACGTGGGTGGAAGGGCCATCCCCGACGTAACTCGAGAATATACCCCAGGTTCCCGCCGCAACTCGAGAAAAACCATGAGACTTCCCCCTCGCCGCGAGATGAGGCCCGATTCCCCGGCACTGTGTGCAGAGCAATTCCGTGTTGCACATCACACATGAAAGGAGCCTTGATTTCCTTGATGGCACTCCAGAGAAACCCCAAGAACACTGTTTCAAGGCTAGAGGGATCCTGAGGTCACTGTAGCCACACGAAAGAGCTCCGTGGACCAAGAATCAACTCGAGATGAGAGGTTAGTCCCTGGCTTCGAATCCAGAGGAATACCACCTTACCACAAGCACCTCAAGAGGAGGCTTCTCTCAGCTCTAGGTATGTGAGAGGGACCCTGAGTTTGCGGCCTCAAGTGGAATGGACACCGCGATGCCCTGACTCGAAATAAGGCCGGATATCCCTGCAGTGACTTGAATGCAGGCTCGTCTTGCATCTCCCAAGACGAAAGGATGTCTGAATCCCCTGTGAAGACCACAGAGAAAGACCTATTTCCCCACCTCATCGCGACCGGAGGCCTCACATCCTATGAAAACTCCAGAGGTACACGGTGATTAGTGCCTCCAAAGGAGACGATGTCTGACTCCTCGTGAAACTTGATAGCAGTCCCAGGATTCCTGTGGCACGTGGAAAGGGACCCTTGGTCTCCCGCTTCAGCTGGAGAGGCATCCCAATTGCCCTGCCAAGCCTCAAGGCGAATCCCGAGTTGTCCCTCGCAACTAGGTAGAAGTCCTGACATGGCTGAAGAAACACGTGGGCGGAAGGGCCATCCCCGTCGTAACTCGAGAATATACCCCAGTTTCCCGCCACAACTCGAGAAAAACCATGAGACTTCCCCCTCGCCGCGAGATGAGGCCCGATTTCACTGCACTGCGTGTAGAGCAATTCCGTGTTGCACATCACACATGAAAGGAGCCTTGATTTCCTTGATGGCACTCCAGAGAAACCCCAAGAACACTGTTTCAGGGCTAGAGGGATCCTGAGGTCACTGTAGCAACACGAAAGAGCTATGTGGACCAAAAATCAACTCGAGATGAGAGGTTAGTCCCTGGCTTCGACTCCAGAGGAATACCACCTTACCACAAGCACCTCAAGAGGAGGCTTCTCTCAGCTCTAGGTATGTGAGAGGGACCCTGAGTTTGCGGCCTGAAGTGGAATGGACACTGCGATGCTCTGACGCGAAATAAGGCTGGATATCCCTGCTGTAACTTGAATGCAGGCTCGTCTTGCATCTGCCAAGATGAAAGGGTGTTTGAATCCCCTGTGGAGACCACAGAGAAAGACCTAGTTTCCCACCTCATCGCGACCGGAGGCCTCACATCCTTTGAAAACTCCAGAGGTACGCGGAGATCAGTGCCTCCAAAGGAGACGATGCCTGACTCCTCGTGAACCTTGATAGGAGTCCCAGGATTCCTGTGGCACGTGGAAAGGGACACTTGTTCTCCAGCCTCAGCTGGAGAGGCGTCCCAATTGCCCTGCCAAGCCTCGAGGAGAATCCCGAGTTGTCCCTCGCAACTAGGCAGGAGTCCTGACGTCGCTGAACAAACACGTGTGTGGAAGGGCCATTCCCGGTGTAACTCGAAAACATACCCCAGGTTCCCGCCGCAACTCGAGAAAAACCTGAGACTTCCCCCTCGCCGTGAGATGAGGCCCGATTCCCCTGCACTGCGTGCAGAATAATTCCGTGTTGCACATCACACCTGAAAGGAGCCTTGATTACCTTGATGGCACTCCAGAGAAACCCCAAGAACACTGTTTCAAGGCTAGAGGGATCCTGATGTCACTGTAGCAACACGAAAGAACTCCGTGGACCAAAAATCAACTCGAGATGAGAGGTTAGCCCCTGGCTTCGACTCCAGAGGAATACCACCTTACCACAAGCACCTCAAGAGGAGGCTTCTCTCAGCTCTAGGTAAGTGAGAGGGACCATGAGTTTGCGGCCTCAAGTGGAATGGACACCGCGATGCCCTGACTCGAAGAAAGGCCGGATATCCCTACAGTGACTAGAATGCAGATTCGTCTTGCGTCTCCCAAGACGAAAGGATGTCTGAATCCCCTGGGGAGACCACAGAGAAAGACCTAATTCCCCACCTCTTCGCGACCGGAAGCCTCACATCCTTTGAAAACTCCAGAGGTACGCGGAGATCAGTGCCTCCAAAGGAGACGATGCCTGACTCCTCGTAAAACTTGATAGGAGTCCCAGGATTCCTGTGGCACGTGGAAAGGGACCCTTGGTCTCCCGCCTCAGCTGGAGAGGCGTCCCAATTGCCCTGACAAGCCTCGAGGAGAATCCGGAGTTGTCCCTCGCAACTAGGCAGGAGTCCTGACGTCGCAGAACAAGCACGTGTGTGAAAGGGCCATCCCCGTCGTATCTCGAGAATATACCCCAGGTTCCCGCCGCAACTCGAGAAAAACCATGAGACTTCCCCCTCGCCGCGAGATGTGCTCCGATTCCCCTGCACCGTGTGCAGAGCAATTCCGTGTTGCACATCACACAAGAAAGGAGCCTTGATTTCATTGATGGCACTCAAAAGAAACCCCAAGAACACTGTTTTAAGGCCAGAGGGATCCTGATGTCACTGTAGCAACACGAAAGAGCTCCGTGAACCAAGAATCAACTCGAGATGAGAGGTTAGTCCCTGGCTTCGACTCCAGAGGAATACCACCTTACCACAAGCACCTCAAGAGGAGGCTTCTCTCAGCTCTAGGTATGTGAGAGGGACCCTGAGTTTGCGGCCTCAAGTGGAATGGACACCGCGATGCCCTGACTCGAAATAAGGCCAGATATCCCTGCAGTGACTTGAATGCAGGCTCGTCTTGCATCTCCCAAGACGAAAGGATGTCTGAATCCCCTGTGGAGACCACAGAGAAAGACCTAGTTTCCCACCTCATCGCGACTGGAGGCCTCACATCCTTTGAAAACTCCAGAGGTACGCGGAGATCAGTGCCTCCAAAGGAGACGATGCCTGAGTCCTCGTCAAACTTGATAGGAGTCCCAGGATTCCTGTGGCACGTGGAAAGGGACTCTTGGTCTCCCGCCTCAGCTGGAGAGGCGTCCCAATTTCCCTGCCAAGCCTCGAGGAGAATCCCGAGTTGTCCCTCGCAACTAGGCAGGAGTCCTGACGTCGCTGAAGAAACACGTGGGTGGAATGGCCATCCCCGTCGTAACTCGAGAATATACCCCAGGTTCCCACCGCAACTCGAGAAAATCCATGAGACTTCCCCCTCGCCGCGAGATGAGGCCCGATTCCCCTGCACTGCATGCAGAGCAATTCCGTGCTGCACATCACACATGAAAGGAGCCTTGATTTCCTTGATGGCACTCCAGAGAAACCCCAAGAACACTGTTTCAAGGCTAGAGGGATCCTGAGGTCACTGTAGCCACACGAAAGAGCTCCGTGGACCAAAAATCAACTCGAGATGAGAGGTCAGTCCCTGGCTTCGACTCCATAGGAATACCACCTTACCACAAGCACCACAAGAGGAGGCTTCTCTCAGCTCTAGGTATGTGAGAGGAACCCTGAGTTTGCGGCCTCAAGTGGAATGGACACCGTAATGCCCTGACTCGATATAAGGCCGAATATCCCTGCAGTGACTTGAATGCAGGCTCGTCTTGCATCTCCCAACATGAAAGGATGTCTGAATCCCCTGTGGAGACCACAGAGAAAGACCTAGTTCCCCACCTCATCGCGACCGGAGGCCTCACATCCTTTGAAAACTCCAGAGGTACGCGGAGATCAGTGCCTCCAAAGGAGACGATGCCTGACTCCTCGTGAACCTTGATAGGAGTCCCAGGATTCCTGTGGCACGTGGAAAGGGACCCTTGTTCTCCAGCCTCAGCTGGAGAGGCGTCCCAATTGCCCTGCCAAGCCTCGAGGAGAATCCCGAGTTGTCCCTCGCAACTAGGCAGGAGTCCTGACGTCGCTGAACAAACACGTGTGTGGAAGGGCCATTCCCGGTGTAACTCGAAAACATACCCCAGGTTCCCGCCGCAACTCGAGAAAAACCTGAGACTTCCCCCTCGCCGTGAGATGAGGCCCGATTCCCCTGCACTGCGTGCAGAATAATTCCGTGTTGCACATCACACCTGAAAGGAGCCTTGATTACCTTGATGGCACTCCAGAGAAACCCCAAGAACACTGTTTCAAGGCTAGAGGGATCCTGATGTCACTGTAGCAACACGAAAGAACTCCGTGGACCAAAAATCAACTCGAGATGAGAGGTTAGCCCCTGGCTTCGACTCCAGAGGAATACCACATTACCACAAGCACCTCAAGAGGAGGCTTCTCTCAGCTCTAGGTAAGTGAGAGGGACCATGAGTTTGCGGCCTCAAGTGGAATGGACACCGCGATGCCCTGACTCGAAGAAAGGCCGGATATCCCTACAGTGACTAGAATGCAGATTCGTCTTGCGTCTCCCAAGACGAAAGGATGTCTGAATCCCCTGGGGAGACCACAGAGAAAGACCTAATTCCCCACCTCTTCGCGACCGGAAGCCTCACATCCTTTGAAAACTCCAGAGGTACGCGGAGATCAGTGCCTCCAAAGGAGACGATGCCTGACTCCTCGTAAAACTTGATAGGAGTCCCAGGATTCCTGTGGCACGTGGAAAGGGACCCTTGGTCTCCCGCCTCAGCTGGAGAGGCGTCCCAATTGCCCTGACAAGCCTCGAGGAGAATCCGGAGTTGTCCCTCGCAACTAGGCAGGAGTCCTGACGTCGCAGAACAAGCACGTGTGTGAAAGGGCCATCCCCGTCGTATCTCGAGAATATACCCCAGGTTCCCGCCGCAACTCGAGAAAAACCATGAGACTTCCCCCTCGCCGCGAGATGTGCTCCGATTCCCCTGCACCGTGTGCAGAGCAATTCCGTGTTGCACATCACACAAGAAAGGAGCCTTGATTTCATTGATGGCACTCAAAAGAAACCCCAAGAACACTGTTTTAAGGCCAGAGGGATCCTGATGTCACTGTAGCAACACGAAAGAGCTCCGTGAACCAAGAATCAACTCGAGATGAGAGGTTAGTCCCTGGCTTCGACTCCAGAGGAATACCACCTTACCACAAGCACCTCAAGAGGAGGCTTCTCTCAGCTCTAGGTATGTGAGAGGGACCCTGAGTTTGCGGCCTCAAGTGGAATGGACACCGCGATGCCCTGACTCGAAATAAGGCCAGATATCCCTGCAGTGACTTGAATGCAGGCTCGTCTTGCATCTCCCAAGACGAAAGGATGTCTGAATCCCCTGTGGAGACCACAGAGAAAGACCTAGTTTCCCACCTCATCGCGACTGGAGGCCTCACATCCTTTGAAAACTCCAGAGGTACGCGGAGATCAGTGCCTCCAAAGGAGACGATGCCTGAGTCCTCGTCAAACTTGATAGGAGTCCCAGGATTCCTGTGGCACGTGGAAAGGGACTCTTGGTCTCCCGCCACAGCTGGAGAGGCGTCCCAATTTCCCTGCCAAGCCTCGAGGAGAATCCCGAGTTGTCCCTCGCAACTAGGCAGGAGTCCTGACGTCGCTGAAGAAACACGTGGGTGGAATGGCCATCCCCGTCGTAACTCGAGAATATACCCCAGGTTCCCACCGCAACTCGAGAAAATCCATGAGACTTCCCCCTCGCCGCGAGATGAGGCCCGATTCCCCTGCACTGCGTGCAGAGCAATTCCGTGCTGCACATCACACATGAAAGGAGCCTTGATTTCCTTGATGGCACTCCAGAGAAACCCCAAGAACACTGTTTCAAGGCTAGAGGGATCCTGAGGTCACTGTAGCCACACGAAAGAGCTCCGTGGACCAAAAATCAACTCGAGATGAGAGGTCAGTCCCTGGCTTCGACTCCATAGGAATACCACCTTACCACAAGCACCACAAGAGGAGGCTTCTCTCAGCTCTAGGTATGTGAGAGGAACCCTGAGTTTGCGGCCTCAAGTGGAATGGACACCGTAATGCCCTGACTCGATATAAGGCCGAATATCCCTGCAGTGACTTGAATGCAGGCTCGTCTTGCATCTCCCAACATGAAAGGATGTCTGAATCCCCTGTGGAGACCACAGAGAAAGACCTAGTTCCCCACCTCATCGCGACCGGAGGCCTCACATCCTTTGAAAACTAAAGAGGTACGCGGAGATCAGTGCCTCCAAAGGAGACGATGCCTGACTCCTCGTGAAACTTGATAGGAGTCCCAGGATTCCTGTGGCACGTGGAAAGGGACCCTTGGTCTCCCGCCTCAGCTGGAGAGGCGTCCCAATTGCCCTGCCAAACCTCGAGGAGAATCCCGAGTTGTCCCTCGCAACTAGGCAGGAGTCCTGACGTCGCTGAACAAACACGTGGGTGGAAGGGCCATCCCCGTCGTAACTCGAGAATATACCCCAGGTTCCCGCCGCAACTCGAGAAAAACCATGAGACTTCCCCCTCGCCGCGAGATGAGGCCCGATTCCCCGGCACTGCGTGCAGAGCAATTCCGTGTTGCACATCACACATGAAAGGAGCCTTGATTTCCTTGATGGCACTCCAGAGAAACCCCAAGAACACTGTTTCAAGGCTAGAGGGATCCTGAGGTCACTGTAGCCACACGAAAGAGCTCCGTGGACCAAGAATCAACTCGAGATGAGAGGTTAGTCCCTGGCTTCGACTCCAGAGGAATACCACCTTACCACAAGCACCTCAAGAGGAGGCTTCTCTCAGCTCTAGGTATGTGAGAGGGACCCTGAGTTTGCGGCCTCAAGTGGAATGGACACCACGATGCCCTGACTCGAAATAAGGCCGGATATCCCTGCAGTGACTTGAATGCAGGCTCGTCTTGCATCTCCCAAGACGAAAGGATGTCTGAATCCCCTGTGAAGACCACAGAGAAAGACCTATTTCCCCACCTCATCGCGACCGGAGGCCTCACATCCTATGAAAACTCCAGAGGTACACGGTGATTAGTGCCTCCAAAGGAGACGATGTCTGACTCCTCGTGAAACTTGATAGCAGTCCCAGGATTCCTGTGGCACGTGGAAAGGGACTCTTGGTCTCCCGCTTCAGCTGGAGAGGCATCCCAATTGCCCTGCCAAGCCTCAAGGCGAATCCCGAGTTGTCCCTCGCAACTAGGTAGAAGTCCTGACATGGCTGAAGAAACACGTGGGCGGAAGGGCCATCCCCGTCGTAACTCGAGAATATACCCCAGTTTCCCGCCACAACTCGAGAAAAACCATGAGACTTCCCCCTCGCCGCGAGATGAGGCCCGATTTCACTGCACTGCGTGTAGAGCAATTCCGTGTTGCACATCACACATGAAAGGAGCCTTGATTTCCTTGATGGCACTCCAGAGAAACCCCAAGAACACTGTTTCAGGGCTAGAGGGATCCTGAGGTCACTGTAGCAACACGAAAGATCTCCGTGGACCAAAAATCAACTCGAGATGAGAGGTTAGTCCCTGGCTTCGACTCCAGAGGAATACCACCTTACCACAAGCACCTCAAGAGGAGGCTTCTCTCAGCTCTAGGTATGTGAGAGGGACCCTGAGTTTGCGGCCTGAAGTGGAATGGACACTGCGATGCTCTGACGCGAAATAAGGCTGGTTATCCCTGCAGTGACTTGAATGCAGGCTCGTCTTGCATCTCCCAAGATGAAAGGTTGTCTGAATACCCTGTGGAGACCACAGAGAAAGACCAAGTTCCCCACCTCATCGCGACCGGAGGCCTCACATCCTTTGAAAACTCCAGAGGTACGCGGAGATCAGTGCCTCCAAAGGAGACGATGCCTGACTCCTCATGAACCTTGATAGGAGTCCCAGGATTCCTGTGGCACGTGGAATAGGACCCTTGGTCTCCCGCCTCAGCTGGAGAGGCGTCCCAATTGCCCTGCCAAGCCTCGAGGAGAATCCCGAGTTGTCCCTCGCAACTAGGCAGGAGTCTGACGTTGCTGAACAAACACGTGGGTGGAAGGGCCATCCCCGTCGTAACTCGAGAATATACCCCAGGTTCCCGCCGCAACTCGAGAAAAACCATGAGACTTCCCCCTCGCCGCGAGATGAGGCCCGATTCCCCTGCACTGCGTCCAGAGCAATTCCGTGTTGCACATCACACATGAAAGGAGCCTTGATTTCCTTAATGGCACTCCAGAGAAACCCCAAGAACACTGTTTCAAGACAAGAGGGATCCTGAGGTCACTGTAGCAACACGAAAGGGCTACGTGGACCAAAAATCAACTCGAGATGAGAGGTTAGTCCCTGGCTTCGACTCCAGAGGAATACCACCTTACTACAAGCACCTCAAGAGGAGGATTCTCTCAGCTCTAGGTATATGAGAGGAACCCTGAGTTTGCGGCCTCAAGTGGAATGGACACCGCGAGGCCCTGACTCGAAATAAGGCTGGATATCCCTGCTGTAACTTGAATGCAGGCTCGTCTTGCATCTGCCAAGATGAAAGGGTGTTTGAATCCCCTGTGGAGACCACAGAGAAAGACCTAGTTTCCCACCTCATCGCGACCGGAGGCCTCACATCCTTTGAAAACTCCAGAGGTACGCGGAGATCAGTGCCTCCAAAGGAGACGATGCCTGACTCCTCGTGAACCTTGATAGGAGTCCCAGGATTCCTGTGGCACGTGGAAAGGGACCCTTGTTCTCCAGCCTCAGCTGGAGAGGCGTCCCAATTGCCCTGCCAAGCCTCGAGGAGAATCCTGAGTTGTCCCTCGCAACTAGGCAGGAGTCCTGACGTCGCTGAACAAACACGTATGTGGAAGGGCCATTCCCGGTGTAACTCGAAAACATACCCCAGGTTCCCGCGCAACTCGAGAAAAACCTGAGACTTCCCCCTCGCCGTGAGATGAGGCCCGATTCCCCTGCACTGCGTGCAGAATAATTCCGTGTTGCACATCACACCTGAAAGGAGCCTTGATTACCTTGATGGCACTCCAGAGAAACCCCAAGAACACTGTTTCAAGGCTAGAGGGATCCTGATGTCACTGTAGCAACACGAAAGAACTCCGTGGACCAAAAATCAACTCGAGATGAGAGGTTAGCCCCTGGCTTCGACTCCAGAGGAATACCACCTTACCACAAGCACCTCAAGAGGAGGCTTCTCTCAGCTCTAGGTAAGTGAGAGGGACCATGAGTTTGCGGCCTCAAGTGGAATGGACACCGCGATGCCCTGACTCGAAGAAAGGCCGGATATCCCTACAGTGACTAGAATGCAGATTCGTCTTGGGTCTCCCAAGACGAAAGGATGTCTGAATCCCCTGGGGAGACCACAGAGAAAGACCTAATTCCCCACCTCTTCGCGACCGGAAGCCTCACATCCTTTGAAAACTCCAGAGGTACGCGGAGATCAGTGCCTCCAAAGGAGACGATGCCTGACTCCTCGTAAAACTTGAGAGGAGTCCCAGGATTTCTGTGGCACGTGGAAAGGGACCCTTGGTCTCCCGCCTCAGCTGGAGAGGCGTCCCAATTGCCCTGACAAGCCTCGAGGAGAATCCGGAGTTGTCCCTCGCAACTAGGCAGGAGTCCTGACGTCGCAGAACAAGCACGTGTGTGAAAGGGCCATCCCCGTCGTATCTCGAGAATATACCCCAGGTTCCCGCCGCAACTCGAGAAAAACCATGAGACTTCCCCCTCGCCGCGAGATGTGCTCCGATTCCCCTGCACCGTGTGCAGAGCAATTCCGTGTTGCACATCACACAAGAAAGGAGCCTTGATTTCATTGATGGCACTCAAAAGAAACCCCAAGAACACTGTTTTAAGGCCAGAGGGATCCTGATGTCACTGTAGCAACACGAAAGAGCTCCGTGAACCAAGAATCAACTCGAGATGAGAGGTTAGTCCCTGGCTTCGACTCCAGAGGAATACCACCTTACCACAAGCACCTCAAGAGGAGGCTTCTCTCAGCTCTAGGTATGTGAGAGGGACCCTGAGTTTGCGGCCTCAAGTGGAATGGACACCGCGATGCCCTGACTCGAAATAAGGCCAGATATCCCTGCAGTGACTTGAATGCAGGCTCGTCTTGCATCTCCCAAGACGAAAGGATGTCTGAATCCCCTGTGGAGACCACAGAGAAAGACCTAGTTTCCCACCTCATCGCGACTGGAGGCCTCACATCCTTTGAAAACTCCAGAGGTACGCGGAGATCAGTGCCTCCAAAGGAGACGATGCCTGAGTCCTCGTCAAACATGATAGGAGTCCCAGGATTCCTGTGGCACATGGAAAGGGACTCTTGGTCTCCCGCCTCAGCTGGAGAGGCGTCCCAATTTCCCTGCCAAGCCTCGAGGAGAATCCCGAGTTGTCCCTCGCAACTAGGCAGGAGTCCTGACGTCGCTGAAGAAACACGTGGGTGGAATGGCCATCCCCGTCGTAACTCGAGAATATACCCCAGGTTCCCACCGCAACTCGAGAAAATCCATGAGACTTCCCCCTCGCCGCGAGATGAGGCCCGATTCCCCTGCACTGCATGCAGAGCAATTCCGTGCTGCACATCACACATGAAAGGAGCCTTGATTTCCTTGATGGCACTCCAGAGAAACCCCAAGAACACTGTTTCAAGGCTAGAGGGATCCTGAGGTCACTGTAGCCACACGAAAGAGCTCCGTGGACCAAAAATCAACTCGAGATGAGAGGTTAGTCCCTGGCTTCGACTCCATAGGAATACCACCTTAACACAAGCACCACAAGAGGAGGCTTCTCTCAGCTCTAGGTATGTGAGAGGAACCCTGAGTTTGCGGCCTCAAGTGGAATGGACACCGTAATGCCCTGACTCGATATAAGGCCGAATATCCCTGCAGTGACTTGAATGCAGGCTCGTCTTGCATCTCCCAACATGAAAGGATGTCTGAATCCCCTGTGGAGACCACAGAGAAAGACCTAGTTCCCCACCTCATCGCGACCGGAGGCCTCACATCCTTTGAAAACTAAAGAGGTACGCGGAGATCAGTGCCTCCAAAGGAGACGATGCCTGACTCCTCGTGAAACTTGATAGGAGTCCCAGGATTCCTGTGGCACGTGGAAAGGGACCCTTGGTCTCCCGCCTCAGCTGGAGAGGCGTCCCAATTGCCCTGCCAAAACTCGAGGAGAATCCCGAGTTGTCCCTCGCAACTAGGCAGGAGTCCTGACGTCGCTGAACAAACACGTGGGTGGAAGGGCCATCCCCGTCGTAACTCGAGAATATACCCCAGGTTCCCGCCGCAACTCGAGAAAAACCATGAGGCTTCCCCCTCACCGCGAGATGAGGCCCGATTCCCCGGCACTGCGTGCAGAGCAATTCCGTGTTGCACATCACACATGAAAGGAGCCTTGATTTCCTTGATGGCACTCCAGAGAAACCCCAAGAACACTGTTTCAAGGCTAGAGGGATCCTGAGGTCACTGTAGCCACACGAAAGAGCTCCGTGGACCAAGAATCAACTCGAGATGAGAGGTTAGTCCCTGGCTTCCACTCCAGAGGAATACCACCTTACCACAAGCACCTCAAGAGGAGGCTTCTCTCAGCTCTAGGTATGTGAGAGGGACCCTGAGTTTGCGGCCTCAAGTGGAATGGACACCACGATGCCCTGACTCGAAATAAGGCCGGATATCCCTGCAGTGACTTGAATGCAGGCTCGTCTTGCATCTCCCAAGACGAAAGGATGTCTGAATCCCCTGTGAAGACCACAGAGAAAGACCTATTTCCCCACCTCATCGCGACCGGAGGCCTCACATCCTATGAAAACTCCAGAGGTACACGGTGATTAGTTCCTCCAAAGGAGACGATGTCTGACTCCTCGTGAAACTTGATAGCAGTCCCAGGATTCCTGTGGCACGTGGAAAGGGACCCTTGGTCTCCCACTTCAGCTGGAGAGGCATCCCAATTGCCCTGCCAAGCCTCGAGGCGAATCCCGAGTTGTCCCTCGCAACTAGGTAGAAGTCCTGACATGGCTGAAGAAACACGTGGGCGGAAGGGCCATCCCCGTCGTAACTCGAGAATATACCCCAGTTTCCCGCCACAACTCGAGAAAAACCATGAGACTTCCCCCTCGCCGCGAGATGAGGCCCGATTTCACTGCACTGCGTGTAGAGCAATTCCGTGTTGCACATCACACATGAAAGGAGCCTTGATTTCCTTGATGGCACTCCAGAGAAACCCCAAGAACACTGTTTCAAGGCTAGAGGGATCCTGAGGTCACTGTAGCAACACGAAAGATCTCCATGGACCAAAAATCAACTCGAGATGAGAGGTTAGTCCCTGGCTTCGACTCCAGAGGAATTCCACCTTACCAAAAGCACCTCAAGAGGAGGCTTCTCTCAGCTCTAGGTAAGTGAGAGGGACCCTGAGTTTGCGGCCTCAAGTGGAATGGACATCGCGATGCCCTGACTCGAAGTAAGGCCGGATATCCCTACAGTGACTAGAATGCAGGTTCGTCTTGCGTCTCCCAAGACGAAAGGATGTCTGAATCCCCTGTGGAGACCACAGAGAAAGACCTAGTTCCCCACCTCATCGCGACCGGAAGCCTGACATCCTTTGAAAACTCCAGAGGTACGCGGAGATCAGTGCCTCCAAAGGAGACAATGCCTGACTCCTCATGAACCTTGATAGGAGTCCCAGGATTCCTGTGGCACGTGGAATAGGACCCTTGGTCTCCCGCCTCAGCTGGAGAGGCGTCCCAATTGCCCTGCCAAGCCTCGAGGAGAATCCCGAGTTGTCCCTCGCAACTAGGCAGGAGTCCTGACGTCGCTGAACAAACACGTGGGTGGAAGGGCCATCCCCGTCGTAACTCGAGAATATACCCCAGGTTCCCGCCGCAACTCGAGAAAAACCATGAGACTTCCCCCTCGCCGCGAGATGAGGCCCGATTCTCCAGCACTGCGTGCAGAGCAATTCCGTGTTGCACATCACACATGAAAGGAACCTTGATTTCCTTGATGGCACTCCAGAGAAACCCCAAGAACACTGTTTCAAGGCTAGAGGGATCCTGAGGTCACTGTAGCAACACGAAAGAGCTATGTGGACCAAAAATCAACTCGAGATGAGAGGTTAGTCCCTGGCTTCGACTCCAGAGGAATACCACCTTACTACAAGCACCTCAAGAGGAGGATTCTCTCAGCTCTAGGTATATGAGAGGGACACTGAGTTTGCGGCCTCAAGTGGAATGGACACCGCGAGGCCATGACTCGAAATAAGGCTGGATATCCCTGCAGTAACTTGAATGCAGGCTCGTCTTGCATCTGCCAAGATGAAAGGGTGTCTGAATCCCCTGTGGAGACCACAGAGAAAGACCTAGTTCCCCACCTCATCGCGACCGGAGGCCTCACATCCTTTGAAAACTCCAGAGGTACGCGGAGATCAGTGCCTCCAAAGGAGACGATGCCTGACTCCTCGTGAACCCTGATAGGAGTCCCAGGATTCCTGTGGCACGTGGAAAGGGACCCTTGTTCTCCCGCCTCAGCTGGAGAGGCGTCCCAATTGCCCTGCCAAGCCTCGAGGAGAATCCCGAGTTGTCCCTCGCAACTAGGCAGGAGTCCTGACGTCGCTGAACAAACACGTGTGTGGAAGGGCCATTCCCGTTGTAACTCGAAAACATACCCCAGGTTCCCGCCGCAACTCGAGAAAAACCTGAGACTTCCCCCTCGCTGTGAGATGAGGCCCGATTCCCCTGCACTGCGTGCAGAATAATTCCGTGTTGCACATCACACCTGAAAGGAGCCTTGATTACCTTGATGGCACTCCAGAGAAACCCCAAGAACACTGTTTCAAGGCTAGAGGGATCCTGATGTCACTGTAGCAACACGAAAGAGCTCCGTGGACCAAAAATCAACTCGAGATGAGAGGTTAGCCCCTGGCTTCGACTCCAGAGGAATACCACCTTACCACAAGCACCTCAAGAGGAGGCTTCTCTCAGCTCTAGGTAAGTGAGAGGGACCATGAGTTTGCGGCCTCAAGTGGAATGGACACCGCGATGCCCTGACTCGAAGAAAGGCCGGATATCCCTACAGTGACTAGAATGCAGGTTCGTCTTGCGTCTCCCAAGACGAAAGGATGTCTGAATCCCCTGTGGAGACCACAGAGAAAGACCTAATTCCCCACCTCTTCGCGACCGGAAGCCTCACATCCTTTGAAAACTCCAGAGGTACGCGGAGATCAGTGCCTCCAAAGGAGACGATGCCTGACTCCTCGTAAAACTTGATAGGAGTCCCAGGATTCCTGTGGCACGTGGAAAGGGACCCTTGGTCTCCCGCCTCAGCTGGAGAGGCGTCCCAGTTGCCCTGACAAGCCTCGAGGAGAATCCGGAGTTGTCCCTCGCAACTAGGCAGGAGTCCTGACGTCGCAGAACAAGCACGTGTGTGAAAGGGCCATCCCCGTCGTATCTCGAGAATATACCCCAGGTTCCCGCCGCAACTCGAGAAAAACCATGAGACTTCCCCCTCGCCGCGAGATGTGCTCCGATTCCCCTGCACCGTGTGCAGAGCAATTCCGTGTTGCACATCACACCTGAAAGGAGCCTAGATTTCATTGATGGCACTCAAAAGAAACCCCAAGAACACTGTTTTAAGGCCAGAGGGATTCTGATGTCACTGTAGCAACACGAAAGAGCTCCGTGAACCAAGAATCAACTCGAGATGAGAGGTTAGCCCCTGGCTTCGACTCCAGAGGAATACCACCTTACCACAAGCACCTCAAGAGGAGGCTTCTCTCAGCTCTAGGTAAGTGAGAGGGACCATGAGTTTGCGGCCTCAAGTGGAATGGACACCGCGATGCCCTGACTCGAAGAAAGGCCGGATATCCCTACAGTGACTAGAATGCAGGTTCGTCTTGCGTCTCCCAAGACGAAAGGATGTCTGAATCCCCTGTGGAGACCACAGAGAAAGACCTAATTCCCCACCTCTTCGCGACCGGAAGCCTCACATCCTTTGAAAACTCCAGAGGTACGCGGAGATCAGTGCCTCCAAAGGAGACGATGCCTGACTCCTCGTAAAACTTGATAGGAGTCCCAGGATTCCTGTGGCACGTGGAAAGGGACCCTTGGTCTCCCGCCTCAGCTGGAGAGGCGTCCCAATTGCCCTGACAAGCCTCGAGGAGAATCCGGAGTTGTCCCTCGCAACTAGGCAGGAGTCCTGACGTCGCAGAACAAGCACGTGTGTGAAAGGGCCATCCCCGTCGTATCTCGAGAATATACCCCAGGTTCCCGCCGCAACTCGAGAAAAACCATGAGACTTCCCCCTCGCCGCGAGATGTGCTCCGATTCCCCTGCACCGTGTGCAGAGCAATTCCGTGTTGCACATCACACAAGAAAGGAGCCTAGATTTCATTGATGGCACTCAAAAGAAACCCCAAGAACACTGTTTTAAGGCCAGAGGGATTCTGATGTCACTGTAGCAACACGAAAGAGCTCCGTGAACCAAGAATCAACTCGAGATGAGAGGTTAGTCCCTGGCTTCGACTCCAGAGGAATACCACCTTACCCCAAGCACCTCAAGAGGAGGCTTCTCTCAGCTCTAGGTATGTGAGAGGGACCCTGAGTTTGCGGCCTCAAGTGGAATGGACACCGCGATGCCCTGACTCGAAATAAGGCCGGATATCCCTGCAGTGACTTGAATGCAGGCTCGTCTTGCATCTCCCAAGACGAAAGGATGTCTGAATCCCCTGTGGAGACCACAGAGAAAGACCTAGTTTCCCACCTCATCGCGACTGGAGGCCTCACATCCTTTGAAAACTCCAGAGGTACGCGGAGATCAGTGCCTCCAAAGGAGACGATGCCTGAGTCCTCGTGAAACTTGATAGGAGTCCCAGGATTCCTGTGGCACGTGGAAAGGGAGCCTTGTTCTCCCGCCTCACCTGGAGAGGCGTCCCAATTTCCCTGCCAAGCCTCGAGGAGAATCCCGAGTTGTCCCTCGCAACTAGGCAGGAGTCCTGACGTCGCTGAAGAAACACGTGGGTGGAATGGCCATCCCCGTCGTAACTCGAGAATATACCCCAGGTTCCCGCCGCAACTCGAGAAAATCCATGAGACTTCCCCCTCTCCGCGAGATGAGGCCCGATTCCCCTGCACTGCATGCAGAGCAATTCCGTGCTGCACATCACACATGAAAGGAGCCTTGATTTCCTTGATGGCACTCCAGAGAAACCCCAAGAACACTGTTTCAAGGCTAGAGGGATCCTGAGGTCACTGTAGCCACACGAAAGAGCTCCGTGGACCAAAAATCAACTCGAGATGAGAGGTTAGTCCCTGGCTTCGACTCCATAGGAATACCACCTTACCACAAGCACCACAAGAGGAGGCTTCTCTCAGCTCTAGGTATGTGAGAGGAACCCTGAGTTTGCGGCCTCAAGTGGAATGGACACCGTAATGCCCTGACTCGATATAAGGCCGAATATCCCTGCAGTGACTTGAATGCAGGCTCGTCTTGCATCTCCCAACATGAAAGGATGTCTGAATCCCCTGTGGAGACCACAGAGAAAGACCTAGTTCCCCACCTCATCGCGACCGGAGGCCTCACATCCTTTGAAAACTAAAGAGGTACGCGGAGATCAGTGCCTCCAAAGGAGACGATGCCTGACTCCTCGTGAAACTTGATAAGAGTCCCAGGATTCCTGTGGCACGTGGAAAGGGACCCTTGGTCTCCCGCCTCAGCTGGAGAGGCGTCCCAATTGCCCTGCCAAGCCTCGAGGAGAATCCCGAGTTGTCCCTCGCAACTAGGCAGGAGTCCTGACGTCGCTGAACAAACACGTGGGTGGAAGGGCCATCCCCGTCGTAACTCGAGAATATACCCCAGGTTCCCGCCGCAACTCGAGAAAAACCATGAGACTTCCCCCTCGCCGCGAGATGAGGCCCGATTCCCCGGCACTGCGTGCAGAGCAATTCCGTGTTGCACATCACACATGAAAGGAGCCTTGATTTCCTTGATGGCACTCCAGAGAAACCCCAAGAACACTGTTTCAAGGCTAGAGGGATCCTGAGGTCACTGTAGCCACACGAAAGATCTCCGTGGACCAAGAATCAACTCAAGATGAGAGGTTAGTCCCTGGCTTCGACTCCAGAGGAATACCACCTTACCACAAGCACCTCAAGAGGAGGCTTCTCTCAGCTCTAGGTATGTGAGAGGGACCCTGAGTTTGCGGCCTCAAGTGGAATGGACACCGCGATGCCCTGACTCGAAATAAGGCCGGATATCCCTGCAGTGACTTGAATGCAGGCTCGTCTTGCATCTCCCAAGACGAAAGGATGTCTGAATCCCCTGTGAAGACCACAAAGAAAGACCTATTTCCCCACCTCATCGCGACCGGAGGCCTCACATCCTATGAAAACTCCAGAGGTACACGGTGATTAGTGCCTCCAAAGGAGACGATGTCTGACTCCTCGTGAAACTTGATAGCAGTCCCAGGATTCCTGTGGCACGTGGAAAGGGACCCTTGGTCTCCCGCTTCAGCTGGAGAGGCATCCCAATTGCCCTGCCAAGCCTCGAGGCGAATCCCGAGTTGTCCCTCGCAACTAGGTAGAAGTCCTGACATGGCTGAAGAAACACGTGGGCGGAAGGGCCATCCCCGTCGTAACTCGAGAATATACCCCAGTTTCCCGCCACAACTCGAGAAAAACCATGAGACTTCCCCCTCGCCGCGAGATGAGGCCCGATTTCACTGCACTGCGTGTAGAGCAATTCCGTGTTGCACATCACACATGAAAGGAGCCTTGATTTCCTTGATGGCACTCCAGAGAAACCCCAAGAACACTGTTTCAGGGCTAGAGGGATCCTGAGGTCACTGTAGCAACACGAAAGATCTCCGTGGACCAAAAATCAACTCGAGATGAGAGGTTAGTCCCTGGCTTCGACTCCAGAGGAATTCCACCTTACCAAAAGCACCTCAAGAGGAGGCTTCTCTCAGCTCTAGGTAAGTGAGAGGGACCCTGAGTTTGCGGCCTCAAGTGGAATGGACACCGCGATGCCCTGACTCGAAGTAAGGCCGGATATCCCTACAGTGACTAGAATGCAGGTTCGTCTTGCGTCTCCCAAGACGAAAGGATGTCTGAATCCCCTGTGGAGACCACAGAGAAAGACCTAGTTCCCCACCTCATCGCGACCGGAAGCCTGACATCCTTTGAAAACTCCAGACGTACGCGGAAATCAGTGCCTCCAAAGGAGACGATGCCTGACTCCTCGTGAAACTTGATAGGAGTCCCAGGATTCCTGTGGCACCTGGAAAGGGACCCTTGGTCTCCCGCCTCAGCTGGAGAGGCGTCCCAATTGCCCTGCCAAGCCTCGAGGAGAATCCCGAGTTGTCCCTCGCAACTAGGCAGGAGTCTTGATGTCACAGAACAAGCACGTGTGTGAAAGGGCCATTCCCGTCGTATCTCGAGAATATACCCCAGGTTCCCGCCGCAACTCGAGAAAAACCATGAGACTTCCCCCTCGCCGCGAGATGAGCTCCGATTCCCCTGCACCGTGTGCAGAGCAATTCCGTGTTGCACATCACACAAGAAAGGAGCCTTGATTTCCTTGATGGCACTCCAGAGAATCCCCAAGAACACTGTATCAAGGCTAGAGGGATCCGGAGGTCACTGGAGCAACACGAAAGAGCTCCGTGGACCAAAAATCAACTCGAGATGAGAGGTTAGTCCCTGGCTTCGACTCCAGAGGAATACCACCTTACTACAAGCACCTCAAGAGGAGGATTCTCTCAGCTCTAGGTATATGAGAGGAACCCTGAGTTTGCGGCCTCAAGTGGAATGGACACCGCGATGCCCTGACTCGAAATAAGGCTGGATATCCCTGCAGTAACTTGAATGCAGGCTCGTCTTGCATCTGCCAAGATGAAAGGGTGTCTGAATCCCCTGTGGTGACCACAGAGAAAGACCTAGTTCCCCACCTCATCGCGACCGGAGGCCTCACATCCTTTGAAAACTCCAGAGGTACGCGGAGATCAGTGCCTCCAAAGGAGACGATGCCTGACTCCTCGTGAACCTTGATAGGAGTCCCAGGATTCCTGTGGCACCTGGAAAGGGACCCTTGGTCTCCCGCCTCAGCTGGAGAGGCGTCCCAATTGCCCTGCCAAGCCTCGAGGAGAATCCCGAGTTGTCCCTCTCAACTTGGCAGGAGTCCTGACGTCGCTGAACAAACACGTGTGTGGAAGGGCCATTCCCGTTGTAACTCGAAAACATACCCCAGGTTACCGCCGCAACTCGAGAAAAACCTGAGACTTCCCCCTCGCCGTGAGATGAGGCCCGATTCCCCTGCACTGCGTGCAGAATAATTCCGTGTTGCACATCACACATGAAAGGAGCCTTGATTACCTTGATGGCACTCCAGAGAAACCCCAAGAACACTGTTTCAAGGCTAGAGGGATCCTGAGGTCACTGTAGCAACACGAAAGAGCTCCGTGGACCAAAAATCAACTTGAGATGAGAGGTTAGCCCCTGGCTTCGACTCCAGAGGAATACCACCTTACCACAAGCACCTCAAGAGGAGGCTTCTCTCAGCTCTAGGTATGTGAGAGGGACCCTGAGTTTGCGGCCTCAAGTGGAATGGACACTGCGATGCCCAGACTCGAAATAAGGCCGGACATCCCTGCAGTGACTTGAATGCAGGCTCGTCTTGCATCTCCCAAGACGAAAGGATGTCTGAATCCCCTGTGGAGACCACAGAGAAAGACCTAGTTTCCCACCTCATCGCGACTGGAGGCCTCACATCCTTTGAAAACTCCAGAGGTACGCGGAGATCAGTGCCTCCAAAGGAGACGATGCCTGAGTCCTCGTGAAACTTGATAGGAGTCCCAGGATTCCTGTGGCACGTGGAAAGGGACCCTTGGTCTCCCGCCTCAGCTGGAGAGGCGTCCCAATTTCCCTGCCAAGCCTCGAGGAGAATCCCGAGTTGTCCCTCGCAACTAGGCAGGAGTCCTGACGTCGCTGAAGAAACACGTGGGTGGAATGGCCATCCCCGTCGTAACTCGAGAATATACCCCAGGTTCCCACCGCAACTCGAGAAAATCCATGAGACTTCCCCCTCGCCGCGAGATGAGGCCCGATTCCCCTGCACTGCATGCAGAGCAATTCCGTGCTGCACATCACACATGAAAGGAGCCTTGATTTCCTTGATGGCACTCCAGAGAAACCCCAAGAACACTGTTTCAAGGCTAGAGGGATCCTGAGGTCACTGTAGCCACACGAAAGAGCTCCGTGGACCAAAAATCAACTCGAGATGAGAGGTTAGTCCCTGGCTTCGACTCCATAGGAATACCACCTTACCACAAGCACCACAAGAGGAGGCTTCTCTCAGCTCTAGGTATGTGAGAGGAACCCTGAGTTTGCGGCCTCAAGTGGAATGGACACCGTAATGCCCTGACTCGATATAAGGCCGAATATCCCTGCAGTGACTTGAATGCAGGCTCGTCTTGCATCTCCCAACATGAAAGGATGTCTGAATCCCCTGTGGAGACCACAGAGAAAGACCTAGTTCCCCACCTCATCGCGACCGGAGGCCTCACATCCTTTGAAAACTAAAGAGGTACGCGGAGATCAGTGCCTCCAAAGGAGACGATGCCTGACTCCTCGTGAAACTTGATAAGAGTCCCAGGATTCCTGTGGCACGTGGAAAGGGACCCTTGGTCTCCCGCCTCAGCTGGAGAGGCGTCCCAATTGCCCTGCCAAACCTCGAGGAGAATCCCGAGTTGTCCCTCGCAACTAGGCAGGAGTCCTGACGTCGCTGAACAAACACGTGGGTGGAAGGGCCATCCCCGTCGTAACTCGAGAATATACCCCAGGTTCCCGCCGCAACTCGAGAAAAACCATGAGACTTCCCCCTCGCCGCGAGATGAGGCCCGATTCCCCGGCACTGCGTGCAGAGCAATTCCGTGTTGCACATCACACATGAAAGGAGCCTTGATTTCCTTGATGGCACTCCAGAGAAACCCCAAGAACACTGTTTCAAGGCTAGAGGGATCCTGAGGTCACTGTAGCCACACGAAAGATCTCCGTGGACCAAGAATCAACTCAAGATGAGAGGTTAGTCCCTGGCTTCGACTCCAGAGGAATACCACCTTACCACAAGCACCTCAAGAGGAGGCTTCTCTCAGCTCTAGGTATGTGAGAGGGACCCTGAGTTTGCGGCCTCAAGTGGAATGGACACCTCGATGCCCTGACTCGAAATAAGGCCGGATATCCCTGCAGTGACTTGAATGCAGGCTCGTCTTGCATCTCCCAAGACGAAAGGATGTCTGAATCCCCTGTGAAGACCACAGAGAAAGACCTATTTCCCCACCTCATCGCGACCGGAGGCCTCACATCCTATGAAAACTCCAGAGGTACACGGTGATTAGTGCCTCCAAAGGAGACGATGTCTGACTCCTCGTGAAACTTGATAGCAGTCCCAGGATTCCTGTGGCACGTGGAAAGGGACCCTTGGTCTCCCGCTTCAGCTGGAGAGGCATCCCAATTGCCCTGCCAAGCCTCGAGGCGAATCCCGAGTTGTCCCTCGCAACTAGGTAGAAGTCCTGACATGGCTGAAGAAACACGTGGGCGGAAGGGCCATCCCCGTCGTAACTCGAGAATATACCCCAGTTTCCCGCCACAACTCGAGAAAAACCATGAGACTTCCCCCTCGCCGCGAGATGAGGCCCGATTCCCCGGCACTGCGTGCAGAGCAATTCCGTGTTGCACATCACACATGAAAGGAGCCTTGATTTCCTTGATGGCACTCCAGAGAAACCCCAAGAACACTGTTTCAGGGCTAGAGGGATCCTGAGGTCACTGTAGCAACACGAAAGATCTCCGTGGACCAAAAATCAACTCGAGATGAGAGGTTAGTCCCTGGCTTCGACTCCAGAGGAATTCCACCTTACCACAAGCACCTCAAGAGGAGGCTTCTCTCAGCTCTAGGTAAGTGAGAGGGACCCTGAGTTTGCGGCCTCAAGTGGAATGGACACCGCGATGCCCTGACTCGAAGTAAGGCCGGATATCCCTACAGTGACTAGAATGCAGGTTCGTCTTGCGTCTCCCAAGACGAAAGGATGTCTGAATCCCCTGTGGAGACCACAGAGAAAGACCTAGTTCCCCACCTCATCGCGACCGGAAGCCTGACATCCTTTGAAAACTCCAGACGTACGCGGAAATCAGTGCCTCCAAAGGAGACGATGCCTGACTCCTCGTGAAACTTGATAGGAGTCCCAGGATTCCTGTGGCACCTGGAAAGGGACCCTTGGTCTCCCGCCTCAGCTGGAGAGGCGTCCCAATTGCCCTGCCAAGCCTCGAGGAGAATCCCGAGTTGTCCCTCGCAACTAGGCAGGAGTCTTGACGTCACAGAACAAGCACGTGTGTGAAAGGGCCATTCCCGTCGTATCTCGAGAATATACCCCAGGTTCCCGCCGCAACTCGAGAAAAACCATGAGACTTCCCCCTCGCCGCGAGATGAGCTCCGATTCCCCTGCACCGTGTGCAGAGCAATTCCGTGTTGCACATCACACAAGAAAGGAGCCTTGATTTCCTTGATGGCACTCCAGAGAATCCTCAAGAACACTGTATCAAGGCTAGAGGGATCCGGAGGTCACTGGAGCAACACGAAAGAGCTCCGTGGACCAAAAATCAACTCGAGATGAGAGGTTAGTCCCTGGCTTCGACTCCAGAGGAATACCACCTTACTACAAGCACCTCAAGAGGAGGATTCTCTCAGCTCTAGGTATATGAGAGGAACCCTGAGTTTGCGGCCTCAAGTGGAATGGACACCGCGATGCCCTGACTCGAAATAAGGCTGGATATCCCTGCAGTAACTTGAATGCAGGCTCGTCTTGCATCTGCCAAGATGAAAGGGTGTCTGAATCCCCTGTGGAGACCACAGAGAAAGACCTAGTTCCCCACCTCATCGCGACCGGAGGCCTCACATCCTTTGAAAACTCCAGAGGTACGCGGAGATCAGTGCCTCCAAAGGAGACGATGCCTGACTCCTCGTGAACCTTGATAGGAGTCCCAGGATTCCTGTGGCACCTGGAAAGGGACCCTTGGTCTCCCGCCTCAGCTGGAGGGGCGTCCCAATTGCCCTGCCAAGCCTCGAGGAGAATCCCGAGTTGTCCCTCTCAACTTGGCAGGAGTCCTGACGTCGCTGAACAAACACGTGTGTGGAAGGGCCATTCCCGTTGTAACTCGAAAACATACCCCAGGTTACCGCCGCAACTCGAGAAAAACCTGAGACTTCCCCCTCGCCGTGAGATGAGGCCCGATTCCCCTGCACTGCGTGCAGAATAATTCCGTGTTGCACATCACACATGAAAGGAGCCTTGATTACCTTGATGGCACTCCAGAGAAACCCCAAGAACACTGTTTCAAGGCTAGAGGGATCCTGAGGTCACTGTAGCAACACGAAAGAGCTCCGTGGACCAAAAATCAACTTGAGATGAGAGGTTAGCCCCTGGCTTCGACTCCAGAGGAATACCACCTTACCACAAGCACCTCAAGAGGAGGCTTCTCTCAGCTCTAGGTATGTGAGAGGGACCCTGAGTTTGCGGCCTCAAGTGGAATGGACACTGCGATGCCCAGACTCGAAATAAGGCCGGACATCCCTGCAGTGACTTGAATGCAGGCTCGTCTTGCATCTCCCAAGACGAAAGGATGTCTGAATCCCCTGTGGACACCACAGAGAAAGACCTAGTTTCCCACCTCATCGCGACTGGAGGCCTCACATCCTTTGAAAACTCCAGAGGTACGCGGAGATCAGTGCCTCCAAAGGAGACGATGCCTGAGTCCTCGTGAAACTTGATAGGAGTCCCAGGATTCCTGTGGCACGTGGAAAGGGACCCTTGGTCTCCCGCCTCACCTGGAGAGGCGTCCCAATTTCCCTGCCAAGCCTCGAGGAGAATCCCGAGTTGTCCCTCGCAACTAGGCAGGAGTCCTGACGTCGCTGAAGAAACACGTGGGTGGAATGGCCATCCCCGTCGTAACTCGAGAATATACCCCAGGTTCCCACCGCAACTCGAGAAAATCCATGAGACTTCCCCCTCGCCGCGAGATGAGGCCCGATTCCCCTGCACTGCATGCAGAGCAATTCCGTGCTGCACATCACACATGAAAGGAGCCTTGATTTCCTTGATGGCACTCCAGAGAAACCCCAAGAACACTGTTTCAAGGCTAGAGGGATCCTGAGGTCACTGTAGCCACACGAAAGAGCTCCGTGGACCAAAAATCAACTCGAGATGAGAGGTTAGTCCCTGGCTTCGACTCCATAGGAATACCACCTTACCACAAGCACCACAAGAGGAGGCTTCTCTCAGCTCTAGCTATGTGAGAGGGACCCTGAGTTTGCGGCCACAAGTGGAATGGACACCGCGAAGCCCTGACGCGAAATAAGGCCGGATATCCCTGCAGTGACTTGAATGCAGGCTCGTCTTGCATCTCCCAAGACGAAATGATGTCTGAATCCCCTGTGGAGACCACAGAGAAAGACCTAGTTCCCCACCTCATCGCGACCGGAGGCCTCACATCCTTTGAAAACTAAAGAGGTACGCGGAGATCAGTGCCTCCAAAGGAGACGATGCCTGACTCCTCGTGAAACTTGATAAGAGTCCCAGGATTCCTGTGGCACGTGGAAAGGGATCCTTGGTCTCCCGCCTCAGCTGGAGAGGCATCCCAATTGCCCTGCCAAACCTCGAGGAGAATCCCGAGTTGTCCCTCGCAACTAGGCAGGAGTCCTGACGTCGCTGAACAAACACGTGGGTGGAAGGGCCATCCCCGTCGTAACTCGAGAATATACCCCAGGTTCCCGCCGCAACTCGAGAAAAACCATGAGACTTCCCCCTCGCCGCGAGATGAGGCCCGATTCCCCGGCACTGCGTGCAGAGCAATTCCGTGTTGCACATCACACATGAAAGGAGCCTTGATTTCCTTGATGGCACTCCAGAGAAACCCCAAGAACACTGTTTCAAGGCTAGAGGGATCCTGAGGTCACTGTAGCCACACGAAAGATCTCCGTGGACCAAGAATCAACTCGAGATGAGAGGTTAGTCCCTGGCTTCGACTCCAGAGGAATACCACCTTACCACAAGCACCTCAAGAGGAGGCTTCTCTCAGCTCTAGGTATGTGAGAGGGACCCTGAGTTTGCGGCCTCAAGTGGAATGGACACCTCGATGCCCTGACTCGAAATAAGGCCGGATATCCCTGCAGTGACTTGAATGCAGGCTCGTCTTGCATCTCCCAAGACGAAAGGATGTCTGAATCCCCTGTGAAGAACACAGAGAAAGACCTATTTCCCCACCTCATCGCGACCGTAGGCCTCACATCCTATGAAAACTCCAGAGGTACACGGTGATTAGTGCCTCCAAAGGAGACGATGTCTGACTCCTCGTGAAACTTGATAGCAGTCCCAGGATTCCTGTGGCACGTGGAAAGGGACCCTTGGTCTCCCGCTTCAGCTGGAGAGGCATCCCAATTGCCCTGCCAAGCCTCGAGGCGAATCCCGAGTTGTCCCTCGCAACTAGGTAGAAGTCCTGACATGGCTGAAGAAACACGTGGGCGGAAGGGCCATCCCCGTCGTAACTCGAGAATATACCCCAGTTTCCCGCCACAACTCGAGAAAAACCATGAGACTTCCCCCTCGCCGCGAGATGAGGCCCGATTTCACTGCACTGCGTGTAGAGCAATTCCGTGTTGCACATCACACATGAAAGGAGCCTTGATTTCCTTGATGGCACTCCCGTGAAACCCCAAGAACACTGTTTCAATGCTAGAGGGATCCTGAGGTCACTGTAGCAACACGAAAGATCTCCGTGGACCAAAAATCAACTCGAGATGAGAGGTTAGTCCCTGGCTTCGACTCCAGAGGAATTCCACCTTACCAAAAGCACCTCAAGAGGAGGCTTCTCTCAGCTCTAGGTAAGTGAGAGGGACCCTGAGTTTGCGGCCTCAAGTGGAATGGACACCGCGATGCCCTGACTCGAAGTAAGGCCGGATATCCCTACAGTGACTAGAATGCAGGTTCGTCTTGCATCTCCCAAGACGAAAGGATGTCTGAATCCCCTGTGGAGACCACAGAGAAAGACCTAGTTCCCCACCTCATCGCGACCGGAAGCCTGACATCCTTTGAAAACTCCAGACGTACGCGGAAATCAGTGCCTCCAAAGGAGACGATGCCTGACTCCTCGTGAAACTTGATAGGAGTCCCAGGATTCCTGTGGCACCTGGAAAGGGACCCTTGGTCTCCCGCCTCAGCTGGAGAGGCGTCCCAATTGCCCTGCCAAGCCTCGAGGAGAATCCCGAGTTGTCCCTCGCAACTAGGCAGGAGTCTTGACGTCACAGAACAAGCACGTGTGTGAAAGGGCCATTCCCGTCGTATCTCGAGAATATACCCCAGGTTCCCGCCGCAATTCGAGAAAAACCATGAGACTTCCCACTCGCCGCGAGATGAGCTCCGATTCCCCTGCACCGTGTGCAGAGCAATTCCGTGTTGCACATCACACAAGAAAGGAGCCTTGATTTCCTTGATGGCACTCCAGAGAATCCCCAAGAACACTGTATCAAGGCTAGAGGGATCCGGAGGTCACTGGAGCAACACGAAAGAGCTCCGTGGACCAAAAATCAACTCGAGATGAGAGGTTTGTCCCTGGCTTCGACTCCAGAGGAATACCACCTTACTACAAGCACCTCAAGAGGAGGATTCTCTCAGCTCTAGGTATATGAGAGGAACCCTGAGTTTGCGGCCTCAAGTGGAATGGACACCGCGATGCCCTGACTCGAAATAAGGCTGGATATCCCTGCAGTAACTTGAATGCAGGCTCGTCTTGCATCTGCCAAGATGAAAGGGTGTCTGAATCCCCTGTGGAGACCACAGAGAAAGACCTAGTTCCCCACCTCATCGCGACCGGAGGCCTCACATCCTTTGAAAACTCCAGAGGTACGCGGAGATCAGTGCCTCCAAAGGAGACGATGCCTGACTCCTCGTGAACCTTGATAGGAGTCCCAGGATTCCTGTGGCACCTGGAAAGGGACCCTTGGTCTCCCGCCTCAGCTGGAGAGGCGTCCCAATTGCCCTGCCAAGCCTCAAGGAGAATCCCGAGTTGTCCCTCTCAACTAGGCAGGAGTCCTGACGTCGCTGAACAAACACGTGTGTGGAAGGGCCATTCCCGTTGTAACTCGAAAACATACCCCAGGTTACCGCCGCAACTCGAGAAAAACCTGAGACTTCCCCCTCGCCGCAAGATGAGGCCCGATACCCTGCACTGCATGCAGAGCAATTCCGTGTTGCACATCACACATGAAAGGAGCCTTGATTTCCTTGATGGCACTCCAGAGAAACCCCAAGAACACTGTTTCAAGGCTAGAGGGATCCTGAGGTCACTGTAGCAACACGAAAGAGCTCCGTGGACCAAAAATCAACTCGAGATGAGAGGTTAGTCCCTGGCTTCGACTCCAGAGGAATACCACCTTACCACAAGCACCTCAAGAGGAGGCTTCTCTCAGCTCTAGGTATGTGAGAGGGACCCTGAGTTTGCGGCCACAAGTGGAATGGACACCGCGATGCCCTGACTCGAAATAAGGCCGGAAATCCCTGCAGTGACTTGAATGCAGGCTCGTCTTGCATCTCCGAAGACGAAAGGATGTCTGAATCCCCTGTGGAGACCACAGAGAAAGACCTAGTTCCCCACCTCATCGCGACCGGAGGCCTCACATCCTTTGAAAACTCGAGAGGTACGCGGAGATCAGTGCCTCCAAAGGAGACGATGCCTGACTCCTCGTGAAACTTGATAGGAGTCCCAGGATTCCTGTGGCACGTGGAAAGGGACCCTTGGTCTCCCGCCTCAGTTGGAGAAGCGTCCCAATTGCCCTGCCAAGCCTCGAGGAGAATCCCGAGTTGTCCCTCGCAACTAGGCAGGAGTCCTGACGTCGCTGAACAAACACGTGGGTGGAAGGGCCATCCCCGTCGTAACTCGAGAATATACCCCAGGGTCCCGCCGCAACTCGAGAAAAACCATGAGACTTCCCCCTCGCCGCGAGATGAGGCCCGATTCCCCTGCACTGCGTGCAAAGCAATTCTGTGTTGCACATCACACATGAAAGGAGCCTTGATTTTCTTGGTGGCACTCCAGAGAAAACCCAAGAACACTGTTTCAAGGCTAGAGGGATCCTGAGGTCACTGTAGCAACACGAAAGAGCTCCGTGGACCAAAAGTCAACTCGAGATGAGAGGTTAGCCCCTGGCTTCGACTCCAGAGGAATACCACCTTACCACAAGCACCTCAAGAGGAGGCTTCTCTCAGCTCTAGGTATGTGAGAGGGACCCTGAGTTTGCGGCCTCAAGTGGAATGGACACCGCGATGCCCTGACTCGAAATAAGGCTGGATATCCCTGCAGTGACTTGAATGCAGGCTCGTCTTGCATCACCCAAAATGAAAGGATGTCTGAATCCCCTGTGGAGACCACAGAGAAAGACCTAGTTCCCCACCTCATCGCGACCGGAGGCCTCACATCCTTTGAAAACTCCAGAGGTACGCGGAGATCAGTGCCTCCAAAGGAGACGATGCCTGACTCCTCGTGAAACTTGATAGGAGTCCCAGGATTCCTGTGACACGTGGAAAGGGACCCTTGGTCTCCCGCCTCAGCTGGAGAGGCGTTCCAATTGCCCTGCCAAGCCTCGAGGAGAATCCCGAGTTGTCCCTCTCAACTAGGCAGGAGTCCTGACGTCGCTGAACAAACACGTGTGTGGAAGGGCCATTCCCGTCGTAACTCGAGAATATACCCCAGGTTCCCGCCGCAACTCGAGAAAAACCATGAGACTTCCCCGTCACCGCGAGATGAGGCCCGATTCCCCTGCACTGCGTGCAGAGCAATTCCGTGTTGCACATCACACATGAAAGGAGCCTTGATTTCCTTGATGGCACTCCCGTGAAACCCCAAGAACACTGTTTCAAGGCTAGAGGGATCCTGAGGTCACTGTAGCAACACGAAAGAGCTCCGTGGACCAAAAATCAACTCGAGATGAGAGGTTAGTCCCTGGCTTCGACTCCAGAGGAATACCACCTTACCACAAGCACCTCAAGAGGAGGCTTCTCTCAGCTCTAGGTATGTGAGAGGGACCCTGAGTTTGCGGCCTCAAGTGGAATGGACACCGCGATGCCCTGACTCGAAATAAGGCCGGATATCCCTGCAGTGACTTGAATGCAGGCTCGTCTTGCATTTCCGAAGACGAAAGGATGTCTGAATCCCCTGTGGAGACCACAGAAAAAGACCTAGTTCCCCACCTCATCGCGACCGGAGGCCTCACATCCTTTGAAAACTCGAGAGGCACGTAGAGATCAGTGCCTCCAAAGGAGACGATGACTGACTCCTCGTGAAACTTGATAGGAGTCCCAGGATTCCTGTGGCACGTGGAAAGGGACCTTGGTCTCCCGCCTCAGCTGGAGAGGCGTCCCAATTGCCCTGCTAAGCCTCGAAGAGAATCCCGAGTTGTCCCTCGCAACTAGGCAGGAGTCTGACGTCGCTGAACAAACACGTGTGTGGAAGGGCCATCCCCGTCGTAACTCGAGAATATACCCCAGGTTCCCGCCGCAACTCGAGAAAAACCATGAGACTTCCCCCTCGCCGCGAGATGAGGCCCGATTCCCCTGCACTGCGTGCAGAGCAATTCCGTGTTGCACATCACACATGAAAGGAGCCTTGATTTTCTTGGTGGCACTCCAGAGAAAACCCAAGAACACTGTTTCAAGGCTAGAGGGATCCTGAGGTCACTGTAGCAACACGAAAGAGCTCCGTGGACCGAAAATCAACTCGAGATGAGAGGTTAGTCCCTGGCTTCGACTCCAGAGGAATACCACCTTACCACAAGCACCTCAAGAGGAGGCTTCTCTCAGCTCTAGGTATGTGAGAGGGACCCTGAGTTTGCGGCCTCAAGTGGAATGGACACCGCGATGCAGTGACTCGAAATAAGGCTGGATATACCTGCAGTGACTTGAATGCTGGCTCGTCTTGCATCTACCAAGACGAAAGGACGTTTGAATCCCCTGTGGAGACCACAGAGAAAGACCTAGTTCCCCACCTCATCGCGATCGGAGGCCTCACATCCTTTGAAAAATCCAGAGGTACGCGTAGATCTGTGCCTCCAAAGGAGACGATGCCTGACTCCTCGTCAAACTTGATAGGAGTCCCAGGATTCCTGTGGCACGTGGAAAGGGACCCTTGGTCTCCCGCCTCAGCTGGAGAGGCGTTCCAATTGCCCTGCCAAGCCTCGAGGAGAATCCCGAGTTGTCCCTCTCAACTAGGCAGGAGTCCTGACGTCGTTGAACAAACACGTGTGTGGAAGGGCCATTCCCGTCGTAACTCGAGAATATACACCAGGTTCCCGCCACAACTCGAGAAAAACCATGAGACTTCCCCCTCACCGCGAGATGAGGCCCGATTCCCCTGCACAGCGTGCAGAGCAATTCCGTGTTGCACATCACACATGAAAGGAGCCTTGATTTCCTTGATGGCACTCCAGAGAAACCCCAAGAGCACTGTTTCAAGGCTAGAGGGATCCTGAGGTCACTATAGCAACACGAAAGAGCTCCGTGGACCAAAAATCAACTCGAGATGAGAGGTTAGTCCCTGGCTTCGACTCCAGAGGAATACCACCTTACCACAAGCACCTCAAGAGCAGGCTGATCTCAGCTCTAGGTATGTGAGAGGGACCCTGAGTTTGCGGCCTCAAGTGGAATGAAGACCGCGATACCCTGACTCGAAATAAGGCTGGATATCCCTGCAGTGACTTGAATGCAGGCTCGTCTTGCATCTCCCAAGACGAAAGGATGTCTGAATCCCCTGTGGAGACCACAGAGAAAGACCTAGTTCCCCACCTCATCGCGACCGGAGGCCTCACATCCTTTGAAAACTCCAGAGGTACGCGGAGATCAGTGCCTCCAAAGGAGACGATGCCTGACTCCTCGTGAAACTTGATAGGAGTCCCAGGATTCCTGTGGCATGTGGAAAGGGACCCTTGGTCTCCCGCCTCAGCTGGAGAGGCGTCCCAATTGCCCTGCCAAGCCTCGAGGAGAATCCCGAGTTTTCCCTCGCAACTAGGCAGGAGTCCTGACGTCGCTGAACAAACACGTGTGTGGAAGGGCCATCCCCGACGTAACTCGAGAATATACCCCAGGTTCCCGCCGCAACTCGAGAAAAACCATGAGACTTCCCCCTCGCCGCGAGATGAGGCCCGATTCCCCTGCACTGCGTGCAGAGCAATTCCGTGTTGCACATCACACATGAAAGGAGCCTTGATTTCCTTGATGGCACTCCAGAGAAACCCCAAGAACACTGTTTCAAGGCTAGAGGGATCCAGAGGTCACTGTAGCCACACGAAAGAGCTCCGTGGACCAAAAATCAACTCGAGATGAGAGGTTAGTCCCTGTCTTCGACTGCAGAGGAATACCACCTTACCACAAGCACATCAAGAGGAGGCTTCTTTCAGCTCTAGGTATGTGAGAGGGACCCTGAGTTTGCGGCCTCAAGTGGAATGGACACCGCGATGCCCTGACTCGAAATAAGGCCGGATATCCCTGCAATGACTTGAATGCAGGCTCGTCTTGCATCTCCCAAGACGATAGGTTGTCTGAATCCCCTGTGGAGACCACAGAGAAAGACCTAGTTCCCCACCTCATCGCGACCGGAGGCGTCACATCCTTTGAAAACTCCAGAGGTACGCGGAGATCAGTGCCTCCAAAGGAGACGATGCCTGACTCCTCGTGAAACTTGATAGGAGTCCCAGGATTCCTGTGGCACGTGGAAAGGGATCCTTGGTCTCCCGCCTCAGCTGGAGAGGCGTCCCAATTGCCCTGCCAAGCCTCGAGGAGAATCCCGAGTTGTCCCTCGCAACTAGGCAGGAGTCCTGCCGTCGCTGAACAAACACGTGGGTGGAAGGGCCATCCCCGTCGTAACTCAAGAATATAAACCAGTTTCCCGCCGCAACTCGAGAAAAACCATGAGACTTCCCCCTCGCCGTGAGATGAGGCCTGATTCCCCTGCACTGCGTGCAGAGCAATTCCGTGTTGCACATCACACATGAAAGGAGCCTTGATTTCCTTGATGGCACTCCAGAGAAACCCCAAGAACACTGTTTCAAGGCTAGAGGGATCCTGAGGTCACTGTAGCAACACGAAAGAGCTCCGTGGACCACAAATCAACTCGAGAGGAGAGGTTAGTCCCTGGCTTCGACTCCAGAGGAACACCACCTTACCACAAGCACCTCAAGAGGAGGCTTCTCTCAGCTCTAAGTATGTGAGAGGGACCCTGAGTTTGTGGCCTCAAGTGGAACGGACACCGCGATGCCCTGGCTCGAAATAAGGCCGGATATCCCTGCAGTGACTTGAATGCAGGCTCGTCTTGCATCTCCCAAGACGAAAGGATGTCTGAATCACCTGTGGAGACCACAGAGAAAGACCTAGTTCCCCACCTCATCGCGACCGGAGGCCTCACATCCTTTGAAAACTCCAGAGGTACGCGGACATCAGTGCCTCCAAAGGAGACGATGCCTGACTCCTCGTGAAACTTGATAGGAGTCCCAGGATTCCTGTGGCACGTGGAAAGGGACACTTGGTCTCCCGCCTCAGCTGGAGAGGCGTCCCAATTGCCCTGCCAAGCCTCGAGGAGAATCCCGAGTTGTCCCTCGCAACTAGGCAGGAGTCCTGCCGTCGCTGAACTAACACGTGTGTGGAAGGGCCATCCCCGTGGTAACTCGAGAATATACCCCAGGTTCCCGCCGCAACTCGAGAAAAACCATGAGACTTGACCCTCGCCGCGAGATGAGGCCCGATTCCCCTGCACTGCATGCAGAGCAATTCCGTGTTGCACATCACACATGAAAGGAGCCTTGATTTCCTTGATGGCACTCCAGTGAAACCCCAAGAACACTGTTTCAAGGCTAGAGGGATCGTGAGGTCACTGTAGCAACACGAAAGAGCTCTGTGGACCAAAAATCAACTCGAGATGAGAGGTTAGTCCCTAGCTTCGACTCCAGAGGAATACCACCTTACCACAAGCACCTCAAGAGGAGGCTTCTCTCAGCTCTAGCTATGTGAGAGGGACCCTGAGTGTGCGGCCTCAAGTGGAATGGACACCGCGATGCCCTGACTCGAAATAAGGCCGTATATCCCTGCCGTGACTTGAATGCAGGCTCGTCTTGCATCTCCCAAGACGAAAGGATGTCTGAATCCCCTGTGGAGGCCACAGAGAAAGACCTAGTTCCCCACCTCATCACGACTGGAGGCCTCACATCCTTTGAAAACTCCAGAGGTACGCGGAGATCAGTGCCTCCAAAGGAGACGATGCCTGACTCCTCGTGAAACTTGATAGGAGTTCCAGGATTCCTGTGGCACGTGGAAAGGGACCCTTGGTCTCCCGCCTCAGCTGGAGAGGTGTCCCAATTGCCCTGCCAAGTCTCGAGGAGAATCCCGAGTTGTCCCTCGCAACTAGGCAGGAGTCGTGACGTCGCTGAACAAACACGTGGGTGGAAGGGCCATCCCAGTCGTAACTCGAGAATATACCCCAGGTTCCCGTCGCAACTCGAGAAAAACCATGAGACTTCCCCCTCGCCGCGAGATGAGGCCCGATTCCCCTGCACTGCGTGCAGAGCAATTCCGTGTTGCACATCACACATGAAAGGAGCCTTGATTTCCTTGATGGCACTCCAGAGAAACCCCAAGAACACTGTTTCAAGGCTAGAGGGATCCTGAGGTCACTGTAGCCACACGAAAGAGCTCCATGGACCAAAAATCAACTCGAGATGAGAGGTTAGTCCCTGGCTTCGACTCCAGAGGAATACCACCTTACCACAAGCACCTCAAGAGGAGGCTTCTCTCAGCTCTAGCTATGTGAGTGGGACCCTGAGTTTGCGGCCTCAAGTGGAATGGACACCGCGATGCCCTGCCTCGAAATAAGGCCGAATATCCCTGCAGTGACTTGAATGCAGGCTCGTCTTGCATCTCCCAAGACGAAAGGATGTCTGAATCCCCTGTGGAGACCACAGAGAAAGACCTAGTTCCCCACCTCATCGCGACCGGAGGCATCACATCCTTTGAAAACTCCAGAGGTACGCGGAGATCAGTGCCTCCAAAGGAGACGATGCCTGACTCCTCGTGAAACTTGACAGGAGACCCAGAATTCCTGTGGCACGTGGAAAGGGACCCTTGGTCTCCCGCCTCAGCTGGAGAGGCGTCCCAATTGCCCTGCCAAGCCTCGAGGAGAATCCCGAGTTGTCCCTCGCAACTAGGCAGGAGTCCTGACGTCGCTGAACAAAAACCTGGGTGGAAGGGCCATCCCCGTCGTAACTCGAGAATATATCCCAGGTTCCCGCCGCAACTCGAGAAAAACTATGAGACTTCCCCCTCGCCGTGAGATGAGGCCCGATTCCCCTGCACTGCCTGCAGAGCAATGCCGTGTTGCACATCAAACATGAAAGGAGCCTTCATTTTCTTGATGGCACTCCAGAGAAACCCCAAGAACACTGTTTCAAGGCTAGAGGGATCCTGAGGTCACTGTAGCAACACGAAAGAGCTCCGTGGATAAAAAATCAACTCGAGATGAGAGGTTAGTCCGTGGCTTCGACTACAGAGGAATACCACCTTACCACAAGCACCTCAAGAGGAGGCTTCTCTCAGCTCTAGGTATGTGAGAGGGACCCTCATTTTGCGGCTTCAAGTGGAATGGACACCGCGATTCCCTGACGTGAAATAAGGCCGGATATCACTGCAGTGACTTGAATGCAGGCTCGTCTTGCATCTCCCAAGACGAAAGGATGTCTGAATCCCCTGTGGAGACCACAGAGAAAGACCTAGTTCCCCACCTCATCGCGACCGGAGGCCTCACATCCTTTGAAAAATCCAGAGGTACGCGTAGATCTGTGCCTCCAAAGGAGACGATGCCTGACTCCTCGTCAAACTTGATAGGAGTCCCAGGATTCCTGTGGCACGTGGAAAGGGACCCTTGGTCTCCCACCTCAGCTGGAGAGGCGTTCCAATTGCCCTGCCAAGCCTCGAGGAGAATCCCGAGTTGTCCCTCTCAACTAGGCAGGAGTCCTGACGTCGCTGAACAAACACGTGTGTGGAAGGGCCATTCCCGTCGTAACTCGAGAATATACACCAGGTTCCCGCCACAACTCGAGAAAAACCATGAGACTTCCCCCTCACCGCGAGATGAGGCCCGATTCCCCTGCACAGCGTGCAGAGCAATTCCGTGTTGCACATCACACATGAAAGGAGCCTTGATTTCCTTGATGGCACTCCAGAGAAACCCCAAGAGCACTGTTTCAAGGCTAGAGGGATCCTGAGGTCACTATAGCAACACGAAAGAGCTCCGTGGACCAAAAATCAACTCGAGATGAGAGGTTAGTCCCTGGCTTCGACTCCAGAGGAATACCACCTTTCCACAAGCACCTCAAGAGCAGGCTGATCTCAGCTCTAGGTATGTGAGAGGGACCCTGAGTTTGCGGCCTCAAGTGGAATGAAGACCGCGATACCCTGACTCGAAATAAGGCTGGATATCCCTGCAGTGACTTGAATGCAGGCTCGTCTTGCATCTCCCAAGACGAAAGGATGTCTGAATCCCCTGTGGAGACCACAGAGAAAGACCTAGTTCCCCACCTCATCGCGACCGGAGGCCTCACATCCTTTGAAAACTCCAGAGGTACGCGGAGATCAGTGCCTCCAAAGGAGACGATGCCTGACTCCTCGTGAAACTTGATAGGAGTCCCAGGATTCCTGTGGCATGTGGAAAGGGACCCTTGGTCTCCCGCCTCAGCTGGAGAGGCGTCCCAATTGCCCTGCCAAGCCTCGAGGAGAATCCCGAGTTTTCCCTCGCAACTAGGCAGGAGTCCTGACGTCGCTGAACAAACACGTGTGTGGAAGGGCCATCCCCGACGTAACTCGAGAATATACCCCAGGTTCCCGCCGCAACTCGAGAAAAACCATGAGACTTCCCCCTCGCCGCGAGATGAGGCCCGATTCCCCTGCACTGCGTGCAGAGCAATTCCGTGTTGCACATCACACATGAAAGGAGCCTTGATTTCCTTGATGGCACTCCAGAGAAACCCCAAGAACACTGTTTCAAGGCTAGAGGGATCCAGAGGTCACTGTAGCCACACGAAAGAGCTCCGTGGACCAAAAATCAACTCGAGATGAGAGGTTAGTCCCTGTCTTCGACTGCAGAGGAATACCACCTTACCACAAGCACATCAAGAGGAGGCTTCTTTCAGCTCTAGGTATGTGAGAGGGACCCTGAGTTTGCGGCCTCAAGTGGAATGGACACCGCGATGCCCTGACTCGAAATAAGGCCGGATATCCCTGCAATGACTTGAATGCAGGCTCGTCTTGCATCTCCCAAGACGATAGGTTGTCTGAATCCCCTGTGGAGACCACAGAGAAAGACCTAGTTCCCCACCTCATCGCGACCGGAGGCGTCACATCCTTTGAAAACTCCAGAGGTACGCGGAGATCAGTGCCTCCAAAGGAGACGATGCCTGACTCCTCGTGAAACTTGATAGGAGTCCCAGGATTCCTGTGGCACGTGGAAAGGGATCCTTGGTCTCCCGCCTCAGCTGGAGAGGCGTCCCAATTGCCCTGCCAAGCCTCGAGGAGAATCCCGAGTTGTCCCTCGCAACTAGGCAGGAGTCCTGCCGTCGCTGAACAAACACGTGGGTGGAAGGGCCATCCCCGTCGTAACTCAAGAATATAAACCAGTTTCCCGCCGCAACTCGAGAAAAACCATGAGACTTCCCCCTCGCCGTGAGATGAGGCCTGATTCCCCTGCACTGCGTGCAGAGCAATTCCGTGTTGCACATCACACATGAAAGGAGCCTTGATTTCCTTGATGGCACTCCAGAGAAACCCCAAGAACACTGTTTCAAGGCTAGAGGGATCCTGAGGTCACTGTAGCAACACGAAAGAGCTCCGTGGACCACAAATCAACTCGAGAGGAGAGGTTAGTCCCTGGCTTCGACTCCAGAGGAACACCACCTTACCACAAGCACCTCAAGAGGAGGCTTCTCTCAGCTCTAAGTATGTGAGAGGGACCCTGAGTTTGTGGCCTCAAGTGGAACGGACACCGCGATGCCCTGGCTCGAAATAAGGCCGGATATCCCTGCAGTGACTTGAATGCAGGCTCGTCTTGCATCTCCCAAGACGAAAGGATGTCTGAATCACCTGTGGAGACCACAGAGAAAGACCTAGTTCCCCACCTCATCGCGACCGGAGGCCTCACATCCTTTGAAAACTCCAGAGGTACGCGGACATCAGTGCCTCCAAAGGAGACGATGCCTGACTCCTCGTGAAACTTGATAGGAGTCCCAGGATTCCTGTGGCACGTGGAAAGGGACACTTGGTCTCCCGCCTCAGCTGGAGAGGCGTCCCAATTGCCCTGCCAAGCCTCGAGGAGAATCCCGAGTTGTCCCTCGCAACTAGGCAGGAGTCCTGCCGTCGCTGAACTAACACGTGTGTGGAAGGGCCATCCCCGTGGTAACTCGAGAATATACCCCAGGTTCCCGCCGCAACTCGAGAAAAACCATGAGACTTGACCCTCGCCGCGAGATGAGGCCCGATTCCCCTGCACTGCATGCAGAGCAATTCCGTGTTGCACATCACACATGAAAGGAGCCTTGATTTCCTTGATGGCACTCCAGTGAAACCCCAAGAACACTGTTTCAAGGCTAGAGGGATCGTGAGGTCACTGTAGCAACACGAAAGAGCTCTGTGGACCAAAAATCAACTCGAGATGAGAGGTTAGTCCCTAGCTTCGACTCCAGAGGAATACCACCTTACCACAAGCACCTCAAGAGGAGGCTTCTCTCAGCTCTAGCTATGTGAGAGGGACCCTGAGTGTGCGGCCTCAAGTGGAATGGACACCGCGATGCCCTGACTCGAAATAAGGCCGTATATCCCTGCCGTGACTTGAATGCAGGCTCGTCTTGCATCTCCCAAGACGAAAGGATGTCTGAATCCCCTGTGGAGGCCACAGAGAAAGACCTAGTTCCCCACCTCATCACGACTGGAGGCCTCACATCCTTTGAAAACTCCAGAGGTACGCGGAGATCAGTGCCTCCAAAGGAGACGATGCCTGACTCCTCGTGAAACTTGATAGGAGTTCCAGGATTCCTGTGGCACGTGGAAAGGGACCCTTGGTCTCCCGCCTCAGCTGGAGAGGTGTCCCAATTGCCCTGCCAAGTCTCGAGGAGAATCCCGAGTTGTCCCTCGCAACTAGGCAGGAGTCCTGACGTCGCTGAACAAACACGTGGGTGGAAGGGCCATCCCAGTCGTAACTCGAGAATATACCCCAGGTTCCCGTCGCAACTCGAGAAAAACCATGAGACTTCCCCCTCGCCGCGAGATGAGGCCCGATTCCCCTGCACTGCGTGCAGAGCAATTCCGTGTTGCACATCACACATGAAAGGAGCCTTGATTTCCTTGATGGCACTCCAGAGAAACCCCAAGAACACTGTTTCAAGGCTAGAGGGATCCTGAGGTCACTGTAGCCACACGAAAGAGCTCCATGGACCAAAAATCAACTCGAGATGAGAGGTTAGTCCCTGGCTTCGACTCCAGAGGAATACCACCTTACCACAAGCACCTCAAGAGGAGGCTTCTCTCAGCTCTAGCTATGTGAGTGGGACCCTGAGTTTGCGGCCTCAAGTGGAATGGACACCGCGATGCCCTGCCTCGAAATAAGGCCGAATATCCCTGCAGTGACTTGAATGCAGGCTCGTCTTGCATCTCCCAAGACGAAAGGATGTCTGAATCCCCTGTGGAGACCACAGAGAAAGACCTAGTTCCCCACCTCATCGCGACCGGAGGCATCACATCCTTTGAAAACTCCAGAGGTACGCGGAGATCAGTGCCTCCAAAGGAGACGATGCCTGACTCCTCGTGAAACTTGACAGGAGACCCAGAATTCCTGTGGCACGTGGAAAGGGACCCTTGGTCTCCCGCCTCAGCTGGAGAGGCGTCCCAATTGCCCTGCCAAGCCTCGAGGAGAATCCCGAGTTGTCCCTCGCAACTAGGCAGGAGTCCTGACGTCGCTGAACAAAAACCTGGGTGGAAGGGCCATCCCCGTCGTAACTCGAGAATATATCCCAGGTTCCCGCCGCAACTCGAGAAAAACTATGAGACTTCCCCCTCGCCGTGAGATGAGGCCCGATTCCCCTGCACTGCCTGCAGAGCAATGCCGTGTTGCACATCAAACATGAAAGGAGCCTTCATTTTCTTGATGGCACTCCAGAGAAACCCCAAGAACACTGTTTCAAGGCTAGAGGGATCCTGAGGTCACTGTAGCAACACGAAAGAGCTCCGTGGATAAAAAATCAACTCGAGATGAGAGGTTAGTCCGTGGCTTCGACTACAGAGGAATACCACCTTACCACAAGCACCTCAAGAGGAGGCTTCTCTCAGCTCTAGGTATGTGAGAGGGACCCTCATTTTGCGGCTTCAAGTGGAATGGACACCGCGATTCCCTGACGTGAAATAAGGCCGGATATCACTGCAGTGACTTGAATGCAGGCTCGTCTTGCATCTCCCAAGACGAAAGGATGTCTGAATCCCCTGTGGAGACCACAGAGAAAGACCTAGTTCCTCACCTCATCGCGACCGGAGGCCTCACATCCTTTGAAAACTCCAGAGGTACGCGGAAATCAGAGCCTCCAAAGGAGACGATGCCTGACTCCTCGTGAAACTTGATAGGAGTCCCAGGATTACTGTGGCACGTGGAAAGGGACCCTTGGTCTCCCGCCTCAGGTGGAGAGGCGTTCCAATTGCGCTGCCAACCTCGAGGAGAATCCCGAGTTGTCCCTCGCAACTAGGCAGGAGTCCTGACGTCGCTGAACAAACACGTGAGTGGAAGGGCCATTCCCGTCGTAACTCGAGAATATACCCCAGGTTCCTGCCGCAACTCGAAAAAAACCATGAGACTTCCCCCTCGCCGCGAGATGAGGCCCGATTCCCCTGCACTACGTGCAGAGCAATTCCGTGTTGCACATCACACATGAAAGGAGCCTTGATTTCCTTGATGGCACTCCAGAGAAACCCCAAGAACACTGTTTCAAGGCTAGAGGGATCCTGAGGTCACTGTAGCAACACGAAAGAGCTCCGTGGACCAAAAATCAACTCGAGATGAGAGGTTAGTCCCTGGCTTCGACTCCAGAGGAATACCACCTTACCACAAGCACCTCAAGAGGAGGCTTCTCTCAGCTCTATGTATGTGAGAGGGACCCTGAGTTTGCGGCCTCAAGTGGAATGGACACTGCGATACCCTGACTCGAAATAAGGCCGGATATCCCTGCAGTGCCTTGAATGCAGGCTCGTCTTGCATCACCCAAAATGAAAGGATGTCTGAATCCCCTGTGGAGACCACAGAGAAAGACCTAGTTCCCCACCTCATCGCGACTGGAGGCCTCACATCCTTTGAAAACTCCAGAGGTACGCGGAGATCCTTGCCTCCAAAGGAGACGATGCCTGACTCCTCGTCAAACTTGATAGGAGTCCCAGGTTTCCTGTGGCACGTGGAAAGGGACCCTTGGTCTCCCGCCTCAGCTGGAGCGGCATCCCAATTGCCCTGCCAAGCCACGAGGAGAATCCCGAGTTGTCCCTTGCAACTAGGCAGGAGTCCTGCCGTCGCTGGACAAGCACGTGTGTGGAAGGGCCATCCCCGTGGTAACTCGAGAATATACCCCAGGTTCCCGCCGCAACTCGAGAAAAACCATGAGACTTTCCCCTCGCCGCGAGATGAGGCCCGATTCCCCTGCACTGCATGCAGAGCAATTCCGTGTTGCACATCACACATGAAAGGAGCCTTGATTTCCTTGATGGCACTCCAGTGAAACCCCAAGAACACTGTTTCAAGGCTAGAGGGATCGTGAGGTCACTGTAGCAACACGAAAGAGCTCTGTGGACCAAAAATCAACTCGAGATGAGAGGTTAGTCCCTAGCTTCGACTCCAGAGGAATACCACCTTACCACAAGCACCTCAAGAGGAGGCTTCTCTCAGCTCTAGCTATGTGAGAGGGACCCTGAGTGTGCGGCCTCAAGTGGAATGGACACCGCGATGCCCTGACTCGAAATAAGGCCGTATATCCCTGCCGTGACTTGAATGCAGGCTCGTCTTGCATCTCCCAAGACGAAAGGATGTCTGAATCCCCTGTGGAGGCCACAGAGAAAGACCTAGTTCCCCACCTCATCACGACTGGAGGCCTCACATCCTTTGAAAACTCCAGAGGTACGCGGAGATCAGTGCCTCCAAAGGAGACGATGCCTGACTCCTCGTGAAACTTGATAGGAGTCCCAGGATTCCTGTGGCACGTGGAAAGGGACACTTGGTCTGCCGCCTCAGCTGGAGAGGTGTCCCAATTGCCCTGCCAAGTCTCGAGGAGAATCCCGAGTTGTCCCTCGCAACTAGGCAGGAGTCCTGACGTCGCTGAACAAACACGTGGGTGGAAGGGCCATCCCAGTCGTAACTCGAGAATATACCCCAGGTTCCCGCCGCAACTCGAGAAAAACCATGAGACTTCCCCCTCGCCGCGAGATGAGGCCCGATTCCCCTGCACTGCGTGCAGAGCAATTCCGTGTTGCACATCACACATGAAAGGAGCCTTGATTTCCTTGATGGCACTCCAGAGAAACCCCAAGAACACTGTTTCAAGGCTAGAGGGATCCTGAGGTCACTGTAGCAACGCGAAAGAGCTCCGTGGACCAAAAATCAACTCGAGATGAGAGGTTTGTCCCTGGCTTCGACTCCAGAGGAATACCACCTTACCACAAGCACCTCAAGAGGAGGCTTCTCACAGCTCTATGTATGTGAGAGGGACCGTGAGTTTGCGGCCTCAAGTGGAATGGACACCGGGATGCCCTGACTCGAAATAAGGCCGGATATCCCTGCAGTGACTTGAATGCAGGCTCGTCTTGCATCTCCCAAGACGAAAGGATGTCTGAATCCCCTGTGGAGACCACAGAGAAAGACCTAGTTCCCCACCTCATCGCGACCGGAGGCCTCACATCCTTTGAAAACTTCAGAGGTACGCGGAGATCAGTGCCTCCAAAGGAGACGATGCCTGACTCCTCGTGTAACTTGATAGGAGTCCCAGGATTCCTGTGGCACGTGGAAAGGGACCCTTGGTCTCCCGCCTCAGCTGGAGAAGCGTCCCAATTGCCCTGCCAAGCCTCGAGGAGAATCCCGAGTTGTCCCACGCAACTAGGCAGGAGTCCTGATGTCGCTGAACAAACACGTGTGTGGAAGGGCCATCCCCGTCGTAACTCGAGAATATACCCTAGGTTCCCGCCGCAACTCGAGAAAAACCATGAGACTTCCCCCTCGCCGCGAGATGAGGCCCGATTCCCCTGCACTGCGTGCAGAGCAATTCCGTGTTGCACATCACACATGAAAGGAGCCTTGATTTCCTTGATGGCACTTCAGAGAAACCCCAAGAACACTGTTTCAAGGCTAGAGGGATCCTGAGGTCACTGTAGCCACACGAAAGAGCTCCGTGGACCAAAAATCAACTCGAGATGAGAGGTTAGTCCCTGGCTTCGACTCCAGAGGAATACCACCTTACCACAAGCACCTCAAGAGGAGGCTTCTCTCAGCTCTAGCTATGTGAGTGGGACCCTGAGTTTGCGGCCTCAAGTGGAATGGACACCGCGATGCCCTGCCTCGAAATAAGGCCGAATATCCCTGCAGTGACTTGAATGCAGGCTCGTCTTGCATCTCCCAAGACGAAAGGATGTCTGAATCCCCTGTGGAGACCATAGAGAAAGACCTAGTTCCCCACCTCATCGCGACCGGAGGCATCACATCCTTTGAAAACTCCAGAGGTACGCGGAGATCAGTGCCTCCAAAGGAGACGATGCCTGACTCCTCGTGAAACTTGACAGGAGACCCAGAATTCCTGTGGCACGTGGAAAGGGACCCTTGGTCTCCCGCCTCAGCTGGAGAGGCGTCCCAATTGCCCTGCCAAGCCTCGAGGAGAATCCCGAGTTGTCCCTCGCAACTAGGCAGGAGTCCTGACGTCGCTGAACAAAAACCTGGGTGGAAGGGCCATCCCCGTCGTAACTCGAGAATATATCCCAGGTTCCCGCCGCAACTCGAGAAAAACTATGAGACTTCCCCCTCGCCGTGAGATGAGGCCCGATTCCCCTGCACTGCCTGCAGAGCAATGCCGTGTTGCACATCAAACATGAAAGGAGCCTTCATTTTCTTGATGGCACTCCAGAGAAACCCCAAGAACACTGTTTCAAGGCTAGAGGGATCCTGAGGTCACTGTAGCAACACGAAAGAGCTCCGTGGACCAAAAATCAACTCGAGATGAGAGGTTAGTCCCTGGCTTCGACTCCAGAGGAATACCACCTTACCACAAGCACCTCAAGAGGAGGCTTCTCTCAGCTCTAGGTATGTGAGAGGGACCCTCATTTTGCGGCTTCAAGTGGAATGGACACCGCGATTCCCTGACGTGAAATAAGACCGGATATCACTGCAGTGACTTGAAAGCAGGCTCGTCTTGCATCTCCCAAGACGAAAGGATGTCTGAATCCCCTTTGGAGACCACAGAGAAAGACCTAGTTCCCCACCTCATCGTGACCGGAGGCCTCACATCCTTTGAAAACTCCAGAGGAACGCGGAGATCAGTGCCTCCAAAGGAGACGATGCCTGACTCCTCGTGAAACTTGACAGGAGACCCAGAATTCCTGAGGCACATGGAAAGGGACCCTTGGTCTCCCGCCTCAGCTGGAGAGGCGTCCCAATTGCCCTGCCAAGCCTCGAGGAGAATCCCGAGTTGTCCCTCGCAACTAGGCAGGAGTCCTGACGTCGCTGAACAAAAACCTGGGTGGAAGGGCCATCCCCGTCGTAACTCGAAAATATATCCCAGGTTCCCGCCGCAACTCGAGAAAAACTATGAGACTTCCCCCTCGCCGTGAGATGAGTCCCGATTCCCCTGCACTGCATGCAGAGCAATGCCGTGTTGCACATCAAACATGAAAGGAGCCTTCATTTTCTTGATGGCACTCCAGAGAAACCCCAAGAACACTGTTTCAAGGCTAGAGGGATCCTGAGGTCACTGTAGCAACACGAAAGAGCTCCGTGGATAAAAAATCAACTCGAGATGAGAGGTTAGTCCGTGGCTTCGACTCCAGAGGAATACCACCTTACCACAAGCACCTCAAGAGGAGGCTTCTCTCAGCTCTAGGTATGTGAGAGGGACCCTCATTTTGCGGCTTCAAGTGGAATGGACACCGCGATTCCCTGACGTGAAATAAGGCCGGATATCACTGCAGTGACTTGAATGCAGGCTCGTCTTGCATCTCCCAAGACGAAAGGATGTCTGAATCCCCTGTGGAGACCACAGAGAAAGACCTAGTTCCTCACCTCATCGCGACCGGAGGCCTCACATCCTTTGAAAACTCCAGAGGTACGCGGAAATCAGAGCCTCCAAAGGAGACGATGCCTGACTCCTCGTGAAACTTGATAGGAGTCCCAGGATTACTGTGGCACGTGGAAAGGGACCCTTGGTCTCCCGCCTCAGCTGGAGAGGCGTTCCAATTGCCCTGCCAACCTCGAGGAGAATCCCGAGTTGTCCCTCGCAACTAGGCAGGAGTCCTGACGTCGCTGAACAAACACGTGAGTGGAAGGGCCATCCCCGTCGTAACTCGAGAATATACCCCAGGTTCCCGCCGCAACTTGAAAAAAACCATGAGACTTCCCCCTCGCCGCGAGATGAGGCACGATTCCCCTGCACTGCGTGCAGAGCAATTCCGTGTTGCACATCACACATGAAAGGAGCCTTGATTTCCTTGATGGCACTCCAGAGAAACCCCAAGAACACTGTTTCAAGGCTAGAGGGATCCTGAGGTCACTGTAGCAACACGAAAGAGCTCCGTGGACCAAAAATCAACTCGAGATGAGAGGTTAGTCCCTGGCTTCGACTCCAGAGGAATACCACCTTACCACAAGCACCTCAAGAGGAGGCTTCTCTCAGCTCTATGTATGTGAGAGGGACCCTGAGTTTGCGGCCTCAAGTGGAATGGACACTGCGATGCCCTGACTCGAAATAAGGCCGGATAGCCCTGCAGTGACTTGAATGCAGGCTCGTCTTGCATCACCCAAAATGAAAGGATGTCTGAATCCCCTGTGGAGACCCCAGAGAAAGACCTAGTTCCCCACCTCATCGCGGCCGGAGGCCTCACATCCTTTGAAAACTCCAGAGGTACGCGGAGATCCTTGCCTCCAAAGGAGACGATGCCTGACTCCTCGTCAAACTTGATAGGAGTCCCAGGTTTCCTGTGGCACGTGGAAAGGGACCCTTGGTCTCCCGCCTCAGCTGGAGAGGCGTCCCAATTGCCCTGCCAAGCCTCGAGGAGAATCCCGAGTTGTCCCTCGCAACTAGGCAGGAGTCCTGACGTCGCTGAACAAGCACGTGTGTGGAAGGGCCATCCCCGTGGTAACTCGAGAATATACCCCAGGTTCCCGCCGCAACTCGAGAAAAACCATGAGACTTGACCCTCGCCGCGAGATGAGGCCCGATTCCCCTGCACTGCATGCAGAGCAATTCCGTGTTGCACATCACACATGAAAGGAGCCTTGATTTCCTTGATGGCACTCCAGTGAAACCCCAAGAACACTGTTTCAAGGCTAGAGGGATCGTGAGGTCACTGTAGCAACACGAAAGAGCTCTGTGGACCAAAAATCAACTCGAGATGAGAGGTTAGTCCCTAGCTTCGACTCCAGAGGAATACCACCTTACCACAAGCACCTCAAGAGGAGGCTTCTCTCAGCTCTAGCTATGTGAGAGGGACCCTGAGTGTGCGGCCTCAAGTGGAATGGACACCGCGATGCCCTGACTCGAAATAAGGCCGTATATCCCTGCCGTGACTTGAATGCAGGCTCGTCTTGCATCTCCCAAGACGAAAGGATGTCTGAATCCCCTGTGGAGGCCACAGAGAAAGACCTAGTTCCCCACCTCATCACGACTGGAGGCCTCACATCCTTTGAAAACTCCAGAGGTATGCGGAGATCAGTGCCTCCAAAGGAGACGATGCCTGACTCCTCGTGAAACTTGATAGGAGTCCCAGGATTCCTGTGGCACGTGGAAAGGGACACTTGGTCTGCCGCCTCAGCTGGAGAGGCGTCCCAATTGCCCTGCCAAGCCTCGAGGAGAATCCCGAGTTGTCCCTCGCAACTAGACAGGAGTCCTGACGTCGCTAAAGAAACACGTGGGTGGAAAGGCCATCCCTGTCGTAACTCGAGAATATAGCCCAGGTTCCCGCCGCAACTCAAGAAAAACCATGAGACTTCCCCCTCGCCACGATATGAGGCCCGATTCCCCTGCACTGCGTGCAGAGCAATTCCGTGTTGCACATCACACATGAAAGGAGCCTTGATTTCCTTGATGGCACTCCAGAGAAACCCCAAGAACACTGTTTCAAGGCTAGAGGGATCCTGAGGTCACTGTAGCAACACGAAAGAGCTCCGTGGACCAAAAATCAACTCGAGATGAGAGGTTAGTCCCTGGCTTCGACTCCAGAGGAATACCACCTTACCACAAGCACCTCAAGAGGAGGCTTCTCTCAGCTCTAGGTATGTGAGAGGGACCCTGAGTTTGCGGCCTCAAGTGGAATGGACACCGCGATGCCCTGGCTCGAAATAAGGCCGGATATCCCTGCAGTGACTTGAATGCAGGCTCGTCTTGCATCTCCCAAGAGGAAAGGATGTCTGAATCCCCTGTGGAGGCCACAGAGAAAGACCTAGTTCCCCACCTCATGGCGACCGGAGGCCTCACATCCTTTGAAAACTCCAGAGGTATGCGGAGATCAGTGCCTCCAAAGGAGACGATGTCTGACTCCTCGTGAAACTTGATAGGAGTCCCAGGATTCCTGTGGCACATGGAAAGGCACCCTTGGTCTCCCGCCTCAGCTGGAGAGGCGTCCCAATTGCCCTGCCAAGCCTCCAGGAGAATCCCGAGTTGTCCCTCGCAACTAGGCAGGAGTCCTGCCGTCGCTGGACAAACACGTGGGTGGAAGAGCCTTTCCCGTCGTAACTCGAGAATATACCCCAGGTTCCCGCCGCAACTCGAGAAAAACCATGAGACTTCCCCCTCGCCGCGAGATGAGGCCCGATTCCCCTGCACTGCGTGCAGAGCAATTCCGTGTTGCACATCAAACATGAAAGGAGCCTTGATTTCCTTGATGGCACTCCAGAGAAACCCCAAGAACACTGTTTGAAGGCTAGCGGGATCCTGAGGTCACTCTAGCAACACGAAAGAGCTCCGAGGACCAAAAATCAACTCGAGATGAGAGGTTAGTCCCTGGCTTCGACTCCAGGGGAATACCACCTTACCACAAGCACCTCAAGAGGAGGCTTCTCTCAGCTCTAGGTATGTGAAAGGGACCCTGAGTTTGCGGCCTGAAGTGGAATGGACACCGCGATGCCCTGACTCGAAATAAGGCCGGATATCCCTGCAGTGACTTGAATGCAGGCTCGTCTTGCATCTCCCAAGATGAAAGGACGTCTGAACCCCTGTGGAGACCACAGAGAAAGACCTAGTTCCCCAGCTCATCGCGACCGGAGGCCTCACATCCTTTGAAAACTCCAGAGGTACGCGGAGATCAGTGCCTCCAAAGGAGACGATGCCTGACTCCTCGTGAAACTTGATAGGAGTCCCAGGATTCCTGTGGGACGTGGAAAGGGACACTTGGTCTCCCGCCTCAGCTGGAGAGGCGTCCCAATTGCCCTGCCAAGCCTCGAGGAAAATCTCGAGTTGTCCCTCGCAAATAGGCAGGAGTCCTGACGTGGCTGAACAAACACGTGGGTGGAAGGGCCATCCCCATCGTAACTCGAGAATATACCCCAGGTTCCCGCCGCAACTCGAGAAAAACCATGAGACTTCCCCCTCGCTGCGAGATGAGGCCCGATTCCCCTGCACTGCATGCAGAGCAATTCCGTGTTGCACATCACACATGAAAGGAGCCTTGATTTCCTTGATGGCACTCCAGAGAAACCCCAAGAACACTGTTTCAAGGCTCGAGGGATCCTGAGGTCACTGTAGCAACACGAAAGAGTTCCGTGGACCAAAAATCAACTCGAGATGAGAGGTTAGTCCCTGGCTTCGACTCCAGAGGAATACCACCTTACCACAAGCACCTCAAGAGGAGGCTTCTCTCAGCTCTAGATACGTGAGAGGGACCCTGAGTTTGCGGCCTCAAGTGGAATGGACACCGCGATGCCCTGACGTGAAATAAGGCCGGATATCCCTGCAGTGACTTGAATGCAGGCTCGTCTTGCATCTCCCAAGGCGAAAGGATGTCTGAATCCCCTGTGGAGACCACAGAGAAAGACCTAGTTCCCCACCTCATCACGACCAGAGGCCTCACATTCTTTGTAAACTCCAGAAGTACGCGGAGATCCTTGCCTCCAAAGGAGACGATGCCTGACTCCTCGTCAAACTTGATAGGAGTCCCAGGTTTCCTGTGGCACGTGGAAAGGGACCCTTGGATTCCCGCCTCACCTGGAGAGGCGTCCCAATTGCCCTGCCAAGCCTCGAGGAGAATCCCGAGTTGTCCCTCGCAACTAGGCAGGAGTCCTGACGTCGCTGAACAAGCACGTGTGTGGAAGGGCCATCCCCGTCGTAACTCGAGAATATACCCCAGGTTCCCGCCGCAACTCGAGAAAAACCATGAGACTTCCCCCTCGCCGCGAGATGACGCCGATTCCCCTGCACTGTGTGCAGAGGAATTCCGTGTTGGACATCACACATGAAAGGAACCTTGATTTCCTTGATGGCACTCCAGAGAAACCCCAAGAACACTGTTTCAAGGCTAGAGGGATCCTGAGGTCACTGTAGCAACACGAAAGAGCTCCGTGGACCAAAAATCAATTCGAGATGAGAGGTTAGTCCCTGGCTTCGACTCCAGAGGAATACCACCTTACCACAAGCACCTCAAAAGGAGGCTTCTCTCAGCTCTAGGTATGTGAGAGGGACCCTGAGTTTGCTGCCTCAAGTGGAATGGACACCGCGATGCCCTGACTCGAAATAAGGCCAGATATCCCTGCAGTGACTTGAATGCAGGCTCGTCTTGCATCTCCCAAGACGAAAGGATGTCTGAATCCCCTGTGGAGACCACAGAGAAAGACCTAGTTCCACACCTCATCGCGACCGGAGGCCTCACATCCTTTGAAAACTCCAGAGGTACGCGGAGATCAGTGCCTCCAAAGGAGACGATGCCTGACTCCTCGAGAAACTTGATAGGAGTCCCAGGATTCCTGTGGCACGTGGAAAGGGACCCTTGGTCTCCCGCCTCACCTGCAGAGGCGTCCCAATTGCCCTGCCAAGCCTCGAGGAGAATCCCGAGTTGTCCCTCGCAACTAGGCAGGAGTCCTGACGTTGCTGAACAAACACGTGGGTGGAAGGGCCATCCCCGTCGTAACTCGAGAATATACCCCAGGTTCCCGCCGCAACTCGAGAAAAACCATGAGACTTCCCCCTCGCCGTGAGATGAGGCCCGATTCCCCTGCACTGCGGGCAGAGGAATTCCGTGTTGCACATCACACATGAAAGGAGCCTTGATTTCCTTGATGGCACTCCAGAGAAACCCCAAGAACACTGTTTCAAGGCTAGACGGATCCTGAGGTCACTGTACCAACAAGAAAGAGCTCCGTGGCCCAAAAATCAACTCGAGATGAGAGGTTAGTCCTTGACTTCGACTCCAGACGAATACCACCTTACCACAAGCACCTCAAGAGGAGGCTTCTCTCAGCTCTAGGTATGTGAGAGGGACCCTGATTTTGTGGCCTCAAGTGGAATGGACACCGCGATGCCCTGACTCGAAATAAGGCCGGATATCCCTGCAGTGACTTGAATGCAGGCTCGTCTTGCATCTCCCAAGATGAAAGGATGTCTGAATCCCCTGTGGAGACCACAGAGAAAGACCTAGTTGCCCACCTCATCGCGACCGGAGGCCACACATCCTTTGAAAACTCCAGAGGTACGCAGAGATCAGTGCCTCCCAAGGAGACGATGCCTGACTCCTCGTGAAACTTGATAGGAGTCCCAGGATTCCTGTGGCACGTGGAAAGGGACCCTTTGTCTCCCGCCTCATCTGGAGAGGCGTCCCAATTGCCCTGCCAAGCCTCGAGGAAAATCCCGAGTTGTCCCTCGCAACTAGGCAGGAATCCTGACGTCGCTGAATAAACACGTGGGTGGAAGGGCCATCCCCGTCTTAACTCGAGAATATACCCCAGGTTCCCGCCGCAAATCGAGAATAACCATGAGACTTCCCCCTTGCCGCGAGATGAGGCCCGATTCCCCTGCACTGCGTGCAGAGCAATTCCGTGTTGCACATCACACAAGAAAGGAGCCTTGATTTCCTTGATGGCACTCCAGAGAAACCCCAAGAACAATGTTTCAAGGCTAGAGGGATCCTGAGGTCACTGTAAAAACAAGAAAGAGCTCCGTGGACCAAAAATCAACTCGAGATGAGAGGTTAGTCCCTGGCTTCGACTCCAGAGGAACACCACCTTACCACAAGCACCTCAAGAGGAGGCTTCTCTCAGCTCTAAGTATGTGAGAGGTACCCTGAGTTTGCGGCCTCAAGTGGAATGGACACTGCGATGCCCTGACGCGAAATAAGGCCGGATATCCCTGCAGTGACTTGAATGCAGGCTCGTCTTGCATCTCCCAAGACGAAAGGATGTCTGAATCCCCTGTGGAGACCACAGAGAAAGACCTAGTTCCCCACCTCATCGTGACCGGAGGCCTCACATCCGTTAAAAACTCCAGAGGTACGCGGAGATCAGTGCCTCCAAAGGAGACGATGCCTGACTCCTCGTGAAACTTGATAGGAGTCCCAGGATTCCTGTGGCACGTGGAAAGGGAGCCTTGGTCTCCCGCCTCAGCTGGAGAGGCGTCCCAATTGCCCTGCCAAGCCTCGAGGAGATTCCCGAGTTTTCCCTCGCAACTAGGCAGGAGTCCTGCCGTCGCTGAACAAGCACGTGTGTGGAAGGGCCATCCCCATCGTAACTCGAGAATATACCCCAGGTTCCCACCGCAACTCGAGAAAAACCATGAGACTTCCCCCTCGCCGCGTGATGAGGCCCGATTTCCCTGCACTGCGTGCAGAGCAATTCCGTGTTGCACATCACACATGAAAGGAGCCTTGATTTCCGTGATGGCTCTCCAGAGAAACCCCAAGAACACTGTTTCAAGGCTAGACGGATCCTGAGGTCACTGTAGCAACATGAAAGAGCTCCGTGGCCCAAAAATCAACTCGAGATGAGAGGTTAGTCCCTGGCTTCGACTCCAGAGGAATACCACCTTACCACAAGCACCTCAAGAGGAGGCTTCTCTCAGCTTTAGGTATGTGAGAGGGACCCTGATTTTGTGGCCTCAAGTGGAATGGACACCGCGATGCCCTGACTCGAAATTAGGCCGGATTTCCCTGCAGTGACTTGAATGCAGGCTCGTCTTGCATCTCCCAAGATGAAAGGATGTCTGAATCCCCTCTGGAGACCACAGAGAAAGACCAAGTTCCCCACCTCATGGCGACCGGAGGCCTCACATCCTTTGAAAACTCCAGAGGTACGTGGAGATCAGTGCCTCCAAAGGAGACGATGCCTGACTCCTCGTGAAACTTGATAGGAGTCCCAGGATTCCTGTGGCACGTGGAAAGGGACCCTTGGTCTCCCACCTCAGCTGGAGGGGCTTCCCAATTGCCCTGCCAAGCCTCGAGGAGAATCCCGAGTTGTCCCTCGCAACTAGGCAGGAGTCCTGACGTCGCTGAACAAACACGTGGGTGGAAGGGCCATCCGCATCGTAACTCGAGAATATACCCCAGGTTCCCGCCGCAACTCGAGAAAAACCATGAGACTTCCCCCTCGCCGCGAGATGAGGCCCGATTCCCCTGCACTGCGTGCAGAGCAATTCCGAATTGCACATCACACATGAAAGGAGCCTTGATTTCCTGGGTGGCACTCCAGAGAAACCCCAAGAACACTGTTTCAAGGCTAGAGGGATCCCGAGGTCACTGTAGCAACACGAAAGAGCTCCATGGACCAAAAATCAACTCGAGATGAGAGGTTAGTCCCTGGCTTCGACTCCAGAGGAAAACCACCTTACCACAAGCACCTCAAAAGGAGGCTTCTCGCAGCTTTAGGTATGTGAGAGGGACCCTGAGTGTGTGGCCTCAAGTGGAATGGACACCGCGATGCCCTGACTCGAAATAAGGACTGATATCCCTGCAGTGACTTGAATGCAGGCTCGTCTTGCATCTCCCAATACGAAAGGATGTCTGAATTCCCTGCGGAGACCACAGAGAAAGACCTAGTTCCCCACCTCATGGCGACCGGAAGCCTCACATCCTTTGAAAACTCCAGAGGTACGCGGAGATCAGTGCCTCCAAAGGAGACGATGCCTGACTCCTCGTGAAACTTGATAGGAGTCCCAGGATTCCTGTGGCACGTGGAAAGGGACCCTTGGTCTCCCGCCTCAGCTGGAGAGGCGTCCCAATTGCCCTGCCAAGCCTCGAGGAGAACCCCGAGTTGTCCCTCGCAACTAGGCAGGAGTCCTTATGTGGCTGAACTAACACGTGTGTGGAAGGGCCATCCCCAACGTAACTCGAGAATATACCCCAGGTTCCCGGTGCAACTCGAGAAAAACCATGAGACTTCCCCCTCACCGCGAGATGAGGCCCGATTCCCCTGCACTGCGTGCAGAGCAATTCCGTGTTGCACATCACACATGAAAGGAGCCTTGATTTCCTTGATGGCACTCCAGAGAAAACCCAAGAACACTGTTTCAAGGCTAGAGGGATCCTGAGGTCACTGTAGCCTCACGAAAGAGCTCCGTGGACCAAAAATTAACTCGAGATGAGAGGTTAGTCCCTGGCTTCGACTCCAGAGGAATACCACCTTACCACAAGCACCTCAAGAGGAGGCTTCTCTCAGCTCTAGGTATGTGAGAGGGACCCTGAGTTTGCGGCCTCAAGTGGAATGGACACCGCGATGTCCTGACTCGAAATAAGGCCGGATATCCCTGCAGTGACTTGAATGCAGGCTCGTCTTGCATCTGCCAAGACGAAAGGATGTCTGAATTTCCTGTGCAGACCACAGAGAAAGACCTAGTTCCCCACCTCCTCATGACCGAAGGCCTCACATCCTTTGAAAATTCCAGAGGTACGCGGAGATCAGTGCCTCCAAAGGAGACGATGCCTGACTCCTCGTGAAACTTGATAGGAGTCCCAGGATTCCTGTGGCACGTGGAAAGGGACCCTTTGTCTCCCGCCTCAGCTGGAGAGGCATCCCAATTGCCCTGCCAAGCCTCGAGGAGAATCCCGAGTTGTCCCTCGCAACTAGGCAGGAGGCCTGCCATCGCTGAACAAACACGTGTGTGGAAGGGCCATCCCCGTTGTAACTCGAGAATATACCCCACGTTCCCACCGCAACTCGAGAAAAACCATGAGACTTCCCCCTCGCCATAAAATGAGGCCTGATACCCTGCACTGCGTGCAGAGCAATTCCGTGTTGCACATCACACATGAAAGGAGCCTTGATTTACTTGATGGCACTCCAGAGAAACCCCAAGAACACTGTTTCAAGGCTAGAGGGATCCTGAGGTCAGTGTAGCCACACGAAAGAGCTCCGTGGACCAAAAATCAACTCGAGATGAGAGGTTAGTCCCTGGCTTCGACTCCAGAGGAATACCACCTTACCACAAGCACCTCAAGAGGAGGCTTCTCTCAGCTCTATGTATGTGAGAGGGACCCAGAATGTGCGGCCTCAAGTGGAATGGACACTGCGATGCCCTGACTCGAAATAAGGCCGGATATCCCTGCAGTGACTTGAATGCAGGCTCGTCTTGCATCACCCAAGATGAAAGGATGTCTGAATCCCCTGTGGAGACCACAGAGAATGACCTAGTTCCCCACCTCATCGCGACCGGAGGCCTCACATCCTTTGAAAACTCCAGAGGTACGCGGAGATCCTTGCCTCCAAAGGAGACGATGCCTGACTCCTCGTCAAACTTCATAGGAGTCCCAGGTTTCCTGTGGCACGTGGAAAGGGACCCTTGGTCTCCCGCCTCAGCTGGAGAGGCGTCCCAATTGCCCTGCCAAGCCTAGAGGAGAATCCCGAGTTTTCCCTCTCAACTAGGCAGGAGTCCTGACGTCGCTGAACAAGCACGTGTGTGGAAGGGCCATCCCCGTCGTAACTCGAGAATATACCCCAGGTTCCCGCCGCAACTCGAGAAAAACCATGAGACTTCCCCCTCGCCGCGAGATGAGGCCCGATTCCCCTGCACTGCGTGCAGAGCAATTCCGTGTTGCACATCACACATGAAAGGAGCCTTGATTTCCTTGATGGCACTCCAGAGAAACCCCAAGAACACTGTTTCAAGGCTAGAGGGATCCTGAGGTCACTGTAGCAACACGAAAGAACTCCGTGGACCAAAAATCAACTCGAGATGAGAGGTTAGTACCTGGCTTCGACTCCAGAGGAATACCACCTTACCACAAGCACCTCAAGAGGAGGCTTCTCTCAGCTCTAGGTATGTGAGAGGGACCCTGAGTTTGCGGCCTCAAGTGGAATGGACACCGCGATGCCCTGACTCGAAATAAGGCCGGATATCCCTGCAGTGACTTCAATGCAGGCTCGTCTTGCCTCTCCCAAGACGAAAGGATGTCTGAATCCCCTGTGGAGACCACTGAGAAAGACCTAGTTCCCCACCTCATCGCGACCGGAGGCCTCATATCCTTTGAAAACTCCAGAGGTACGCGGAGATCAGTGCCTCCAAAGGAGACGATGCCTGACTCCTCGTGAAACTTGATAGGAGTCCCAGGATTCCTGTGGCACATGGAAAGGGACCCTTGGTCTCCCGCCTCAGCTGGAGAGGCGTCCCAATTGCCCTGCCAAGCCTCGAGGAGAATCCCGAGTTTTCCTTCGCAACTAGGCAGGAGTCCTGACGTGGCTGAACAAACACGTGGGTGGAAGGGCCATCCCCGTCGTAACTCGAGAATATACCCCAGGTTCCCGCCGCAACTCGAGAAAAATGATGAGACTTCCCCATCGACGTGAAATGAGGCCAGATTCCCCTGCACTGCCTGCAGAGCAATTCCGTGTTGCACATCACACACGAAAGGAGCCTTGATTTCCTTGATGGCATTCCAGAGAAACCCCAAGAACACTGTTTCAAGGCTAGAGGGATCCTGAGATCACTGTAGCAACACGAAAGAGCTCCATCGACCAAAAATCAACTCGAGATGAGAGGTTAGTCCCTGGCTTCGACTTCAGAGGAACCTTACCACAAGCACCTCAAGAGGAGGCTTCTCTCAGCTCTAGGTATGTGAGAGGGACCCTAGTTTGCGGCCTCAAGTGGAATGGACACCGCGATGCCCTGATGCGAAATAACGCCGGATATCCCTGCAGTGACTTGAATGCAGGCTCGTCTTGCATCTCCCAAGACGAAAGGATGTCTGAATCCCCTGTGGAGACCACAGAGAAAGACCTAGTTCCCCACCTCATCGCGACCGGAGGCCTCACATCATTTGAAAACTTTAGAGGTACGCGGAGATCAGTGCCTCCAAAGGAGACGGTGCCAGACTCCTCGTGAAACTTGATAGGAGTCCCAGGATTCCTGTGGCACGTGGAAAGGGACACTTGGTCTCCCGCCTCAGCTGGAGAGGCGTCCCAATTGCCCTGCCAAGCCTCGAGGAGAATCCCGAGTTGTCCCTCGCAACTAGGCAGGAGTCCTGCCGTCGCTGGACAAACACGTGGGTGGAAAGGCCTTTCCCGTCGTAACTCGAGAATATACCCCAAGTTACCGCCGGAACTCGAGAAAAACCATGAGACTTCCCCCTCGCCGCGAGATGAGGCCCGATTCCCCTGCACTGCGTGCAGAGCAATTCCGTGTTGCACATCACACATGAAAGGAGCCTTGATTTCCTTGATGGCACTCCAGAGAAACCCCAAGAACACTGTTTCAAGGTTAGAGGGATCCTGAGGTCACTGTAGCAACACGAAAGAGCTCCGTGGACCAAAAATCAACTCGAGATGAGAGGTTAGTCCCTGGCTTCGACTCCAGAGGAATACCACCTTACCACAAGCACCTCAAGAGGAGGCTTCTCTCAGCTCTAGCTATGTGAGAGGGACCCTGAGTTTGCGGCCTCAAGTGGAATGGACACCGCGATGCCCTGACTCGAAATAAGGCCGGATATCCCTGCAGTGTCTTGAATGCAGGCTCGTCTTGCATCTCCCAAGACGAAAGAATGTCTGAATCCCCTGTGGAGACCACAGAGAAAAACCTAGTTCCCCACCTCATGGCGACCGGAGGCCTCACATCCTTTGAAAACTCCAGAGGTACGCGGAGATCAGTGCCTCCAAAGGAGACGATGCCTGACTCCTCCTGAAACTTGATAGGAGTCCCAGGATTCCTGTGGCATGTGGAAAGGGACCCTTGGTCTCCCGCCTCAGCTGGAGAGGCATCCCAATTGCCCTACCAAGCCTCGAGGAGAATACCGAGTTGTCCCTCACAGATAGGCAAGAGTCCTGACGTCGCTGAACAAACACGTGTGTGAAAGGGCCATCCCCGTCGTAACTCGAGAATATACCCCAGGTTCCCGCCGCAACTCTAGAAAAACCATGAGACTTCCCCCTCGCCGCGAGTTGAGGCCCGATTCCCCTGCAGTGCGTGCAGAGCAATTTCGTGTTGCACATCACACATGAAAGGAGCCTTGATTTCCTTGATGGCACTCCAGAGAAACCCCAAGAACACTGTTTCAAGGCTAGAGGGATCCTGAGGTCACTGTAGCAACAGGAAAGATCTCCGTGGACCAACAATCAACTCGAGATGAGAGGTTTGTCCCTGGCTTCGACTCCAGAGGAATACCACCTTACCACAAGCACCTCAAGAGGAGGCTTCTATCAGCTCTAGGTATGTGAGAGGGACCCTGAGTTTGCGGCCTCAAGTGGAATGGACACCGCGATGCCCTGCCTCGAAATAAGGCCGGATATCCCTGCAGTGACTTGAATGCAGGCTCGGCTTGCATTTCCCAAGATGAAAGGATGTCTGAATCCCCTGTGGAGACCACAGAGAAAGACCTAGTTCCCCACCTCATCGCGACCGGAGGCCTCACATCCTTTGAAAACTACAGAGGTACGTGGAGATCAGTGCCTCCAAAGGAGACGATGCCTGACTCCTCGTGAAACTTGATAGGAGTCCCAGGATTCCTGTGGCACGTGGAAAGGGACACTTGGTCTCCCACCTCAGTTGGAAGGGCGTCCCAATTGCCCTGCCAAGCCTCGAGGAGAATCCCGAGTTGTCCCTCGCAACTAGGCAGGAGTCCTGACGTCGCTGAACAAACACGTGGGTGGAAGGGCCATCCCCGTCGTAACTCGAGAATATACCCCAGGTTCCCGCCGCAACTCGAGAAAAATGATGAGACTTCCCCATCGACGTGAAATGAGGCCAGATTCCCCTGCACTGCCTGCAGAGCAATTCCGTGTTGCACATCACACACGAAAGGAGCCTTGATTTCCTTGATGGCATTTCAGAGAAACCCCAAGAACACTGTTTCAAGGCTAGAGGGATCCTGAGATCACTGTAGCAACACGAAAGAGCTCCATCGACCAAAAATCAACTCGAGATGAGAGGTTAGTCCCTGGCTTCGACTTCAGAGGAACCTTACCACAAGCACCTCAAGAGGAGGCTTCTCTCAGCTCTAGGTATGTGAGAGGGACCCTAGTTTGCGGCCTCAAGTGGAATGGACACCGCGATGCCCTGATGCGAAATAACGCCGGATATCCCTGCAGTGACTTGAATGCAGGCTCGTCTTGCATCTCCCAAGACGAAAGGATGTCTGAATCCCCTGTGGAGACCACAGAGAAAGACCTAGTTCCCCACCTCATCGCGACCGGAGGCCTCACATCATTTGAAAACTTCAGAGGTACGCGGAGATCAGTGCCTCCAAAGGAGACGGTGCCAGACTCCTCGTGAAACTTGATAGGAGTCCCAGGATTCCTGTGGCACGTGGAAAGGGACACTTGGTCTCCCGCCTCAGCTGGAGAGGCGTCCCAATTGCCCTGCCAAGCCTCGAGGAGAATCCCGAGTTGTCCCTCGCAACTAGGCAGGAGTCCTGCCGTCGCTGGACAAACACGTGGGTGGAAAGGCCTTTCCCGTCGTAACTCGAGAATATACCCCAAGTTACCGCCGCAACTCGAGAAAAACCATGAGACTTCCCCCTCGCCGCGAGATGAGGCCCGATTCCCCTGCACTGCGTGCAGAGCAATTCCGTGTTGCACATCACACATGAAAGGAGCCTTGATTTCCTTGATGGCACTCCAGAGAAACCCCAAGAACACTGTTTCAAGGTTAGAGGGATCCTGAGGTCACTGTAGCAACACGAAAGAGCTCCGTGGACCAAAAATCAACTCGAGATGAGAGGTTAGTCCCTGGCTTCGACTCCAGAGGAATACCACCTTACCACAAGCACCTCAAGAGGAGGCTTCTCTCAGCTCTAGCTATGTGAGAGGGACCCTGAGTTTGCGGCCTCAAGTGGAATGGACACCGCGATGCCCTGACTCGAAATAAGGCCGGATATCCCTGCAGTGACTTGAATGCAGGCTCGTCTTGCATCTCCCAAGACGAAAGAATGTCTGAATCCCCTGTGGAGACCACAGAGAAAAACCTAGTTCCCCACCTCATGGCGACCGGAGGCCTCACATCCTTTGAAAACTCCAGAGGTACGCGGAGATCAGTGCCTCCAAAGGAGACGATGCCTGACTCCTCGTGAAACTTGATAGGAGTCCCAGGATTCCTGTGGCATGTGGAAAGGGACCCTTGGTCTCCCGCCTCAGCTGGAGAGGCATCCCAATTGCCCTACTAAGCCTCGAGGAGAATACCGAGTTGTCCCTCACAGATAGGCAGGAGTCCTGACGTCGCTGAACAAACACGTGTGTGAAAGGGCCATCCCCGTCGTAACTCGAGAATATACCCCAGGTTCCCGCCGCAACTCTAGAAAAACCATGAGACTTCCCCCTCGCCGCGAGTTGAGGCCCGATTCCCCTGCAGTGCGTGCAGAGCAATTTCGTGTTGCACATCACACATGAAAGGAGCCTTGATTTCCTTGATGGCACTCCAGAGAAACCCCAAGAACACTGTTTCAAGGCTAGAGGGATCCTGAGGTCACTGTAGCAACAGGAAAGATCTCCGTGGACCAACAATCAACTCGAGATGAGAGGTTTGTCCCTGGCTTCGACTCCAGAGGAATACCACCTTACCACAAGCACCTCAAGAGGAGGCTTCTATCAGCTCTAGGTATGTGAGAGGGACCCTGAGTTTGCGGCCTCAAGTGGAATGGACACCGCGATGCCCTGCCTCGAAATAAGGCCGGATATCCCTGCAGTGACTTGAATGCAGGCTCGGCTTGCATTTCCCAAGATGAAAGGATGTCTGAATTCCCTGTGGAGACCACAGAGAAAGACCTAGTTCCCCACCTCATCGCGACCGGAGGCCTCACATCCTTTGAAAACTACAGAGGTACGTGGAGATCAGTGCCTCCAAAGGAGACGATGCCTGACTCCTCGTGAAACTTGATAGGAGTCCCAGGATTCCTGTGGCACGTGGAAAGGGACACTTGGTCTCCCACCTCAGTTGGAAGGGCGTCCCAATTGCCCTGCCAAGCCTCGAGGAGAATCCCGAGTTGTCCCTCGCAACTAGGCAGGAGTCCTGACGTCGCTGAACAAACACGTGTGTGGAAGGGCCATCCCCGTCGTAACTCGAGAATATACCCCAGGTTCCCGCCGCAACTCGAGAAAAACCATGAGACTTCCCCCTCGCCACGAGATGAGGCCCGAATCCCCTGCACTGTGTGCAGAGCACTTCCGTGTTGCACATCACACAGCAAAGGAGCCTTGATTTCCTTGATGGCACTCCAGAGAAACCCCAAGAACACTGTTTTAAGGCTAGAGGTATCCTGAGGTCACTGTAGCAACACGAAAGATCTCCATGGACGAAAAATCAACTCGAGATGAGAGGTTAGTCCCTGGCTTCGACTCCAGAGGAATACCACCTTACCACAAGCACCTCAAGAGGAGGCTTCTCTCAGCTCTAGGTATGTGAGAGGGACCCTGAGTTTGCGGCCTCAAGTGGAATGGACACCGCGATGTCCTGACTCGAAATAAGGCCGGATATCCCTGCAGTGACTTGAATGCAGGCTCGTCTTGCATCTCCCAAGACGAAAGGATGTCTGAATTTCCTGTGCAGACCACAGAGAAAGACCTAGTTCCCCACCTCATCATGACCGAAGGCCTCACATCCTTTGAAAATTCCAGAGGTACGCGGAGATCAGTGCCTCCAAAGGAGACAATGCCTGACTCCTCGTGAAACTTGATAGGAGTCCCAGGATTCCTGTGGCACGTGGAAAGGGACCCTTTGTCTCCCGCCTCAGCTGGAGAGGCATCCCAATTGCCCTGCCAAGCCTCGAGGATAATCCCGAGTTGTCCCTCGCAACTAGGCAGGAGTCCTGACGTCGCTGAACAAACACGTGTGTGGAAGGGCCATCCCCGTCGTAACTCGAGAATATACCCCACGTTCCGACCGCAACTCGAGAAAAACCATGAGACTTCCCCCTTGCCGCGAGATGCAGCCCGATTCCCCTGCACTGCATGCAGAGCAATTCCGTGTTGCACATCACACATGAAAGGAGCCTTGATTTCCTTGATATCACTCCAGAGAAACCCCAAGAACACTGTTTCAAGGCTAGAGGGATCCTGAGGTCACTGTAGCAACACAAAAAAGCTCCGTGGACCAAGAATCAACTCGAGATGAAAGGTTAGTCCCTGGCTTCGACTCCAGAGGAATAACACCTTACCACAAGCACCTCAAGAGGAGGCTTCTCTCAGCTCTAGGTAAGTGAGAGGGACCCTGAGTTTGCGGCCTCTAGTGGAATGGACACCGTGATGCCCTGACTCGAAATAAGGCCGGATACCCCTGCAGTGACTTGAATGCAGGCTCGTCTTGCATCTCCCAAGACGAAAGGATGTCTGAATCCCCTGTGGAGACCACAGAGAAAGACCTAGTTCCCCACCTCATCGCGACCAGAGGCCTCACATCCTTTGAAAACTCCAGAGGTACGCGGAGATCAGTGCCTCCAAAGGAGACGATGCCTGACTCCTCGTGAAACTTGATAGGAGTCCCAGGATTCCTTGGCACGTATAAAGGGACCCTTGGTCTCCCGCCTCAGCTGGAGAGGCGTCCCAATTGCCCTGCCAAGCCTCGAGGAGAATCCCGAGTTGTCCCTCGCAACTAGGCAGGAATCCTGACGTCGCTGAACAAACACGTGTGTGGAAGGGCCATCCCCGTCGTAACTCGAGAATATAGCCCAGGTTCCCGCCGCAACTCGAGAAAAAACATGAGACTTCCCCCTCGCCACGAGATGAGGCCCGAATCCCCTGCATTGCGTATAAAGCAATTCCGTGTTGCACATCACACATGAAAGGAGCCTTGATTTCCTTGATGGCACTACAGAGAAACCCCAAGAACACTGTTTCAAGGCTAGAGGATCCTGAGGTCACTGTAGCAACACGAAAGAACTCTGTGGACCAAGAATCAACTTGAGATGAGAGGTTAGTCCCTGGCTTCGACTCCAGAGGAATACCACCTTACCACAAGCACCTCAAGAGGAGGCTTCTCTCAGCTCTAGGTATGTGAGAGGGACCCTGAGTTTGCGGCCTCAAGTGGAATGGACACCGCGATGCCCTGACTCGAAATTAGGCCGGATATCCCTGCAGTGACTGGAATGCAGGCTCGTCTTGCATCTCTCAAGACGAAAGGATGTCTGAATCCCCTGTGGAGACCACAGAGAAAGACCTAGTTCCCCACCTCATCGCGACCGGAGGCCTCACATCCTTTGAAAACTCCAGAGGTACGCGGAGATCAGTGCCTCCAAAGGAGACGATGCCTGACTCCTCGTGAAACTTGATAGGAGTCCCAGGATTCCTGTGGCACGTGGAAAGGGACCCTTGGTCTCCCGCCTCAGCTGGAGAGGCGTCCCAATTGCCCTGCCAAGCCTCGAGGAGAACCCCGAGTCGTCCCTCGCAACTAGGCAGGAGTCCTTACGTGGCTGTACTAACACGTGGGTGGAAGGGCCATCCCCGTCGTAACTCGAGAATATACCCCAGGTTCCCGCCGCAACTCGAGAAAAACCATGAGACTTCCCCCTCGCCGCGAGATGAGGCCCGATTCCCCTGCACTGCGTGCAGAGCAATTCCGTGTTGCACATCACACATGAAAGGAGCCTTGATTTCCTTGATGGCACTCCAGAGAAACCCCAAGAACACTGTTTCAAGGCTAGAGGGATCCTGAGGTCACTGTAGCCTCACGAAAGAGCTCCGTGGACCAAAAATTAACTCGAGATGAGAGGTTAGTCCCTGGCTTCGACTCCAGAGGAATACCACCTTACCACAAGCACCACAAGAGGAGGCTTCTCTTAGCTCTAGGTATGTGAGAGGGACCCTGAGTTTGTGGCCTCAAGTGGAATGGACACCACGATGCCCTGACTCAAAATAAGGCCGGATATCCCTGCAGTGACTTGAATGCAGGCTCGGCTTGCATTTCCCAAGATGAAAGGATGTCTGAATTCCCTGTGGAGACCACAGAGAAAGACCTAGTTCCCCACCTCATCGCGACCGGAGGCCTCACATCCTTTGAAAACTACAGAGGTACGTGGAGATCAGTGCCTCCAAAGGAGACGATGCCTGACTCCTCGTGAAACTTGATAGGAGTCCCAGGATTCCTGTGGCACGTGGAAAGGGACCCTTGGTCTCCCGCCTCAGCTGGAAGGGCGTCCCAATTGCCCTGCCAAGCCTCGAGGAGAATCCCGAGTTGTCCCTCGCAACTAGGCAGGAGTCCTGACGTCGCTGAACAAACACGTGTGTGGAAGGGCCATCCCCGTCGTAACTCGAGAATATACCCCAGGTTCCCGCCGCAACTCGAGAAAAACCATGAGACTTCCCCCTCGCCACGAGATGAGGCCCGAATCCCCTGCACTGTGTGCAGAGCACTTCCGTGTTGCACATCACACAGCGAAGGAGCCTTGATTTCCTTGATGGCACTCCAGAGAAACCCCAAGAACACTGTTTTAAGGCTAGAGGTATCCTGAGGTCACTGTAGCAACACGAAAGATCTCCATGGACGAAAAATCAACTCGAGATGAGAGGTTAGTCCCTGGCTTCGACTCCAGAGGAATACCACCTTACCACAAGCACCTCAAGAGGAGGCTTCTCTCAGCTCTAGGTATGTGAGAGGGACACTGAGTTTGCGGCCTCAAGTGGAATGGACACCGCGATGTCCTGACTCGAAATAAGGCCGGATATCCCTGCAGTGACTTGAATGCAGGCTCGTCTTGCATCTCCCAAGACGAAAGGATGTCTGAATTTCCTGTGCAGACCACAGAGAAAGACCTAGTTCCCCACCTCATCATGACCGAAGGCCTCACATCCTTTGAAAATTCCAGAGGTACGCGGAGATCAGTGCCTCCAAAGGAGACGATGCCTGACTCCTCGTGAAACTTGATAGGAGTCCCAGGATTCCTGTGGCACGTGGAAAGGGACCCTTTGTCTCCCTCCTCAGCTGGAGAGGCATCCCAATTGCCCTGCCAAGCCTCGAGGAGAATCCCGAGTTGTCCCTCGCAACTAGGCAGGAGTCCTGCCATCGCTGAACAAACACGTGTGTGGAAGGGCCATCCCCGTCGTAACTCGAGAATATACCCCACGTTCCCACCGCAACTCGAGAAAAACCATGAGACTTCCCCCTCGCCATAAAATGAGGCCTGATACCGTGCACTGCGTGCAGAGCAATTCGGTGTTGCACATCACACATGAAAGGAGCCTTGATTTCCTTGATGGCACTCCAGAGAAACCCCAAGAACACTGTTTCAAGGCTAGAGGGAACCTGAGGTCACTGTAGCAACACGTAAGAGCTCCGTGGACCAAAAATCAACTCGAGATGAGAGGTTAGTCCCTGGCTTCGACTCCAAAGGAATACCACCTTACCACAAGCACCTCAAGAGGAGGCTTCTCTCAGCTCTAGGTATGTGAGAGGGACCCTGAGTTTAGGGCCTCAAGTGGAATGGACACCGCGATGCCCTGACTCGAAATAAGGCCGGATATCCCTGCAGTGACTTGAATGCAGGCTCGTCTTGCATCCGCCAAGATGGAAGGATGTCTGAAACCCCTGTGGAGACCACAGAGAAAGACCTAGTTCCCCACCTCATCGCGACCGGAGGCCTCACATCCTTTGAAAACTCCAGAGGTACGCGGAGATCAGTGCCTCCAAAGGAGACGATGCCTGACTCCTCGTGAAACTTGATAGGAGTCCCAGGATTCCTGTGGCACGTGGAAAGGGACCCTTTGTCTCCCGCCTCAGCTGGAGAGGCGTCCCAATTGCCCTGCCAAGCCTCGAGGAGAATCCCGAGTTGTCCCTCGCAACTAGGCAGGAATACTGACGTCGCTGAACAAACACGTGGTTGGAAGGGCCATGCCCGTCGTAACTCGAGAATATACCCCAGGTTCCCGCCGCAACTCGAGAAAAACCATGAGACTTCCCCCTTGCCGCGAGATGCAGCCCGATTCCCCTGCACTGCATGAGGAGCAATTCCGTGTTGCACATCACACATGAAAGGAGCCTTGATTTCCCTGATGGCACTCCAGAGAAACCCCAAGAACACTGTTTCAAGGCTAGAGGGATCCTGAGGTAAATGTAGCAACACAAAAAAGCTCCGTGGACCAAGAATCAACTCGAGATGAAAGGTTAGTCCCTGGCTTCGACTCCAGAGGAATAACACCTTACCACAAGCACCTCAAGAGGAGGCTTCTCTCACCTCTAGGTTTGTGAGAGGGACCCTGAGTTTGCGGCCTCTAGTGGAATGGACACCGTGATGCCCTGACTCGAAATAAGGCCGGATACCCCTGCAGTGACTTGAATGCAGGCTCGTCTTGCCTCTCCCAAGACGAAAGGATGTCTGAATCCCCTGTGGAGACCACAGAGAAAGACCTAGTTCCCGACCTCATCGCGACCGGAGGCCTCACATCCTTTGAAAACTCCAGATGTACGCGGAGATCAGTGCCTCCAAAGGAGACGATGCCTGACTCCTCGTGAAACTTGATAGGAGTCCCAGGATTCCTGTGACACGTGGAAAGGGACCCTTGGTCTCCCGCCTCAGCTGGAGAGGCGTCCCAATTGCCCTGCCAAGCCTCGAGGAGAATCCCGAGTTGTCCCTCGCAACTAGGCAGGAGTCCTGACGTCGCTGAACAAACACGTGTGTGGAAGGGCCATCCCCGTCGTAACTCGAGAATATAGCCCAGGTTCCCTCCGCAACTCGAGAAAAAACATGAGACTTCCCCCTCGCCACGAGATGAGGCCCGAATCCCCTGCATTGCGTACAAAGCAATTCCGTGTTGCACATCACACATGAAAGGAGCCTTGATTTCCTTGATGGCACTACAGAGAAACCCCAAGAACACTGTTTCAAGGCTAGAGGGATCCTGAGGTCACTGTAGCAACACGAAAGAACTCTGTGGACCAAGAATCAACTCGAGATGAGAGGTTAGTCCCTGGCTTCGACTCCAGAGGTATACCACCTTACCACAAGCACCTCAAGAGGAGGCTTCTCTCAGCTCTAGGTATGAGAGAGGGACCCTGAGTTTGCGGCCTCACGTGGAATGGACACCGCGATGCCCTGACTCGAAATTAGGCTGGATATCCCTGCAGTGACTGGAATGCAGGCTCGTCTTGGATCTCTCAAGACGAAAGGATGTCTGAATCACCTGTGGAGACCACAGAGAAAGACCTAGTTCCCCAGCTCATCGCGACCGGAGGCCTCACATCCTTTGAAAATTCCAGAGGTACGCGGAGATCAGTGCCTCCAAAGGAGACGATGCCTGACTCCTCGTGAAACTTGATAGGAGTCCCAGGATTCCTGTGGCACGTGGAAAGGGACCCTTGGTCTCCCGCCTCAGCTGGAGAGGCGTCCCAATTTCCCTGCCAAGCCTCGAGGAGTAACCCGAGTTTTCCCTCGCAACTAGGCAGGAATCCTGACGTCGCTGAAGAAACACGTGGGTGGAAGGGCCATCCCCGTCGTAACTCGAGAATATACCCCAGGTTCCCGCTGCAACTCGAGAAAAACCATGAGACTTCCCCCTTGCCGCGAGATGCAGTCCGATTCCCCTGTACTGCATGCAGAGCAATTCCGTGTTGCACATCACACATGAAAGGAGGCTTGATTTCCTTGATGGCACTCCAGAGAAATCCCAAGAACCCTGTTTCAAGGCTAGAGGGATCCTGAGGTCACTGTAGCAACACGAAAGAGCTCCGTGGACCAAAAATCAACCCGAGATGAGAGGTTAGTCCCTAACTTCGACTCCAGAGGAATACCACCATACCACAAGCACCTCAAGAGGAGGCTTCTCTCAGCTCTAGGTATGTGAGAGGGACCCTGAGTTTGCGGCCTCAAGTGGAATGGACACCGCGATGCCCTGACTCGAAATAAGGCCGGATATCCCTGCAGTGACTTGAATGCAAGCTCGTCTTGCATCTCCCAAGACGAAAGGATGTCTGAATCCCCTGTGGAGACCACAGAGAAAGACCTAGTACCCCACCTTATCGCGACCGGAGGCCTCACCTCCTTTGAAAACTCCAGAGGTACGCGGAGATCAGTGCCTCCAAAGGAGACGATGCCTGACTACTCGTGAAACTTGATAGGAATCCTAGAATTCCTGTGGCAAGTGGAAAGGGACCCTTGGTCTCCCGCCTCAGCTGGAGAGGCGTCCCAATTGCCCTGCCAAGCCTCGAGGAGAATCCCGAGTTGTCCCTCGCAACTAGGCAGGAGTCCTGACGTCGCTGAACAGTCACGTGTGTGGAAGGGCCATCCCCTTCGTAACTCGAGAATATACCCCAGGTTCCCGCCGCAACTCGAGAAAAACCATGAGATTTCCCCTTCGCCGCGAGATGAGGCCCGATTCCCCTGCAATGCGTGCAGAGCAATTCCGTGTTGCACATCACACATGAAAGGAGCCTTGATTTCCTTGATGGCACTCCAGAGAAACCCCAAGAACACTGTTTCAAGGCTAGAGGGATTCTGAGGTCACTGTAGCAACACGAAAGAGCTCCGTGGACCAGAAATCAACTCGAGATGATAGGTTAGTCCCTGGCTTTGACTCCATAGGAATACCACCTTACCACAAGCACCTCAAGAGGAGGCTTCTCTCAGCTCTAGGTATGTGAGAGGGACCCTGAGTTTGCGGCCTCAAGTGGAATGAACACCGCGATGCCCTGACTCGAAATAAGGCCGGATATCCCAGCAGTGACTTGAATGCAGGCTCGTCTTGCATCTCCCAAAATGAAAGGATGTCTGAATCCCCTGTGGAGACCACAGAGAAAGACCTAGTTCCCCACCTCATCGCGACCGGAGGCCTCACATCCTTTAATAACTCCAGAGGTACGCAGAGATCAGTGCCTCCAAAGGAGACGATGCCTGACTCCTCGTGAAACTTGATAGGAGTCCCAGGATTCCTGTGGCACGTGGAAAGGGACCCTTGGTCTCCCGCCTCAGCTGGAGAGGCGTCCCAATTGCCCTGCCAAGCCTCGAGGAGAATCCCGAGTTGTCCCTCGCAACAAGGCAGGAGTCCTGACGTCGCTGTACAAACACGTGTGTGGAAGGGCCAACCCTGTCATAACTCGAGAATACACCCCAGGTTCCCGCCGCAACTCGAGAAAAACCATGAGACTTCCCCCTCGCCGCGAGATGAGGCCCGATTCCCCTGCACTGTGTGCAGAGCATTTCCGTGTTGCACATCAAACATGAAAGGAGCCTTGATTTCCTTGATGGCCCTCCAGAGAAACCCCAAAAACACTGTTTCAAGGCTAGAGGGATCCTGAGGTCACTGTAGCAACACAAATGAGCTCCGTGGACCAAAAATCAACTCGAGATGAGAGTTAAGTCCCTGGCTTCGACTCCAGAGGAATACCACCTTACCACAAGTACCTCAAGAGGAGGCTTCTCTCAGCTCTAGGTATGTGAGAGGGACCCTGAGTTTGCGGCCTCAAGTGGAATGGGCACCGCGATGCCCTGACTCGAAATAAGGCCTGATATCCCTGCAGTGACTTGAATGCAGGCTCGTCTTACATCTCCCAAGATGAATGGATGTCTGAATCCCCTGTGGAGACAACAGAGAAAGACCTAGTTCCCCACTTCATCGCGACCGGAAGCCTCACATACTTTGAAAATTTCAGAGGTACGTGAAGATCAGTGCCTCCAAAGGAGACGATGCCTGACTCCTCGTGAAACTTGATAGGAGTCCCAGGATTCCTGTGGCACGTGGAAAGGAAACCTTTGTCTCCCGCCTCAGCTAGAGAGGCGTCCCAATTGCCCTGCCAAGCCTCGAGGAGAATCCCGAGTTGTCCCTCGCAACTAGGCAGGAGTCCTGACGTCGTTCAACAAACAGGTGGGTGGAAGGGTCATCCTCGTCGGAACTCGAGAATATACCCCAGGTTCCCGCCGCAACACGAGAAAAACCATGAGACTTCCCCCTCGCCGTGAGATGAGGCCCGATTCCCCTGCACTGCGTGCAGAGCAATTCCGTGTTGCACATCACACATGAAAGGAGCCTTGATTTCCTTGATGGCACTCCAGAGAAACCCCAAGAACACTGTTTCAAGGCTAGAGGGATGCTGAGGTCACTGTAGCAACACAAAAGAGCTCCGTAGACCAAAAATCAACCCGAGATGAGAGGTTAGTCCCTAACTTCGACTCCAGAGGAATACCACCTTACCACAAGCACCTCAAGAGGAGGCTTCTCTCAGCTCTAGGTATGTGAGAGGGACCCTGAGTGTGCGGCCTCAAGTGGAATGGACACTGAGATGCCCTGACGGGAAATAAGGCCGGATGTCCCTGCAGTGACTTGAATGCAGGCTCGTCTTGCATCTCCCAAGATGAAAGGATGTGTGAATCCCCTGTGGAGACCACAGAGAAAGACCTAGTTCCCCACCTCATCGCGACCGGAGGCCTCACATCCTTTGAAAACTCCAGAGGTACACGGAGATCAGTGCCTCCGAAGGAGACGATGCCTGACTCCTCGTGAAACTTGATAGGAGTCCCAGGATTCCTGTGGCACGTGGAAAGGGACCCTTGGTCTCCTGCCTCAGCTGGAGTGGCGTCCCAATTGCACTGCCAAGCCTCGAGGAGAATCCCGAGTTGTCCCTCGCAACTAGGCAGGAGTCCTGACGTCACTGAACAAACACGTGTGTGGAAGGGCCACCCCCGTCGTAACTCGAGAATATACCCCAGGTTCCCGCCGCAACTCGAGAAAAGCCATGAGACTTCCCCCTCGCTGCGAGATGAGGCCAGATTCCCCTGCACTGCGTGAAGAGCAATTCCGTGCTGCACATCACACATGAAAGGAGCCTTGATTTCCTTGATGGCACTCCAGAGAAACCCCAAGAACACTGTTTCAAGGCAAGAGGGATCCTCAGGTCACTGTAGCCACAAGAAAGAGCTCCGTGGACCAAAAATCAACTCGAGATGAGAGGTTAGTCCCTGGCTTCGACTCCAGAGGAATACCACCTTACCACAAGCACCTCAAGAGGAGGCTTCTCTCAGCTCTAGGTATGTGAGAGGGACCCTGAGTTTGCGGCGTCAAGTGCAATGGACACCGCGATGCCCTGGCTTGAAATAAGGCCGGATATCCCTGCAGTGACTTGAATGCAGGCTCGTCTTGCATCTCCCAAGACGAAAGGATGTCTGAATCCCCTGTGGAGACCACAGAGAAAGATCTAGTTCCCCACCTCATCGCGACCGGAGGCCTCACATCCTTTGAAAACTCCAGAGGTACGCGGAGATCAGTGCCTCCAAAGGAGACAATGCCTGACTCCTCGTGAAACTTGATAGGAGTCCCAGGATTCCTGTGGCACGTGGAAAGAGACCCTTGGTCTCCCGCCTCAGCTGGAGAGGCGTCCCTATTGCCCTGCCAAGCCTCGAGGAGAATCCCGAGTTTTCCCTCGCAACTAGGCAGGAGTCCTGCCGTCGCTGAACAAACACGTGGGTGGAAGGGCCATCCCCGTCGGAACTCGAGAATATACCCCAGGTTGTCGCCGCAACTCGAGAAAAACCATGAGACTTTCCCCTCGCCGCGAGATGAGGCCCGATTCCCCTGCACTGCGTGCAGAGCAATTCCGTGTTGTACATCACACATGAAAGGAGCCTTGATTTCCTTGATGGCACTCCAGAGAAACCCCAAGAACACTGTTTCAAGGCTAGAGGGATTCCGAGGTCACTGTAGCAACACGAAAGAACTCCGTGGACTAAAAATCAACTCGAGATGAGAGGTTGGTCGCTGGTTTCGACTCCAGAGGAATACCACCTTACCACAAGCACCTCAAGAGGAGGCTTCCCTCAGCTCTAGCTATGTGAGAGGGACCCTGAGTTTGCAGCCTCAAGTTGAATGGACACCGCGATGCCCTGACTCGAAATAAGGCCGGATATCCCTCCAGTGACTTGAATGCAGGCTCGTATTGCATCTCCCAAGACGAAAGGATGTCTGAATCCCCTGTGGAGACCACAGAGAAAGACCTAGTTCCACACCTCATGGCGACCGGAGGCCTCACATCCTTTGAAAACTCCAGAGGTACGCGGAGATCAGTGCCTCCAAAGGAGACGATGCCTGACTCCTCGTGAAACTTCTTAGGAGACCCAGGATTCCTGTGGCACGTTGAAAGGGACCCTTGGTCTCCCGCCTCAGCTGGAGAGGCATCCCTATTGCCCTGCCAAGCCTCGAGGAGAATCCCGAGTTTTACCTCGCAACTAGGCAGGAGTCCTGCCGTCGCTGAACAAACACGTGTGTGGAAGGGCCATCCCCGTCGGAACTCGAGAATATACCCCAGGTTGTCGCCGCAACTCGAGAAAAACCATGAGACTTCCCCCGCGCCGCGAGATGAGGCCCGATTCCCCTGCACTGCGTGCAGAGCAATTCCGTGTTGCACATCACACATGAAAGGAGCCTTGATTTCCTTGATGGCACTACAGAGAAACCCCAAGAACACTGTTTCAAGGCTAGAGGGATCCTGAGGTCACTGTAGCAACACGAAAGAGCTCCGTGGACCAAGAATCAACTCGAGATGAGAGGTTAGTCCCTGGCTTCGACTCCAGAGGAATACCACCTTACGACAAGCACCTCAAGAGGAGGCTTCTCTCAGCTCTAGGTATGTGAGAGGGACCCTGAGTTTGCGGCCTCAAGTGGAATGGACACCGCGATGCCCTGACTCGAAATAAGGCCGAATATCCCTACAGTGACTTGAATGCAGGCTCGTCTTGCATCTCCCAAGACGAAAGGATGTCTGCATCCCCTGTGGAGACCACAGAGAAAGACCTAGTTCCCCACCTCATCGCGACCGGAGGCCTCACATCCTTTGAAAACTCCAGAGGTACGCGGAGATCAGTGCCTCCGAAGGAGACGATGCCTGACTCCTCGTGAAACTTGATAGGAGTCCCAGGATTCCTGTGGCACGTGGAAAGGGACCCTTGGTCTCCTGCCTCAGCTGGAGTGGCGTCCCAATTGCACTGCCAAGCCTCGAGGAGAATCCCGAGTTGTCCCTCGCAACTAGGCAGGAGTCCTGCCGTCGCTGAACAAACACGTGGGTGGAAGGGCCATCCCCGTCGTAACTCGAGAATATACCCCAGGTTCCCGCCGCAACTCGAGAAAAACCATGAGACTTCCCCCTCGCCGCGAGATGAGGCCCGATTCCCCTGCACTGCGTGCAGAGCAATTCCGTGTTGCACATCACACATGAAAGGAGCCTTGATTTCCTTGATGGCACTCCAGAGAAACCCCAAGAACACTGTTTCAAGGCTAGAGGGATCCTGAGGACACTGTACCAACACGAAAGAGCTCCGTGGACCAAAAATCAACTCGAGATGAGAGGTTAGTCCCTGGCTTCGACTAAAGAGGAAAACCACCTTACCACAAGCACCTCAAGAGGAGGCTTCTCTCAGCTCTAGGTATGTGAGAGGGACCCTGAGTTTGGGGCCTCAAGTGGAATGGACACTGCGATGCCCTGACGCGAAATAAGGCCGGATATCCCTGCAGTGACTTGAATGCAGGCTCGTCTTGCATCTCCCAAGAGGAAAGGATGTCTGAATCCCCTGTGGAGATCAGAGAAAAAGGCCGAGTTCCCCACCTCATTCCGACCGGAGGCCTCACATCGTTTGAAAACTCCAGAGGTACGCGGAGATCAGTGCCTCCAAAGGAGACGTTGTCTGACTCCTCGTGAAACTTGATAGGAGTTCCAGGATTCCTGTGGCACGTGGAAAGGGACCCTTGGTCTCCCACCTCAGCTGGAGAGGCATCCCAATTGCCCTGCCAAACCTCGAGGAGTATCCCGAGTTGTCCCTCGCAACTAGGCAGGAGTCCTGACGTCGCTGAACAGACACGTGTGTGGAAGGGCCATCACCATCGTAACTCGAGAATATACACCAGGTACCCGCCGCAACTCGAGAAAAACCATGAGACTTCCCCCTCGCCGCGAGATGAGGCCTGATTCCCCTGCACTGCATACAGAGCAATTCCGTGTTGCACATCACACATGAAAGGAGCACTGATTTCCTTGGTGGCACTCCAGAGAAACCCCAAGAACACTGTTTCAAGGCTAGAGGGATCCCGAGGTCACTGTAGCAACACGAAAGAGCTCCGTGGACCAAAAATCAACTCGAGATGAGAGGTTGGTCGCTGGTTTCGACTCCAGAGGAATACCACCTTACCACAAGCACCTCAAGAGGAGGCTTCCCTCAGCTCTAGCTATGTGAGAGGGACCCTGAGTTTGCAGCCTCAAGTTGAATGGACACCGCGATGCCCTGACTCGAAATAAGGCCGGATATCCCTCCAGTGACTTGAATGCAGGCTCGTATTGCATCTCCCAAGACGAAAGGATGTCTGAATCCCCTGTGGAGACCACAGAGAAAGACCTAGTTCCACACCTCATGGCGACCGGAGGCCTCACATCCTTTGAAAACTCCAGAGGTACGCGGAGATCAGTGCCTCCAAAGGAGACGATGCCTGACTCCTCGTGAAACTTCTTAGGAGACCCAGGATTCCTGTGGCACGTTGAAAGGGACCCTTGGTCTCCCGCCTCAGCTGGAGAGGCATCCCTATTGCCCTGCCAAGCCTCGAGGAGAATCCCGAGTTTTACCTCGCAACTAGGCAGGAGTCCTGCCGTCGCTGAACAAACACGTGTGTGGAAGGGCCATCCCCGTCGGAACTCGAGAATATACCCCAGGTTGTCGCCGCAACTCGAGAAAAACCATGAGACTTCCCCCGCGCCGCGAGATGAGGCCCGATTCCCCTGCACTGCGTGCAGAGCAATTCCGTGTTGCACATCACACATGAAAGGAGCCTTGATTTCCTTGATGGCACTACAGAGAAACCCCAAGAACACTGTTTCAAGGCTAGAGGGATCCTGAGGTCACTGTAGCAACACGAAAGAGCTCCGTGGACCAAGAATCAACTCGAGATGAGAGGTTAGTCCCTGGCTTCGACTCCAGAGGAATACCACCTTACGACAAGCACCTCAAGAGGAGGCTTCTCTCAGCTCTAGGTATGTGAGAGGGACCCTGAGTTTGCGGCCTCAAGTGGAATGGACACCGCGATGCCCTGACTCGAAATAAGGCCGAATATCCCTACAGTGACTTGAATGCAGGCTCGTCTTGCATCTCCCAAGACGAAAGGATGTCTGCATCCCCTGTGGAGACCACAGAGAAAGACCTAGTTCCCCACCTCATCGCGACCGGAGGCCTCACATCCTTTGAAAACTCCAGAGGTACGCGGAGATCAGTGCCTCCAAAAAAACGATGCCTGACTTCTAGTGAAACTTGATAGGAGTCCCAGGATTCCTGTGGCACGTGGAAAGGGACCCTTGGTCTCCCGCCTCAGCTGGAGAGGCGTCCCAATTGCCCTGCCAAGCCTCGAGGAGAATCCCGAGTTGTCCCTCGCAACTAGGCAGGAGTCCTGACGTCGCTGAACAAACACGTGGGTGGAAGGGCCATCCCCGTCGTAACTCGAGAATATACCCCAGGTTCCCGCCGCAACTCGAGAAAAACCATGAGACTTCCCCCTCACCGCGAGATGAGGCCCGATTCCCCTGCACTGCGTGCAGAGCAATTGCGTGTTGCACATCACACATGAAAGAAGCCTTGATTTCCTTGGTGGCACTCCAGAGAAACGCCAAGAACACTGTTTCAAGGCTAGAGGCATCCTGAGGTCACTGTAGCAACACGAAAGAGCTCCGTGGACCAAAAATCAACTCGAGATGAGAGGTTAGTCAGTGGTTTCGACTCCAGAGGAATACCACCTTACCACAAGCACCTCAAGAGGAGGCTTCTCTCAGCTCTAGTTATGTGAGAGGGACCCTGAGTTTGCGGCCACAAGTGGAATGGACACTGCGATGCCCTGACGGGAAATAAGGCCGGATGTCCCTGCAGTGACTTGAATGCAGGCTCGTCTTGCATCTCCCAAGATGAAAGGATGTGTGAATCCCCTGTGGAGACCACAGAGAAAGACCTAGTTCCCCACCTCATCGCGACCGGAGGCCTCACATCCTTTGAAAACTCCAGAGGTACGCGGAGATCAGTGCCTCCGAAGGAGACGATGCCTGACTCCTCGTGAAACTTGATAGGAGTCCCAGGATTCCTGTGGCACGTGGAAAGGGACCCTTGGTCTCCTGCCTCAGCTGGAGTGGCGTCCCAATTGCACTGCCAAGCCTCGAGGAGAATCCCGAGTTGTCCCTCGCAACTAGGCAGGAGTCCTGCCGTCGCTGAACAAACACGTGGGTGGAAGGGCCATCCCCGTCGTAACTCGAGAATATACCCCAGGTTCCCGCCGCAACTCGAGAAAAACCATGAGACTTCCCCCTCGCCGCGAGATGAGGCCCGATTCCCCTGCACTGCGTGCAGAGCAATTCCGTGTTGCACATCACACATGAAAGGAGCCTTGATTTCCTTGATGGCACTCCAGAGAAACCCCAAGAACACTGTTTCAAGGCTAGAGGGATCCTGAGGACACTGTACCAACACGAAAGAGCTCCGTGGACCAAAAATCAACTCGAGATGAGAGGTTAGTCCCTGGCTTCGACTAAAGAGGAAAACCACCTTACCACAAGCACCTCAAGAGGAGGCTTCTCTCAGCTCTAGGTATGTGAGAGGGACCCTGAGTTTGGGGCCTCAAGTGGAATGGACACTGCGATGCCCTGACGCGAAATAAGGCCGGATATCCCTGCAGTGACTTGAATGCAGGCTCGTCTTGCATCTCCCAAGAGGAAAGGATGTCTGAATCCCCTGTGGAGATCAGAGAAAAAGGCCGAGTTCCCCACCTCATTCCGACCGGAGGCCTCACATCGTTTGAAAACTCCAGAGGTACGCGGAGATCAGTGCCTCCAAAGGAGACGTTGTCTGACTCCTCGTGAAACTTGATAGGAGTTCCAGGATTCCTGTGGCACGTGGAAAGGGACCCTTGGTCTCCCACCTCAGCTGGAGAGGCATCCCAATTGCCCTGCCAAACCTCGAGGAGTATCCCGAGTTGTCCCTCGCAACTAGGCAGGAGTGCTGACGTCGCTGAACAGACACGTGTGTGGAAGGGCCATCACCATCGTAACTCGAGAATATACACCAGGTACACGCCGCAACTCGAGAAAAACCATGAGACTTCCCCCTCGCCGCGAGATGAGGCCTGATTCCCCTGCACTGCATACAGAGCAATTCCGTGTTGCACATCACACATGAAAGGAGCACTGATTTCCTTGGTGGCACTCCAGAGAAACCCCAAGAACACTGTTTCAAGGCTAGAGGGATCCCGAGGTCACTGTAGCAACACGAAAGAGCTCCGTGGACCAAAAATCAACTCGAGATGAGAGGTTAGTCCCTGGCTTCGACTCCAGAGGAATACCACCTTACCACAAGCACCTCAAGAGGGGGCTTCTCTCAGCTCTAGGTATGTGAGAGGGACCCTGAGTTTGCGGGCTCAAGTGGAATGGACACTGTGATGCCCTGACTCGAAATAAGGCCGGATATGCCTGCAGTTCCTTGAATGCAGGCTCGTCTTGCATCTCCCAAGACGAAAGGATGTCTGAATCCCCTGTGGAGACCACAGAGAAAGACCTAGTTCCCCACCTCATCGTGACCAGAGTCCTCAAATCCTTTGAAAACTCCAGAGGTACGCGGAGATCAGTGCCTCCAAAGGAGACGATGCCTGACTCCTCGTGAAACTTGATAGGAGTCCCAGGATTCCTGTGGCACGTGGAAAGGGACACTTTGTCTCCCGCCTCAGCTGGAGAGGCATCCCAATTGCCCTGCCAAGCCTCGAGGAGAATCCCGAGTAGTCCCTCGCAAATAGGCAGGAGTCCTGACGTCGCTGAACAAACACGTGTGTGGAAGGGCCATCCCCGTCGTAACTCGAAAATATACCCCAGGTTCCCGCCGCAACTCGAGAAAAACCATGAGACTTCCCCCTCACCGCGAGATGAGGCCCGATTCCCCTGCACTGCGTGCAGAGCAATTGCGTGTTGCACATCACACATGAAAGGAGCCTTGATTTCCTTGGTGGCACTCCAGAGAAACGCCAAGAACACTGTTTCAAGGCTAGAGGCATCCTGAGGTCACTGTAGCAGCACGAAAGAGCTCCGTGGACCAAAAATCAACTCGAGATGAGAGGGTAGTCCCTGGCTTCGACTCCAGAGGAATACCACCTTACCACAAGCACCTCAAGAGGAGGCTTCTCTCAGCTCTAGGTATGTGAGAGGGATCCTGAGTGTGCGGCCTCAAGTGGAATGGACACTGCGATGCCCTGACGGGAAATAAGGCCGGATGTCCCTGCAGTGACTTGAATGCAGGCTCGTCTTGCATCTCCCAAGATGAAAGGATGTGTGAATCCCCTGTGGAGACCACAGAGAAAGACCTAGTTCCCCACCTCATCGCGACCGGAGGCCTCACATCCTTTGAAAACTCCAGAGGTACACGGAGATCAGTGCCTCCGAAGGAGACGATGCCTGACTCCTCGTGAAACTTGATAGGAGTCCCAGGATTCCTGTGGCACGTGGAAAGGGACCCTTGGTCTCCTGCCTCAGCTGGAGTGGCGTCCCAATTGCACTGCCAAGCCTCGAGGAGAATCCCGAGTTGTCCCTCGCAACTAGGCAGGAGTCCTGACGTTACTGAACAAACACGTGTGTGGAAGGGCCACCCCCGTCGTAACTCGAGAATATACCCCAGGTTCCCGCCGCAACTCGAGAAAAGCCATGAGACTTCCCCCTCGCTGCGAGATGAGGCCAGATTCCCCTGCACTGCGTGAAGAGCAATTCCGTGCTGCACATCACACATGAAAGGAGCCTTGATTTCCTTGATGGCACTCCAGAGAAACCCCAAGAACACTGTTTCAAGGCTAGAGGGATCCTGAGGTCACTGTAGCCACAAGAAAGAACTCCGTGGACCAAAAATCAACTCGAGATGAGAGGTTAGTCCCTGGCTTCGAATCCAGAGGAATACCACCTTACCACAAGCACCTCAAGAGGAGGCTTCTCTCAGCTCTAGGTATGTGAGAGGGACCCTGAGTTTGCGGCGTCAAGTGGAATGGACACCGCGATGCCCTGGCTCGAAATAAGGCCGGATATCCATGCAGTGACTTGAATGCAGGCTTGTCTTGCATCTCCCAAGACGAAAGGATGTCTGAATCCCCTGTGGAGACCACAGAGAAAGATCTAGTTCCCCACCTCAACGCGACCGGAGGCCTCACATCCTTTGAAAACTCCAGAGGTACGCGGAGATCAGTGCCTCCAAAGGAGACGATGCCTGACTCCTCGTGAAACTTGATAGGAGTCCCAGGATTCCTGTGGCACGTGGAAAGACACACTTGGTCTCCCGCCTCAGCTGGAGAGGCGTCCCTATTGCCCTGCCAAGCCTCGAGGAGAATCCCGAATTGTCCGTCGCAACTAGGCAGGAGTCCTGCCGTCGCTGAACAAACACGTGGGTGGAAGGGCCATCCCCGTCGGAACTCGAGAATATACCCCAGGTTGTCGCCGCAACTCGAGAAAAACCATGAGACTTTCCCCTCGCTGCGAGATGAGGCCCGATTCCCCTGCACTGCGTGCAGAGCAATTCCGTGTTGTACATCACACATGAAAGGAGCCTTGATTCCTTGATGGCACTCCAGAGAAACCCCAAGAACACTGTTTCAAGGCTAGAGGGATCCCGAGGTCACTGTAGCAACACGAAAGAGCTCCGTGGACTAAAAATCAACTCGAGATGAGAGGTTAGTCCCTGGCTTCGACTCCAGAGGAATACCACCTTACCACAAGCACCTCAAGAGGAGGCTTCTCTCAGCTCTAGGTATGTGAGAGGGACCCTGAGTTTGCGGGCTCAAGTGGAATGGTCACTGTGATGCCCTGACTCGAAATAAGGCCGGATATGCCTGCAGTTCCTTGAATGCAGGCTCGTCTTGCATCTCCCAAGACGAAAGGATGTCTGAATCCCCTGTGGAGACCACAGAGAAAGACCTAGTTCCCCACCTCATCGTGACCAGAGTCCTCAAATCCTTTGAAAACTCCAGAGGTACGCGGAGATCAGTGCCTCCAAAGGAGACGATGCCTGACTCCTCGTGAAACTTGATAGGAGTCCCAGGATTCCTCTGGCACGTGGAAAGGGACACTTTGTCTCCCACCTCAGCTGGAGAGGCATCCCAATTGCCCTGCCAAGCCTCGAGGAGAATCCCGAGTAGTCCCTCGCAAATAGGCAGGAGTCCTGACGTCGCTGAACAAACACGTGTGAGGAAGGGCCATCCCCGTCGTAACTCGAAAATATACCCCAGGTTCCCGCCGCAACTCGAGAAAAACCATGAGACTTCCCCCTCACCGCGAGATGAGGCCCGATTCCCCTGCACTGCGTGCAGAGCAATTGCGTGTTGCACATCACACATGAAAGAAGCCTTGATTTCCTTGGTGGCACTCCAGAGAAACGCCAAGAACACTGTTTCAAGGCTAGCGGCATCCTGAGGTCACTGTAGCAACACGAAAGAGCTCCGTGGACCAAAAATCAACTCGAGATGAGAGGTTAGTCACTGGCTTCGACTCCAGAGGAATACCAACTTACCACAAGCACCTCAAGAGGAGGCTTCTCTCAGCTCTAGGTATGTGAGAGGGACCCTGAGTGTGCGGCCTCAAGTGGAATGGACACTGAGATGCCCTGACGGGAAATAAGGCCGGATGTCCCTGCAATGACTTGAATGCAGGCTCGTCTTGCATCTCCCAAGATGAAAGGATGTGTGAATCCCCTGTGGAGACCACAGAGAAAGACCTAGTTCCCCACCTCATCGCGACCGGAGGCCTCACATCCTTTGAAAACTCCAGAGGTACACGGAGATCAGTGCCTCCGAAGGAGACGATGCCTGACTCCTCGTGAAACTTGATAGGAGTCCCAGGATTCCTGTGGCACGTGGAAAGGGACCCTTGGTCTCCTGCCTCAGCTGGAGTGGCGTCCCAATTGCACTGCCAAGCCTCGAGGAGAATCCCGAGTTGTCCCTCGCAACTAGGCAGGAGTCCTGACGTCACTGAACAAACACGTGTGTGGAAGGGCCACCCCCGTCGTAACTCGAGAATATACCCCAGGTTCCCGCCGCAACTCGAGAAAAGCCATGAGACTTCCCCCTCGCTGCGAGATGAGGCCAGATTCCCCTGCACTGCGTGAAGAGCAATTCCGTGCTGCACATCACACATGAAAGGAGCCTTGATTTCCTTGATGGCACTCCAGAGAAACCCCAAGAACACTGTTTCAAGGCAAGAGGGATCCTCAGGTCACTGTAGCCACAAGAAAGAGCTCCGTGGACCAAAAATCAACTCGAGATGAGAGGTTAGTCCCTGGCTTCGACTCCAGAGGAATACCACCTTACCACAAGCACCTCAAGAGGAGGCTTCCCTCAGCTCTAGCTATGTGAGAGGGACCCTGAGTTTGCAGCCTCAAGTTGAATGGACACCGCGATGCCCTGACTCGAAATAAGGCCGGATATCCCTGCAGTGACTTGAATGCAGGCTCGTATTGCATCTCCCAAGACGAAAGGATGTCTGAATCCCCTGTGGAGACCACAGAGAAAGACCTAGTTCCACACCTCATGGCGACCGGAGGCCTCACATCCTTTGAAAACTCCAGAGGTACGCGGAGATCAGTGCCTCCAAAGGAGACGATGCCTGACTCCTCGTGAAACTTCTTAGGAGTCCCAGGATTCCTGTGGCACGTTGAAAGGGACCCTTGGTCTCCCGCCTCAGCTGGAGAGGCATCCCTATTGCCCTGCCAAGCCTCGAGGAGAATCCCGAGTTGTCCCTCGCAACTAGGCAGGAGTCCTGCCGTCGCTGAACAAACACGTGTGTGGAAGGGCCATCCCCGTCGGAACTCGAGAATATACCCCAGGTTGTCGCCGCAACTCGAGAAAAACCATGAGACTTCCCCCGCGCCGCGAGATGAGGCCCGATTCCCCTGCACTGCGTGCAGAGCAATTCCGTGTTGCACATCACACATGAAAGGAGCCTTGATTTCCTTGATGGCACTCCAGAGAAACCCCAAGAACACTGTTTCAAGGCTAGAGGGATCCTGAGGACACTGTACCAACACGAAAGAGCTCCGTGGACCAAAAATCAACTCGAGATGAGAGGTTAGTCCCTGGCTTCGACTCAAGAGGAAAACCACCTTACCACAAGCACCTCAAGAGGAGGCTTCTCTCAGCTCTAGGTATGTGAGAGGGACCCTGAGTTTGGGGCCTCAAGTGGAATGGACACTGCGATGCCCTGACGCGAAATAAGGCCGGATATCCCTGCAGTGACTTGAATGCAGGCTCGTCTTGCATCTCCCAAGAGGAAAGGATGTCTGAATCCCCTGTGGAGATCAGAGAAAAAGGCCGAGTTCCCCACCTCATTCCGACCGGAGGCCTCACATCGTTTGAAAACTCCAGAGGTACGCGGAGATCAGTGCCTCCAAAGGAGACGTTGTCTGACTCCTCGTGAAACGTGATAGGAGTTCCAGGATTCCTGTGGCACGTGGAAAGGGACCCTTGGTCTCCCACGTCAGCTGGAGAGGCATCCCAATTGCCCTGCCAAACCTCGAGGAGTATCCCGAGTTGTCCCTCGCAACTAGGCAGGAGTCCTGACGTCGCTGAACAGACACGTGTGTGGAAGGGCCATCACCATCGTAACTCGAGAATATACACCAGGTACCCGCCGTAACTCGAGAAAAACCATGAGACTTCCCCCTCGCCGCGAGATGAGGCCCGATTCCCCTGCACTGCATACAGAGCAATTCCGTGTTGCACATCACACATGAAAGGAGCACTGATTTCCTTGGTGGCACTCCAGAGAAACCCCAAGAACACTGTTTCAAGGCTAGAGGGATCCCGAGGTCACTGTAGCAACACGAAAGAGCTCCGTGGACCAAAAATCAACTCGAGATGAGAGGTTAGTCCCTGGCTTCGACTCCAGAGGAATACCACCTTACCACAAGCACCTCAAGAGGGGGCTTCTCTCAGCTCTAGGTATGTGAGAGGGACCCTGAGTTTGCGGGCTCAAGTGGAATGGACACTGTGATGCCCTGACTCGAAATAAGGCCGGATATGCCTGCAGTTCCTTGAATGCAGGCTCGTCTTGCATCTCCCAAGACGAAAGGATGTCTGAATCCCCTGTGGAGACCACAGAGAAAGACCTAGTTCCCCACCTCATCGTGACCAGAGTCCTCAAATCCTTTGAAAACTCCAGAGGTACGCGGAGATCAGTGCCTCCAAAGGAGACGATGCCTGACTCCTCGTGAAACTTGATAGGAGTCCCAGGATTCCTCTGCCACGTGGAAAGGGACACTTTGTCTCCCGCCTCAGCTGGAGAGGCATCCCAATTGCCCTGCCAAGCCTCGAGGAGAATCCCGAGTAGTCCCTCGCAAATAGGCAGGAGTCCTGACGTCGCTGAACAAACACGTGTGTGGAAGGGCCATCCCCGTCGTAACTCGAAAATATACCCCAGGTTCCCGCCCCAACTCGAGAAAAACCATGAGACTTCCCCCTCACCGCGAGATGAGGCCCGATTCCCCTGCACTGCGTGCAGAGCAATTGCGTGTTGCACATCACACATGAAAGGAGCCTTGATTTCCTTGGTGGCACTCCAGAGAAACGCCAAGAACACTGTTTCAAGGCTAGAGGCATCCTGAGGTCACTGTAGCAGCACGAAAGAGCTCCGTGGACCAAAAATCAACTCGAGATGAGAGGGTAGTCCCTGGCTTCGACTCCAGAGGAATACCACCTTACCACAAGCACCTCAAGAGGAGGCTTCTCTCAGCTCTAGGTATGTGAGAGGGATCCTGAGTGTGCGGCCTCAAGTGGAATGGACACTGCGATGCCCTGACGGGAAATAAGGCCGGATGTCCCTGCAGTGACTTGAATGCAGGCTCGTCTTGCATCTCCCAAGATGAAAGGATGTGTGAATCCCCTGTGGAGACCACAGAGAAAGACCTAGTTCCCCACCTCATCGCGACCGGAGGCCTCACATCCTTTGAAAACTCCAGAGGTACACGGAGATCAGTGCCTCCGAAGGAGACGATGCCTGACTCCTCGTGAAACTTGATAGGAGTCCCAGGATTCCTGTGGCACGTGGAAAGGGACCCTTGGTCTCCTGCCTCAGCTGGAGTGGCGTCCCAATTGCACTGCCAAGCCTCGAGGAGAATCCCGAGTTGTCCCTCGCAACTAGGCAGGAGTCCTGACGTTACTGAACAAACACGTGTGTGGAAGGGCCACCCCCGTCGTAACTCGAGAATATACCCCAGGTTCCCGCCGCAACTCGAGAAAAGCCATGAGACTTCCCCCTCGCTGCGAGATGAGGCCAGATTCCCCTGCACTGCGTGAAGAGCAATTCCGTGCTGCACATCACACATGAAAGGAGCCTTGATTTCCTTGATGGCACTCCAGAGAAACCCCAAGAACACTGTTTCAAGGCTAGAGGGATCCTGAGGTCACTGTAGCCACAAGAAAGAACTCCGTGGACCAAAAATCAACTCGAGATGAGAGGTTAGTCCCTGGCTTCGACTCCAGAGGAATACCACCTTACCACAAGCACCTCAAGAGGAGGCTTCTCTCAGCTCTAGGTATGTGAGAGGGACCCTGAGTTTGCGGCGTCAAGTGGAATGGACACCGCGATGCCCTGGCTCGAAATAAGGCCGGATATCCCTGCAGTGACTTGAATGCAGGCTCGTCTTGCATCTCCCAAGACGAAAGGATGTCTGAATCCCCTGTGGAGACCACAGAGAAAGATCTAGTTCCCCACCTCATTCCGACCGGAGGCCTCACATCGTTTGAAAACTCCAGAGGTACGCGGAGATCAGTGCCTCCAAAGGAGACGTTGTCTGACTCCTCGTGAAACTTGATAGGAGTTCCAGGATTCCTGTGGCACGTGGAAAGGGACCCTTGGTCTCCCACCTCAGCTGGAGAGGCATCCCAATTGCCCTGCCAAACCTCGAGGAGTATCCCGAGTTGTCCCTCGCAACTAGGCAGGAGTCCTGACGTCGCTGAACAGACACGTGTGTGGAAGGGCCATCACCATCGTAACTCGAGAATATACACCAGGTACCCGCCGCAACTCGAGAAAAACCATGAGACTTCCCCCTCGCCGCGAGATGAGGCCCGATTCCCCTGCACTGCATACAGAGCAATTCCGTGTTGCACATCACACATGAAAGGAGCACTGATTTCCTTGGTGGCACTCCAGAGAAACCCCAAGAACACTGTTTCAAGGCTAGAGGGATCCCGAGGTCACTGTAGCAACACGAAAGAGCTCCGTGGACCAAAAATCAACTCGAGATGAGAGGTTAGTCCCTGGCTTCGACTCCAGAGGAATACCACCTTACCACAAGCACCTCAAGAGGAGGCTTCTCTCAGCTCTAGGTATGTGAGAGGGACCCTGAGTTTGCGGGCTCAAGTGGAATGGACACTGTGATGCCCTGACTCGAAATAAGGCCGGATATGCCTGCAGTTCCTTGAATGCAGGCTCGTCTTGCATCTCCCAAGACGAAAGGATGTCTGAATCCCCTGTGGAGACCACAGAGAAAGACCTAGTTCCCCACCTCATCGTGACCAGAGTCCTCAAATCCTTTGAAAACTCCAGAGGTACGCGGAGATCAGTGCCTCCAAAGGAGACGATGCCTGACTCCTCGTGAAACTTGATAGGAGTCCCAGGATTCCTCTGGCACGTGGAAAGGGACACTTTGTCTCCCGCCTCAGCTGGAGAGGCATCCCAATTGTCCTGCCAAGCCTCGAGGAGAATCCCGAGTAGTCCCTCGCAAATAGGCAGGAGTCCTGACGTCGCTGAACAAACACGTGTGTGGAAGGGCCATCCCCGTCGTAACTCGAAAATATACCCCAGGTTCCCGCCGCAACTCGAGAAAAACCATGAGACTTCCCCCTCACCGCGAGATGAGGCCCGATTCCCCTGCACTGCGTGCAGAGCAATTGCGTGTTGCACATCACACATGAAAGGAGCCTTGATTTCCTTGGTGGCACTCCAGAGAAACGCCAAGAACACTGTTTCAAGGCTAGAGGCATCCTGAGGTCACTGTAGCAGCACGAAAGAGCTCCGTGGACCAAAAATCAACTCGAGATGAGAGGGTAGTCCCTGGCTTCGACTCCAGAGGAATACCACCTTACCACAAGCACCTCAAGAGGAGGCTTCTCTCAGCTCTAGGTATGTGAGAGGGATCCTGAGTGTGCGGCCTCAAGTGGAATGGACACTGCGATGCCCTGACGGGAAATAAGGCCGGATGTCCCTGCAGTGACTTGAATGCAGGCTCGTCTTGCATCTCCCAAGATGAAAGGATGTGTGAATCCCCTGTGGAGACCACAGAGAAAGACCTAGTTCCCCACCTCATCGCGACCGGAGGCCTCACATCCTTTGAAAACTCCAGAGGTACACGGAGATCAGTGCCTCCGAAGGAGACGATGCCTGACTCCTCGTGAAACTTGATAGGAGTCCCAGGATTCCTGTGGCACGTGGAAAGGGACCCTTGGTCTCCTGCCTCAGCTGGAGTGGCGTCCCAATTGCACTGCCAAGCCTCGAGGAGAATCCCGAGTTGTCCCTCGCAACTAGGCAGGAGTCCTGACGTTACTGAACAAACACGTGTGTGGAAGGGCCACCCCCGTCGTAACTCGAGAATATACCCCAGGTTCCCGCCGCAACTCGAGAAAAGCCATGAGACTTCCCCCTCGCTGCGAGATGAGGCCAGATTCCCCTGCACTGCGTGAAGAGCAATTCCGTGCTGCACATCACACATGAAAGGAGCCTTGATTTCCTTGATGGCACTCCAGAGAAACCCCAAGAACACTGTTTCAAGGCTAGAGGGATCCTGAGGTCACTGTAGCCACAAGAAAGAACTCCGTGGACCAAAAATCAACTCGAGATGAGAGGTTAGTCCCTGGCTTCGAATCCAGAGGAATACCACCTTACCACAAGCACCTCAAGAGGAGGCTTCTCTCAGCTCTAGGTATGTGAGAGGGACCCTGAGTTTGCGGCGTCAAGTGGAATGGACACCGCGATGCCCTGGCTCGAAATAAGGCCGGATATCCCTGCAGTGACTTGAATGCAGGCTCGTCTTGCATCTCCCAAGACGAAAGGATGTCTGAATCCCCTGTGGAGACCACAGAGAAAGATCTAGTTCCCCACCTCAACGCGACCGGAGGCCTCACATCCTTTGAAAACTCCAGAGGTACGCGGAGATCAGTGCCTCCAAAGGAGACGATGCCTGACTCCTCGTGAAACTTGATAGGAGTCCCAGGATTCCTGTGGCACGTGGAAAGACACACTTGGTCTCCCGCCTCAGCTGGAGAGGCGTCCCTATTGCCCTGCCAAGCCTCGAGGAGAATCCCGAATTGTCCGTCGCAACTAGGCAGGAGTCCTGCCGTCGCTGAACAAACACGTGGGTGGAAGGGCCATCCCCGTCGGAACTCGAGAATATACCCCAGGTTGTCGCCGCAACTCGAGAAAAACCATGAGACTTTCCCCTCGCTGCGAGATGAGGCCCGATTCCCCTGCACTGCGTGCAGAGCAATTCCGTGTTGTACATCACACATGAAAGGAGCCTTGATTCCTTGATGGCACTCCAGAGAAACCCCAAGAACACTGTTTCAAGGCTAGAGGGATCCCGAGGTCACTGTAGCAACACGAAAGAGCTCCGTGGACTAAAAATCAACTCGAGATGAGAGGTTAGTCCCTGGCTTCGACTCCAGAGGAATACCACCTTACCACAAGCACCTCAAGAGGAGGCTTCTCTCAGCTCTAGGTATGTGAGAGGGACCCTGAGTTTGCGGGCTCAAGTGGAATGGTCACTGTGATGCCCTGACTCGAAATAAGGCCGGATATGCCTGCAGTTCCTTGAATGCAGGCTCGTCTTGCATCTCCCAAGACGAAAGGATGTCTGAATCCCCTGTGGAGACCACAGAGAAAGACCTAGTTCCCCACCTCATCGTGACCAGAGTCCTCAAATCCTTTGAAAACTCCAGAGGTACGCGGAGATCAGTGCCTCCAAAGGAGACGATGCCTGACTCCTCGTGAAACTTGATAGGAGTCCCAGGATTCCTCTGGCACGTGGAAAGGGACACTTTGTCTCCCACCTCAGCTGGAGAGGCATCCCAATTGCCCTGCCAAGCCTCGAGGAGAATCCCGAGTAGTCCCTCGCAAATAGGCAGGAGTCCTGACGTCGCTGAACAAACACGTGTGTGGAAGGGCCATCCCCGTCGTAACTCGAAAATATACCCCAGGTTCCCGCCGCAACTCGAGAAAAACCATGAGACTTCCCCCTCACCGCGAGATGAGGCCCGATTCCCCTGCACTGCGTGCAGAGCAATTGCGTGTTGCACATCACACATGAAAGAAGCCTTGATTTCCTTGGTGGCACTCCAGAGAAACGCCAAGAACACTGTTTCAAGGCTAGAGGCATCCTGAGGTCACTGTAGCAACACGAAAGAGCTCCGTGGACCAAAAATCAACTCGAGATGAGAGGTTAGTCACTGGCTTCGACTCCAGAGGAATACCAACTTACCACAAGCACCTCAAGAGGAGGCTTCTCTCAGCTCTAGGTATGTGAGAGGGACCCTGAGTGTGCGGCCTCAAGTGGAATGGACACTGAGATGCCCTGACGGGAAATAAGGCCGGATGTCCCTGCAGTGACTTGAATGCAGGCTCGTCTTGCATCTCCCAAGATGAAAGGATGTCTGAATCCCCTGTGGAGACCACAGAGAAAGACCTAGTTCCCCACCTCATCGCGACCGGAGGCCTCACATCCTTTGAAAACTCCAGAGGTACACAGAGATCAGTGCCTCCGAAGGAGACGATGCCTGACTCCTCGTGAAACTTGATAGGAGTCCCAGGATTCCTGTGGCACGTGGAAAGGGACCCTTGGTCTCCTGCCTCAGCTGGAGTGGCGTCCCAATTGCACTGCCAAGCCTCGAGGAGAATCCCGAGTTGTCCCTCGCAACTAGGCAGGAGTCCTGACGTCACTGAACAAACACGTGTGTGGAAGGGCCACCCCCGTCGTAACTCGAGAATATACCCCAGGTTCCCGCCGCAACTCGAGAAAAGCCATGAGACTTCCCCCTCGCTGCGAGATGAGGCCAGATTCCCCTGCACTGCGTGCAGAGCAATTCCGTGCTGCACATCACACATGAAAGGAGCCTTGATTTCCTTGATGGCACTCCAGAGAAACCCCAAGAACACTGTTTCAAGGCAAGAGGGATCCTCAGGTCACTGTAGCCACAAGAAAGAGCTCCGTGGACCAAAAATCAACTCGAGATGAGAGGTTAGTCCCTGGCTTCGACTGCAGAGGAATACCACCTTACCACAAGCACCTCAAGAGGAGGCTTCCCTCAGCTCTAGCTATGTGAGAGGGACCCTGAGTTTGCAGCCTCAAGTTGAATGGACACCGCGATGCCCTGACTCGAAATAAGGCCGGATATCCCTGCAGTGACTTGAATGCAGGCTCGTATTGCATCTCCCGAGACGAAAGGATGTCTGAATCCCCTGTGGAGACCACAGAGAAAGACCTAGTTCCACACCTCATGGCGACCGGAGGCCTCACATCCTTTGAAAACTCCAGAGGTACGCGGAGATCAGTGCCTCCAAAGGAGACGATGCCTGACTCCTCGTGAAACTTCTTAGGAGTCCCAGGATTCCTGTGGCACGTTGAAAGGGACCCTTGGTCTCCCGCCTCAGCTGGAGAGGCGTCCCAATTGCCCTGCCAAGCCTCGAGGAGAATCCCGAGTTGTCCCTCGCAACTAGGCAGGAGTCCTGCCGTCGCTGAACAAACACGTGGGTGGAAGGGCCATCCCCGTCGGAACTCGAGAATATACCCCAGGTTGTCGCCGCAACTCGAGAAAAACCATGAGACTTCCCCCGCGCCGCGAGATGAGGCCCGATTCCCCTGCACTGCGTGCAGAGCAATTCCGTGTTGCACATCACACATGAAAGGAGCCTTGATTTCCTTGATGGCACTACACAGAAACCCCAAGAACACTGTTTCAAGGCTAGAGGGATCCTGAGGTCACTGTAGCAACACGAAAGAGCTCCGTGGACCAAGAATCAACTCGAGATGAGAGGTTAGTCCCTGGCTTCGACTCCAGAGGAATACCACCTTACGACAAGCACCTCAAGAGGAGGCTTCTCTCAGCTCTAGCTATGTGAGAGGGACCCTGAGTTTGCGGCCTCAAGTGGAATGGACACCGCGATGCCCTGACTCGAAATAAGGCCGAATATCCCTGCAGTGACTTGAATGCAGGCTCGTCTTGCATCTCCCAAGACGAAAGGATGTCTGCATCCCCTGTGGAGACCACAGAAAAAGACCTAGTTCCCCACCTCATCGCGACCGGAGGCCTCACATCCTTTGAAAACTCCAGAGGTACGCGGAGATCAGTGCCTCCAAAAAAAAGATGCCTGACTTCTAGTGAAACTTGATAGGAGTCCCAGGATTCCTGTGGCACGTGGAAAGGGAGCCTTGGTCTCCCGCCTCAGCTGGAGAGGCGTCCCAATTGCCCTGCCAAGCCTCGAGGAGAATCCCGAGTTGTCCCTCGCAACTAGGCAGGAGTCCTGACGTCGCTGAACAAACACGTGGGTGGAAGGGCCATCCCCGTCGTAACTCGAAAATATACCCCAGGTTCCCGCCCCAACTCGAGAAAAACCATGAGACTTCCCCCTCACCGCGAGATGAGGCCCGATTCCCCTGCACTGCGTGCAGAGCAATTGCGTGTTGCACATCACACATGAAAGAAGCCTTGATTTCCTTGGTGGCACTCCAGAGAAACGCCAAGAACACTGTTTCAAGGCTAGAGGCATCCTGAGGTCACTGTAGCAACACGAAAGAGCTCCGTGGACCAAAAATCAACTCGAGATGAGAGGTTAGTCACTGGCTTCGACTCCAGAGGAATACCACCTTACCACAAGCACCTCAAGAGGAGGCTTCTCTCAGCTCTAGTTATGTGAGAGGGACCCTGAGTGTGCGAAGTCAAGTGGAATGGACACTGCGATGCCCTGACGGGAAATAAGGCCGGATGTCCCTGCAGTGACTTGAATGCAGGCTCGTCTTGCATCTCCCAAGATGAAAGGATGTGTGAATCCCCTGTGGAGACCACAGAGAAAGACCTAGTTCCCCACCTCAGCGCGACCGGAGGCCTCACATCCTTTGAAAACTCCAGAGGTACGCGGAGATCAGTGCCTCCGAAGGAGACGATGCCTGACTCCTCGTGAAACTTGATAGGAGTCCCAGGATTCCTGTGGCACGTGGAAAGGGACCCTTGGTCTCCTGCCTCAGCTGGAGTGGCGTCCCAATTGCACTGCCAAGCCTCGAGGAGAATCCCGAGTTGTCCCTCGCAACTAGGCAGGAGTCCTGCCGTCGCTGAACAAACACGTGGGTGGAAGGGCCATCCCCGTCGTAACTCGAGAATATACCCCAGGTTCCCGCCGCAACTCGAGAAAAACCATGAGACTTCCCCCTCGCCGCGAGATGAGGCCCGATTCCCCTGCACTGCGTGCAGAGCAATTCTGTGTTGCACATCACACATGAAAGGAGCCTTGATTTCCTTGATGGCACTCCAGAGAAACCCCAAGAAAACTGTTTCAAGGCTAGAGGGATCCTGAGGACACTGTACCAACACGAAAGAGCTCCGTGGACCAAAAATCAACTCGAGATGAGAGGTTAGTCCCTGGCTTCGACTCAAGAGGAAAACCACCTTACCACAAGCACCTCAAGAGGAGGCTTCTCTCAGCTCTAGGTATGTGAGAGGGACCCTGAGTTTGGGGCCTCAAGTGGAATGGACACTGCGATGCCCTGACGCGAAATAAGGCCAGATATCCCTGCAGTGACTTGAATGCAGGCTCGTCTTGCATCTCCCAAGACGAAAGGATGTCTGAATCCCCTGTGGAGACCAAAGAGAAAGACCTAGTTCCCCACCTCAGGGCGACCGGAGGCCTCACATCCTTTGAAAACTCCAGAGGTACGCGGAGATCAGTGCCTCCAAAGGAGACGATGCCTGCCTCCTCGTGAAACTTGATAGGACTCCTAGGATTCCTGTGGCACGTGGAAAGGGACCCTTAGTCTCCCGCCTCAGCTGGAGAGGCGTCGCAATTGCCCTGCCAAGCCTCGAGGAGAATCCCGAGTTGTCCCTCGCGACTAGGCAGGAGTCCTGACGTCGCTGAACAAACACGTGTGTGAAAGGGCCATCCCCGTCGTAACTCGAGAATTTACCCCAGGTTCCCGCCGCAACTCGAGAAAAACCATGAGACTTCCCCCTCGCCGCGAGATGAGGCCCGATTCCCCTGCACTGCGTGCAGAGCAATTCCGTGTTGCACATCACACATGAAAGGAGGCTTGATTTCCTTGATGGCACTCCAGAGAAACCCCAAGAACACTGTTTCAAGGCTAGCGGGATCCTGAGGTCACTGTAGCAACACGAAAGAGCTCCGTGGACCAAAAATCAACTCGAGATGAGAGGTTAGTCCGTGGCTTCGACTCCAGAGGAATACCACCTTACCACAAGCACCTCAAGAGGAGGCTTCTCTCAGCTCTAGGTATGTGAGAGGGACCCTGAGTTTGCGGCCTCAAGTGGAATGGACACCGCGATGCCCTGACTCGAAATAAGGCCGGATATCCCTGCAGTGACTTGAATGCAGGCTCGTCTTGCATCTCCCAAGACGAAAGGATGTCTGAATCCCCTGTGGAGACCACAGAGAAAGATCTAGTTCCCCACCTCATCGCGACCGGAGGCCTCACATCCTTTGAAAACTCCAGAGGTACGCGGAGATCAGTGCCTCCAAAGGAGACGATGCCTGACTCCTCGTGAAACTTGATAGGAGTCCCAGGATTCCTCTGGCACGTGGAAAGGGACACTTTGTCTCCCGCCTCAGCTGGAGAGGCATCCCAATTGCCCTGCCAAGCCTCGAGGAGAATCCCGAGTAGTCCCTCGCAAATAGGCAGGAGTCCTGACGTCGCTGAACAAACACGTGTGTGGAAGGGCCATCCCCGTCGTAACTCGTAAATATACCCCAGGTTCCCGCCGCAACTCGAGAAAAACCATGAGACTTCCCCCTCACCGCGAGATGAGGCCCGATTCCCCTGCACTGCGTGCAGAGCAATTGCGTGTTGCACATCACACATGAAAGAAGCCTTGATTTCCTTGGTGGCACTCCAGAGAAACGCAAAGAACACTGTTTCAAGGCTAGAGGCATCCTGAGGTCACTGTAGCAACACAAAAGAGCTCCGTGGACCAAAAATCAACTCGAGATGAGAGGTTAGTCACTGGCTTCGACTCCAGAGGAATACCACCTTACCACAAGCACCTCAAGAGGAGGCTTCTCTCAGCTCTAGGTATGTGAGAGGGACCCTGAGTGTGCGGCCTCAAGTGGAATGGACACTGCGATGCCCTGACGGGAAATAAGGCCGGATGTCCCTGCAGTGACTTGAATGCAGGCTCGTCTTGCATCTCCCAAGATGAAAGGATGTGTGAATCCCCTGTGGAGACCACAGAGAAAGACCTAGTTCCCCACCTCATCGCGACCGGAGGCCTCACATCCTTTGAAAACTCCAGAGGTACACGGAGATCAGTGCCTCCGAAGGAGACGATGCCTGACTCCTCGTGAAACTTGATAGGAGTCCCAGGATTCCTGTGGCACGTGGAAAGGGACCCTTGGTCTCCTGCCTCAGCTGGAGAGGCGTCCCAATTGCACTGCCAAGCCTCGAGGAGAATCCCGAGTTTTCCCTCGCAACTAGGCAGGAGTCCTGACGTCACTGAACAAACACGTGTGTGGAAGGGCCACCCCCGTCGTAACTCGAGAATATACCCCAGGTTCCCGCCGCAACTCGAGAAAAGCCATGAGACTTCCCCCTCGCTGCGAGATGAGGCCAGATTCCCCTGCACTGCGTGAAGAGCAATTCCGTGCTGCACATCACACATGAAAGGAGCCTTGATTTCCTTGATGGCACTCCAGAGAAACCCCAAGAACACTGTTTCAAGGCTAGAGGGATCCTGAGGTCACTGTAGCCACAAGAAAGAGCTCCGTGGACCAAAAATCAACTCGAGATGAGAGGTTAGTCCCTGGCTTTGACTCCAGAGGAATACCACCTTACCACAAGCACCTCAAGAGGAGGCTTCTCTCAGCTCTAGGTATGTGAGAGGGACCCTGAGTTTGCGGCCTCAAGTGGAATGAACACCGCGATGCCCTGACTCGAAATAAGGCCGGATATCCCAGCAGTGACTTGAATGCAGGCTCGTCTTGCATCTCCCAAGACGAAAGGATGTCTGAATCCCCTGTGGAGACCACAGAGAAAGACCTAGTTCCCCACCTCATCGCGACCGGAGGCCTCACATCCTTTGATAAATCCAGAGGTACGCAGAGATCAGTGCCTCCAAAGGAGACGATGCCTGACTCCTCGTGAAACTTGATAGGAGTCCCAGGATTCCTGTGGCACGTGGAAAGGGACACTTGGTCTCCCGCCTCAGCTGGAGAGGCGTCCCAATTGCCCTGCCAAGCCTCGAGGAGAATCCCGAGTTGTCCCTCGCAACTAGGCAGGAGTCCTGACATCGCTGAACAAACACGTGTGTGGAAGGGCCAACCCTGTCATAACTCGAGAATACACCCCAGGTTCCCGCCGCAACTCGAGAAAAACCATGAGACTTCCCCCTCGCCGCGAGATGAGGCCCGATTCCCCTGCACTGTGTGCAGAGCATTTCCGTGTTGCACATCAAACATGAAAGGAGCCTTGATTTCCTTGATGGCCCTCCAGAGAAACCCCAAGAACACTGTTTCAAGGCTAGAGGGATCCTGAGGTCACTGTAGCAACACAAATGAGCTCCGTGGACCAAAAATCAACTCGAGATGAGAGTTAAGTCCCTGGCTTCGACTCCAGAGGAATACCACCTTACCACAAGTACCTCAAGAGGAGGCTTCTCTCAGCTCTAGGTATGTGAGAGGGACCCTGAGTTTGCGGCCTCAAGTGGAATGGGCACCGCGATGCCCTGACTCGAAATAAGGCCTGATATCCCTGCAGTGACTTGAATGCAGGCTCGTCTTACATCTCCCAAGATGAAAGGATGTCTGAATCCCCTGTGGAGACAACAGAGAAAGACCTAGTTCCCCACTTCATCGCGACCGGAAGCCTCACATCCTTTGAAAATTTCAGAGGTACGTGAAGATCAGTGCCTCCAAAGGAGACGATGCCTGACTCCTCGTGAAACTTGATAGGAGTCCCAGGATTCCTGTGGCACGTGGAAAGGAAACCTTTGTCTCCCGCCTCAGCTAGAGAGGCGTCCCAATTGCCCTGCCAAGCCTCGAGGAGAATCCCGAGTTGTCCCTCGCAACTAGGCAGGAGTCCTGACGTCGTTGAACAAACAGGTGGGTGGAAGGGCCATCCTCGTCGGAACTCGAGAATATACCCCAGGTTCCCGCCGCAACACGAGAAAAACCATGAGACTTCCCCCTCGCCGTGAGATGAGGCCCGATTCCCCTGCACTGCGTGCAGAGCAATTCCGTGTTGCACATCACACATGAAAGGAGCCTTGATTTCCTTGATGGCACTCCAGAGAAACCCCAAGAACACTGTTTCAAGGCTAGAGGGATGCTGAGGTCACTGTAGCAACACGAAAGAGCTCCGTGGACCAAAAATCAACCCGAGATGAGACGTTAGTCCCTAACTTCGACTCCAGAGGAATACCACCATACCACAAGCACCTCAAGAGGAGGCTTCTCGCAGCTTTAGGTATGTGAGAGGGACCCTGAGTTTGTGGCCTCAAGTGGAATGGACAAAGCGATGCCCTGACTCGAAATAAGGCCGGATATCCCTGCAGAGACTTCAATGCAGGCTCGTCTTGCATCTCCCAAGACGAAGGGATGTCTGAATCCCCTGTGGAGACCACAGAGAAAGACCTAGTTCCCCACCTCTTCGCGACTGGAGGCCTCACATCCTTTAAAAACTCCAGGGGTACGCAGAGATCAGTGCCTCCAAAGGAGATGATGCCTCACTCCTCGTGAAACTTCATAGGAGTCCCAGGATTCCTGTGGCACGTGGAAAGGGACCTTTGGGCTCCTGCCTCAGCTGGAGAGGCGTCCCAATTGCGCTGCCAAGCCTCGAGGAGAATCCCGAGTTGTCCCTCGCAACTAGGCAGGAGTCCTGATGTCGCTGAACAAACACGTTTGTGGACGGGCCATCCCCGTCGTAACTGGAGAATATACCCAAGGTTTCCGCCTTAACTCGAGAAAAACCATAACATTTCCCTCTCGCCGCGAGATGAGGCCCGATTCCCCTGCACTGCATGCAGAGCAATTCCGTGTTGCACATCACACATGAAAGGAGCCTTGATTTCTTGATGGCACTCCAGAGAAACCCCAAGAACACTGTTTCAAGGTTAGAGGATTCCTGAGGTCACTGTAGCAACACGAAAGTGCTCCGTGGATCAAAAATAAACTCGAGATGAGAGGTTAGTCACTAGCTTCGACTCCAGAGGAATACCACCTTACCACAAACACCTCAACAGGAGGCTTCTCTCAGCTCTAGGTATGTGAGAGGTACCCAGAGTTTGTGGCCTCAAGTGGAATGGACACCGCGATGCCCTGACTCGAACTAAGGCCGAATATCCCTGCAGTGACTTGAATGCAGGCTCGTCTTGCATCTCCCAAGTCGAAAGGATGTCTGAATCCCCTGTGGAGATCAGAGAAAAAGGCCGAGTTCCCCACCTCATTCCGACCGGAGGCCTCACATCGTTTGAAAACTCCAGAGGTACGCGGAGATCAGTGCCTCCAAAGGAGACGTTGTCTGACTCCTCGTGAAACTTGATAGGAGTTCCAGGATTCCTGTGGCACGTGGAAAGGGACCCTTGGTCTCCCACCTCAGCTGGAGAGGCATCCCAATTGCCCTGCCAAACCTCGAGGAGTATCCCGAGTTGTCCCTCGCAACTAGGCAGGAGTCCTGACGTCACTGAACAGACACGTGTGTGGAAGGGCCATCACCATCGTAACTCGAGAATATACACCAGGTACCCGCCGCAACTCGAGAAAAACCATGAGACTTCCCCCTCGCCGCGAGATGAGGCCCTATTCCCCTGCACTGCATACAGAGCAATTCCGTGTTGCACATCACACATGAAAGGAGCATTGATTTCCTTGGTGGCACTCCAGAGAAACCCCAAGAACACTGTTTCAAGGCTAGAGGGATCCCGAGGTCACTGTAGCAACACGAAAGAGCTCCGTGGACCAAAAATCTACTCGAGATGAGAGGTTAGTCCCTGGCTTCGACTCCAGAGGAATACCACCTTACCACAAGCACCTCAAGAGGAGGCTTCTCTCAGCTCTAGGTATGTGAGAGGGACCCTGAGTTTGCGGGCTCAATTGGAATGGACACTGTGATGCCCTGACTCGAAATAAGGCCGGATATCCCTGCAGTTCCTTGAATGCAGGCTCGTCTTGCATCTCCCAAGACGAAAGGATGTCTGAATCCCCTGTGGAGACCACAGAGAAAGACCTAGTTCCCCACCTCATCGTGACCAGAGTCCTCAAATCCTTTGAAAACTCCAGAGGTACGAGGAGATCAGTGCCTCCAAAGGAGACGATGCCTGACTCCTCGTGAAACTTGATAGGAGTCCCAGGATTCCTCTGGCACGTGGAAAGGGACACTTTGTCTCCCGCCTCAGCTGGAGAGGCATCCCAATTGCCCTGCCAAGCCTCGAGGAGAATCCCGAGTAGTCCCTCGCAAATAGGCAGGAGTCCTGACGTCGCTGAACAAACACGTGTGTGGAAGGGCCATCCCCGTCGTAACTCGAACATATACCCCAGGTTCCCGCCGCAACTCGAGAAAAACCATGAGACTTCCCCCTCACCGCGAGATGAGGCCCGATTCCCCTGCACTGCGTGCAGAGCAATTGCGTGTTGCACATCACACATGAAAGAAGCCTTGATTTCCTTGGTGGCACTCCAGAGAAACGCCAAGAACACTGTTTCATGGCTAGAGGCATCCTGAGGTCACTGTAGCAGCACGAAAGAGCTCCGAGGACCAAAAATCAACTCGAGATGAGAGGTTAGTCACTGGCTTCGACTCCAGAGGAATACCACCTTACCACAAGCTCCTCAAGAGGAGGCTTCTCTCAGCTCTAGGTATGTGAGAGGGATCCTGAGTGTGCGGCCTCAAGTGGAATGGACACTGCGATGCCCTGACGGGAAATAAGGCCGGATGTCCCTGCAGTGACTTGAATGCAGGCTCGTCTTGCATCTCCCAAGATGAAAGGATGTGTGAATCCCCTGTGGAGACCACAGAGAAAGACCTAGTTCCCCACCTCATCGCGACCGGAGGCCTCACATCCTTTGAAAACTCCAGAGGTACACGGAGATCAGTGCCTCCGAAGGAGACGATGCCTGACTCCTCGTGAAACTTGATAGGAGTCCCAGGATTCCTGTGGCACGTGGAAAGGGACCCTTGGTCTCCTGCCTCAGCTGGAGTGGCATCCCAATTGCACTGCCAAGCCTCGAGGAGAATCCCGAGTTTTCCCTCGCAACTAGGCAGGAGTCCTGACGTCACTGAACAAACACGTGTGTGGAAGGGCCACCCCCGTCGTAACTCGAGAATATACCCCAGCTTCCCGCCGCAACTCGAGAAAAGCCATGAGACTTCCCCCTCGCTGCGAGATGAGGCCAGATTCCCCTGCACTGCGTGAAGAGCAATTCCGTGCTGCACATCACACATGAAAGGAGCCTTGATTTCCTTGAAGGCACTCCAGAGAAACCCCAAGAACACTGTTTCAAGGCTAGAGGGATCCTGAGGTCACTGTAGCCACAAGAAAGAGCTCCGTGGACCAAAAATCAACTCGAGATGAGAGGTTAGTCCCTGGCTTCGACTCCAGAGGAATACCACCTTACCACAAGCACCTCAAGAGGAGGCTTCTCTCAGCTCTAGGTATGTGAGAGGGACCCTGAGTTTGCGGCGTCAAGTGGAATGGACACCGCGATGCCCTGGCTCGAAATAAGGCCGGATATCCCTGCAGTGACTTGAATGCAGGCTCGTCTTGCATCTCCCAAGATGAAAGGATGTCTGAATCCCCTGTGGAGACCACAGAGAAAGATCTAGTTCCCCACCTCATCGCGACCGGAGGCCTCACATCCTTTGAAAACTCCAGAGGTACGCGGAGATCAGTGCCTCCAAAGGAGACGATGCCTGACTCCTCGTGAAACTTGATAGGAGTCCCAGGATTCCTGTGGCACGTGGAAAGAGACCCTTGGTCTCCCGCCTCAGCTGGAGAGGCGTCCCTATTGCCCTGCCAAGCCTCGAGGAGAATCCCGAGTTTTCCCTCGCAACTAGGCAGGAGTCCTGCCGTCGCTGAACAAACACGTGGGTGGAAGGGCCATCCCCGTCGGAACTCGAGAATATACCCCAGGTTGTCGCCGCAACTCGAGAAAAACCATGAGACTTTCCCCTCGCCGCGAGATGAGGCCCGATTCCCCTGCACTGCGTGCAGAGCAATTCCGTGTTGTACATCACACATGAAAGGAGCCTTGATTTCCTTGATGGCACTCCAGAGAAACCCCAAGAACACTGTTTCAAGGCTAGAGGGATCCCGAAGTCACTGTAGCAACACGAAAGAGCTCCGTGGACCAAGAATCAACTCGAGATGAGAGGTTAGTCCCTGGCTTCGACTCCAGAGGAATACCACCTTACCACAAGCACCTCAAGAGGAGGCTTCTCTCAGCTCTAGGTATGTGAGAGGGACCCTGAGTTTGCGGCCTCAAGTGGAATGGACACCGCCATGCCCTGACTCGAAATAAGGCCAAATATCCCTGCAGTGACTTGAATGCAGGCTCGTCTTGCATCTCCCAAGACGAAAGGATGTCTGCATCCCCTGTGGAGACCACAGAGAAAGACCTAGTTCCCCACCTCATCGTGACCAGAGTCCTCAAATCCTTTGAAAACTCCAGAGGTACGCGGAGATCAGTGCCTCCAAAGGAGACGATGCCTGACTCCTCGTGAAACTTGATAGGAGTCCCAGGATTCCTCTGGCACGTGGAAAGGGACACTTTGTCTCCCGCCTCAGCTGGAGAGGCGTCCCAATTGCCCTGCCAAGCCTCGAGGAGAATCCCGAGTAGACCCTCGCAAATAGGCAGGAGTCCTGACGTCGCTGAACAAACACGTGTGTGGAAGGGCCATCCCCGTCGTAACTCGAAAATATACCCCAGGTTCCCGCCGCAACTCGAGAAAAACCATGAGACTTCCCCCTCACCGCGAGATGAGGCCCGATTCCCCTGCACTGCGTGCAGAGCAATTGCGTGTTGCACATCACACATGAAAGGAGCCTTGATTTCCTTGGTGGCACTCCAGAGAAACGCCAAGAACACTGTTTCAAGGCTAGAGGCATCCTGAGGTCACTGTAGCAGCACGAAAGAGCTCCGTGGACCAAAAATCAACTCGAGATGAGAGGGTAGTCCCTGGCTTCGACTCCAGAGGAATACCACCTTACCACAAGCACCTCAAGAGGAGGCTTCTCTCAGCTCTAGGTATGGAGAGGGATCCTGAGTGTGCGGCCTCAAGTGGAATGGACACTGCGATGCCCTGACTCGAAATAAGGCCGGATGTCCCTGCAGTGACTTGAATGCAGGCTCGTCTTGCATCTCCCAAGATGAAAGGATGTGTGAATCCCCTGTGGAGACCACAGAGAAAGACCTAGTTCCACACCTCATCGCGACCGGAGGCCTCACATCCTTTGAAAACTCCAGAGGTACACGGAGATCAGTGCCTCCGAAGGAGACGATGCCTGACTCCTTCTGAAACTTGATAGGAGTCCCAGGATTCCTGTGGCACGTGGAAAGGGACCCTTGGTCTCCTGCCTCAGCTGGAGTGGCGTCCCAATTGCACTGCCAAGCCTCGAGGAGAATCCCGAGTTGTCCCTCGCAACTAGGCAGGAGTCCTGACGTCACTGAACAAACACGTGTGTGGAAGGGCCACCCCCGTCGTAACTCGAGAATATACCCCAGGTTCCCGCCGCAACTCGAGAAAAGCCATGAGACTTCCCCCTCGCTGCGAGATGAGGCCAGATTCCCCTGCACTGCGTGAAGAGCAATTCCGTGCTGCACATCACACATGAAAGGAGCCTTGATTTCCTTGATGGCACTCCAGAGAAACCCCAAGAACACTGTTTCAAGGCTAGAGGGATCCTGAGGTCACTGTAGCCACAAGAAAGAGCTCCGTGGACCAAAAATCAACTCGATATGAGAGGTTGGTCGCTGGCTTCGACTCCAGAGGAATACCACCTTACCACAAGCACCTCAAGAGGAGGCTTCCCTCAGCTCTAGCTATGTGATAGGGACCCTGAGTTTGAAGCCTCAAGTTGAATGGACACCGCGATGCCCTGACTCGAAATAAGGCCGGATATCCCTGCAGTGACTTGAATGCAGGCTCGTATTGCATCTCCCAAGACTAAAGGATGTCTGAATCCCCTGTGGAGACCACAGAGAAAGACCTAGTTCCACACCTCATGGCGACCGGAGGCCTCACATCCTTTGAAAACTCCAGAGGTACGCGGAGATCAGTGACTCCAAAGGAGACGATGCCTGACTCCTCGTGAAACTTCTTAGGAGTCCCAGGATTCCTGTGGCACGTTGAAAGGGACCCTTGGTCTCCCGCCTCAGCTGGAGAGGCATCCCTATTGCCCTGCCAAGCCTCGAGGAGAATCCCGAGTTTTCCCTCGCAACTAGGCAGGAGTCCTGCCGTCGCTGAACAAACACGTGTGTGGAAGGGCCATCCCCGTCGGAACTCGAGAATATACCCCAGGTTGTCGCCGCAACTCGAGAAAAACCATGAGACTTCCCCCGCGCCGCGAGATGAGGCCCGATTCCCCTGCACTGCGTGCAGAGCAATTCCGTGTTGCACATCACACATGAAAGGAGCCTTGATTTCCTTGATGGCACTACAGAGAAACCCCAAGAACACTGTTTTAAGGCTAGAGGGATCCTGAGGTCACTGTAGCAACACGAAAGAGCTCCGTGGACCAAGAATCAACTCGAGATGAGAGGTTAGTCCCTGGCTTCGACTCCAGAGGAATACCACCTTATGACAAGCACCTCAAGAGGAGGCTTCTCTCAGCTCTAGGTATGTGAGAGGGACCCTGAGTTTGCGGCCTCAAGTGGAATGGACACCGCGATGCCCTGACTCGAAATAAGGCCGAATATCCCTGCAGTGACTTGAATGCAGGCTCGTCTTGCATCTCCCAAGACGAAAGGATGTCTGCATCCCCTGTGGAGACCACAGAAAAAGACCTAGGTCCCCACCTCATCGCGACCGGAGGCCTCACATCCTTTGAAAACTCCAGAGGTACGCGGAGATCAGTGCCTCCAAAAAAACGATGCCTGACTTCTAGTGAAACTTGATAGGAGTCCCAGGATTCCTGTGGCACGTGGAATGGGACCCTTGGTCTCCCGCCTCAGCTGGAGAGGCGTCCCAATTGCCCTGCCAAGCCTCGAGGAGAATACCGATTTGTCCCTCGCAACTAGGCAGGAGTCCTGACGTCGCTGAACAAACACGTGGGTGGAAGGGCCATCCCCGTCGTAACTCGAGAATATACCCCAGGTTCCCGCCGCAACTCGAGAAAAACCATGAGACTTCCCCCTCACCGCGAGATGAGGCCCGATTCCCCTGCACTGCGTGCAGAGCAATTGCGTGTTGCACATCACACATGAAAGAAGCCTTGATTTCCTTGGTGGCACTCCAGAGAAACACCAAGAACACTGTTTCAAGGCTAGAGGCATCCTGAGGTCACTGTAGCAACACGAAAGAGCTCCGTGGACCAAAAATCAACTCGAGATGAGAGGTTAGTCACTGGCTTCGACTCCAGAGGAATACCACCTTACCACAAGCACCTCAAGAGGAGGCTTCTCTCAGCTCTAGTTATTTGAGAGGGACCCTGAGTGTGCGACGTCAAGTGGAATGGACACTGCGATGCCCTGACGGGAAATAAGGCCGGATGTCCCTGCAGTGACTTGAATGCAGGCTCGTCTTGCATCTCCCAAGATGAAAGGATGTGTGAATCCCCTGTGGAGACCACAGAGAAAGACCTAGTTCCCCACCTCATCGCGACCGGAGGCCTCACATCCTTTGAAAACTCCAGAGGTACGCGGAGATCAGTGCCTCCGAAGGAGACGATGCCTGACTCCTCGTGAAACTTGATAGGAGTCCCAGGATTCCTGTGGCACGTGGAAAGGGACCCTTGGTCTCCTGCCTCAGCTGGAGTGGCGTCCCAATTGCACTGCCAAGCCTCGAGGAGAATCCCGAGTTGTCCCTCGCAACTAGGCAGGAGTCCTGCCGTCGCTGAACAAACACGTGGGTGGAAGGGCCATCCCCGTCGTAACTCGAGAATATACCCCAGGTTCCCGCCGCAACTCGAGAAAAACCATGAGACTTCCCCCTCGCCGCGAGATGAGGCCCGATTCCCCTGCACTGCGTGCAGAGCAATTTCGTGTTGCACATCACACATGAAAGGAGCCTTGATTTCCTTGATGGCACTCCAGAGAAACCCCAAGAACACTGTTTCAAGGCTAGAGGGATCCTGAGGACACTGTACCAACACGAAAGAGCTCCGTGGACCAAAAATCAACTCGAGATGAGAGGTTAGTCCCTGGCTTCGACTCAAGAGGAAAACCACCTTACCACAAGCACCTCAAGAGGAGGCTTCTCTCAGCTCTAGGTATGTGAGAGGGACCCTGAGTTTGGGGCCTCAAGTGGAATGGACACTGCGATGCCCTGACGCGAAATAAGGCCGGATATCCCTGCAGTGACTTGAATGCAGGCTCGTCTTGCATCTCCCAAGACGAAAGGATGTCTGAATCCCCTGTGTAGACCACAGAGAAAGACCTAGTTCCCCACCTCAGGGCGACCGGAGGCCTCACATCCTTTGAAAACTCCAGAGCTACGCGGAGATCAGTGCCTCCAAAGCAGACGATGCCTGCCTCCTCGTGAAACTTGATAGGACTCCTAGGATTCCTGTGGCACGTGGAAAGGGACACTTGGTCTCCCGCCTCAGCTGGAGAGGCGTCGCAATTGCCCTGCCAAGCCTCGAGGAGAATCCCGAGTTGTCCCTCGCGACTAGGCAGGAGTCCTGACGTCGCTGAACAAACACGTGTGTGAAAGGGCCATCCCCGTCGTAACTCGAGAATTTACCCCAGGTTCCCGCCGCAACTCGAGAAAAACCATGACACTTCCCCCTCGCCGCAAGATCAGGCCCGATTCCCCTGCACTGCGTGCAGAGCAATTCCGTGTTGCACATCACACATGAAAGGAGCCTTGATTTCCTTGATGGCACTGCAGAGAAACCCAAAGAACACTGTTTCAAGGCTAGAGGGATCCTGAGGTCACTGTACCCACAGGAAAGAGCTCCGTGGACCAAAAATCAACTCGAGATGAGAGGTTAGTCCCTGGCTTCGACTCCACAGGAATACCAACTTACCACAAGCACCTCAAGAGGAGGCTTCTCTCAGCTCTAGGTATGTGAGAGGGACCCTGAGTTTGCGGCCTCAAGTGGAATAAACACCGCGATGCCCTGACTCGAAATAAGGCCGGATATCCCTGCAGTGCCTTGAATGCAGGCTCGTCTTGCATCTCCCAAGACGAAAGGATGTCTGAATCCCCTGTGGAGACCACAGAGAAAGACCTAGTTCCCCACCTCATCGCGACCGGAGGCCTCACGTCCCTTGAAAACTCCAGAGGTACGCGGAGATCAGTGCCTCCAAAGGAGACGATGCCTGACTCCTCGTGAAACTTGATAGGAGTTCCAGGATTCCTGTGGCACGCGGAAATGGACCCTTGGTCTCCCGCCTCAGCTGGAGAGGCGTTCCAATTGCCCTGCCAAGCCTTGAGGAGAATCCCGAGTTGTCCCTCGCAACTAGGCAGGAGTCCTGACGTCGCTGAACAAACACGTGGGTGGAAGGGCCATCCCCGTCGTAACTCGAGAATATACCCCAGGTTCCCGCCGCAACTCGAGAAAAACCATGAGACTTCCCCCTCACCGCGAGATGAGGTCCGATTCCCCTGCACTGCGTGCAGAGCAATTGCGTGTTGCACATCACACATGAAAGAAGCCTTGATTTCCTTGGTGGCACTCCAGAGAAACACCAAGAACACTCTTTCAAGGCTAGAGGCATCCTGAGGTCACTGTAGCAACACGAAAGAGCTCCGTGGACCAAAAATCAACTCGAGATGAGAGGTTAGTCACTGGCTTCGACTCCAGAGGAATACCACCTTACCACAAGCACCTCAAGAGGAGGCTTCTCTCAGCTCTAGTTATTTGAGAGGACCCTGAGTGTGCGACGTCAAGTGGAATGGACACTGCGATGCCCTGACGGGAAATAAGGCCGGATGTCCCTGCAGTGACTTGAATGCAGGCTCGTCTTGCATCTCCCAAGATGAAAGGATGTGTGAATCCCCTGTGGAGACCACAGAGAAAGACCTAGTTCCCCACCTCATCGCGACCGGAGGCCTCACATCCTTTGAAAACTCCAGAGGTACGCGGAGATCAGTGCCTCCAAAGGAGACGATGCCTGACTCCTCGTGAAACTTGATAGGAGTCCCAGGATTCCTGTGGCACGTGGAAAGAGACCCTTGGTCTCCCGCCTCAGCTGGAGAGGCGTCCCTATTGCCCTGCCAAGCCTCGAGGAGAATCCCGAGTTTTCCCTCGCAACTAGGCAGGAGTCCTGCCGTCGCTGAACAAACACGTGGGTGGAAGGGCCATCCCCGTCGGAACTCGAGAATATACCCCAGGTTGTCGCCGCAACTCGAGAAAAACCATGAGACTTTCCCCTCGCCGCGAGATGAGGCCCGATTCCCCTGCACTGCGTGCAGAGCAATTCCGTGTTGTACATCACACATGAAAGGAGCCTTGATTTCCTTGATGGCACTCCAGAGAAACCCCAAGAACACTGTTTCAAGGCTAGAGGGATCCCGAAGTCACTGTAGCAACACGAAAGAGCTCCGTGGACCAAGAATCAACTCGAGATGAGAGGTTAGTCCCTGGCTTCGACTCCAGAGGAATACCACCTTACCACAAGCACCTCAAGAGGAGGCTTCTCTCAGCTCTAGGTATGTGAGAGGGACCCTGAGTTTGCGGCCTCAAGTGGAATGGACACCGCCATGCCCTGACTCGAAATAAGGCCGAATATCCCTGCAGTGACTTGAATGCAGGCTCGTCTTGCATCTCCCAAGACGAAAGGATGTCTGCATCCCCTGTGGAGACCACAGAGAAAGACCTAGTTCCCCACCTCATCGTGACCAGAGTCCTCAAATCCTTTGAAAACTCCAGAGGTACGCGGAGATCAGTGCCTCCAAAGGAGACGATGCCTGACTCCTCGTGAAACTTGATAGGAGTCCCAGGATTCCTCTGGCACGTGGAAAGGGACACTTTGTCTCCCGCCTCAGCTGGAGAGGCGTCCCAATTGCCCTGCCAAGCCTCGAGGAGAATCCCGAGTAGACCCTCGCAAATAGGCAGGAGTCCTGACGTCGCTGAACAAACACGTGTGTGGAAGGGCCATCCCCGTCGTAACTCGAAAATATACCCCAGGTTCCCGCCGCAACTCGAGAAAAACCATGAGACTTCCCCCTCACCGCGAGATGAGGCCCGATTCCCCTGCACTGCGTGCAGAGCAATTGCGTGTTGCACATCACACATGAAAGAAGCCTTGATTTCCTTGGTGGCACTCCAGAGAAACGCCAAGAACACTGTTTCAAGGCTAGAGGCATCCTGAGGTCACTGTAGCAGCACGAAAGAGCTCCGTGGACCAAAAATCAACTCGAGATGAGAGGGTAGTCCCTGGCTTCGACTCCAGAGGAATACCACCTTACCACAAGCACCTCAAGAGGAGGCTTCTCTCAGCTCTAGGTATGGAGAGGGATCCTGAGTGTGCGGCCTCAAGTGGAATGGACACTGCGATGCCCTGACGGGAAATAAGGCCGGATGTCCCTGCAGTGACTTGAATGCAGGCTCGTCTTGCATCTCCCAAGATGAAAGGATGTGTGAATCCCCTGTGGAGACCATAGAGAAAGACCTAGTTCCACACCTCATCGCGACCGGAGGCCTCACATCCTTTGAAAACTCCAGAGGTACACGGAGATCAGTGCCTCCGAAGGAGACGATGCCTGACTCCTCGTGAAACTTGATAGGAGTCCCAGGATTCCTGTGGCACGTGGAAAGGGACCCTTGGTCTCCTGCCTCAGCTGGAGTGGCGTCCCAATTGCACTGCCAAGCCTCGAGGAGAATCCCGAGTTGTCCCTCGCAACTAGGCAGGAGTCCTGACGTCACTGAACAAACACGTGTGTGGAAGGGCCACCCCCGTCGTAACTCGAGAATATACCCCAGGTTCCCGCCGCAACTCGAGAAAAGCCATGAGACTTCCCCCTCGCTGCGAGATGAGGCCAGATTCCCCTGCACTGCGTGAAGAGCAATTCCGTGCTGCACATCACACATGAAAGGAGCCTTGATTTCCTTGATGGCACTCCAGAGAAACCCCAAGAACACTGTTTCAAGGCTAGAGGGATCCTGAGGTCACTGTAGCCACAAGAAAGAGCTCCGTGGACCAAAAATCAACTCGAGATGAGAGGTTAGTCCCTGGCTTCGAATCCAGAGGAATACCACCTTACCACAAGCACCTCAAGAGGAGGCTTCTCTCAGCTCTAGGTATGTGAGAGGGACCCTGAGTTTGCGGCGTCAAGTGGAATGGACACCGCGATGCCCTGGCTCGAAATAAGGTCGGATATCCCTGCAGTGACTTGAATGCAGGCTCGTCTTGCATCTCCCAAGACGAAAGGATGTCTGAATCCCCTGTGGAGACCAAAGAGAAAGATCTAGTTCCCCACCTCATCGCGACCGGAGGCCTCACATCCTTTGAAAACTCCAGAGGTACGCGGAGATCAGTGCCTCCAAAGGAGACGATGCCTGACTCCTCGTGAAACTTGATAGGAGTCCCAGGATTCCTGTGGCACGTGGAAAGAGACCCTTGGTCTCCCGCCTCAGCTGGAGAGGCGTCCCTATTGCCCTGCCAAGCCTCGAGGAGAATCCCGAGTTTTCCCTCGCAACTAGGCAGGAGTCCTGCCGTCGCTGAACAAACACGTGGGTGGAAGGGCCATCCCCGTCGGAACTCGAGAATATACCCCAGGTTGTCGCCGCAACTCGAGAAAAACCATGAGACTTTCCCCTCGCCGCGAGATGAGGCCCGATTCCCCTGCACTGCGTGCAGAGCAATTCCGTGTTGTACATCACACATGAAAGGAGCCTTGATTTCCTTGATGGCACTCCAGAGAAACCCCAAGAACACTGTTTCAAGGCTAGAGGGATCCCGAGGTCACTGTAGCAACACGAAAGAGCTCCGTGGACTAAAAATCAACTCGAGATGAGAGGTTAGTCCCTGGCTTCGACTCCAGAGGAATACCACCTTACCACAACCACCTCAAGAGGAGGCTTCTCTCAGCTCTAGGTATGTGAGAGGGACCCTGAGTTTGCGGGCTCAAGTGGAATGGACACTGTGATGCCCTGACTCGAAATAAGGCCGGATATGCCTGCAGTTCCTTGAATGCAGGCTCGTCTTGCATCTCCCAAGACGAAAGGATGTCTGAATCCCCTGTGGAGACCACAGAGAAAGACCTAGTTCCCCACCTCATCGTGACCAGAGTCCTCAAATCCTTTGAAAACTCCAGAGGTACGCGGAGATCAGTGCCTCCAAAAGAGACGATGCCTGACTCCTCGTGAAACTTGATAGGAGTCCCAGGATTCCTCTGGCACGTGGAAAGGGACACTTTGTCTCCCGCCTCAGCTGGAGAGGCATCCCAATTGCCCTGCCAAGCCTCGAGGAGAATCCCGAGTAGTCCCTCGCAAATAGGCAGGAGTCCTGACGTCGCTGAACAAACACGTGTGTGGAAGGGCCATCCCCGTCGTAACTCGAAAATATACCCCAGGTTCCCGCCGCAACTCGAGAAAAACCATGAGACTTCCCCCTCACCGCGAGATGAGGCCCGATTCCCCTGCACTGCGTGCAGAGCAATTGCGTGTTGCTAATCACACATGAAAGAAGCCTTGATTTCCTTGGTGGCACTCCAGAGAAACGCCAAGAACACTGTTTCAAGGCTAGAGGCATCCTGAGGTCACTGTAGCAACACGAAAGAGCTCCGTGGACCAAAAATCAACTCGAGATGAGAGGTTAGTCACTGGCTTCGACTCCAGAGGAATACCACCTTACCACAAGCACCTCAAGAGGAGGCTTCTCTCAGCTCTAGGTATGTGAGAGGGACCCTGAGTGTGCGGCCTCAAGTGGAATGGACACTGAGATGCCCTAACGGGAAATAAGGCCGGATGTCCCTGCAGTGACTTGAATGCAGGCTCGTCTTGCATCTCCCAAGATGAAAGGATGTGTGAATCCCCTGTGGAGACCACAGAGAAAGACCTAGTTCCCCACCTCATCGCGACCGGAGGCCTCACATCCTTTGAAAACTCCAGAGGTACACGGAGATCAGTGCCTCCGAAGGAGACGATGCCTGACTCCTCGTGAAACTTGATAGGAGTCCCAGGATTCCTGTGGCACGTGGAAAGGGACCCTTGGTCTCCTGCCTCAGCTGGAGTGGCGTCCCAATTGCACTGCCAAGCCTCGAGGAGAATCCCGAGTTGCCCCTCGCAACTAGGCAGGAGTCCTGACGTCACTGAACAAACACGTGTGTGGAAGGGCCACCCCCGTCGTAACTCGAGAATATACCCCAGGTTCCCGCCGCAACTCGAGAAAAGCCATGAGACTTCCCCCTCGCTGCGAGATGAGGCCAGATTCCCCTGCACTGCGTGAAGAGCAATTCCGTGCTGCACATCACACATGAAAGGAGCCTTGATTTCCTTGATGGCACTCCAGAGAAACCCCAAGAACACTGTTTCAAGGCTAGAGGGATCCCGAGGTCACTGTAGCAACACGAAAGAACTCCGTGGACTAAAAATCAACTCGAGATGAGAGGTTGGTCGCTGGCTTCGACTCCAGAGGAATACCACCTTACCACAAGCACCTCAAGAGGAGGCTTCCCTCAGCTCTAGCTATGTGATAGGGACCCTGAGTTTGAAGCCTCAAGTTGAATGGACACCGCGATGCCCTGACTCGAAATAAGGCCGGATATCCCTGCAGTGACTTGAATGCAGGCTCGTATTGCATCTCCCAAGACGAAAGGATGTCTGAATCCCCTGTGGAGACCACAGAGAAAGACCTAGTTCCACACCTCATGGCGACCGGAGGCCTCACATCCTTTGAAAACTCCAGAGGTACGCGGAGATCAGTGCCTCCAAAGGAGACGATGCCTGACTCCTCGTGAAACTTCTTAGGAGTCCCAGGATTCCTGTGGCACGTTGAAAGGGACCCTTGGTCTCCCGCCTCAGCTGGAGAGGCATCCCTATTGCCCTGCCAAGCCTCGAGGAGAATCCCGAGTTTTCCCTCGCAACTAGGCAGGAGTCCTGCCGTCGCTGAACAAACACGTGTGTGGAAGGGCCATCCCCGTCGGAACTCGAGAATATACCCCAGGTTGTCGCCGCAACTCGAGAAAAACCATGAGACTTCCCCCGCGCCGCGAGATGAGGCCCGATTCCCCTGCACTGCGTGCAGAGCAATTCCGTGTTGCACATCACACATGAAAGGAGCCTTGATTTCCTTGATGGCACTCCAGAGAAACCCCAAGAACACTGTTTCAAGGCTGGAGGGATCCTGAGGTCACTGTAGCAACACGAAAGAGCTCCGTGGACCAAGAATCAACTCGAGATGAGAGGTTAGTCCCTGGCTTCGACTCCAGAGGAATACCAACTTACCACAAGCACCTCAAGAGGAGGCTTCTCTCAGCTCTAGGTATGTGAGAGGGACCCTGAGTTTGCGGCCTCAAGTGGAATGGACACCGCGATGCCCTGACTCGAAATAAGGCCGAATATCCCTGCAGTGACTTGAATGCAGGCTCGTCTTGCATCTCCCAAGACGAAAGGATGTCTGCATCCCCTGTGGAGACCACAGAAAAAGACCTAGGTCCCCACCTCATCGCGACCGGAGGCCTCACATCCTTTGAAAACTCCAGAGGTACGCGGAGATCAGTGCCTCCAAAAAAACGATGCCTGACTTCTAGTGAAACTTGATAGGAGTCCCAGGATTCCTGTGGCACGTGGAATGGGACCCTTGGTCTCCCGCCTCAGCTGGAGAGGCGTCCCAATTGCCCTGCCAAGCCTCGAGGAGAATACCGATTTGTCCCTCGCAACTAGGCAGGAGTCCTGACGTCGCTGAACAAACACGTGGGTGGAAGGGCCATCCCCGTCGTAACTCGAGAATATACCCCAGGTTCCCGCCGCAACTCGAGAAAAACCATGAGACTTCCCCCTCACCGCGAGATGAGGCCCGATTCCCCTGCACTGCGTGCAGAGCAATTGCGTGTTGCCCATCACACTTGAAAGAAGCCTTGATTTCCTTGGTGGCACTCCAGAGAAACACCAAGAACACTGTTTCAAGGCTAGAGGCATCCTGAGGTCACTGTAGCAACACGAAAGAGCTCCGTGGACCAAAAATCAACTCGAGATGAGAGGTTAGTCACTGGCTTCGACTCCAGAGGAATACCACCTTACCACAAGCACCTCAAGAGGAGGCTTCTCTCAGCTCTAGTTATTTGAGAGGGACCCTGAGTGTGCGACGTCAAGTGGAATGGACACTGCGATGCCCTGACGGGAAATAAGGCCGGATGTCCCTGCAGTGACTTGAATGCAGGCTCGTCTTGCATCTCCCAAGATGAAAGGATGTGTGAATCCCCTGTGGAGACCACAGAGAAAGACCTAGTTCCCCACCTCATCGCGACCGGAGGCCTCACATCCTTTGAAAACTCCAGAGGTACGCGGAGATCAGTGCCTCCGAAGGAGACGATGCCTGACTCCTCGTGAAACTTGATAGGAGTCCCAGGATTCCTGTGGCACGTGGAAAGGGACCCTTGGTCTCCTGCCTCAGCTGGAGTGGCGTCCCAATTGCACTGCCAAGCCTCGAGGAGAATCCCGAGTTGTCCCTCGCAACTAGGCAGGAGTCCTGCCGTCGCTGAACAAACACGTGGGTGGAAGGGCCATCCCCGTCGTAACTCGAGAATATACCCCAGGTTCCCGCCGCAACTCGAGAAAAACCATGAGACTTCCCCCTCGCCGCGAGATGAGGCCCGATTCCCCTGCACTGCGTGCAGAGCAATTTCGTGTTGCACATCACACATGAAAGGAGCCTTGATTTCCTTGATGGCACTCCAGAGAAACCCCAAGAACACTGTTTCAAGGCTAGAGGGATCCTGAGGACACTGTACCAACACGAAAGAGCTCGGTGGACCAAAAATCAACTCGAGATGAGAGGTTAGTCCCTGGCTTCGACTCAAGAGGAAAACCACCTTACCACAAGCACCTCAAGAGGAGGCTTCTCTCAGCTCTAGGTATGTGAGAGGGACCCTGAGTTTGGGGCCTCAAGTGGAATGGACACTGCGATGCCCTGATGCGAAATAAGGCCGGATATCCCTGCAGTGACTTGAATGCAGGCTCGTCTTGCATCTCCCAAGACGAAAGGATGTCTGAATCCCCTGTGTAGACCACAGAGAAAGACCTAGTTCCCCACCTCAGGGCGACCGGAGGCCTCACATCCTTTGAAAACTCCAGAGCTACGCGGAGATCAGTGCCTCCAAAGCAGACGATGCCTGCCTCCTCGTGAAACTTGATAGGACTCCTAGGATTCCTGAGGCACGTGGAAAGGGACACTTGGTCTCCCGCCTCAGCTGGAGAGGCGTCGCAATTGCCCTGCCAAGCCTCGAGGAGAATCCCGAGTTGTCCCTCGCGACTAGGCAGGAGTCCTGACGTCGCTTAACAAACACGTGTGTGAAAGGGCCATCCCCGTCGTAACTCGAGAATTTACCCCAGGTTCCCGCCGCAACTCGAGAAAAACCATGAGACTTCCCCCTCGCCGCGAGATCAGGCCCGATTCCCCTGCACTGCGTGCAGAGCAATTCCGTGTTGCACATCACACATGAAAGGAGTCTTGATTTCCTTGATGGCACTGCAGAGAAACCCAAAGAACACTGTTTCAAGGCTAGAGGGATCCTGAGGTCACTGTACCCACAGGAAAGAGCTCCGTGGACCAAAAATCAATTCGAGATGAGAGGTTAGTCCCTGGCTTCGACTCCACAGGAATACCAACTTACCACAAGCACCTCAAGAGGAGGCTTCTCTCAGCTCTAGGTATGTGAGAGGGACCCTGAGTTTGCGGCCTCAAGTGGAATAGACACCGCGATGCCCTGACTCGAAATAAGGCCGGATATCCCTGCAGTGCCTTGAATGCAGGCTCGTCTTGCATCTCCCAAGACGAAAGGATGTCTGAATCCCCTGTGGAGACCACAGAGAAAGACCTAGTTCCCCACCTCATCGCGACCGGAGGCCTCACGTCCCTTGAAAACTCCAGAGGTACGCGGAGATCAGTGCCTCCAAAGGAGACGATGCCTGACTCCTCGTGAAACTTGATAGGAGTTCCAGGATTCCTGTGGCACGCGGAAATGGACCCCTGGTCTCCCGCCTCAGCTGGAGAGGCGTTCCAATTGCCCTGCCAAGCCTTGAGGAGAATCCCGAGTTGTCCCTCGCAACTAGGCAGGAGTCCTGACGTCGCTGAACAAACACGTGGGTGGAAGGGCCATCCCCGTCGTAACTCGAGAATATACCCCAGGTTCCCGCCGCAACTCGAGAAAAACCATGAGACTTCCCCCTCACCGCGAGATGAGGCCCGATTCCCCTGCACTGCGTGCAGAGCAATTGCGTGTTGCACATCACACATGAAAGAAGCCTTGATTTCCTTGGTGGCACTCCAGAGAAACACCAAGAACACTCTTTCAAGGCTAGAGGCATCCTGAGGTCACTGTAGCAACACGAAAGAGCTCCGTGGACCAAAAATCAAGTCGAGATGAGAGGTTAGTCACTGGCTTCGACTCCAGAGGAATACCACCTTACCACAAGCACCTCAAGAGGAGGCTTCTCTCAGCTCTAGTTATTTGAGAGGACCCTGAGTGTGCGACGTCAAGTAGAATGGACACTGCGATGCCCTGACGGGAAATAAGGCCGGATGTCCCTGCAGTGACTTGAATGCAGGCTCGTCTTGCATCTCCCAAGATGAAAGGATGTGTGAATCCCCTGTGGAGACCACAGAGAAAGACCTAGTTCCCCACCTCATCGCGACCGGAGGCCTCACATCCTTTGAAAACTATAGAGGTACGCGGAGATCAGTGCCTCCGAAGGAGACGATGCCTGACTCCTCGTGAAACTTGATAGGAGTCCCAGGATTCCTGTGGCACGTGGAAAGGGACCCTTGGTCTCCTGCCTCAGCTGGAGTGGCGTCCCAATTGCACTGCCAAGCCTCGAGGAGAATCCCGAGTTGTCCCTCGCAACTAGGCAGGAGTCCTGCCGTCGCTGAACAAACACGTGGGTGGAAGGGCCATCCCCGTCGTAACTCGAGAATATACCCCAGGTTCCCGACGCAACTCGAGAAAAACCATGAGACCTCCCCCTCGCCGCGAGATGAGGCCCGATTCCCCTGCACTGCGTGCAGAGCAATTTCGTGTTGCACATCACACATGAAAGGAGCCTTGATTTCCTTGATGGCACTCCAGAGAAACCCCAAGAACACTGTTTCAAGGCTAGAGGGATCCTGAGGACACTGTACCAACACGAAAGAGCTCCGTGGACCAAAAATCAACTCGAGATGAGAGGTTAGTCCCTGGCTTCGACTCAAGAGGAAAACCACCTTACCACAAGCACCTCAAGAGGAGGCTTCTCTCAGCTCTAGGTATGTGAGAGGGACCCTGAGTTTGGGGCCTCAAGTGGAATGGACACTGCGATGCCCTGACGCGAAATAAGGCCGGATATCCCTGCAGTGACTTGAATGCAGGCTCGTCTTGCATCTCCCAAGACGAAAGGATGTCTGAATCCCCTGTGGAGACCACAGAGAAAGACCTAGTTCCCCACCTCAGGGCGACCGGAGGCCTCACATCCTTTGAAAACTCCAGAGGTACGCGGAGATCAGTGCCTCCAAAGCAGACGATGCCTGCCTCCTCGTGAAACTTGATAGGACTCCTAGGATTCCTGTGGCACGTGGAAAGGGACCCTTGGTCTCCCGCCTCAGCTGGAGACGCGTCGCAATTGCCCTGCCAAGCCTCGAGGAGAATCCCGAGTTGTCCCTCGCGACTAGGCAGGAGTCCTGACGTCGCTGAACAAACACGTGTGTGAAAGGGCCATCCCCGTCGTAACTCGAGAATTTACCCCAGGTTCCCGCCGCAACTCGAGAAAAACCATGAGACTTCCCCCTCGCCGCGAGATCAGGCCCGATTCCCCTGCACTGCGTGCAGAGCAATTCCGTGTTGCACATCACACATGAAAGGAGCCTTGATTTCCTTGATGGCACTGCAGAGAAACCCAAAGAACACTGTTTCAAGGCTAGAGGGATCCTGAGGTCACTGTACCCACAGGAAAGAGCTCCGTGGACCAAAAATCAACTCGAGATGAGAGGTTAGTCCCTGGCTTCGACTCCACAGGAATACCAACTTACCACAAGCACCTCAAGAGGAGGCTTCTCTCAGCTCTAGGTATGTGAGAGGGACCCTGAGTTTGCGGCCTCAAGTGGAATAGACACCGCGATGCCCTGACTCGAAATAAGGCCGGATATCCCTGCAGTGCCTTGAATGCAGGCTCGTCTTGCATCACCCAAGACGAAAGGATGTCTGAATCCCCTGTGGAGACCACAGAGAAAGACCTAGTTCCCCACCTCATCGCGACCGGAGGCCTCACATCCCTTGAAAACTCCAGAGGTACGCGGAGATCAGTGCCTCCAAAGGAGACGATGCCTGACTCCTCGTGAAACTTGATAGGAGTTCCAGGATTCCTGTGGCACGCGGAAATGGACCCTTGGTCTCCCGCCTCAGCTGGAGAGGCGTTCCAATTGCCCTGCCAAGCCTTGAGGAGAATCCCGAGTTGTCCCTCGCAACTAGGCAGGAGTCCTGATGTCGCTGAAGAAACACGTGGTTGGAAGTGCCATCCCCGTCGTAACTCGAGAATATACCCCAGGTTCCCGCCGCAACTCGAGAAAAACCATGAGACTTCCCCCTCGCCGCGAGATGAGGCCCGATTCCCCTGCACTGCGTGCAGAGCAATTCCGTGTTGCACATCACACATGAAAGGAGGCTTGATTTCCTTGATGGCACTCCAGAGAAACCCCAAGAACACTGTTTCAAGGCTAGCGGGATCCTGAGGTCACTGTAGCAACACGAAAGAGCTCCGTGGACCAAAAATCAGCTCGAGATGAGAGGTTAGTCCGTGGCTTCGACTCCAGAGGAATACCACCTTACCACAAGCACCTCAAGAGGAGGCTTCTCTCAGCTCTAGGTATGTGAGAGGGACCCTGAGTTTGCGGCCTCAAGTGGAATGGACACCGCGATGCCCTGACTCGAAATAAGGCCGGATATCCCTGCAGTGACTTGAATGCAGGCTCGTCTTGCATCTCCCAAGACGAAAGGATGTCTGAATCCCCTGTGGAGACCACAGAGAAAGATCTAGTTCCCCACCTCATCGCGACCGGAGGCCTCACATACTTTGAAAACTCCAGAGGTACGCGGAGATCAGTGCCTCCAAAGGAGACGATGCCTGACTCCTCGTGAAACTTGATAGGAGTCCCAGGATTCCTCTGGCACGTGGAAAGGGACACTTTGTCTCCCGCCTCAGCTGGAGAGGCATCCCAATTGCCCTGCCAAGCCTCGAGGAGAATCCCGAGTAGTCCCTCGCAAATAGGCAGGAGTCCTGACGTCGCTGAACAAACACGTGTGTGGAAGGGCCATCCCCGTCGTAACTCGAAAATATACCCCAGGTTCCCGCCGCAACTCGAGAAAAACCATGAGACTTCCCCCTCACCGCGAGATGAGGCCCGATTCCCCTGCACTGCGTGCAGAGCAATTGCGTGTTGCACATCACACATGAAAGAAGCCTTGATTTCCTTGGTGGCACTCCAGAGAAACGCCAAGAACACTGTTTCTAGGCTAGAGGCATCCTGAGGTCACTGTAGCAGCACGAAAGAGCTCCGTGGACCAAAAATCAACTCGAGATGAGAGGTTAGTCACTGGCTTCGACTCCAGAGGAATACCACCTTACCACAAGCACCTCAAGAGGAGGCTTCTCTCAGCTCTAGGTATGTGAGAGGGACCCTGAGTGTGCGGCCTCAAGTGGAATGAACACTGCGATGCCCTGACGGGAAATAAGGCCGGATGTCCCTGCAGCGACTTGAATGCAGGCTCGTCTTGCATCTCCCAAGATGAAAGGATGTGTGAATCCCCTGTGGAGACCACAGAGAAAGACCTAGTTCCCCACCTCATCGCGACCGGAGGCCTCACATCCTTTGAAAACTCCAGAGGTACACGGAGATCAGTGCTTCCGAAGGAGACGATGCCTGACTCCTCGTGAAACTTGATAGGAGTCCCAGGATTCCTGTGGCACGTGGAAAGGGACCCTTGGTCTCCTGCCTCAGCTGGAGAGGCGTCCCAATTGCCCTGCCAAGCCTCGAGGAGAATCCCGAGTTGTCCCTCGCAACTAGGCAGGAGTCCTGACGTCACTGAACAAACACGTGTGTGGAAGGGCCACCCCCTGTCGTAACTCGAGAATATACCCCAGGTTCCCGCCGCAACTCGAGAAAAGCCATGAGACTTCCCCCTCGCTGCGAGATGAGGCCAGATTCCCCTGCACTGCGTGAAGAGCAATTCCGTCCTGCACATCACACATGAAAGGAGCCTTGATTTCCTTGATGGCACTCCAGAGAAACCCCAAGAACACTGTTTCAAGGCTAGAGGGATCCTGAGGTCACTGTAGCCACAAGAAAGAGCTCCGTGGACCAAAAATCAACTCGAGATGAGAGGTTAGTCCCTGGCTTCGACTCCAGAGGAATACCACCTTACCACAAGCACCTCAAGAGGAGGCTTCTCTCAGCTCTAGGTATGTGAGAGGGACCCTGAGTTTGCGGCGTCAAGTGGAATGGACACCGCGATGCCCTGGTTCGAAATAAGGCCGGATATCCCTCCAGTGACTTGAATGCAGGCTCGTCTTGCATCTCCCAAGACGAAAGGATGTCTGAATCCCCTGTGGAGACCACAGAGAAAGATCTAGTTCCCCACCTCATCGCGACCGGAGGCCTCACATCCTTTGAAAACTCCAGAGGTACGCGGAGATCAGTGCCTCCAAAGGAGACGATGCCTGACTCCTCGTGAAACTTGATAGGAGTCCCAGGATTCCTGTGGCACGTGGAAAGAGACCCTTGGTCTCCCGCCTCAGCTGGAGAGGCGTCCCTATTGCCCTGCCAAGCCTCGAGGAGAATCCCGAGTTTTCCCTCGCAACTAGGCAGGAGTCCTGCCGTCGCTGAACAAACACGTGGGTGGAAGGGCCATCCCCGTCGGAACTCGAGAATATACCCCAGGTTGTCGCCGCAACTCGAGAAAAACCATGAGACTTTCCCCTCGCCGCGAGATGAGGCCCGATTCCCCTGCACTGCGTACAGAGCAATTCCTTGTTGTACATCACACATGAAAGAAGCCTTGATTTACTTGATGGCACTCCAGAGAAACCCCAAGAACACTGTTTCAAGGCTAGAGGGATCCTGAGGTCACTGTAGCAACACGAAAGAGCTCCGTGGACTAAAAATCAACTCGAGATGAGAGGTTGGTCGGTGGCTTCGACTCCAGAGGAATACCACCTTACCACAAGCACCTCAAGAGGAGGCTTCCCTCAGCTCTAGCTATGTGAGAGGGACCCTGAGTTTGCAGCCTCAAGTTGAATGGACACCGCGATGCCCTGACTCGAAATAAGGCCGGATATCCCTGCAGTGACTTGAATGCAGGCTCGTATTGCATCTCCCAAGAAGAAAGGATGTCTGAATTCCCTTTGGAGACCACAGAGAAAGACCTAGTTCCACACCTCATGGCGACCGGAGGCCTCACATCCTTTGAAAACTCCAGAGGTACGCGGAGATCAGTGCCTCCAAAGGAGACGATGCCTGACTCCTCGTGAAACTTCTTAGGAGTCCCAGGATTCCTGTGGCACGTTGAAAGGGACCCTTGGTCTCCCGCCTCAGCTGGAGAGGCATCCCTATTGCCCTGCCAAGCCTCGAGGAGAATCCCGAGTTTTCCCTCGCAACTAGGCAGGAGTCCTGCCGTCGCTGAACAAACACGTGTGTGGAAGGGCCATCCCCGTCGGAACTCGAGAATATACCCCAGGTTGTCGCCGCAACTCGAGAAAAACCATGAGACTTCCCCCGCGCCGCGAGATGAGGCCCGATTCCCCTGCACTGCGTGCAGAGCAATTCCGTGTTGCACATCATACATGAAAGGAGCCTTGATTTCCTTGATGGCACTCCAGAGAAACCCCAAGAACACTGTTTCAAGGCTAGAGGGATCCTGAGGTCACTGTAGCAACACGAAAGAGCTCCGTGGACCAAAAATCAACCCGAGATGAGAGGTTAGTCCCTAACTTCGACTCCAGAGGAATACCACCATACCACAAGCACCTCAAGAGGAGGCTTCTCGCAGCTTTAGGTATGTGAGAGGGACCCTGAGTTTGTGGCCTCAAGTGGAATGGACATAGCGATGCCCTGACTCGAAATAAGGCCGGATATCCCTGCAGAGACTTGAATGCAGGCTCGTTTTGCATCTCCCAAGACGAAGGGATGTGTGAATCCCCTGTGGAGACCACAGAGAAAGACCTAGTTCCCCACCTCATCGCGACCGGAGGCCTCACATCCTTTAAAAACTCCAGGGGTACGCGGAGATCAGTGCCTCCGAAGGAGACGATGCCTGACTCCTCGTGAAACTTGATAGGAGTCCCAGGATTCCTGTGGCACGTGGAAAGTGACCCTTGGTCTCCTGCCTCAGCTGGAGTGGCGTCCCAATTGCACTGCCAAGCCTCGAGGAGAATCCCGAGTTGTCCCTCGCAAATAGGCAGGAGTCCTGACGTCACGGAACAAACACGTGTGTGGAAGGGCCACCCCCGTCGTAACTCGAGAATATACCCCAGGTTCCCGCCGCAACTCGAGAAAAGCCATGAGACTTCCCCCTCGCTGCGAGATGAGGCCAGATTCCCCTGCACTGCGTGAAGAGCAATTCCGTGCTGCACATCACACATGAAAGGAGCCTTGATTTCCTTGATGGCACTCCAGAGAAACCCCAAGAACACTGTTTCAAGGCTAGAGGGATCCTGAGGTCACTGTAGCCACAAGAAAGAGCTCCGTGGACCAAAAATCAACTCGAGATGAGAGGTTAGTCCCTGGCTTCGACTCCAGAGGAATACCACCTTACCACAAGCACCTCAAGAGGAGGCTTCTCTCAGCTCTAGGTATGTGAGAGGGACCCTGAGTTTGCGGCGTCAAGTGGAACGGACACCGCGATGCCCTGGCTCGAAATAAGGCCGGATATCCCTGCAGTGACTTGAATGCAGGCTCGTCTTGCATCTCCCAAGACGAAAGGATGTCTGAATCCCCTGTGGAGACCACAGAGAAAGATCTAGTTCCCCACCTCATCGCGACCGGAGGCCTCACATCCTTTGAAAACTCCAGAGGTACGCGGAGATCAGTGCCTCCAAAGGAGACGATGCCTGACTCCTCGTGAAACTTGATAGGAGTCCCAGGATTCCTGTGGCACGTGGAAAGAGACCCTTGGTCTCCCGCCTCAGCTGGAGAGGCGTCCCTATTGCCCTGCCAAGCCTCGAGGAGAATCCCGAGTTTTCCCTCGCAACTAGGCAGGAGTCCTGCCGTCGCTGAACAAACACGTGGGTGGAAGGGCCATCCCCGTCGGAACTCGAGAATATACCCCAGGTTGTCGCCGCAACTCGAGAAAAACCATGAGACTTTCCCCTCGCCGCGAGATGAGGCCCGATTCCCCTGCACTGCGTGCAGAGCAATTCCGTGTTGTACATCACACATGAAAGGAGCCTTGATTTCCTTGATGGCACTCCAGAGAAACCCCAAGAACACTGTTTCAAGGCTAGAGGGATCCCGAGGTCACTGTAGCAACACGAAAGAGCTCCGTGGACCAAGAATCAACTCGAGATGAGAGGTTAGTCCCTGGCTTCGACTCCAGAGGAATACCACCTTACGACAAGCACCTCAAGAGGAGGCTTCTCTCAGCTCTAGGTATGTGAGAGGGACCCTGAGTTTGCGGCCTCAAGTGGAATGGACACCGCCATGCCCTGACTCGAAATAAGGCCGAATATCCCTGCAGTGACTTGAATGCAGGCTCGTCTTGCATCTCCCAAGACGAAAGGATGTCTGCATCCCCTGTGGAGACCACAGAGAAAGACCTAGTTCCCCACCTCATCGTTACCAGAGTCCTCAAATCCTTTGAAAACTCCAGAGGTACGCGGAGATCAGTGCCTCCAAAGGAGACGATGCCTGACTCTTCGTGAAACTTGATAGGAGTCCCAGGATTCCTCTGGCACGTGGAAAGGGACACTTTGTCTCCCGCCTCAGCTGGAGAGGCGTCCCAATTGCCCTGCCAAGCCTCGAGGAGAATCCCGAGTAGTCCCTCGCAAATAGGCAGGAGTCCTGACGTCGCTGAACAAACACGTGTGTGGAAGGGCCATCCCCGTCGTAACTCGAACATATACCCCAGGTTCCCGCCGCAACTCGAGAAAAACCATGAGACTTCCCCCTCACCGCGAGATGAGGCCCGATTCCCCTGCACTGCGTGCAGAGCAATTGCGTGTTGCACATCACACATGAAAGAAGCCTTGATTTCCTTGGTGGCACTCCAGAGAAACGCCAAGAACACTGTTTCAAGGCTAGAGGCATCCTGAGGTCACTGTAGCAACACGAAAGAGCTCCGTGGACCAAAAATCAACTCGAGATGAGAGGTTAGTCACTGGCTTCGACTCCAGAGGAATACCACCTTACCACAAGCACCTCAAGAGGAGGCTTCTCTCAGCTCTAGGTATGTGAGAGGGACCCTGAGTGTGCGGCCTCAAGTGGAATGGACACTGCGATGCCCTGACGGGAAATAAGGCCGGATGTCCCTGCAGTGACTTGAATGCAGGCTCGTCTTGCATCTCCCAAGATGAAAGGATGTGTGAATCCCCTGTGGAGACCACAGAGAAAGACCTAGTTCCACACCTCATGGCGACCGGAGGCCTCACATCCTTTGAAAACTCCAGAGGTACGCGGAGATCAGTGCCTCCAAAGGAGACGATGCCTGACTCCTCGTGAAACTTCTTAGGAGTCCCAGGATTCCTGTGGCACGTTGAAAGGGACCCTTGGTCTCCCGCCTCAGCTGGAGAGGCATCCCTATTGCCCTGCCAAGCCTCGAGGAGAATCCCGAGTTTTCCCTCGCAACTAGGCAGGAGTCCTGCCGTCGCTGAACAAACACGTGTGTGGAAGGGCCATCCCCGTCGGAACTCGAGAATATACCCCAGGTTGTCGCCGCAACTCGAGAAAAACCATGAGACTTCCCCCGCGCCGCGAGATGAGGCCCGATTCCCCTGCACTGCGTGCAGAGCAATTCCGTGTTGCACATCACACATGAAAGGAGCCTTGATTTCCTTGATGGCACTACAGAGAAACCCCAAGAACACTGTTTCAAGGCTAGAGGGATCCTGAGGTCACTGTAGGAACATAAAAGAGCTCCGTGGACCAAGAATCAACTCGAGATGAGAGGTTAGTCCCTGGCTTCGAATCCACAGGAATACCACCTTACGACAAGCACCTCAAGAGGAGGCTTCTCTCAGCTCTAGGTATGTGAGAGGGACCCTGAGTTTGCGGCCACAAGTGGAATGGACACCGCGATGCCCTGACTCGAAATAAGGCCGAATATCCCTGCAGTGACTTGAATGCAGGCTCGTCTTGCATCTCCCAAGACGAAAGGATGTCTGCATCCCCTGTGGAGACCACAGAGAAAGACCTAGTTCCCCACCTCAGGGCGACCGGAGGCCTCACATCCTTTGAAAACTCCAGAGGTACGCGGAGATCAGTGCCTCCAAAGGAGACGATGCCTGACTCCTCGTGAAACTTGATAGGACTCCTAGGATTCCTGTGGCACGTGGAAAGGGACCCTTGGTCTCCCGCCTCAGCTGGAGAGGCGTCGCAATTGCCCTGCCAAGCCTCGAGGAGAATCCCGAGTTGTCCCTCGCGACTAGGCAGGAGTCCTGACGTCGCTGAACAAACACGTGTGTGAAAGGGCCACCCCCGTCGTAACTCGAGAATTTACCCCAGGTTCCCGCCGCAATTCGCGAAAAACCATGAGACTTCCCCCTCGCCGCGAGATCAGGCCCGATTCCCCGGCACTGCGTGCAGAGCAATTCCGTGTTGCACATCACACATGAAAGGAGCCTTGATTTCCTTGATGGCACTGCAGAGAAACCCAAAGAACACTGTTTCAAGGCTAGAGGGATCCTGAGGTCACTGTACCCACAGGAAAGAGCTCCGTGGACCAAAAATCAACTCGAGATGAGAGGTTAGTCCCTGGCTTCGACTCCACAGGAATACCAACTTACCACAAGCACCTCAAGAGGAGGCTTCTCTCAGCTCTAGGTATGTGAGTGGGACCCTGAGTTTGCGGCCTCAAGTGGAATAGACACCGCGATGCCCTGACTCGAAATAAGGCCGGATATCCCTGCAGTGCCTTGAATGCAGGCTCGTCTTGCATCTCCCAAGACGAAAGGATGTCTGAATCCCCTGTGGAGACCACAGAGAAAGACCTAGTTCCCCACCTCATCGCGACCGGAGGCCTCACATCCCTTGAAAACTCCAGAGGTACGCGGAGATCAGTGCCTCCAAAGGAGACGATGCCTGACTCCTCGTGAAACTTGATAGGAGTTCCAGGATTCCTGTGACACGTGGAAATGGACCCTTGGTCTCCCGCCTCAGCTGGAGAGGCGTTCCAATTGCCCTGCCAAGCCTTGAGGAGAATCCCGAGTTGTCCCTCGCAACTAGGCAGGAGTCCTGATGTCGCTGAACAAACAAGTGGTTGGAAGGGCCATCCCCGTCGTAACTCGAGAATTTACCCCAGGTTCCCGCCGCAACTCGAGAAAAACCATGAGACTTCCCCGTCGCCGCGAGATGAGGCCCGATTCCCCTGCACTTCCTGCAGAGCAATTCCGTGTTGCACATCACACATGAAAGGAGGCTTGATTTCCTTGATGGCACTCCAGAGAAACCCCAAGAACACTGTTTCAAGGCTAGCGGGATCCTGAGGTCACTGTAGCAACACGAAAGAGCTCCGTGGACCAAAAATCAACTCGAGATGAGAGGTTAGTCCGTGGCTTCGACTCCAGAGGAATACCACCTTACCACAAGCACCTCAAGAGGAGGCTTCTCTCAGCTCTAGGTATGTGAGAGGGACCCTGAGTTTGCGGCCTCAAGTGGAATGGACACCGCGATGCCCTGACTCGAAATAAGGCCGGATATCCCTGCAGTGACTTGAATGCAGGCTTGTCTTGCATCTCCCAAGATGAAAGGATGTCTGAATCCCATGTGGAGACCACAGAGAAAGACCTAGTTCCCCACCTCATCGCGAACGGAGGCCTCACATCCTTTGAAAACTCCAGAGGTACGCGGAGATCAGTGCCTCCAAAGGAGACGATGCCTGACTCTTCGTGAAACTTGATAGGACTCCTAGGATTCCTGTGGCAAGTGGAAAGGGACCCTTGGTCTCCCGCCTCAACTGGAGAGGCGTCGCAATTGCCCTGCCAAGCCTCGAGGAGAATCCCGAGTTGTCCCTCGCGACTAGGCAGGAGTCCTGACGTCGCTGAACAAACACGTGTGTGAAAGGGCCATCCCCGTCGTAACTCGAGAATATACCCCAGGTTCCCGCCGCAACTCGAGAAAAACCATGAGACTTCCCCCTTGCCGCGAGATGAGGCCCGATTCCCCTGCACTGCGTGCAGAGCAATTCCGTGTTGCACATCACACATGAAAGGAGGCTTGATTTCCTTGATGGCACTCCAGAGAAACCCCAAGAACACTGTTTCAAGGCTAGAGGGATCCTGAGGACACTGTACCAACACGAAAGAGCTCCGTGGACCAAAAATCAACTCGAGATGAGAGGTTAGTCCCTGGCTTCGACTCAAGAGGAAAACTACCTTACCACAAGCACCTCAAGAGGAGGCTTCTCTCAGCTCTAGGTATGTGAGAGGGACCCTGAGTTTGGGGCCTCAAGTGGAATGGACACTGCGATGCCCTGACGCGAAATAAGGCCGGATATCCCTGCAGTGACTTGAATGCAGGCTCGTCTTGCATCTCCCAAGACGAAAGGATGTCTGAATCCCCTGTGGAGACCACAGAGAAAGACCTAGTTCCCCACCTCAGGGCGACCGGAGGCCTCACATCCTTTGAAAACTCCAGAGGTACGCTGAGATCAGTGCCTCCAAAGGAGACGATGCCTGACTCCTCGTGAAACTTGATAGGACTCCTAGGATTCCTGTGGCACGTGGAAAGGGACCCTTGGTCTCCCGCCTCAGCTGGAGAGGCGTCGCAATTGCCCTGCCAAGCCTCGAGGAGAATCCCGAGTTGTCCCTCGCGACTAGGCAGGAGTCCTGATGTCGCTCAACAAACACGTGGTTGGAAGGGCCATCCCCGTCGTAACTCGAGAATATACCCCAGGTTCCCGCCGCAACTCGAGAAAAACCATGAGACTTCCCCCTCGCCGCGAGATGAGGCCCGATTTCCCTGCACTGCATGCAGAGCAATTCCGTGTTGCACATCACACATGAAAGGAGGCTTGATTTCCTTGATGGCACTCCAGAGAAACCCCAAGAACACTGTTTCAAGGCTAGCGGGATCCTGAGGTCACTGTAGCAACACGAAAGAGCTCCGTGGACCAAAAATCAACTCGAGATGAGAGGTTAGTCCGTGGCTTCGACTCCAGAGGAATACTACCTTACCACAAGCACCTCAAGAGGAGGCTTCTCTCAGCTCTAGGTATGTGAGAGGGACCCTGAGTTTGCGACCTCAAGTGGAATGGACACCGCGATGCCCTGACTCGAAATAAGGCCGGATATCCCTGCAGTGACTTGAATGCAGGCTCGTCTTGCATCTCCCAAGATGAAAGGATGTTTGAATCCCCTGTGGAGACCACAGAGAAAGACCTAGTTCCCCACCTCATCGCGAACGGAGGCCTCACATCCTTTGAAAACTCCAGAGGTACGCGGAGATCGGTGCCTCCAAAGGAGACGATGCCTGACTCCTCGTGAAACTTGATAGGACTCCTAGGATTCCTGTGGCACGTGGAAAGGGACCCTTGGTCTCCCGCCTCAGCTGGAGAGGCGTCGCAATTGCCCTGCCAAGCCTCGAGGAGAATCCCGAGTTGTCCCTCGCGACTAGGCAGGAGTCCTGACGTCGCTGAACAAACACGTGTGTGAAAGGGCCATCCCCGTCGTAACTCGAGAATATACCCCAGGTTCCCGCCGCAACTCGAGAAAAACCATGAGATTTCCCCCTCGCTGCGAGATGAGGCCCGATTCCCCTGCACTGCATGGAGAGCAATTCCGTGTTGTACATCACACATGAAAAGAGCCTTGATTTCCTTGATGGCACTCCAGAGAAACCCCAAGAACACTGTTTCAAAGCTAGAGGTATCCTGAGGTCACTGTAGCCAAAGGAAAGAGCTCCGTGGACCAAAAATTAACTCGAGTGAGAGGTTAGTCCCTGGCTTCGACTCCAGAGGAATACCATCTTACCACAAGCACCTCAAGAGGAGGCTTCTCTCAGCTCTAGGTATGTGAGAGGGACCCTGAGTTTGCGGCCTCAAGTGGAATGGACACTGCGATGCCCTGACGCGAAATAAGGCCGGATATCCCTGCAGTGACTTGAATGCAGGCTCGTCTTGCATCTCCCAAGACGAAACAATGTCTGAATCCCCTGTGGAGACCACAGAGAAAAACCTAGCTCCCCACCTCATGGCGACCGGAGGCCTCCATCCTTTGAAAACTCCAGAGGTACGCGGAGATCAGTGCCTCCAAAGTAGACGATGCCTGACTCCTCGTGAAACTTGATAGGAGTCCCAGGATTCCTGTGGCACGTGGAAAGGGACCCTTGGTCTCCCGCCTCAGCGGGAGAGGTGTCACAATTGCCCTGCCAAGCCTCGAGGAGAATCACGAGTTGTCCCTCGCAACTAGGCAGGAGTCCTGCCGTCGCTGAACAAACACGTGTGTGGAAGGGCCATCCCCGTCGTAATTCGAGAATATACCCCAGGTTCCCGCCGCAACTCGAGAAAAACCATGAGAGTTCCCCCTCGCCGCGAGATGAGGCCCGATTCCCCTGCACTGCATGCAGAGCAATTCCGTGTTGCACATCACACATGAAAGGAGCCTTGATTTCCTTGATGGCACTCCAGAGAAACCCCAAGAACACTGTATCAAGGCTAGAGGGATCCTGAGGTCACTGTACCAACACGAAAGAGCTCCGTGGACCAAAAATCAACTCGAGATGACAGATTAGTCCCTGGCTCGACTCCAGAGGAACACCACCTTACCACAACCACCTCAAGAGGAGGCTTCTCTCAGCTCTAGGTATGTGAGAGGGACCCTGATTTTGCGGCCTCAAGTGGAATGGACACCGCGATGCCCTGTTTCGAAATAAGGCCGGATATCCCTGCAGTGACTTCAATGCAGGCTCGTCTTTCATCTCCCAAGACGAAAGGATGTCTGAATCCCCTGTGGAGACCACAGAGAAAGACCTAGTTCCCCACCTCATCGCGACCGGAGGCCTCACATCCTTTGAAAACTCCAGAGGTATGCGGAGATCAGTGCCTCCAAAGAAGATGATGCCTGACTCCTCGTGAAACTTGATAGGAGTCCCAGGATTCCTGTGGCACGTGGAAAGGGACCCTTGGTCTCCAGCCTCAGCTGGAGAGGCGTCCCAATTGCCCTGCCAAGCCTCGAGGAGAATCCCGAGTTGTCCCTCGCAACTAGGCAGGAGTCCTGACGTTGCTGAACAAACACGTGGGTGGAAGGGCCATCCCCGTCGTAACTCGAGAATATACCCCAGGTTCTCGCCGCAACTCGAGAAAAACCATGAGACTTCCCCCTCGCCGCGAGATGAGGCCCGATTTCACTGCACTGCGTGCAGAGCAATTCCGTGTTGCACATCACACATGAAAGGAGCCTTGATTTCCTTGTTGGCACTCCAGAGAAACCCCAAGAACACTGTTTCAAGGCTCGAGGGATCCTGAGGTCACTGTAGCAACACGAAAGAGCTCCGTGGACCAAAAATCAACTCGAGATGAGAGGTTAGTCCCTGGCTTCGACTCCAGAGGAATACCACCTTACCACAAGCACCTCATGAGGAGGCTTCTCTCAGCTCTAGATACGTGAGAGGGACCCTGAGTTTGCGGCCTCAAGTGTAATGGACACCGCGATGCCCTGACGTGAAATAAGGCCGGATATCCCTGCAGTGACTTGAATGCAGGCTCGTCTTGCATCTCCCAAGGCGAAAGAATGTCTGAATCCCCTATGGAGACCACAGAGAAACACCTAGTTCCCCACCTCATCGCGACCAGAGGCCTCACATTCTTTGTAAACTCCAGAGGTACGCGGAGATCCTTGCCTAAAAAGGAGACGATGCCTGACTCCTCGTCAAACTTGATAGGAGTCCCAGGTTTCCTGTGGCACGTGGAAAGGGACACTTGGTCTCCCCCCTCAGCTGGAGAGGCGTCCCAATTGCCCTGCCAAGCCTCGAGGAGAATCCCGAGTTGTCCCTCGCAACTAGGCAGGAGTCCTGCCGTCGCTGAACAAGCACGTGTGTGGAAGGGCCATCCCCGTCGTAACTCGAGAATATACCCCAGGTTCCTGCCGCAACTCGAGAAAAACCATGAGACTTCCCCCTCGCCGCGAGATGACGCCGATTCCCCTGCAATGCGTGCAGAGCAATTCCGTGTTGCACATCACACATGAAAGGAGCCTTGATTTCCTTGATGGCACTCCAGAGAAACCCCAAGAACACTGTTTCAAGGCTAGAGGGAACCTGAGGTCACTGTAGCAACACGAAAGAGCTCCGTGGACCAAAAATCAATTCGAGATGAGAGGTTAGTCCCTGGCTTCGACTCCAGAGAAATACCACCTTACCACAAGCACCTCAAAAGGAGGCTTCTCTCAGCTCTAGGTATGTGAGAGGGACCCTGAGTTTGCGGCCTCGATTGGAATGGACACCGCGATGCCCTGACTCGAAATAAGGCCGGATATCCCTGCAGTGACTTGAATGCAGGCTCTTCTTGCCTCTCCCAAGACGAAAGGATGTCTGAATCCCCTGTGGAGACCACAGAGATAGACCTAGTTCCCCACCTCATCGCGACCGGAGGCCTCACATCCTTTGAAAACTTCAGAGGTACGCGGAGATCCTTGCCTAAAATCGAGACGATGCCTGACTCCTCGTCAAACTTGATAGGAGTCCCAGGTTTCCTGTGGCACGTGGAAAGGGACACTTGGTCTCCCCCCTCAGCTGGAGAGGCGTCCCAATTGCCCTGCCAAGCCTCGAGGAGAATCCCGAGTTGTCCCTCGCAACTAGGCAGGAGTCCTGCCGTCGCTGAACAAGCACGTGTGTGGAAGGGCCATCCCCGTCGTAACTCGAGAATATACCCCAGGTTCCCGCCGCAACTCGAGAAAAACCATGAGACTTCCCCCTCGCCGCGAGATGACGCCGATTCCCCTGCACTGCGTGCAGAGCAATTCCGTGTTGCACATCACACATGAAAGGAGCCTTGATTTCCTTGATGGCACTCCAGAGAAAACCCAAGAACACTGTTTTCAGGCTAGAGGGATCCTGAGGTCACTGTAGCCACACTAAAGAGCTCCGTGGACCAAGAATCAACTCAAGATGAGAGGTTAGTCCCTGGCTTCGACTCCAGAGGAATACCACCTTACCACAAGCACCTCAAAAGGAGGCTTCTCTCAGCTCTAGGTATGTGAGAGGGACCCTGAGTTTGCGGCCTCGATTGGAATGGACACCGCGATGCCCTGACTCGAAATAAGGCCGGATATCCCTGCAGTGACTTGAATGCAGGCTCGTCTTGCCTCTCCCAAGACGAAAGGATGTCTGAATCCCCTGTGGAGACCACAGAGATAGACCTAGTTCCCCACGTCATCGCGACCGGAGGCCTCACATCCTTTGAAAACTTCAGAGGTACGCGGAGATCAGTGCCTCCAAAGGAGACGATGCCTGACTCCTCGTGAACCTTGATAGGTGTCCCAGGATTCCTGTGGCACGTGGAAAGGGACCCTTGGTCTCCCGCCTCAGCTGGAGAGGCGTCCCAATTGCCCTGCCAAGCCTCGAGGAGAATCCCGAGTTGTCCCTCGCAACTAGGCAGGAGTCCTGACGTCGCTGAACAAACACGTGTGTGGAAGGGCCATCCCCGTCGTAACTCGAGAATATACCCCAGGTTCACGCCGCAACTCGAGAAAAACCATGAGACTTCCCCCTCGCCGCGAGATGAGGCCTGATTCCCCTGCACGGCATGTAGAGCAATTCCGTGTTGCACATCACACATGAAAGGAGCCTTAATTTCCTTGATGGCACTTCAGAGAAACCCCAAGAACAGTGTTTCAAGGCTAGAGGCATCCTGAGGTCACTGTAGCAACATGAAAGAGCTCCGTGGACCAAGAATCAACTCGAGATGAGAGGTTAGTCCCTGGCTTCGACTCCAGAGGAATACCACATTACCACAAGCACCTCAAGAGGAGGCTTCTCTCAGCTCTAGTTATGTGAGAGGGACCCTGAGTTTGCGGCCTCAAGTGGAATGGACACCGCAAGGCCCTGTCTCAAAATAAGGCTGGATATCCCTGCAGTGACTGGAATGCAGGCTCGGCTTGCATCTCCCGAGACGAAAGGATATCTGAATTCCCTGTGGAGACCACAGAGAAAGACCTACTTCCCCACCTCATCGCGACCGGAGGCCTCACATCCTTTGAAAACTCCAGAGGTACGCGGAGATCAGTGCCTCCAAAGGAGTCGATGCGTGACTCCTCGTGAAACTTGATAGGAGTCCCAGGATTCCTGTGGCACGGGGAGAGGGACCCTTGATCTCCCGCCTCAGCTGGAGAGGCGTCCTAATTGCCCTGCCAAGCCTCGAGGAAAATCCCGAGTTGTCCCTCGCAAATAGGCAGGAGTCCTGACGTCGCTGAACAAACACTTGTGTGGAAGGGCCATCCCCTTCGTAACTCGAGAATATACCCCTCGTTCCCGCCGCAATTTGAGAAAAACCATGAGACTTCCCCCTCGCCGCGAGATGAGGCGCGATTCCCCTGCACTGCGTGCAGAGCAATTCCGTGTTGCACATCACACATGAAAGGAGCCTTAATTTCCTTGATGGCACTCCAGAGAAACCCCAAGAACACTGTTTCAAGGCTAGAGGGATCGTGAGGTCACTGTAGCAACACGAAAGAGCTCCGTGAACCAAAAATCAACTCGAGATGAGAGGTTAGTCCCTGGCTTCGACTCCAGAGGAAACCACCTTACCACAAGCACCTCAAGAGGAGGCTTCTCTCAGCTCTAGGTATGTGAGAGGGACCCTGAGTTTGCGGCCTCAAGTGGAATGGACACCGCGATGCCCTGACTCGAAATAAGGCCGGATATCCCTGCAGTGACTTGAATGCAGGCTCGTCTTGCATCTCCCAAGACGGAAGGATGTCTGAATCCCCTGTGGAGACCACAGAGAAAGACCTAGTTCCCCACCTCATCGCGACCGGAGGCCTCACATCCTTTGAAAACTTCAGAGGTACTTGGAGATCAGTGCTTTCAAAGGAGATGATGCCTGACTCCTCGTGAAACTTGATAGGAGTCCCAGGATTCCTGTGGCACGTGGAAAGGGACACTTGGTCTACCGCCTCAGCTGGAGAGGCGTCCCAATTGCCCTGCCAAGCCTCGAGGAGAATCCCGAGTTCTCCCTCGCAACTAGGCAGGAGTCCTGACGTGGCTGAACAAACACGTGGGTAGAAGGGCCATCCCCGTCATAACTCGAGAATATACCCCAGGTTCCCCGCACAATTCGAGAAAAACCATGAGACTTCCCCTTCGCCGCAAAATGAGGCCCGATATCCTGCACTGCGTGCAGAGCAATTCCGTGTTGCACATCACACATGAAAGGAGCCTTGATTTCCTTGATGGCACTCCAGAGAAACCCCAAGAAAACTGTTTCAAGGCTAGAGGGAACCTGAGGTCACTGTAGCAACACGAAAGAGCTCCGTGGACCAAAAATCAACTCGAGATGAGAGGTTAGTCCCTGGCTTCGACTCCAGAGGAATACCACCTTACCACAAGCACTTCAAGAGAAGGCTTCTCTCAGCTCTAGGTATGTGAGAGGTACCCTGAGTTTGTGGCATCAAGTGGAATGGACAGTGCGATGCCCTGACTCGAAATAAGGCCGGATATCCCTGCAGTGACTTGAATGCAGGCTCGTCTTGCATCTCCCAAGACGAAAGGATGTCTGAATCCCCTGTGGAGACCACAGGGAAAGACCTAGTCCCCATCTCATGACGATCGGAGTCCTCACATCCTTTGAAAACTCCAGACGTACGCGGAGATCAGAGCCTCCAAAGGAGACGATACCCGACTCCTCGTGAAACTTTATAGGAGTCCCAGGATTCCTGTGGCACGTGGAAAGGGACCCTTCGTCTTCCGCTTCAGCTGGAGAGCCGTCCCAATTGCCCTGCCAAGCCTCGAGGAGAATCCCGAGTTGTCTCTCGCAACTAGGCAGTAGTCCTGACGTCGCTGAACAAACACGTGGGTGGAAGGGCCATCCCCGTCGTAACTCGAGAATATACCCCAGTTTCCCGCCGCAACTCGAGAAAAACCATGAGACTTCCCCCTCGCCGCGAGATGAGGCCCGATTCCCCTGCACTGCGTGCAGAGCAATTCCGTGTTGCACATCACACATGAAAGGAGCCTTGATTTCCTTGATGGCACTCCAGAGAAACCCCAAGAACACTGTTTCAAGGCTAGAGGGATCCTGAGGTCACTGCAGCAACACGAAAGAGCTCCGCGGACCAAAAATCAACTCGAGATGAGAGGTTAGTCCCTGGCTTCGACTCCAGAGGAATACTACCTTACCACAAGCACCTCAAGAGGAGGCTTCTCTCAGCTCTAGGTATGTGAGAGGGACCCTGAGTTTGCGGCCTCAAGTGGAATGGACACCGCGATGCCCTGACTCGAAATAAGGCCAGATATCCCTGCAGTGACTTGAATGCAGGCTCGTCTTGCATCTCCCAAGACGAAAGGATCTCTGAATCCACTGTGGAGACCACAGAGATAGACCTACTTCCCCACCTCATCGCGACCGGAGGCCTCACATCCTTTGAAAACTCCAGAGGTACACAGAGATCAGTGCCTCCAAAGTAGACGATGCGTGACTCCTCGTGAAACTTGATAGGAGTCCTAGGATACCTGTGGCACGTGGAAAGGGACCCTTGGTCTCCCGCCTCAGCTGGAGAGGCGTCCCAATTGCCCTGCCAAGCCTCGAGGAGAATCCCGAGTTGTCCCTCGCAACTAGGCAGGAGTCCTGACGTCGCTGAACAAACACGTGTGTGGAAGGGCCATCCCCGTCGTAACTCGAGAATATAGCCCAGGTTCCCGCCGCAACTCGAGAAAAACCATGAGACTTCCCCCTCGCCGGGAGACGAGGCCTGATTCCCCTGCACTGCGTGCAGAGCAATTCCGTGTTGCACATCACACATGAAAGGAGCCTTGATTTCCTTGATGGCACTCCAGAGAAACCCCAAGAACACTGTTTTCAGGCTAGAGGGATCCTGAGGTCACTGTAGCAACATGAAAGTGCTCCGTGGACGAAAAATCAACTCGAGATGAGAGGTTAGTCCATGGCTTCGACTCCAGAGGAATACCACCTTACCACAAGCACCTCAAGAGGAGGCTTCTCTCAGCTCTAGCTATGTGAGAGGGACCCTGAATTTGCGGCCTCAAGTGGAATGGACACTGTGATGCCCTGACTCGAAATGAGGCCGGATATCCCTGCAGTGACTTGAATGCAGGCTCGTCTTGCATCTCCCAAGACGAAAGGATGTCTGAATCCCCTGTGGAGACCACAGAAAAAGACCTATTTCCCCACCTCATCGCGACCGGAGGCCTCACATCCTTTGAAAATTCCAGAGGTATGCGGAGATCAGTGCCTCCAAAGGAGACGATGCGTGACTCCTCGTGAAACTTGATAGGAGTCCCAGGATTCCTGTGGCACGTGGAAAGGGACCCTTGGTCTCACGCCTCAGCTGGAGAGGCGTCCCAATTGCCCTGCCAAGCCTCGAGGAGAATCCCGAGTTGTCACTCGCAACTAGGCAGGAGTCCTGCCATTGCTGAACAAAAACGTGGGTGGAAGGGCGATCCCCGTCATAACTCGAGAATATACCCCAGGTTCGCGCTGCAACTCGAGAAAAACCATGAGACTTCCCCCTCGCCGCGAGATGAGGCCCAATTCCCCTGCACTGCGTGCAGAGCAATTCCGTGTTGCACATCACACATGAAAGGAGCCTTGATTTCCTTGATGGCACTCCAGAGAAACCCCAAGATCTCTGTTTCAAGGCTAGAGGGATCCTGAGGTCACTGTAGCAACACGAAAGAGCTCCGTGGACCAAAAATGAACTCGAGATGAGAGGTTAGTCCCTGGCTTCGACTCCAGAGGAATACCACCTTACCAAAAGCACCTCAAGAGGAGGCTTCTCTATGCTCTAGCTATGTGAGAGGGACCCTGAGTTTGCGGCCTCGAGTGGAATGGACACCGCGATGCCCTGACTCGAAATAAGGCCGGATATCCCTGCAGTGACTTGAATGCAGGCTCGTCTTGCATCTCCCAAGATGAAAGGATGTCTGAATCCCCTGTGGAGGCCACAGAGAAAGACCTAGTTCCCCACCTCTTCGCGACCGGAGGCCTCACATCGTTTGAAAACTACAGAGTTACGCGGAGATCAGTACCTCCAAAGGAGACGATGCCTGACTCCTCGTGAAACTTGACAGGAGTCCCAGGATTCCTGTGGAACGTGGAAAGGGACCCTTGGTCTCCCGCCTCAGCTGGAGAAGCGTCCCAATTGCCCTGCCAAGCCTCGAGGAGAATCCCGAGTTGTCCCTCGCAACTAGGCAGGAGTCCTGACGTCGCTGAAGAAACACGTGGGTGGAAGGGCCATCCCCGTCATAACTCGAGAATATACCCCAGGTTCCCACCGAAACTCGAGAAAAACCATGAGACTTCCCCCTCGCCGCGAGATGAGGCCCGATTCCCCTGCACTGCGTGCAGAGCAATTCCGTGTTGCACATCACACATAAAAGGAGCCTTGATTTCCTTGATGGCACTCCAGAGAAACCCCAGGAACACTGTTTCAAGGCTAGAGGGATCCTGAGGTCACTGTAGCAACACGAAAGAGCTCCGTGGACCAAAAATCAACTCGAGATGAGAGGGTAGTCCCTGGCTTCGACTCCAGAAGAATACCACCTTACCACAAGCACCTCAAGAGGTGGCTTCTCTCAGCTCTAGGTATGTGAGAGGGACCCTGGTTTTGCGGCCTCAAGTGGAATGGACACCGTGATGCCCTGACGCGAAATAAGGCCGGATATCCCTGCAGTGACTTGAATGCAGGCTCGTCTTGCATCTCCCAAGACGAAAGGATGTCTGAATCCCCTGTGGAGACCACAGGGAAAGACCTAGTTCCCCATCTCATGACGACCGGATTCCTCACATCCTTTGAAAACTCCAGACGTACGCGGAGATCAGAGCCTCCAAAGGAGACGATACCTGACTCCTCGTGAAACTTGATAGGAGTCCCAGGATTCCTGTGGCACGTGGAAAGGGACCCTTCGTCTTCCGCTTCAGCTGGAGAGGCGTCCAAATTGCCCTGCCATGCCTCGAGGAGAATCCCTAGTTGTCCCTCGCAACTAGGCAGGAGTCCTGACTTCGCTGAACAAACACGTGGGTGGAAGGGCCATCCCCGTCGTAACTCGAGAATATACCCCAGGTTCCCGCCGCAACTCGAGAAAAACCATGAGACTTCCCCCTCGCCGCGAGATGAGGCCCGATTCCCCTGCACTGCGTGCAGAGCAATTCCGTGTTGCACATGACAAATGAAAGGAGCCTTGATTTCCTTGATGGCACTCCAGAGAAACCCCAAGAACACTGTTTCAAGTCTAGAGGGATCCTGAGGTCACTGCAGCAACACGAAAGAGCTCCGCGGGCCAAAAATCAACTCGAGATGAGAGGTTAGTCCCTGGCTTCCACTCCAGAGGAATACCACCTTACCACAAGCACCTCAAGAGGAGGCTTCTCTCAGCACTAGGTATGTGAGAAGGACCCTGATTATGCGACCTCAAGTGGAATGGACACCGCGATGCCCTGACGCGAAATAAGGCCGGATATCCCTGCAGTGACTTGAATGCAGGCTCGTCTTGCATCTCCCAAGATGAAAGGATGTCTGAATCCCCTGTGGAGACCACAGAAAAAGACCTAGTTCCCCACCTCATCGCGACCGGAGGCCTCACATCCTTTGAAAACTCCAGAGGTACGCGGAGATCAGTGCCTAAAGGAGACGATGCCTGACTCCTCGTGAAACTTGATAGGAGTCCCAGGATTCCTGTGGCACGTGGAAAGGGACCCTTGGTCTCCCGCCTCAGCTGGAGAGGCGTCCCAATTGCCCTGCCATGCCTCGAGGAGAATCCCGAGTTGTCCCTCGCAACTAGGCAGGAGTCCTGACGTCGCTGAAGAAACACGTGGGTGGAAGGTCCATCCCCGTCGTAACTCGAGAATATACCCCAGGTTCCCACCGCAACTCGAGAAAAACCATGAGACTTCCCCCTCGCCGCGAGATGAGGCCCGATTCCCCTGCACTGCGTGCAGAGCAATTCCCTCTTGCACATCACACATGAAAGGAGCCTTGATTTCCTTGACGGCACTCCAGAGAAACCCCAAGAACACTGTTTCAAGGCTAGAGGGATCCTGAGGTCACTGTAGCAACACGAAAGAGCTCCGTGGACCAAAAATCAACTCGAGATGAGAGGTTTGTCCCTGGCTTCGACTCCAGAGGAATACCACCTTACCACAAGCACCTCAAGAGGAGGCTTCTCTCAGCTCTAGGTATGTGAGAGGGACCCTAATTTTGCGGCCTCAAGTGGAATGGACACTGCGATGCCCTGACGCGAAATAAGGCCGGATATCCCTGCAGTGACTTGAATGCAGGCTCGTCTTGCATCTCCCAAGACGAAAGGGTGTCTGAATCCCCTGTGGAGACCACAGAGAAAGACCTAGTTCCCCACTTCATGGCGACCGGAGGCCTCACATTCTTTGAAAACTCCAGAGGTACGCGGAGATCAGTGCCTCCAAAGGAGACGATTCCTGACTCCTCGTGAAACTTGATAGGAGTCCCAGGATTCCTGTAGCACGTGGAAAGGGACCCTTGGTCTCCCGCCTCAGCTGGAGAGGCGTCCCAATTGCCCTGCCAAGCCTCGAGGAGAATCCCGAGTTGTCTCTCGCAACTAGGCAGGAGTCCTGCCGTCGCTGAACAAACACGTGTGTGGAAGGGCCATCCCCGTCGTAACTCGAGAATATACCCCAGGTTCCCGCCGCAACTCGAGAAAATCCATGAGACTTCCCCCTCGCCGTGAGATGAGGCCCGATTCCCCTGCACTGAGTGCAGAGCAATTCCGTGTTGCACATCACACATGAAAGGAGCCTTGATTTCCTTGATGGCACTCCAGAGAAACCCCAAGAACACTGTTTCAATGCTAGAGAGATCCTGAGGTCACTGTAGCAACACGAAAGAGCTCCGTGGACCACAAATCAACTCGAGATGAGAGGTTAGTCCCTGGCTTCAACTCCAGAGGAATACCACCTTACCACAAGCACCTCAAGAGGAGGCTTCTCTCAGCTCTAGGTATGTGAGAGGGACCCTGAGTTTGCGGCCTCAAGTCGAATGGACACTGCGATGCCCTGACGCGAAATAAGGCCGGATATCCCTGCAGTGACTTGAATGCAGGCTCGTCTTGCATCTCCCAAGACGAAAGGATGTCTGAATCCCCTGTGGAGACCACAGAGAAAGACCTAGTTGCCCAGCTCATCGCGACGAGAGGCCTCACATCCTTTGAAAACTCCAGAGGTACACGGAGATCAGTGCCTCCAAAGGAGACGATTCCTGACTCCTCGTGAAACTTGATAGGAGTCCCAGGATTCCTGTGGCACGTGGAAAGGGACACTTGGTCTCCCGCCTCAGCTGGAGAGGCGTCCCAATTGCCCTGCCAAGCCTCGAGGAAAATCCCGAGTTGTCCCTCGCAAATAGGCAGGAGTCCTGACGTCGCTGAACAAACACGGGGGTGGAAGGACCATCCCCGTCGTAACTCAAGAATATACCCCAGGTTCCCGCCCCAACTCGAGAAAAACCATGAGACTTCCCCCTCGCCGCGAGATGAGGCACGATTCCCCTGCACTGCGTGCAGAGCAATTCCGTGTTGCACATCACACATGAAAGGAGCCTTAATTTCCTTGATGGCACTCCAGAGAAACCCCAAGAACACTGTTTCAAGGTTAGAGGGATCCTGAGGTCACTGTAGCAACACGAAAGAGCTCCGTGGACCAAAAATCAACTCGAGATGAGAGGGTAGTCCCTGGCTTCGACTCCAGAGGAATACCACCTTACCACAAGCACCTCAAGAGGAGGCTTCTCTCAGCTCTAGCTATGTGAGAGGGACACTGAGTTTGTGGCCTCAAGTGAAATGGACACCGCGACGCCCTAATCGAAATAAGGCTGGATATCCCTGCAGTGACTTGAATGCAGGCTCGTCTTGCATCTCCCAAGACGAAAGGATATCTGAATCCCCTGTGGAGACGACAGAGAAACACCTAGTTCCCCACCTCATCGCGACCGGAGGCCTCACGTCCTTTGAAAACTCCAGAGGTACGCGGAGATCAGTGCCTCCAAAGGAGACGATGCCTGACTCCTCGTGAAACTTGATAGGAGTCCCAGGATTCCTGTGGCACGTGGAAAGGGACTCTTGGTCTCCCGCCTCAGCTGGAGAGGCATCCCAATTGCCCTGCCAAGCCACGAGGAGAATCCCGAGTTGTCCCTCGCAACTAGGCAGGAGTCCTGACGTCACTGAACAAACACGTGTGTGGAAGGGCCATTACCTTCGTAACTCGAGAATATACCCCAGGTTCCCGCCGCAACTCGAGAAAAACCATGAGACTTCCCCCTCACCGCGAGATGAGGCCCGATTCCCCTGCACTGCGTGCAGAGCAATTCCGTGTTGCACATCACACATGAAAGGAGCCTTGATTTCCTTGATGGCACTCCAGAGAAACCCCAAGAACACTGTTTCAAGGCTAGAGGGATCCTGAGGTCACTGTAGCAACACGAAAGAGGTCCGTGGACCAAAAATCAACTCGAGATGAGAGGTTTGTCCCTGGCTTCGACTCCAGAGGAATACCACCTTACCACAAGCACCTCAAGAGGAGGCTTCTCTCAGCTCTAGGTATGTGAGAGGGACCCTGAGTTTGCGGCCTCAAGTGGAATGGACACCGCGATGCCCTGACTCGAAATAAGGCCGGATATCCCTGCAGTGAATTGAATGCAGGCTCGTCTTGCATCTCCCAAGACGAAAGGATGTCTGATTCCCCTGTGGAGACCACAGAGAAAGACCTAGTTCCCCACCTCATCGCGACCGGAGGCCTCACATCCTTTGAAAACTCCAGAGGTACGCGGAGATCAGTGCCTCCACGGGAGACGATGCCTGACTCCTCGTGAAACTTGATAGGAGTCCCAGGATTCCTGTAGCACGTGGAAAGGGACCCTTGGTCTCCCGCCTCAGGTGGAGAGGCGTCCCAATTGCCCTGCCAAGCCTCGAGGAGAATCCCGAGTTTTCCCTCGCAACTAGGCAGGAGTCCTGCCGTCGCTGAAGAAACACGTGGGTGGAAGGGCCATCCCCGTCGTAACTCGAGAATATACCCCAGGTTCTCGCCGCAACTCGAGAAAAACCATGAGACTTCCCCCTCGCCGTGAGTTGAGGCCCGATTCCCCTGCACTGCATGCAGAGCAATTCCGTGTTGCACATCAAACATGAAAGAAGCCTTGATTTCCTTGATGACACTCCACAGAAACCCCAAGAACACTGTTTCAAGGCTAGAGGGATCCTGAGGTCACTGTAGGAACACAAAAGAGCTCCGTGGACCAAAAATCAACTCGAGATGAGAGGGCAGTCCCTGGCTTCGACTCCAGAGGAATACCACCTTACCACAAGCACCTCAAGAGGAGGCTTCTCTCAGCTCTAGCTATGTGAGAGGGACCCTGAGCTTGTGGCCTCAAGTGAAATGGACACCGCGACGCCCTGACTCAAAATAAGGCCGGATATCCCCGCAGTGACTTGAATGCAGGCTCGTCTTTCATCTCCCAAGACGAAAGGATGTCTGAATCCCCTGTGGAGACCACAGAGAAACACCTAGTTCCCCACCTCATCGCGACCGGAGGCCTCACGTCCTTTGAAAACTCCAGAGGTACGCGGAGATCAGTGCCTCCAAAGGAGACGATGCCTGACTCCTCGTGAAACTTGATACAAGTCCCAGGATTCCTGTGGCACGTGGAAAGGGACCCATGGTCTCCCGTCTCAGCTGGAGAGGCGTCCCAATTGCCCTGCCAAGCCTCGAGGAGAATCCCGAGTTGTCCCTCGCAACTAGGCAGGAGTCCTTTCGTCGCTGAACAAACACGTGGGTGGAAGGGCCATCCCCGTCGTAACTCGAGAATATACCCCAGGTTCCCGCCGCAACTCGAGAAAAACCATGAGACTTCCCCCTCACCGGGAGATGAGGCCCGATTCCCCTGCACTGCGTGCAGAGCAATTCCGCGTTGCACATCACACTAGAAAGGAGCCTTGATTTCCTTGATGACACTCCAGAGAAACCCCAAGAACACTGTTTCAAGGCTAGAGGGATCCTGAGGACACTGTAGCAACACGAAAGAGCTCTGTGGACCAAGAATCAACTCGAGATGAGAGGTTAGTCCCTGGCCTCGACTCCAGAGGAATACCACCTTACCACAAGCACCTCAAGAGGAGGCTTCTCTCAGCTCTAGCTATGTGAGAGGGAACCTGAGTTTGCGGCCTCAAGTGGAAAGGGCACCTCGATGCCCTGACTCGAAATAAGGCCGGATATCCCTGCAGTGACTTGAATGCAGGCTCGTCTTGCATCTCCCAAGACGAAAGGATGTCTGAATCCCCTGTGGAGACCACAGAGAAAGACCTAGTTCCCCACCTCATCGCGACCGGAGGCCTCACATCCTTTGAAAACTCCAGAGGTACGCGGAGATCAGTGCCTCAAAAGGAGACGATGCCTGACTCCTCGTGAAACTTCATAGGAGTCCCAGGATTCCTGTGGCACGTGGAAAGGGACCCTTGGTCTCCCGCCTCAGCTGGAGAGGCGTCCCAATTGCCCTGCCAAGCCTCGAGGAGAATCCCGAGTTGTCCCTCGCAACTAGGCAGGAGACCTGACGTCGCTGAACAAACACGTGTTTATAAGGGCCATCCCCGTCGTAACTCGGGAATATACCCCAGGTTCCCGCCACAACTCGAGAAAAACCATGAGACTTCCCCCTCGCCGCGAGATGAGGCCCGATTCCCCTGCACTGCATGCAGAGCAATTCCGTGTTGCACATCACACATGAAAGGAGCCTTGATTTCCTTGATGGCACTCCAGAGAAACCCCAAGAACACTGTTTCAAGGCTAGAGGGATCCTGAGGTCACGGTAGCAACACAAAAGAGCTCCGTGGACCAAAAATCTACTTGAGATGAGAGGTTAGTCCGTGGATTCGACTCCAGAGGAATACCACCTTACCACAAGCACCTCAAGAGGAGGCTTCTCTCAGCTCTAGGTATGTGAGAGGGACCATGAGTTTGCGGCCTCAAGTGGAATGGACACCGCGATGCCCTGACTCGAAATAAGGCCGGATATCCCTGCAGTGACTTGAATGCAGGCTCGTCTTGCATCTCCCAAGACGAAAGGATGTCTGAATCCCCTGTGGAGACCACAGAGAAAGACCTAGTTCCCCACCTCATCGCGACCGGAGGCCTCACATCCTTTGAAAACTCCAGAGGTACACGGAGATCAGTGCCTCCAAAGGAGACGATGCCTGACTCCTCGTGAAACTTGATAGGAGTCCCAGGATTCCTGTGGCAGGTGGAAAGGGACCCTTGGTCTCCCGCCTCAGCTGGAGAGGCGTCCCAATTGCCCTGCCAAGCCTCGAGGAGAATCCCGAGTTGTCCCTCGCAACTAGGCAGGAGTCCTGACGTCGCTGAACAAACACGTGTGTGGAAGGGCCATCCCCGTCGTAACTCGAGAATATACCCCAGGTTCCCGCCGCAACTCGAGATAAACCATGAGACTTCCCCCTCACCGCGAGATGAGGCCCGATTCCCCTGCACTGCGTGCAGAGCAATTCCGTGTTGCACATCACATATGAAAGGATACTTGATTTCCTTGATGGCACTCCAGAGAAACCCCAAGAACACTGTTTCAAGGCTAGAGGGATCCTGAGGTCACTGTAGCAACACGAAAGAGCTCCGTGGACCAAAAATCAACTCGAGATGAGAGGTTAGTCCCTGGCTTCGAATCCAAGAAATACCACCTTACCACAAGCACCTCAAGAGGAGGCTTCTCTCAGCTCTAGGTATGTGAGAGGGACCCTGAGTTTGCGGCTTCAAGTGGAATGGACCCCGCGATGCCCTGACTCGAAATAAGGCCGGTTATCCCTGCAGTGACTAGCATACAGGCTCGTCTTGCATCTCCCAAGACGAAAGGATGTCTGAATCCCATGTGGAGACCACAGAGAAAGACCTAGTTCCCCACCTCATCGCGACCGGAGGCCTCACATCCTTTGAAAACTCCAGAGGTATGCGGAGATCAGTGCCTCCAAAGGAGAGGATGCCTGACTTCTCGTGAAACTTGATAGGAGTCCCAGGATTCCTGTGGCACGTGGAAAGGGACCCTTGGTCTCCCGCCTCAGCTGGAGAGGCGTCCCAATTGCCCTGCCAAGCCTCGAGGAGAATCCCGAGTTGTCCCTCGCAACTAGGCAGGAGTCCTGCCGTCGCTGAACAAACACGTGTGTGGAAGGGCCATCCCCGTCGTAACTCGAGAATATACCCCTCGTTTCCGCCGCAACTCGAGAAAAACCATGAGACTTCCCCCTCGCCGTGGGATGAGGCCCAATTCCCCAGCACTGCGTGTAGAGCAATTCCGTGTTGCACATCACACATGAAAGGAGCCTTGATTTACTTGATGGCCCTCCAGAGAAAGCCCAAGAACACTGTTTCAAGGCTAGAGGGATCCTGAGGTCACTGTAGCCACACGAAAGAGCTCCGTGGACCAAAAATCAACTCGAGATGAGAGGTTAGTCCCTGGCATCGACTCCAGAGGAATACCACCTTACCACAAGCACTTCAAGAGGAGGCTTCTCTCAGCTCTAGGTATGTGAGAGGGACCCTGAGTTTGCGGCCTCAAGTGGAATGGACACCACGATGCCCTGACTCGAAATAAGGCCGGATATCCCTGCAGTGACTTGAATGCAGGCTCGTCTTGCATCTCCCGAGACGAAAGGATGTCTGAATCCCCTGTGGAGACCACAGAGAAAGACCTAGTTTCCCACCTCATCGTGACCGGAGGCCTCACATCCTTTGAAAACTCCAGAGGTACGCGGAGATCAGTGCCTCCAAAGGAGACGATGCCTGACTCCTCGTGAAACTTGATAGGAGTCCCAGGATTCCTGTGGCACGTGGAAAGGGACGCTTGGTCTCCCGTCTCAGCTGGAGAGGCGTCCCTATTGCCCTGCCAAGCCTCAAGGAGAATCCCCAGTTGTTCCTCGCAACTAGGCAGGAGTCCTGACGTGGCTGAACAAACACGTGGGTGGAAGGGCCATCCCCGTCGTAACTCGAGAATATACGCCAGGTTCCCGCCGCAACTCGAGAAAAACCATGAGACTTCCCCTCGCCGCGAGATGAGGCCCGATTCCCCTGCACTGCGTGCAGAGCAATTCCGTGTTGCACATCACACATGAAAGGAGCCTTGATTTCCTTGATGGCACTCCAGAGAAACCCCAAGCACATTGTTTCAAGGCTAGAGGAATCCTGAGGTCAATGTAGCAACACGAAAGAGCTCTGTGGACGAAAAATCAACTCGAGATGACAGGTTAGTCCCTGGCTTCGACTCCAGACGAATACCACCTTACCACAAGCACCTCAAGAGGAGGCTTCTCTCAGCTCTAGCTATGTCAGAGGGACCCTGAGTTTGCGGCCTCAAGTGGAATGGACACCGCGATGCCCTGACTCGAAATAAGGCTGGATATCCCTGCAGTGACTGGAATGCAGGCTCGTCTTGCATCTCCCAAGATGAAAGGATGTCTGAATCCCCTTTGGAGAACACAGAGAAAGACCTAGTTCCCCAACTCATCGCGACCGGAGGCCTCACATCCTTTGAAAACTCCAGAGGTATGCGGAGATCAGTGCCTCCAAAGGAGACGATGCCTGACTCCTCGTGAAACTTGATAGGAGTCCCAGGATTCCTGTGGCACGTGGAAAGGGACCCTTGGTCTCCCGCCTCAGCTGGAGAGGCGTTCCAATTGCCCTGCCAAGCCTCGAGGAGAATCCCGAGTTGTCCCTCGCAACTAGGCAGGAGTCCTGACGTCGCTGAATAAACACGTGGGTGAAAGGGCCATCCCCGTCGTAACTCGAGAATATACCCCAGGTTCTCGCCGCAACTCGAGAAAAACCATGAGACTTTCCCCTCGCCGTGAGTTGAGGCCCGATTCCCCTGCACTGCATGCAGAGCAATTCCGTGTTGCACATCAAACATGACAGGAGCCTTGATTTCCTTGATGGCACTCCAGAGAAACCCCAAGCACACTGTTTCAAGGCTAGAGGGATCCTGAGGTCAATGTAGCAACATGAAAGAGCTCCGTGGACCAAAAATCAACTCGAGATGAGAGGTTAGTCCCTGGCTTCGACTCCAGACGAATACCACCTTACCACAAGCACCTCAAGAGGAGGCTTCTCTCAGCTCTAGGTATGTGAGAGGGACCCTGAGTTTGCGGCCTCAAGTGGAATGGACACCGCGATGCCCTGACTAAAAATAAGGCCTGTTATCCCTGCAGTGACTTGCATACAGGCTCGTCTTGCATCTCCCAAGACGAAAGGATGTCTGAATCCCATGTGGAGACCACAGAGAAAGACCTAGTTCCCCACCTCATCGCGACCGGAGGCCTCATATCCTTTGAAAACTCCACAGGTACGCGGAGATCAGTGCCTCCAAAGGAGACGATGCCTGACTCCTCGTGAAACTTGATAGGAGTCCCAGGATTCCTGTGGCACGTGGAAAGGGACCCTTGGTCTCCCGCCTCAGCTGGAGAGGCGTCCCAATTGCCGTGCTAAGCCTCGAGGAGAATCCCGAGTTGTCCCTCGCAAGTAGGCAGGAGTCCTGACGTCGCTGAACAAACACGTGTGTGGAAGGGCCATTCCCGTCGTAACTCGAGAATATACCCCAGGTTCCCGCCGAAACTCGAGAAAAACCATGAGACTTCCCCCTCACCGCGAGATGAGGCCCGATTCCCCTGCACTGCATGCAGAGCAACTCCGTGTTGCACATCACACATGAAAGGAGCCTTGATTTCCTTGATGGCACTTCAGAGAAACCCCAAGAACAGTGTTTCAAGGCTAGAGGCATCCTGAGGTCACTGTAGCAACATGAAAGAGCTCCGTGGACCAAGAATCAACTCGAGATGAGAGGTTAGTCCCTGGCTTCGACTCCAGAGGAATACCACATTACCACAAGCACCTCAAGAGGAGGCTTCTCTCAGCTCTAGTTATGTGAGAGGGACCCTGAGTTTGCGGCCTCAAGTGGAATGGACACCGCAAGGCCCTGTCTCAAAATAAGGCTGGATATCCCTGCAGTGACTGGAATGCAGGCTCGGCTTGCATCTCCCGAGACGAAAGGATATCTGAATTCCCTGTGGAGACCACAGAGAAAGACCTACTTCCCCACCTCATCGCGACCGGAGGCCTCACATCCTTTGAAAACTCCAGAGGTACGCGGAGATCAGTGCCTCCAAAGGAGTCGATGCGTGACTCCTCGTGAAACTTGATAGGAGTCCCAGGATTCCTGTGGCACGTGGAGAGGGACCCTTGGTCTCCCGCCTCAGCTGGAGAGGCGTCCCAATTGCCCTGCCAAGCCTCGAGGAAAATCCCGAGTTGTCCCTCGCAAATAGGCAGGAGTCCTGACGTCGCTGAACAAACACTTGTGTGGAAGGGCCATCCCCGTCGTAACTCGAGAATATACCCCTCGTTCCCGCCGCAATTTGAGAAAAACCATGAGACTTCCCCCTCGCCGCGAGATGAGGCCCGATTCCCCTGCACTGCGTGCAGAGCAATTCCGTGTTGCACATCACACATGAAAGGAGCCTTAATTTCCTTGATGGCACTGCAGAGAAACCCCAAGAACACTGTTTCAAGGCTAGAGGGATCCTGAGGTCACTGTAGCAACACGAAAGAGCTCCGTGAACCAAAAATCAACTCGAGATGAGAGGTTAGTCCCTGGCTTCGACTCCAGAGGAAACCACCTTACCACAAGCACCTCAAGAGGAGGCTTCTCTCAGCTCTAGGTATGTGAGAGGGACCCTGAGTTTGCGGCCTCAAGTGGAATGGACACCGCGATGCCCTGACTCGAAATAAGGCCGGATATCCCTGCAGTGACTTGAATGCAGGCTCGTCTTGCATCTCCCAAGACGGAAGGATGTCTGAATCCCCTGTGGAGACCACAGAGAAAGACCTAGTTCCCCACCTCATCGCGACCGGAGGCCTCACATCCTTTGAAAACTCCAGAGGTACACTGAGATCAGTGCCTCCAAAGGAGACGATGCCTGACTCCTCGTGAAACTTGATAGGAGTCTCAGGATTCCTGTGGCACGTGGAAAGGGACCCTTGGTCTCCCGCCTCAGCTGGAGAGGCGTGCCAATTGCCCTGCCAAGCCTCGAGGAGAATCCCGAATTGTCCCTCACAACTAGGCAGGAGTCCTGACGTCGGTGAACAAACACGTGGGTGGAAAGGCCATCCCCGTCGTAACTCGAGAATATACCCCAGGTTCCCGCCGCAACTCGAGGAAAACCATGAGTCTTCCCCCTCGCCGCAAGATGAGGCCCGATTCCCCTGCACTGCATTCAAAGAAATTCCATGTTGCACATCAAACATGAAAGGATCCTTGATTTCCTTGATGGCACTCCAGAGAAACCCCAAGAACAGTGTTTCAAGGCTAGAGGGATCCTGAGGTCACTGTAGCAACATGAAAGAGCTCGGTGGACCAAAAATCAACTCGAGATGAGAGGTTAGTCCCTGGCTTCGACTCCAGAGGAATACCACCTTACCACAAGCACCTCAAGAGGAGGCTTCTATCAGCTCTAGGTATGTGAGAGGGACCCTGAGTTTGCGGCCTCAAGTGGAATGGACACCGCGATGCCCTGACACGAAATACGGCCGGATATCCCTGCAGTGACTTGAATGCAGGCTAGTCTTGCATCTCCCAAGACGAAAGGATGTCTGAATCCCCTGTAGAGACCACAGAGAAAAACCTAGTTCCCCACCTCATCGCGACCGGAGGCCTCACATCCTTTGAAAACTCCAGAGGTACGCGGAGATCAGTGCCTCCAAAGGAGACGATGCCTGACTCCTCGTGAAACTTGATAGGAGTCCCAGGATTCCTGTGGCACGTGGAAAGGGACACTTGGTCTCCCGCCTCAGCTGGAGAGGCGTCCCAATTGCCCTGCCAAGCCTCGAGGAGAATCCCGAGTTGTCCCTCGCAACTAGGCAGCAGTCCTGCCGTCGCTGAACAAACACGTGGGTGGAAGGGACATCCCCGTCGTAACTCGAGAATATACCCCAGGTTCCCGCCGCAACTCGAGAAAAACCATGAGACTTCCCCCTCGCCGCGAGATGAGGCCCGATTCCCCTGCACTGCGTGCAGAGCAATTCCGTGTTGCACATCACACATGAAATGAGACTTGATTTCCTTGATGGCACTCCAGAGAACCCCCAAGAACACTGTTTCAAGGCTAGAGGGATCCTGAGGTCACTGTAGCAACAGGAAAGAGCTCCGTGGACCAAGAATCAACTCGAGATGAGAGGTTAGTCCCTGGCTTCGACTCCAGAGGAATACCACCTTACCACATGCACCTCAAGAGGAGGCTTCTCTCAGCTCTAGCTATGTGAGAGGGACCCTGAGTTTGCAGCCTCAAGTGGAATCGACAGCACGATGCCCTGACTCGAAATAAGGCTGGATATCCCTGCAGTGACTTGAATGCAGGCTCGTCTTGCATATCCCAAGACGAAAGGATGTCTGAATCACCTGTGGAGACCACAGAGAAAGACCTAGTTTCCCACCTCATCACGACCGGAGGCCTCACATCCTTTGAAAACTCCAGAGGTACGCAGAGATCAGTGCCTCCAAAGGAGACGATGCCTGACTCCTCGTGAAACTTGATAGGAGTCCCAGGATTCCTGTGACACGCGGAAAGGGACCCTTGGTCTCCCGCCTCAGCTGGAGAGGCGTTCCAATTGCCCTGCCAAGCCTCGAGGAGAATCCCGAGTTGTCCCTCGCAACTAGGCAGGAGTCCTGACGTCGCTGAACAAACAGGTGGGTGGAAGGGCCATCCCCGTCGTAACTCGAGAATATACCCCAGGTTCTCGCCGCAACTCGAGAAAAACCATGAGTCTTCCCCCTCGCCGTGAGATGAGGCCCGATTCCCCTGCACTGCATGCAGAGCAATTCCGTGTTGCACATCACAAATGAAAGGAGCCTTGATTTCCTTGCTGGCAATCCAGAGAAACCCCAAGAACACTGTTTCAAGGCTAGAGGGATCCTGAGGTCACTGTAGCCACACGAAAGAGCTCCGTGGACCAAAAATCAACGCGAGATAAGAGGTTAGTCCCTGGCTTCGACTCCAGAGGAATACCACCTTACCACAAGCACCTCAACAGGAGGCTTCTATCAGCTCTAGGTATGTGAGAGGGACCCTGAGTTTGCGGCCTCAAGTGGAATGGACACCGCGATGCCCTGACTCGAAATAAGGCCGGATATCCCTGCAGTGACTTGAATGCAGGCTTGTCTTGCATCTCCCAAGACGAAAGGATGTCTGAATCCCCTGTGGAGACCACAGAGAAAGACCTAGTTCCCCACCTCATCGCGACCGGAGGCCACACATCCTTTGAAAACTCCAGAGGTACGCGGAGATCAGTGCCTCCAAAGGAGACGATGCATGACTCCTCGTGAAACTTGATAGGAGTCCCAGGATTCCTGTGGCACGTGGAAAGGGACACTTCGTCTCACGCCTCAGCTGAAGAGGCGTCCCAATTGCCCTGCCAACCCTCGAGGAGAATCCCGAGTTGTCCCTCGCAACTAGGCAGGAGTCCTGCCGTCGCTGAACAAACACGTGTGTAGAAGGTCCATCCCCGTCGTAACTCGAGAATACAGCCCAGGTTCCCGCCGCAACTCGAGAAAAACCATGAGACTTCCCCCTCGCCGCGAGATGAGGCCCGATTTCCCTGCAATGCGTGCAGAGCAATTCCGTGCTGCACATCACACATGAAAGGAGCCTTGATTTCCTTGATGGCACTCCAGAGAAAACCCAAGAACACTGTTTCAAGGCTAGAGGGATCCTGAGGTCACTGTAGCAACACGAAAGAGCTCCGTGGACCAAAAATCAACTCGAGATGAGAGGTTAGTCCCTGGCTTCGACTCCAGAGGAATACCACCTTACCACAAGCACCTCAAGAGGAGGCTTCTCTCAGCTCTAGCTATGTGAGAGGGACCCTGAGTTTGCGGCCTCAAGTGGAATGGACACCGCGACGCCCTGACGCGAAATACGGCCGGATATCCCTGCAGTGACTTGAATGCAGGCTCGTCTTGCATCTCCCAAGACGAAAGGATGTCTGAATCCCCTGTGGAGACCACAGAGAAAGACCTAGTTCCCCACCTCATCGCGATTGGAGGCCTCACATCCTTTGAAAACTCCAGAGGTACGCGGAGATCAATGCCTCCAAAGGAGACGATGCCTGACACCTCGTGAAACTTGATAGGAGTCCCAGGATTCCTGTGGCACGTGGAACGGGACCCTTGGTCTCCCGCCTCAGCTGGAGAGGCGTTCCAATTGCCCTGCCAAGCCTCGAGGAGAATCCCGAGTTGTCCCTCGCAACTAGGCAGGAGTCCTGACGTCGCTGAATAAACACTTGGGTGGAAGGGCCATCCCCGTCGTAACTCGAGAATATACCCCAGGTTCTCGTCACAACTCGAGAAAAACCATGAGACATCCCCGTCGCCGCAAGATGAGGCCCGATTCCCCTGCACTGCGTGCAGAGCAATTCCGTGTTGCACATCACACATGAAATGAGACTTGATTTCCTTGATGGCACTCCAGAGAACCCCCAAGAACACTGTTTCAAGGCTAGAGGGATCCTGAGGTCACTGTAGCAACAGGAAAGAGCTCCGTGGACCAAGAATCAACTCGAGATGAGAGGTTAGTCCCTGGCTTCGACTCCAGAGGAATACCACCTTACCACAAGCACCTCAAGAGGAGGCTTCTCTCAGCTCTAGCTATGTGAGAGGGACCCTGAGCTTGCAGCCTCAAGTGGAATGGACAGCACGATGCCCTGACTCGAAATAAGGCTGGATATCCCTGCAGTGACTTGAATGCAGGCTCGTCTTGCATCTCCCAAGACGAAAGGATGTCTGAATCCCCTGTGGAGACCACAGAGAAAGACCTAGTTGCCCACCTCATCACGACCGGAGGCCTCACATCCTTTGAAAATTCCAGAGGTACGCAGAGATCAGTGCCTCCAAAGGAGACGATGCCTGACTCCTCGTGAAACTTGATAGGAGTCCCAGGATTCCTGTGACACGCGGAAAGGGACCCTTGGTCTCCCGCCTCAGCTGGAGAGGCGTCCCAATTGCCCTGCCAAGCCTCGAGGAGAATCCCGAGTTGTCCCTCGCAACTAGGCAGGAGTCCTGACGTCGCTGAACAAACACGTGTGTGGAAGGGCCATCCCCGTCGTAACTCGAGAATATACCCCAGGTTCTCGCCGCAACTCGAGAAAAACCATGAGTCTTCCCCCTCGCCGTTAGATGAGGCCCGATTCCCCTGCACTGCATGCAGAGCAATTCCGTGTTGCACATCACACATGAAAGGAGCCTTGATTTCTTTGATGGCACTCCAGAGAAACCCCAAGAACACTGTTTCAAGGCTAGAGGGATCCTGAGGTCACTGTAGCAACACGAAAGCGCTCCGTGGACCAAAAATCAACTCGAGATGAGAGGGTAGTCCCTGGCTTCGACTCCAGAGGAATACCACCTTACCACAAGCACCTCAAGAGGAGGCTTCTCTCAGCTCTAGGTATGTGAGAGGGACCCTGAGTTTGCGGCCTCAAGTGGAATGGACACCGCGATGCCCTGACTCGAAATAACGCCGGATATCCCTGCAGTGACTTGAATGCAGGCTTGTCTTGCATCTCCCAAGACGAAAGGATGTCTGAATCCCCTGTGGAGACCACAGAGAAAGACCTAGTTCCCCACCTCATCGCGACCGGAGGCCTCACATCCTTTGAAAACTCCAGAGGTACGCGGAGATCAGTGCCTCCAAAGGAGACGATGCGTGACTCCTCGTGAAACTTGATAGGAGTCCCAGGATTCCTGTGGCACGTGGAATGGGACACTTCGTCTCACGCCTCAGCTGAAGAGGCGTCCCAATTGCCCTGCCAACCCTCGAGGAGAATCCCGAGTTGTCCCTCGCAACTAGGCAGGAGTCCTGCCGTCGCTGAACAAACACGTGTGTAGAAGGTCCATCCCCGTCGTAACTCGAGAATATAGCCCAGGTTCCCGCCGCAACTCGAGAAAAACCATGAGACTTCCCCCTCGCCGCGAGATGAGGCCCGATTCCCCTGCACTGCGTGCAGAGCAATTCCGTGTTGCACATCACACATGAAAGGAGCCTTGATTTCCTTGATGGCACTCCAGAGAAACCCCAAGAACACTGTTTCAAGGCTAGAGGGATCCTGAGGTCACTGTAGCAACACGAAAGTGCTCCGTGGACCAAAAATCAACTCGAGATGAGAGGTTAGTCCCTGGCTTCGACTCCAGAGGAATACCACCTTACCACAAGCACCTCAAGAGGAGGCTTCTCTCAGCTCTAGGTATGTGAGAGGGACCCTGAATTTGCAGCCTCAAGTGGAATGGACACCGCGATGCCCTGACTCGAAATAAGGCCGGATATCCATGCAGTGACTTGAATGCAGGCTCGTCTTGCATCTCCCAAGACGAAAGGATGTCTGAATCCCCTGTGGAGACCACAGAGAAAGACCTAGTTCCCCACCTCATCGGGACCGGAGACCTCACATCCTTTGAAAACTCCAGAGGTAGGCGGAGATCAGTGCCTCCAAAGGAGAGGATGCCGGACTCCTCGTGAAACTTGATAGGAGTCCCAGGATTCCTGTGGCACGTGGAAAGGGACCCTTGGTCTCCCGCCTCAGCTGGAGAGGCGTCCCAATTGCCCTGCCAAGCCTCGAGGAGAATCCCGAGTTGTCCCTCGCAACTAGGCAGGAGTCCTGATGTTGCTGAAGAAACACGTGGGTGGAAGGTCCATCCCCGTCGTAACTCGAGAATATACCCCAGGTTCCCGCCGCAACTCGAGAAAAACCATGAGACTTCCCCCTCGCGGCGATATGAGGCCCGATTCCCCTGCACTGGGTGCAGAGCAATTCCGTGTTGCATATCACACATGAAAGGAGCCTTGATTTCCTTGATGGCACTCCAGAGAAACCCCAAGAACACTGTTTCAAGGCTAGAGGGATCCTGAGGTCACTGTAGCAACACGAAAGAGCTCCGTGGACCAAAAATCAACTCGAGATGAGAGGTTAGTCCCTGGCTTCGACTCCAGAGGAATACCACCTTACCACAAGCACCTCAAGAGGAGGCTTCTCTCAGCTCTAGGTATGTGAGAGGGACCCTGAGTTTGCGGCCTCAAGTGGAATGGACACCGCGATGCCCTGACTGGAAATAAGGCCGGATATCCCTGCATTGACTTGAATGCAGGCTCGTCTTGCATCTCCCAAGACGAAAGGATGTCTGAATCCCCTGTGGAGACCACAGAGAAAGACCTAGTTCCCCACCTCATCGCGATTGGTGGCCTCACATCCTTTGAAAACTCCAGAGGTACGCGGAGATCAATGCCTCCAAAGGAGACGATGCCTGACACCTCGTGAAACTTGATAGGAGTCCCAGGATTCCTGTGGAACGTGGAACGGGACCCTTGGTCTCCCGCCTCAGCTGGAGAGGCGTTCCAATTGCCCTGCCAAGCCTCGAGGAGAATCCCGAGTTTTCCCTCGCAACTAGGCAGGAGTCCTGACGTCGCTGAATAAACACTTGGGTGGAAGGGCCATCCCCGTCGTAACTCGAGAATATACCCCAGGTTCTCGCCGTAACTCGAGAAAAACCATGAGACTTCCGCCTCGCCGCAAGATGAGGCCCGATTCCCCTGCACTGCATGCAGAGCAATTCCGTGTTGCACATCACACATGAAAGGAGCCTTGATTTCCTTGATGGCACTCCATAGAAACCCCAGGAACACTGTTTCAAGGCTAGAGGGATCCTGAGGTCACTGTAGCAACACGAAAGAGCTCCGTGGACCAAAAATCAACTCGAGATGAGAGGTTAGTCCCTGGCTTCGACTCCAGAGGAATACCACCTTACCACAAGCACCTCAAGAGGAGGCTTCTCTCAGCTCTAGCTATGTGAGAGGGACCCTGAGTTTGCGGCCTCAAGTGGAATGGACACCGCGACGCCCTGACGCGAAATACGGCCGGATATCCCTGCAGTGACTTGAATGCAGGCTCGTCTTGCATCTCCCAAGACGAAAGGATGTCTGAATCCCCTGTGGAGACCACAGAGAAAGACCTAGTTCCCCACCTCATCGTGACCGGAGGCCTCACATCCTTTGAAAACTCCAGAGCTACGCGGAGATCAGTGCCTCCAAAGGAGACGATGCCTGACTCCTCGTAAAACTTGATAGGAGTCCCAGGATTCCTGTGGCACGGGGAAAGCGACCCTTGGTCTCCCGCCTCAGCTGGAGAGGCGTCCCAATTGCCCTGCCAAGCCTCGAGGAGAATCCTGAGTTGTCCCTCGCAACTAGGCAGGAGTCCTGACGTCGCTGAACAAACACGTGGGTGGAAGGGCCATTCCTGCCGTAACTCGAGAATATACCCCAGGTTCCCGCCGCAACTCCAGAAAAACCATGAGACTTCCCCCTCACCGTGAGATTAGGCCCGATTCCCCGGCACTACGTGCAGGGCAATTCTGTGTTGCACATCACACATGAAAGGAGCCTTGATTTCCTTGATGGCACTCCAGAGAAACCCCAAGAACACTGTTTCAAGGCTAGAGGGATCCTGAGGTCATGTAGCAACACGAAAGAGCTCCGTGGACCAAAAATCAACTCGAGATGAGATGTTAGTCCCTGGCTTCGACTCCAGAGGAATACCACCTTAGCACAAGCACTTCAAGAGGAGGCTTCTCTCAGCTCTAGATATTTGAGAGGGACCCTGAGTTTACGGCCTCAAGTGGAATGGACACCGCGATGCCCTGACTCCAAATAAGGCCGGTTATCCCTGCAGTGACTTGAATACAGGCTCGTCTTGCATCTCCCAAAACGAAAGGATGTCTGAATCCCATGTGGAGACCACAGAGAAAGACCTAGTTCCCCACCTTATCGCGACCGGAGGCCTCACATCCTTTGAAAACTCCAGAGGTACGCGGTGATCAGTGCCTCCAAAGGAGACGATGCCTGACTCCTCGTGAAACTTGATAGGAGTCCCAGGATTCCTGTGGCACGTGGAAAGGGACCCTTGGTCTCCCGCCTCAGCTGGAGAGGCGTCCCAATTGCCCTGCCAAGCCTCGAGGAGAATCCCGAATTGTCCCTCGCAACTAGGCAGGAGTCCTGACGTCGCTGAACAAACACGTGTGTGGAAGGGCCATTCCCGTCGTAACTCGAGAATATACCCCAGGTTGTCACCGCAACTCGAGAAAAACCATGAGACTTCCCCCTCACCGCGAGATGAGGCCCGATTCCCCTGCACTGCGTGCAGAGCAATTCCGTGTTGCACATCACACATGAAAGGAGCCTTGATTTCCTTGATGGCACTCCAGAGAAACCCCAAGAACACTGTTTCAAGGCTAGAGGGATCCTGAGGTCACTGTAGCCACACGAAAGAGCTCCATGGACCAAAAATCAACTCGAGATGAGAGGTTAGTCCCTGGCTTCGACTCCAGAGGAATACCACCTTACCACAAGCACCACAAGAGGAGGCTTCTCTCAGCTTTAGGTATGTGAGAGGGACCCTGTGTTTGCGGCCTCAAGTGGAATGGTAACCGTGATGCCCTGGCTCGAAATAAGGCCGATTATTCCTGCAGTGACTTGAATGCTGGCTCGTCTTGCATCTCCCAAGACGAAACGATGTCTGAATCCCCTGTGGAGACCACAGAGAAAGACCTAGTTCCCCACCTCATGGCGACCGGAGTCCTCACATCCTTTGAAAACTCCAGAGGTACGCAGAGATCAGTGCCTCCAAAGGAGACGATGCCTGACTCCTCGTGAAACTTGATACGAGTCACAGGATTTCTGTGGCACGTGGAAAGGGACACTTCGTCTCACGCCTCAGCTGAAGAGGCGTCCCAATTGCCCTGCCAACCCTCGAGGAGAATCCCGAGTTGTCCCTCGCAACTAGGCAGGAGTCCTGACGTCACTGAACAAACACGTGGGTGGAAGGGCCATCCCCGTCGGAACTCGAGAATATACCCCAGGTTCCCGCCGCAACTCGATAGAAACCATGAGACTTCCCCCTCGCCGCGAGATGAGGCCCGATTCCCCTGCACTGCGTGCAGAGCAATTCCGTGTTGCACATCACACATGAAAGGAGCCTTGATTTCCTTGATGGCACTCCAGAGAAACCCCAAGAACACTGTTTCAAGGCTAGAAGGATCCTGAGGTCACTGTAGCAACACGAAAGTGCTCCGTGGACCAAAAATCAACTCGAGATGAGAGGTTAGTCCCTGGCTTCGACTCCAGAGGAATACCACCTTACCACAAGCACCTCAAGAGGAGGCTTCTCTCAGCTCTACGTATGTGAGAGGGACCCTGAATTTGCAGCCTCAAGTGGAATGGACACCGCGATGCCCTGACTCGAAATAAGGCCGGATATCAATGCAGTGACTTGAATGCAGGCTCGTCTTGCATCTCCCAAGACGAAAGGATGTCTGAATCCCCTGTGAGACCACAGAGAAAGACCTAGTTCCCCACCTCATCGCGACCGGAGACCTCACATCCTTTGAAAACTCCAGAGGTAGGCGGAGATCAGTGCCTCCAAAGGAGAGGATGCCTGACTCCTCGTGAAACTTCATAGGAGTCCCAGGATTCCTGTGGCACGGGGAAAGGGACCCTTGGTCTCCCGCCTCAGCTGGAGAGGCGTCCCAATTGCCCTGCCAAGCCTCGAGGAGAATCCCGAGTTGTCCCTCGCAACTAGGCAGGAGTCCTGATGTCGCTGAAGAAACACGTGGGTGGAAGGTCCATCCCCGTCGTAACTCGAGAATATACCCCAGGTTCCCGCCGCAACTCGAGAAAAACCATGAGACTTCCCCCTCGCGGCCATATGAGGCCCGATTCCCCTGCACTGGGTGCAGAGCAATTCCGTGTTGCATATCACACATTAAAGGAGCCTTGATTTCCTTGATGGCACTCCAGAGAAACCCCAAGAACACTGTTTCAAGGCTAGAGGGATCCTGAGGTCACTGTAGCAACACGAAAGAGCTCCGTGGACCAAAAATCAACTCGAGATGAGAGGTTAGTCCCTGGCTTCGACTCCAGAGGAATACCACCTTACCACAAGCACCTCAAGAGGAGGCTTCTCTCAGCTCTAGCTATGTGAGAGGGACCCTGAGTTTGCGGCCTCAAGTGGAATGGACACCGCGATGCCCTGACTGGAAATAAGGCCGGATATCCCTGCAGTGACTTGAATGCAGGCTCGTCTTGCATCTCCCAAGACGAAAGGATGTCTGAATCCCCTGTGGAGACCACAGAGAAAGACCTAGTTCCCCACCTCATCGCGACCGGAGGCCTCACATCCTTTGAAAACTCCAGAGGTACGCGGAGAACAGTGCCTCCAAAGGAGACGATGCCTGACTCCTCGTGAAACTTTATAGGGGTCCCAGGATTCCTGTGGCACGTGGAAAGGGACCCTTGGTCTCCCGCCTCAGCTGGAGAGGCGTCCCAATTGCCCTGCCAAGCCTCGAGGAGAATACCGAGTTGTCCCTTGCAACTAGGCAGGAGTCCTGACTTCGCTGAACAAACACGTGGGTGGAAGGGCCATCCACGTCATAACTCGAGAATATACCCCAGGTTCCCGCCGCAACTCGAGAAAAACCATGAGACTTCCCCCTCGCCGCGAGATGAGGCCCGATTCCCCTGCACTGCGTGCAGAGCAATTCCGTGTTGCACATCACACATGAAAGGAGCCTTGATTTCCTTGATGGCACTCCAGAGAAACCCCAAGAACACTATTTCAAGGCTAGAGGGATCCTGAGGTCACTGTAGCAACACGAAAGAGCTCCGTGGACCAAAAATCAACTCGAGATGAGAGGTTAGTCCCTGGCTTGGACTCCCGAGGCATACCACCTTACCACAAGCACCTCAAGAGGAGGCTTCTCTCAGCTCTAGGTATGTCAGAGGGACCCTGAGGTTGCGGCCTCAAGTGGAATGGACACCGCGAGGCCCTGACTCAAAATAAGGCTGGATATCCCTGCAGTGACTGGAATGCAGGCTCGTCTTGCATCTCCCGAGACGAAAGGATGTCTGAATTCCCTGTGGAGACCACAGAGAAAGACCTACTTCCCCACCTCATCGCGACCGGAGGCCTCACATCCTTTGAAAACTCCAGAGGTACGCGGAGATATTGCCTCCAAAGGAGACGATGCCTGACTCCTCGTGAAACTTGATAGGAGTCCCAGGATTCCTGTGGCACGTTAAAAGGGACCCTTGGTCTCCCGCCTCAGCTGGAGAGGCGTCCCAATTGCCCTGCCAAGCCTCGAGGAGAATCCCGAGTTTTCCCTCGCAACTAGGCAGGAGTCCTGACGTCGCTGAACAAACACTTGTGTGGAAGGGCCATCCCCGTCGTAACTCGAGAATATACCCCACGTTCCGGCCGCAATTCGAGAAAAACCATGAGACTTCCCCCTCGCCGCGAGATGAGGCCCGATTCCCCTGCACTGCGTGCAGAGCAATTCCGTGTTGCACATCACACATGAAAGGAGCCTTAATTTCCTTGATGGCACTCCAGAGAAACCCCAAGAACACTGTTTCAAGGCTAGAGGGATCCTGAGGTCACTGTAGCAACACGAAAGAGCTCCGTGAACCAAAAATCAACTCGAGATGAGAGGTTAGTCCCTGGCTTCGACTCCAGAGGAAACCACCTTTCCACAAGCACCTCAAGAGGAGGCTTCTCTCAGCTCTAGGTATGTGAGAGGGGCCCTGAATTTGCGGCCTCAAGTGGAATGGACACCACGATGCCCTGACTCGAAATAAGGCCGGATATCCCTGCAGTGACTTGAATGCAGGCTCGTCTTGCATCTCCCAAGACGAAAGGATGTCTGAATCCCCTGTGGAGACCACAGAGAAAGACCTAGTTCCCCACCTCATCGCGACCGGAGGCCTCACATACTTTGAAAACTCCAGAGGTACACTGAGATCAGTGCCTCCAAAGGAGACGATGCCTGACTCCTCGTGAAACTTGATAGGAGTCCCAGGATTCCTGTGGCACGTGGAAAGGGACCCTTGGTCTCCCGCCTCAGCTGGAGAGGCGTGCCAATTGCCCTGCCAAGCCTCGAGGAGAATCCCGAATTGTCCCTCACAACTAGGCAGGAGTCCTGACGTTGCTGAACAAACACGTGGGTGGAAAGGCCATCCCCGTCGTAACTCGAGAATATACCCCAGGTTCCCGCCGCAACTCGAGGAAAACCATGAGACTTCCCCCTCGCCGCAAGATGAGGCCCGATTCCCCTGCACTGCATTCAAAGCAATTCCGTGTTGCACATCAAACATGAAAGGAGCCTTGATTTCCTTGATGGCACTCCAGAGAAACCCCAAGAACACTGTTTCAAGGCTAGAGGGATCCTGAGGTCACTGTAGCAACATGAAAGAGCTCCGTGGACCAAAAATCAACTCGAGATGAGAGGTTAGTCCCTGGCTTCGACTCCAGAGGAATACCACCTTACCACAAGCACCTCAAGAGGAGGCTTCTCTCAGCTCTAGGTATGTGAGAGGGACCCTGAGTTTGCGGCCTCAAGTGGAATGGACACCGCGATGCCCTGACGCGAAATACGGCCGGATATCCCTGCAGTGACTTGAATGCAGGCTAGTCTTGCATCTCCCAAGACGAAAGGATGTCTGAATCCCCTGTAGAGACCACAGAGAAAAACCTAGTTCCCCACCTCATCGCGACCGGAGGCCTCACATCCTTTGAAAACTCCAGAGGTACGCGGAGATCAGTGCCTCCAAAGGAGACGATGCCTGACTCCTCGTGAAACTTGATAGGAGTCCCAGGATTCCTGTGGCACGTGGAAAGGGACACTTGGTCTCCCGCCTCAGCTGGAGAGGCGTCCCAATTGCCCTGCCAAGCCTCGAGGAGAATCCCGAGTTGTCCCTCGCAACTAGGCAGGAGTCCTGCCGTCGCTGAACAAACACGTGGGTGGAAGGGACATCCCCGTCGTAACTCGAGAATATACCCCAGGTTCCCGCCGCAACTCGAGAAAAACCATGAGACTTCCCCCTCGCCTCGAGATGAGGCCCGATTCCCCTGCACTGCGTGCAGAGCAATTCCATCTTGCACATCACACATGAAAGGAGCCTTGATTTCCTTGATGGCACTCCAGAGAAACCCCAAGAACACTCTTTCAAGGCTAGAGGGATCCTGAGGTCACTGTAGCAACACGAAAGAGCTCCGTGGACCAAAAATCAACTCGAGATGAGAGGTTAGTCCCTGGCTTCGACTCCAGAGGAATACCACCTTACCACAAGCACCTCAAGAGGAGGCTTCTCTCAGCTCTAGGTATGTCAGAGGGACCCTGAGTTTGCGGCCTCAAGTGGAATGGACACCGCGATGCCCTGACTCCAAATAAGGCCGGATATCCCTGCAGTGACTTGAATGCAGGCTCGTCTTGCATCTCCCAAGATGAAAGGATGTCTGAATCCCCTGTGGAGACCACAGAGAAAGACCTATTTCCCCACCTCATCGCGACCGGAGGCCTCACATTCTTTGAAAACTCCAGAGGTATGCGGAGATCAGTGCCTAAAAAGGAGACGATGCCTGACTTCTCGTGAAACTTGATAGGAGTCCCAGGATTCCTGTGGCACGCGGAAAGGGACCCTTGGTCTCCCGCCTCAGCTGGAGAGGCGTTCCAATTGCCCTGCCAAGCCTCGAGGAGAATCCCGAGTTGTCCCTCGCAACTAGGCAGGAGTCCTGACGTCGCTGAATAAACACGTGGGTGGAAGGGCCATCCCCGTCGTAACTCGAGAATATACCCCAGGTTCTCGCCACAACTCGAGAAAAACCATGAGACATCCCCGTCGCCGCAAGATGAGGCTGATTCCCCTGCACTGCATGCAGAGCAATTCCGTGTTGCACATCACACATGAAAGGAGCCTTGATTTCCTTGATGGCACTCCAGAGAAACCCCAAGAACACTGTTTCAAGGCTAGAGGGATCCTGAGGTCACTGTAGCAACAGGAAAGAGCTCCGTGGACCAAAAATCAACTCGAGATGAGAGGTTAGTCCCTGGCTTCGACTCCAGAGGAATACCACCTTACCACAAGCACCTCAAGAGGAGGCTTCTCTCAGCTCTAGCTATGTGAGAGGGACCCGGAGTTTGCGGCCTCAAGTGGAATGGACACCGCGACGCCCTGACGCGAAATACGGCCGGATATCCCTGCAGTGACTTGAATGCAGGCTCGTCTTGCATCTCCCAAGACGAAAGGATGTCTGAATCCCCTGTGGAGACCACAGAGAAAGACCTAGTTCCCCACCTCATCGCGATTGGAGGCCTCACATCCTTTGAAAACTCCAGAGGTACGCAGAGATCAATGCCTCCAAAGGAGACGATGCCTGACACCTCGTGAAACTTGATAGGAGTCCCAGGATTCCTGTGGCACGTGGAACGGGACCCTTGGTCTCCCGCCTCAGCTGGAGAGGCGTTCCAATTGCCCTGCCAAGCCTCGAGGAGAATCCCGAGTTGTCCCTCGCAACTAGGCAGGAGTCCTGACGTCGCTGAATAAACACTTGGTTGGAAGGGCCATCCCCGTCGTAACTCGAGAATATACCCCAGGTTCTCGCCACAACTCGAGAAAAACCATGAGACATCCCCGTCGCCGCAAGATGAGGCCCGATTCCCCTGCACTGCATGCAGAGCAATTCCGTGTTGCACATCACACATGAAATGAGACTTGATTTCCTTGATGGCACTCCAGAGAACCCCCAAGAACACTGTTTCAAGGCTAGAGGGATCCTGAGGTCACTGTAGCAACAGGAAAGAGCTCCGTGGACCAAGAATCAACTCGAGATGAGAGGTTAGTCCCTGGCTTCGACTCCAGAGGAATACCACCTTACCACAAGCACCTCAAGAGGAGGCTTCTCTCAGCTCTAGCTATGTGAGAGGGACCCTGAGTTTGCAGCCTCAAGTGGAATGGACAGCACGATGCCCTGACTCGAAATAAGGCTGGATATCCCTGCAGTGACTTGAATGCAGGCTCGTCTTGCATCTCCCAAGACGAAAGGATGTCTGAATCCCCTGTGGAGACCACAGAGAAAGACCTAGTTGCCCACCTCATCACGACCGGAGGCCTCACATCCTTTGAAAACTCCAGAGGTACGCAGAGATCAGTGCCTCCAAAGGAGACGATGCCTGACTCCTCGTGAAACTTGATAGGAGTCCCAGGATTCCTGTGACACGCGGAAAGGGACCCTTGGTCTCCCGCCTCAGCTGGAGAGGCGTCCCAATTGCCCTGCCAAGCCTCGAGGAGAATCCCGAGTTGTCCCTCGCAACTAGGCAGGAGTCCTGACGTCGCTGAACAAACACGTGTGTGGAAGGGCCATCCCCGTCGTAACTCGAGAATATACCCCAGGTTCTCGCCGCAACTCGAGAAAAACCATGAGTCTTCCCCCTCGCCGTTAGATGAGGCCCGATTCCCCTGCACTGCATGCAGAGCAATTCCGTGTTGCACATCACAGATGAAAGGAGCCTTGATTTCTTTGATGGCACTCCAGAGAAACCCCAAGAACACTGTTTCAAGGCTAGAGGGATCCTGAGGTCACTGTAGCAACACGAAAGCGCTCCGTGGACCAAAAATCAACTCGAGATGAGAGGGTAGTCCCTGGCTTCGACTCCAGAGTAATACCACCTTACCACAAGCACCTCAAGAGGAGGCTTCTCTCAGCTCTAGGTATGTGAGAGGGACCCTGAGTTTGCGGCCTCAAGTGGAATGGACACCGCGATGCCCTGACTCGAAATAAGGCCGGATATCCCTGCAGTGACTTGAATGCAGGCTCGTCTTGCATCTCCCAAGACGAAAGGATATCTGAATCCCCTGTGGAGACCACAGAGAAAGACCTAGTTCCCCACCTCATCGCGACCGGAAGCCTCACATCCTTTGAAAACTCCAGAGGTACGCGGAGATCAGTGCCTCCAAAGGAGACGATGCGTGACTCCTCGTGAAACTTGATAGGAGTCCCAGGATTCCTGTGGCACGTGGAAAGGGACCCTTGGTCTCACGCCTCAGCTGGAGAGGCGTCCCAATTGCCCTGCCAAACCTGGAGGAGAATCCCGAGTTTTCCCTCGCAACTAGGCAGGAGTCCTGCCGTCGCTGAACAAACACGTGTGTAGAAGGGCCGTCCCCGTCGTAACTCGAGAATATAGCCCAGGTTCCCGCCGCAACTCGAGAAAAACCATGAGACTTCCCCCTCGCCGCGAGATGAGGCCCGATTCCCCTGCACTGCGTGCAGAGCAATTCCGTGTTGCACATCACACATGAAAGGAGCCTTGATTTCCTTGATGGCACTCCAGAGAAACCCCAAGAACAGTGTTTCAAGGCTAGAGGGATCCTGAGGTCACTGTAGCAACATGAAAGAGCTCCGTGGACCAAAAATCAACTCGAGATGAGAGGTTAGTCCCTGGCTTCGACTCCAGAGGAATACCACCTTAGCACAAGCACCTCAAGAGGAGGCTTCTCTCAGCTCTAGGTATTTGAGAGGGACCCTGAGTTTGCGGCCTCAAGTGGAATGGACACCGCGATGCCCTGACTCGAAATAAGGCCTGTTATCCCTGCAGTGACTTGAATACAGGCTCGGCTTGCATCTCCCAAAACGAAAGGATGTCTGAATCCCATGTGGAGACCACAGAGAAAGACCTAGTTCCCCACCTCATCGCGACCGGAGGCCTCACATCCTTTGAAAACTCCAGAGGTACGCGGAGATCAGTGCCTCCAAAGGAGACGATGCCTGACTCCTCGTGAAACTTGATAGGAGTCCCAGGATTCCTGTGGCACGTGGAAAGGGACCCTTGGTCTCCCGCCTCAGCTGGAGAGGCGTCCCAATTGCCCTGCCAAGCCTCGAGGAGAATCCCGAGTTGTCCCTCGCTACTAGGCAGGAGTCCTGAGGTCGCTGAACAAACACGTGTGTGGAAGGGCCATTCCCGTCGTAACTCGAGAATATACCCCAGGTTCCCGCCGCAACTCGAGAAAAACCATGAGACTTCCCCCTCGCCGCGAGATGAGGCCAGATTCCCCTGCACTGCGTGCAGAGCAATTCCGTGTTGCACATCACACATGAAAGGAGCCTTGATTTCCTTGATGGCACTCCAGAGAAACTCCAAGAACACTGTTTCAAGGCTAGAGGGATCCTGAGGTCACTGTAGCAACACGAAAGAGCTCCGTGGACCAAATATCAACGCGAGATGAGAGGTTAGTCCCTGGCTTCGACTCCAGAGGAATACCACCTTACCACAAGCACCTCAACAGGAGGCTTCTCTCAGCTCTAGGTATGTGAGAGGGACCCTGAGTTTGCGCCCTCAAGTGGAATGGACACCGCGATGCCCTGACTCGAAATAACGCCGGATATCCCTGCAGTGACTTGAATGCAGGCTTGTCTTGCATCTCCCAAGACGAAAGGATGTCTGAATCCCCTGTGGAGACCACAGAGAAAGACCTAGTTCCCCACCTCATCGCGACCGGAGGCCTCACATCCTTTGAAAACTCCAGAGGTACGCGGAGATCAGTGCCTCCAAAGGAGACGATGCGTGACTCCTCGTGAAACTTGATAGGAGTCCCAGGATTCCTGTGGCACGTGGAATGGGACACTTCGTCTCACGCCTCAGCTGAAGAGGCGTCCCAATTGCCCTGCCAACCCTCGAGGAGAATCCCGAGTTGTCCCTCGCAACTAGGCAGGAGTCCTGCCGTCGCTGAACAAACACGTGTGTAGAAGGTCCATCCCCGTCGTAACTCGAGAATATAGCTCAGGTTCCCGCCGCAACTCGAGAAAAACCATGAGACTTCCCCCTCGCCGCGAGATGAGGCCCGATTTCCCTGCAATGCGTGCAGAGCAATTCCGTGCTGCACATCACACATGAAAGGAGCCTTGATTTCCTTGATGGCACTCCAGAGAAAACCCAAGAACACTGTTTCAAGGCTAGAGGGATCCTGAGGTCACTGTAGCAACACGAAAGAGCTCCGTGGACCAAAAATCAACTCGAGATGAGAGGTTAGTCCCTGGCTTCGACTCCAGAGGAATACCACCTTACCACAAGCACCTCAAGAGGAGGCTTCTCTCAGCTCTAGCTATGTGAGAGGGACCCTGAGTTTGCGGCCTCAAGTGGAATGGACACCGCGACGCCCTGACGCGAAATACGGCCGGATATCCCTGCAGTGACTTGAACGCAGGCTCGTCTTGCATCTCCCAAGACGAAAGGATGTCTGAATCCCCTGTGGAGACCACAGAGAAAGACCTAGTTCCCCACCTCATCGTGACCGGAGGCCTCACATCCTTTGAAAACTCCAGAGCTACGCGGAGATCAGTGCCTCCAAAGGAGACGATGCCTGACTCCTCGTAAAACTTGATAGGAGTCCCAGGATTCCTGTGGCACGGGGAAAGCGACACTTGGTCTCCCGCCTCAGCTGGAGAGGCGTCCCAATTGCCCTGCCAAGCCTCGAGGAGAATCCCGAGTTGTCCCTCGCAACTAGGCAGGAGTCCTGACGTCGCTGGACAAACACGTGTGTGGAAGGGCCATTCCCGCCGTAACTCGAGAATATACCCCAGGTTCCCGCCGCAACTCCAGAAAAACCATGAGACTTCCCCCTCACCATGAGATTAGGCCCGATTCCCCTGCACTGCGTGCAGAGCAATTCTGTGTTGCACATCACACATGAAAGGAGCCTTGATTTCCTTGATGGCACTCCAGAGAAACCCCAAGAACACTGTTTCAAGGCTAGAGGGATGCTGAGTTCATGTAGCAACACGAAAGAGCTCCGTGGACCAAAAATCAACTCGAGATGAGATGTTAGTCCCTGGCTTAGACTCCAGAGGAATACCACCTTAGCACAAGCACCTCAAGAGGAGGCTTCTCTCAGCTCTAGGTATTTGAGAGGGACCCTGAGTTTACGGCCTCAAGTGGAATGGACACCGCGATGCCCTGACTCGAAATAAGGCCGGTTATCCCTGCAGTGACTTGAATACAGGCTCGTCTTGCATCTCCCAAAACGAAAGGATGTCTGAATCCCATGTGGAGACCACAGAGAAAGACCTAGTTCCCCACCTCATCGCGACCGGAGGCCTCACATCCTTTGAAAACTCCAGAGGTACGCGGAGATCAGTGCCTCCAAAGGAGACGATGCCTGACTCCTCGTGAAACTTGATAGGAGTCCCAGGATTCCTGTGGCACGTGGAAAGGGACCCTTGGTCTCCCGCCTCAGCTGGAGAGGCGTCCCAATTGCCCTGCCAAGCCTCGAGGAGAATCCCGAGTTGTCCCTCGCAACTAGGCAGGAGTCCTGACGTCGCTGAACAAACACGTGTGTGGAAGGGCCATTCCCGTCGTAACTCGAGAATATACCCCAGATTCCCACCGTAACTCGAGAAAAACCATGAGACTTCCCCCTCACCGCGAGATGAGGCCCGATTCCCCTGCACTGCGTGCAGAGCAATTCCGTGCTGCACATCACACATGAAAGGAGCCTTGATTTCCTTGATGGCACTCCAGAGAAAACCCAAGAACACTGTTTCAAGGCTAGAGGGATCCTGAGGTCACTGTAGCAACACGAAAGAGCTCCGTGGACCAAAAATCAACTCGAGATGAGAGGTTAGTCCCTGGCTTCGACTCCAGAGGAATACCACCTTACCACAAGCACCTCAAGAGGAGGCTTCTCTCAGCTCTAGCTATGTGAGAGGGACCCTGAGTTTGCGGCCTCAAGTGGAATGGACACCGCGACGCCCTGACGCGAAATACGGCCGGATATCCCTGCAGTGACTTGAACGCAGGCTCGTCTTGCATCTCCCAAGACGAAAGGATGTCTGAATCCCCTGTGGAGACCACAGAGAAAGACCTAGTTCCCCACCTCATCGTGACCGGAGGCCTCACATCCTTTGAAAACTCAAGAGCTACGCGGAGATCAGTGCCTCCAAAGGAGACGATGCCTGACTCCTCGTAAAACTTGATAGGAGTCCCAGGATTCCTGTGGCACGGGGAAAGCGACACTTGGTCTCCCGCCTCAGCTGGAGAGGCGTCCCAATTGCCCTGCCAAGCCTCGAGGAGAATCCCGAGTTGTCCCTCGCAACTAGGCAGGAGTCCTGACGTCGCTGGACAAACACGTGTGTGGAAGGGCCATTCCCGCCGTAACTCGAGAATATACCCCAGGTTCCCGCCGCAACTCCAGAAAAACCATGAGACTTCCCCCTCACCATGAGATTAGGCCCGATTCCCCTGCACTGCGTGCAGAGCAATTCTGTGTTGCACATCACACATGAAAGGAGCCTTGATTTCCTTGATGGCACTCCAGAGAAACCCCAAGAACACTGTTTCAAGGCTAGAGGGATGCTGAGTTCATGTAGCAACACGAAAGAGCTCCGTGGACCAAAAATCAACTCGAGATGAGATGTTAGTCCCTGGCTTAGACTCCAGAGGAATACCACCTTAGCACAAGCACCTCAAGAGGAGGCTTCTCTCAGCTCTAGGTATTTGAGAGGGACCCTGAGTTTACGGCCTCAAGTGGAATGGACACCGCGATGCCCTGACTCGAAATAAGGCCGGTTATCCCTGCAGTGACTTGAATACAGGCTCGTCTTGCATCTCCCAAAACGAAAGGATGTCTGAATCCCATGTGGAGACCACAGAGAAAGACCTAGTTCCCCACCTCATCGCGACCGGAGGCCTCACATCCTTTGAAAACTCCAGAGGTACGCGGAGATCAGTGCCTCCAAAGGAGACGATGCCTGACTCCTCGTGAAACTTGATAGGAGTCCCAGGATTCCTGTGGCACGTGGAAAGGGACCCTTGGTCTCCCGCCTCAGCTGGAGAGGCGTCCCAATTGCCCTGCCAAGCCTCGAGGAGAATCCCGAGTTGTCCCTCGCAACTAGGCAGGAGTCCTGACGTCGCTGAACAAACACGTGTGTGGAAGGGCCATTCCCGTCGTAACTCGAGAATATACCCCAGATTCCCACCGTAACTCGAGAAAAACCATGAGACTTCCCCCTCACCGCGAGATGAGGCCCGATTCCCCTGCACTGCGTGCAGAGCAATTCCGTGTTGCACATCACACATGAAAGGAGCCTTGATTTCCTTGATGGCACTCCAGAGAAACCCCAAGAACACTGTTTCAAGGCTAGAGGGATCCTGAGGTCACTGTAGCCACACGAAAGAGCTCCGTGGACCAAAAATCAACTCGAGATGAGAGGTTAGTCCCTGGCTTCGACTCCAGAGGAAAACCACCTTACCACAAGCACCTCAAGAGGAGGCTTCTCTCAGCTCTAGGCATGTGAGAGGGACCCTGAGTTTGCGGCCTCAAGTGGAATGGTGACCGTGATGCCCTGGCTCGAAATAAGGCCGATTATCCCTGCAGTGACTTGAATGCAGGCTCGTCTTGCATCTCCCAAGACGAAAGGATGTCTGAATCCCCTGTGGAGACCACAGAGAAAGACCTAGTTCCCCACCTCATGGCGACCGGAGTCCTCACATCCTTTGAAAACTCCAGAGGTACGCAGAGATCAGTGCCTCCAAAGGAGACGATGCCTGACTCCTCGTGAAACTTGATACGAGTCACAGGATTCCTGTGGCACGTGGAAAGGGACACTTCATCTCACGCCTCAGCTGAAGAGGCGTCCCAATTGCCCTGCCAAGCCTCGAGGAGAATCCCGAGTTGTCCCTCGCAACTAGGCAGGAGTCCTGACGTCACTGAACAAATACGTGGGTGGAAGGGCCATCCCCGTCGGAACTCGAGAATATACCCCAGGTTCCCGCCGCAACTCGAGAAAAACCATGAGACTTCCCCCTCGCCGCGAGATGAGGCCCGATTCCCCTGCACTGCGTGCAGAGCAATTCCGTGTTGCACATCACACATGAAAGGAGCCTTGATTTCCTTGATGGCACTCCAGAGAAACCCCAAGAACACTGTTTCAAGGCTAGAGGGATCCTGAGGTCACTGTAGCAACACGAAAGTGCTCCGTGGACCAAAAATCAACTCGAGATGAGAGGTTAGTCCCTGGCTTCGACTCCAGAGGAATACCACCTTACCACAAGCACCTCAAGAGGAGGCTTCTCTCAGCTCTAGGTATGTGAGAGGGACCCTGAATTTGCAGCCTCAAGTGGAATGGACACCGCGATGCCCTGACTCGAAATAAGGCCGGATATCCATGCAGTGACTTGAATGCAGGCTCGTCTTGCATCTCCCAAGACGAAAGGATGTCTGAATCCCCTGTGGAGACCACAGAGAAAGACCTAGTTCCCCACCTCATCGCGACCGGAGACCTCACATCCTTTGAAAACTCCAGAGGTAGGCGGAGATCAGTGCCTCCAAAGGAGAGGATGCCGGACTCCTCGTGAAACTTCATAGGAGTCCCAGGATTCCTGTGGCACGTGGAAAGGGACCCTTGGTCTCCCGCCTCAGCTGGAGAGGCGTCCCAATTGCCCTGCCAAGCCTCGAGGAGAATCCCGAGTTGTCCCTCGCAACTAGGCAGGAGTCCTGATGTCGCTGAAGAAACACGTGGGTGGAAGGTCCATCCCCGTCGTAACTCGAGAATATACCCCAGGTTCCCGCCGCAACTCGAGAAAAACCATGAGACTTCCCCCTCGCGGCGATATGAGGCCCGATTCCCCTGCACTGGGTGCAGAGCAATTCCGTGTTGCATATCACACATGAAAGGAGCCTTGATTTCCTTGATGGCACTCCAGAGAAACCCCAAGAACACTGTTTCAAGGCTAGAGGGATCCTGAGGTCACTGTAGCAACACGAAAGAGCTCCGTGGACCAAAAATCAACTCGAGATGAGAGGTTAGTCCCTGGCTTCGACTCCAGAGGAATACCACCTTACCACAAGCACCTCAAGAGGAGGCTTCTCTCAGCTCTAGCTATGTGAGAGGGACCCTGAGTTTGCGGCCTCAAGTGGAATGGACACCGCGATGCCCTGACTGGAAATAAGGCCGGATATCCCTGCAGTGACTTGAATGCAGGCTCGTCTTGCATCTCCCAAGACGAAAGGATGTCTGAATCCCCTGTGGAGACCACAGAGAAAGACCTAGTTCCCCACCTCATCGCGATTGGAGGCCTCACATCCTTTGAAAACTCCAGAGGTACGCGGAGATCAATGCCTCCAAAGGAGACGATGCCTGACTCCTCGTGAAACTTGATAGGAGTCCCAGGATTCCTGTGGCACGTGGAACGGGACCCTTGGTCTCCCGCCTCAGCTGGAGAGGCGTTCCAATTGCCCTGCCAAGCCTCGAGGAGAATCCCGAGTTGTCCCTCGCAACTAGGCAGGAGTCCTGACGTCGCTGAATAAACACTTGGGTGGAAGGGCCATCCCCGTCGTAACTCGAGAATATACCCCAGGTTCTCGCCGCAACTCGAGAAAAACCAAGAGACTTCCCCCTCGCCGCAAGATGAGGCCCGATTCCCCTGCACTGCATGCAGAGCAATTCCGTGTTGCACATCACACATGAAAGGAGCCTTGATTTCCTTGATGGCACTCCATAGAAACCCCAAGAACACTGTTTCAAGGCTAGAGGGATCCTGAGGTCACTGTAGCCACACGAAAGAGCTCCGTGGACCAAAAATCAACTCGAGATGAGAGGTTAGTCCCTGGCTTCGACTCCAGAGGAATACCACCTTACCACAAGCACCTCAAGAGGAGGCTTCTCTCAGCTCTAGCTATGTGAGAGGGACCCTGAGTTTGCGGCCTCAAGTGGAATGGACACCGCGACGCCCTGACGCGAAATACGGCCGGATATCCCTGCAGTGACTTGAATGCAGGCTCGTCTTGCATCTCCCAAGATGAAAGGATGTCTGAATCCCCTGTGGAGACCACAGAGAAAGACCTAGTTCCCCACCTCATCGTGACCGGAGGCCTCACATCCTTTGAAAACTCCAGAGCTACGCGGAGATCAGTGCCTCCAAAGGAGACGATGCCTGACTCCTCGTAAAACTTGATAGGAGTCCCAGGATTCCTGTGGCACGGGGAAAGCGACCCTTGGTCTCCCGCCTCAGCTGGAGAGGCGTCCCAATTGCCCTGCCAAGCCTCGAGGAGAATCCCGAGTTGTCCCTCGCAACTAGGCAGGAGTCCTCACGTCGCTGAACAAACACGTGTGTGGAAGGGCCATTCCTGCCGTAACTCGAGAATATACCCCAGGTTCCCGCCGCAACTCCAGAAAAACCATGAGACTTCCCCCTCACCGCGAGATGAGGCCCGATTCCCCTGCACTGCGTGCAGAGCAATTCCGTGTTGCACATCACACATGAAAGGAGCCTTGATTTCCTTGATGGCACTCCAGAGAAAACCCAAGAACACTGTTTCAAGGCTAGAGCGATCCTGAGGTCACTGTAGCCACACGAAAGAGCTCCGTGGACCAAAAATCAACTCGAGATGAGAGGTTATTCCCTGGCTTCGACTCCAGGGGAATACCACCTTACCACAAGCACCTCAAGAGGAGGCTTCTCTCAGCTCTAGGCATGTGAGAGGGACCCTGAGTTTGCGGCCTCAAGTGGAATGGTGACCGTGATGCCCTGGCTCGAAATAAGGCCGATTATCCCTGCAGTGACTTGAATGCAGGCTCGTCTTGCATCTCCCAAGACGAAAGGATGTCTGAATCCCCTGTGGAGACCACAGAGAAAGACCTAGTTCCCCACCTCATGGCGACCGGAGTCCTCACATCCTTTGAAAACTCCAGAGGTACGCAGAGATCAGTGCCTCCAAAGGAGACGATGCCTGACTCCTCGTGAAACTTGATACGAGTCACAGGATTCCTGTGGCACGTGGAAAGGGACACTTCATCTCACGCCTCAGCTGAAGAGGCGTCCCAATTGCCCTGCCAAGCCTCGAGGAGAATCCCGAGTTGTCCCTCGCAACTAGGCAGGAGTCCTGACGTCACTGAACAAATACGTGGGTGGAAGGGCCATCCCCGTCGGAACTCGAGAATATACCCCAGGATCCCGCCGCAACTCGAGAGAAACCATGAGACTTCCCCATCGCCGCGAGATGAGGCCCGATTCCCCTGCACTGCGTGCAGAGCAATTCCGTGTTGCACATCACACATGAAAGGAGCCTTAATTTCCTTGATGGCACTCCAGAGAAACCCCAAGAACACTGTTTCAAGGCTAGAGGGATCCTGAGGTCACTGTAGCAACACGAAAGTGCTCCGTGGACCAAAAATCAACTCGAGATGAGAGGTTAGTCCCTGGCTTCGAATCCAGAGGAATACCACCTTACCACAAGCACCTCAAGAGGAGGCTTCTCTCAGCTCTAGGTATGTGAGAGGGACCCTGAATTTGCAGCCTCAAGTGGAATGGACACCGCGATGCCCTGACTCGAAATAAGGCCGGATATCCATGCAGTGACTTGAATGCAGGCTCGTCTTGCATCTCCCAAGACGAAAGGATGTCTGAATCCCCTGTGGAGACCACAGAGAAAGACCTAGTTCCCCACCTCATCGCGACCGGAGACCTCACATCCTTTGAAAACTCCAGAGGTAGGCGGAGATCAGTGCCTCCAAAGGAGAGGATGCCGGACTCCTCGTGAAACTTGATAGGAGTCCCAGGATTCCTGTGGCACGTGGAAAGGGACCCTTGGTCTCCCGCCTCAGCTGGAGAGGCGTCCCAATTGCCCTGCCAAGCCTCGAGGAGAATCCCGAGTTGTCCCTCGCAACTAGGCAGGAGTCCTGACGTCGCTGAAGAAACACGTGGGTGGAAGGTCCATCCCCGTCGTAACTCGAGAATATACCCCAGGTTCCCGCCGCAACTCGAGAAAAACCATGAGACTTCCCCCTCGCGGCGATATGAGGCCCGATTCCCCTGCACTGGGTGCAGAGCAATTCCGTGTTGCATATCACACATGAAAGGAGCCTTGATTTCCTTGATGGCACTCCAGAGAAACCCCAAGAACACTGTTTCAAGGCTAGAGGGATCCTGAGGTCACTGTAGCAACACGAAAGAGCTCCGTGGACCAAAAATCAACTCGAGATGAGAGGTTAGTCCCTGGCTTCGACTCCAGAGGAATACCACCTTACCACAAGCACCTCAAGAGGAGGCTTCTCTCAGCTCTAGCTATGTGAGAGGGACCCTGAGTTTGCGGCCTCAAGTGGAATGGACACCGCGATGCCCTGACTCGAAATAAGGCCGGATATCCCTGCAGTGACTTGAATGCAGGCTCGTCTTGCATCTCCCAAGACGAAAGGATGTCTGAATCCCCTGTGGAGACCACAGAGAAAGACCTAGTTCCCCACCTCATCGCGATTGGAGGCCTCACATCCTTTGAAAACTCCAGAGGTACGCGGAGATCAATGCCTCCAAAGGAGACGATGCCTGACACCTCGTGAAACTTGATAGGAGTCCCAGGATTCCTGTGGCACGTGGAACGGGACCCTTGGTCTCCCGCCTCAGCTGGAGAGGCGTTCCAATTGCCCTGCCAAGCCTCGAGGAGAATCCCGAGTTGTCCCTCGCAACTAGGCAGGAGTCCTGACGTCGCTGAATAAACACTTGGGTGGAAGGGCCATCCCCGTCGTAACTCGAGAATATACCCCAGGTTCTCGCCGCAACTCGAGAAAAACCATGAGACTTCACCCTCGCCGCAAGATGAGGCCCGATTCCCCTGCACTGCATGCAGAGCAATTCCGTGTTGCACATCACACATGAAAGGAGCCTTGATTTCCTTGATGGCACTCCATAGAAACCCCAAGAACACTGTTTCAAGGCTAGAGGGATCCTGAGGTCACTGTAGCCACACGAAAGAGCTCCGTGGACCAAAAATCAACTCGAGATGAGAGGTTAGTCCCTGGCTTCGACTCCAGAGGAATACCACCTTACCACAAGCACCTCAAGAGGAGGCTTCTCTCAGCTCTAGCTATGTGAGAGGGACCCTGAGTTTGCGGCCTCAAGTGGAATGGACACCGCGACGCCCTGACGCGAAATACGGCCGGATATCCCTGCAGTGACTTGAATGCAGGCTCGTCTTGCATCTCCCAAGACGAAAGGATGTCTGAATCCCCTGTGGAGACCACAGAGAAAGACCTAGTTCCCCACCTCATCGTGACCGGAGGCCTCACATCCTTTGAAAACTCCAGAGCTACGCGGAGATCAGTGCCTCCAAAGGAGACGATGCCTGACTCCTCGTAAAACTTGATAGGAGTCCCAGGATTCCTGTGGCACGGGGAAAGCGACCCTTGGTCTCCCGCCTCAGCTTGAGAGGCGTCCCAATTGCCCTGCCAAGCCTCGAGGAGAATCCCGAGTTGTCCCTCGCAACTAGGCAGGAGTCCTGACGTCGCTGAACAAACACGTGTGTGGAAGGGCCATTCCTGCCGTAACTCGAGAATATACCCCAGGTTCCCGCCGCAACTCCAGAAAAACCATGAGACTTCCCCCTCACCGTGAGATTAGGCCCGATTCCCCGGCACTACGTGCAGAGCAATTCTGTGTTGCACATCACACATGAAAGGAGCCTTGATTTCCTTGATGGCACTCCAGAGAAACCCCAAGAACACTGTTTCAAGGCTAGAGGGATCCTGAGGTCATGTAGCAACACGAAAGAGCTCCGTGGACCAAAAATCAACTCGAGATGAGATGTTAGTCCCTTGCTTCGACTCCAGAGGAATACCACCTTAGCACAAGCACTTCAAGAGGAGGCTTCTCTCAGCTCTAGATATTTGAGAGGGACCCTGAATTTACGGCCTCAAGTGGAATGGACACCGCGATGCCCTGACTCGAAATAAGGCCGGTTATCCCTGCAGTGACTTGAATACAGGCTCGTCTTGCATCTCCCAAAACGAAAGGATGTCTGAATCCCATGTGGAGACCACAGAGAAAGACCTAGTTCCCCACCTTATCGCCACCGGAGGCCTCACATCCTTTGAAAACTCCAGAGGTACGCGGAGATCAGTGCCTCCAAAGGAGACGATGCCTGACTCCTCGTGAAACTTGATAGGAGTCCCAGGATTCCTGTGGCACGTGGAAAGGGACCCTTGGTCTCCCGCCTCAGCTGGAGAGGCGTCCCAATTGCCCTGCCAAGCCTCGAGGAGAATCCCGAATTGTCCCTCGCAACTAGGCAGGAGTCCTGACGTCGCTGAACAAACACGTGTGTGGAAGGGCCATTCCCGTCGTAACTCGAGAATATACCCCAGGTTGTCGCCGCAACTCGAGAAAAACCCTGAGACTTCCCCCTCACCGCGAGATGAGGCCCGATTCCCCTGCACTGCATGCAGAGCAATTCCGTGTTGCACATCACACATGAAAGGAGCCTTGATTTCCTTGATGGCACTCCAGAGAATCCTCAAGAACACTGTTTCAAGGCTAGAGGGATCCTGAGGTCACTGTAGCCACACGAAAGAGCTCCATGGACCAAAAATCAGCTCGAGATGAGAGGTTAGTCCCTGGCTTCGACTCCAGAGGAATACCACCTTACCACAAGCACCTCAAGAGGAGGCTTCTCTCAGCTCTAGCTATGTGAGAGGGACCCTGTGTTTGCGGCCTCAAGTGGAATGGTGACCGTGATGCCCTGGCTCGAAATAAGGCCGATTATTCCTGCAGTGACTTGAATGCTGGCTCGTCTTGCATCTCCCAAGACGAAACGATGTCTGAATCCCCTGTGGAGACCACAGAGAAAGACCTAGTTCCCCACCTCATGGCGACCGGAGTCCTCACATCCTTTGAAAACTCCAGAGGTACGCAGAGATCAGTGCCTCCAAAGGAGACGATGCCTGACTCCTCGTGAAACTTGATACGAGTCACAGGATTTCTGTGGCACGTGGAAAGGGACACTTCGTCTCACGCCTCAGCTGAAGAGGCGTCCCAATTGCCCTGCCAACCCTCGAGGAGAATCCCGAGTTGTCCCTCGCAACTAGGCAGGAGTCCTGACGTCACTGAACAAACACGTGGGTGGAAGGGCCATCCCCGTCGGAACTCGAGAATATACCCCAGGTTCCCGCCGCAACTCGATAGAAACCATGAGACTTCCCCCTCGCCGCGAGATGAGGCCCGATTCCCCTGCACTGCGTGCAGAGCAATTCCGTGTTGCACATCACACATGAAAGGAGCCTTGATTTCCTTGATGGCACTCCAGAGAAACCCCAAGAACACTGTTTCAAGGCTAGAAGGATCCTGAGGTCACTGTAGCAACACGAAAGTGCTCCGTGGACCAAAAATCAACTCGAGATGAGAGGTTAGTCCCTGGCTTCGACTCCAGAGGAATACCACCTTACCACAAGCACCTCAAGAGGAGGCTTCTCTCAGCTCTAGCTATGTGAGAGGGACCCTGAATTTGCAGCCTCAAGTGGAATGGACACCGCGATGCCCTGACTCGAAATAAGGTCGGATATCCCTGCAGTGACTTGAATGCAGGCTCGTCTTGCATCTCCCAAGACGAAAGGATGTCTGAATCCCCTGTGGAGACCACAGAGAAAGACCTAGTTCCCCACCTCATCGCGACCGGAGACCTCACATCCTTTGAAAACTCCAGAGGTAGGCGGAGATCAGTGCCTCCAAAGGAGACGATGCCTGACTCCTCGTGAAACTTCATAGGAGTCCCAGGATTCCTGTGGCACGGGGAAAGGGACCCTTGTTCTCCCGCCTCAGCTGGAGAGGCATCCCAATTGCCCTGCCAAGCCTCGAGGAGAATCCCGAGTTGTCCCTCGCAACTAGGCAGGAGTCCTGATGTCGCTGAAGAAACACTTGTGTGGAAGGTCCATCCCCGTCGTAACTCGAGAATATACCCCAGGTTCCCGCCGCAACTCGAGAAAAACCATGAGACTTCCCCCTCGCGGCGATATGAGGCCCGATTCCCCTGCACTGGGTGCAGAGCAATTCCGTGTTGCATATCACACATTAAAGGAGCCTTGATTTCCTTGATGGCACTCCAGAGAAACCCCAAGAACACTGTTTCAAGGCTAGAGGGATCCTGAGGTCACTGTAGCAACACGAAAGAGCTCCGTGGACCAAAAATCAACTCGAGATGAGAGGTTAGTCCCTGGCTTCGACTCCAGAGGAATACCACCTTACCACAAGCACCTCAAGAGGAGGCTTCTCTCAGCTCTAGCTATGTGAGAGGGACCCTGAGTTTGCGGCCTCAAGTGGAATGGACACCGCGATGCCCTGACTGGAAATAAGGCCGGATATCCCAGCAGTGACTTGAATGCAGGCTCGTCTTGCATCTCCCAAGACGAAAGGATGTCTGAATCCCCTGTGGAGACCACAGAGAAAGACCTAGTTCCCCACCTCATCACGACCGGAGGCCTCACATCCTTTGAAAACTCCAGAGGAACGCGGAGAACAGTGCCTCCAAAGGAGACGATGCCTGACTCCTCGTGAAACTTGATAGGGGTCCCAGGATTCCTGTGGCACTTGGAAAGGGACCCTTGGTCTCCCGCCTCAGCTGGGGAGGCGTCCCAATTGGCCTGCCAAGCCTCGAGGAGAATACCGAGTTGTCCCTTGCAACTAGGCAGGAGTCCTGACTTCGCTGAACAAACACGTGGGTGGAAGGGCCATCCCCGTCATAACTCGAGAATATACCCCAGGTTCCCGCCGCAACTCGAGAAAAACCATGAGACTTCCCCCTCACCGCGAGATGAGGCCCGATTCCCCTGCACTGTGTGCAGAGCAATTCCGTGTTGCACATCACACATGAAAGGAGCCTTGATTTCCTTGATGGCACTCCAGAGAAACCCCAAGAACACTATTTCAAGGCTAGAGGGATCCTGAGGTCACTGTAGCAACACGAAAGAGCTCCGTGGACCAAAAATCAACTCGAGATGAGAGGTTAGTCCCTGGCTTGGACTCCCGAGGCATACCACCTTACCACAAGCACCTCAAGAGGAGGCTTCTCTCAGCTCTAGGTATGTCAGAGGGACCCTGAGTTTGCGGCCTCAAGTGGAATGGACACCGCGAGGCCCTGACTCAAAATAAGGCTGGATATCCCTGCAGTGACTGGAATGCAGGCTCGTCTTGCATCTCCCAAGACGAAAGGATGTCTGAATTCCCTGTGGAGACCACAGAGAAAGACCTACTTCCCCACCTCATCGCGACCGGAGGCCTCACATCCTTTGAAAACTCCAGAGGTACGCGGAGATATTGCCTCCAAAGGAGACGATGCCTGACTCCTCGTGAAACTTGATAGGAGTCCCAGGATTCCTGTGGCACGTGGAAAGGGACCCTTGGTCTCCCGCCTCAGCTGGAGAGGCGTCCCAATTGCCCTGCCAAGCCTCGAGGAGAATCCCGAGTTGTCCCTCGCAACTAGGCAGGAGTCCTGACGTCGCTGAACAAACACTTGTGTGGAAGGGCCATCCCCGTCGTAACTCGAGAATATACCCAACGTTCCCGCCGCAATTCGAGAAAAACCATGAGACTTCCCCCTCGCCGCGAGATGAGGCCCGATTCCCCTGCACTGCGTGCAGAGCAATTCCGTGTTGCACATCACACATGAAAGGAGCCTTAATTTCCTTGATGGCACTCCAGAGAAACCCCAAGAACACTGTTTCAAGGCTAGAGGGATCCTGAGGTCACTGTAGCAACACGAAAGAGCTCCGTGAACCAAAAATCAACTCGAGATGAGAGGTTAGTCCCTGGCTTCGACTCCAGAGGAAACCACCTTACCGCAAGCACCTCAAGAGGAGGCTTCTCTCAGCTCTAGGTATGTGAGAGGGACCCTGAGTTTGCGGCCTCAAATGGAATGGACACCGCGATGCCCTGACTCGAAATAAGGCCGGATATCCCTGCAGTGACTTGAATGCAGGCTCGTCTTGCATCTCCCAAGACGAAAGGATGTCTGAATCCCCTGTGGAGACCACAGAGAAAGACCTAGTTCCCCACCTCATCGCGACCGGAGGCCTCACATACTTTGAAAACTCCAGAGGTACACTGAGATCAGTGCCTCCAAAGGAGACGATGCCTGACTCCTCGTGAAACTTGATAGGAGTCCCAGGATTCCTGTGGCACGTGGAAAGGGACCCTTGGTCTCCCGCCTCAGCTGGAGAGGCGTGCCAATTGCCCTGCCAAGCCTCGAGGAGAATCCCGAATTGTCCCTCACAACTAGGCAGGAGTCCTGACGTCGCTGAACAAACTCGTGGGTGGAAAGGCCATCCCCGTCGTAACTCGAGAATATACCCCAGGTACCCGCCGCAACTCGAGGAAAACCATGAGACTTCCCCCTCGCCGCAAGATGAGGCCCGATTCCCCTGCACTGCATTCAAAGCAATTCCGTGTTGCACATCAAACATGAAAGGAGCCTTGATTTCCTTGATGGCACTCCAGAGAAACCCCAAGAACACTGTTTCAAGGCTAGAGGGATCCTGAGGTCACTGTAGCAACATGAAAGAGCTCCGTGGACCAAAAATCAACTCGAGATGAGAGGTTAGTCCCTGGCTTCGACTCCAGAGGAATACCACCTTACCACAAGCACCTCAAGAGGAGGCTTCTCTCAGCTCTAGGTATGTGAGAGGGACCCTGAGTTTGCGGCCTCAAGTGGAATGGACACCGCGATGCCCTGACGCGAAATACGGCCGGATATCCCTGCAGTGACTTGAATGCAGGCTAGTCTTGCATCTCCCAAGACGAAAGGATGTCTGAATCCCCTGTAGAGACCACAGAGAAAAACCTAGTTCCCCACCTCATCGCGACCGGAGGCCTCACATCCTTTGAAAACTCCAGAGGTACGCGGAGATCAGTGCCTCCAAAGGAGACGATGCCTGACTCCTCGTGAAACTTGATAGGAGTCCCAGGATTCCTGTGGCACGTTGAGAGGGACACTTGGTCTCCCGCCTCAGCTGGAGAGGCGTCCCAATTGCCCTGCCAAGCCTCGAGGAGAAACCCGAGTTGTCCCTCGCAACTAGGCAGGAGTCCTGCCGTCGCTGAATAAACACTTGGGTGGAAGGGCCATCCCCGTCGTAACTCGAGAATATACCCCAGGTTCCCGCCGCAACTCGAGAAAAACCATGAGACTTCCCCCTCGCCGCGAGATGAGGCCCGATTCCCCTGCACTGCGTGCAGAGCAATTCCATCTTGCACATCACACATGAAAGGAGCCTTGATTTCCTTGATGGCACTCCAGAGAAAACCCAAGAACACTCTTTCAAGGCTAGAGGGATCCTGAGGTCACTGTAGCAACACGAAAGAGCTCCCTGCACCAAAAATCAACTCGAGATGAGAGGTTAGTCCCTGGCTTCGACTCCAGAGGAATACCACCTTACCACAAGCACCTCAAGAGGAGGCTTCTCTCAGCTCTAGGTATGTCAGAGGGACCCTGAGTTTGCGGCCTCAAGTGAAATGGACACCGCGATGCCCTGACTCCAAATAAGGCCGGATATCCCTGCAGTGACTTGAATGCAGGCTCGTCTTGCATCTCCCAAGATGAAAGGATGTCTGAATCCCCTGTGGAGACCACAGAGAAAGACCTAGTTCCCCACCTCATCGCGACCGGAGGCCTCACATTCTTTGAAAACTCCAGAGGTATGCGGAGATCAGTGCCTAAAAAGGAGACGATGCCTGACTTCTCGTGAAACTTGATAGGAGTCCCAGGATTCCTGTGGCACGCGGAAAGGGACCCTTGGTCTCCCGCCTCAGCTGGAGAGGCGTTCCAATTGCCCTGCCAAGCCTCGAGAAGAATCCCGAGTTGTCCCTCGCAACTAGGCAGGAGTCCTGACGTCGCTGAATAAACACGTGGGTGGAAGGGCCATCCCCGTCGTAACTCGAGAATATACCCCAGGTTCTCGCCACAACTCGAGAAAAACCATGAGACATCCCCGTCGCCGCAAGATGAGGCCGATTCCCCTGCACTGCATGCAGAGCAATTCCGTGTTGCACATCACACATGAAAGGAGCCTTGATTTCCTTGATGGCACTCCAGAGAAACCCCAAGAACACTGTTTCAAGGCTAGAGGGATCCTGAGGTCACTGTAGCAACAGGAAAGAGCTCCGTGGACCAAGAATCAACTCGAGATGAGAGGTTAGTCCCTGGCTTCGACTCCAGAGGAATACCACCTTACCACAAGCACCTCAAGAGGAGGCTTCTCTCAGCTCTAGCTATGTGAGAGGGACCCTGAGTTTGCAGCCTCAAGTGGAATGGACAGCACGATGCCCTGACTCGAAATAAGGCTGGATATCCCTGCAGTGACTTGAATGCAGGCTCGTCTTGCATCTCCCAAGACGAAAGGATGTCTGAATCCCCTGTGGAGACCACAGAGAAAGACCTAGTTCCCCACCTCATCACGACCAGAGGCCTCACATCCTTTGAAAACTCCAGAGGTACGCAGAGATCAGTGCCTAAAAAGGAGACGATGCCTGACTCCTCGTGAAACTTGATAGGAGTCCCAGGATTCCTGTGACACGCGGAAAGGGACCCTTGGTCTCCCGCCTCAGCTGGAGAGGCGTTCCAATTGCCCTGCCAAGCCTCGAGGAGAATCCCGAGTTGTCCCTCGCAACTAGGCAGGAGTCCTGACGTCGCTGAACAAACACGTGTGTGGAAGGGCCATCCCCGTCGTAACTCGAGAATATACCCCAGGTTCTCGCCGCAACTCGAGAAAAACCATGAGTCTTCCCCCTCGCCGTGAGATGAGGCCCGATTCCCCTGCACTGCATGCAGAGCAATTCCGTGTTGCACATCACACATGAAAGGAGCCTTGATTTCTTTGATGGCACTCCAGAGAAACCCCAAGAACACTGTTTCAAGGCTAGAGGGATCCTGAGGTCACTGTAGCAACACGAAAGCGCTCCGTGGACCAAAAATCAACTCGAGATGAGAGGGTAGTCCCTGGCTTCGACTCCAGAGTAATACCACCTTACCACAAGCACCTCAAGAGGAGGCTTCTCTCAGCTCTAGGTATGTGAGAGGGACCCTGAGTTTGCGGCCTCAAGTGGAATGGACACCGCGATGCCCTGACTCGAAATAAGGCCGGATATCCCTGCAGTGACTTGACTGCAGGCTCGTCTTGCATCTCCCAAGACGAAAGGATATCTGAATCCCCTGTGGAGACCACAGAGAAAGACCTAGTTCCCCACCTCATCCCGACCGGAGGCCTCACATCCTTTGAAAACTCCAGAGGTACGCGGAGATCAGTGCCTCCAAAGGAGACGATGCCTGACTCCTCGTGAAACTTGATAGGAGTCCCAGGATTCCTGTGGCACGTGGAAAGGGACCCTTGGTCTCCCGCCTCAGCTGGAGAGGCGTCCCAATTGCCCTGCCAACCCTCGAGGAGAATCCCGAGTTGTCCCTCGCAACTAGGCAGGAGTCCTGCCGTCGCTGAACAAACACGTGTGTAGAAGGGCCGTCCCCGTCGTAACTCGAGAATATAGCCCAGGTTCCCGCCGCAACTCGAGAAAAACCATGAGACTTCCCCCTCGCCGCGAGATGAGGCCCGATTCTCCTGCACTGCGTGCAGAGCAATTCCGTGTTGCACATCACACATGAAAGGAGCCTTGATTTCCTTGATGGCACTCCAGAGAAACCCCAAGAACAGTGTTTCAAGGCTAGAGGGATCCTGAGGTCACTGTAGCAACATGAAAGAGCTCCGTGGACCAAAAATCAACTCGAGATGAGAGGTTAGTCCCTGGCTTCGACTCCAGAGGAATACCACCTTAGCACAAGCACCTCAAGAGGAGGCTTCTCTCAGCTCTAGGTATTTGAGAGGGACCCTGAGTTTGCGGCCTCAAGTGGAATGGACACCGCGATGCCCTGACTCGAAATAAGGCCGGTTATCCCTGCAGTGACTTGAATACAGGCTCGGCTTGCATCTCCCAAAACGAAAGGATGTCTGAATCCCATGTGGAGACCACAGAGAAAGACCTAGTTCCCCACCTCATCGCGACCGGAGGCCTCACATCCTTTGAAAACTCCAGAGGTACGCGGAGATCAGTGCCTCCAAAGGAGACGATGCCTGACTCCTCGTGAAACTTGATAGGAGTCCCAGGATTCCTGTGGCACGTGGAAAGGGACCCTTGGTCTCCCGCCTCAGCTGGAGAGGCGTCCCAATTGCCCTGCCAAGCCTCGAGGAGAATCCCGAGTTGTCCCTCGCTACTAGGCAGGAGTCCTGAGGTCGCTGAACAAACACGTGTGTGGAAGGGCCATTCCCGTCGTAACTCGAGAATATACCCCAGGTTCCCGCCGCAACTCGAGAAAAACCATGAGACTTCCCCCTCGCCGCGAGATGAGGCCCGATTCCCCTGCACTGCGTGCAGAGCAATTCCGTGTTGCACATCACAAATGAAAGGAGCCTTGATTTCCTTGATGGCACTCCAGAGAAACCCCAAGAACACTGTTTCAAGGCTAGAGGGATCCTGAGGTCACTGTAGCCACACGAAAGAGCTCCGTGGACCAAAAATCAACGCGAGATGAGAGGTTAGTCCCTGGCTTCGACTCCAGAGGAATACCACCTTACCACAAGCACCTCAACAGGAGGCTTCTCTCAGCTCTAGGTATGTGAGAGGGACCCTGAGTTTGCGGCCTCAAGTGGAATGGACACCGCGATGCCCTGACTCGAAATAAGGCCGGATATCCCTGCAGTGACTTGAATGCAGGCTTGTCTTGCATCTCCCAAGACGAAAGGATGTTTGAATCCCCTGTGGAGACCACAGAGAAAGACCTAGTTCCCCACCTCATCGCGACCGGAGGCCTCACATCCTTTGAAAACTCCAGAGGTACGCGGAGATCAGTGCCTCCAAAGGAGACGATGCGTGACTCCTCGTGAAACTTGATAGGAGTCCCAGGATTCCTGTGGCACGTGGAAAGGGACCCTTGGTCTCCCGCCTCAGCTGAAGAGGCGTCCCAATTGCCCTGCCAACCCTCGAGGAGAATCCCGAGTTGTCCCTCCCAACTAGGCAGGAGTCCTGCCGTCGCTGAACAAACACGTGTGTAGAAGGTCCATCCCCGTCGTAACTCGAGAATATAGCCCAGGTTCCCGCCGCAACTCCAGAAAAACCATGAGACTTCCCCCTCGCCGCGAGATGAGGCCCGATTTCCCTGCAATGCGTGCAGAGCAATTCCGTGCTGCACATCACACATGAAAGGAGCCTTGATTTCCTTGATGGCACTCCAGAGAAAACCCAAGAACACTGTTTCAAGGCTAGAGGGATCCTGAGGTAACTGTAGCAACACGAAAGAGCTCCGTGGACCAAAAATCAACTCGAGATGAGAGGTTAGTCCCTGGCTTCGACTCCAGAGGAATACCACCTTACCACAAGCACCTCAAGAGGAGGCTTCTCTCAGCTCTAGCTATGTGAGAGGGACCCTGAGTTTGCGGCCTCAAGTGGAATGGACACCGCGACGCCCTGACGCGAAATACGGCCGGATATCCCTGCAGTGACTTGAATGCAGGCTCGTCTTGCATCTCCCAAGACGAAAGGATGTCTGAATCCCCTGTGGAGACCACAGAGAAAGACCTAGTTCCCCACCTCATCGCGATTGGAGGCCTCACATCCTTTGAAAACTCCAGAGGTACGCGGAGATCAATGCCTCCAAAGGAGACGATGCCTGACACCTCGTGAAACTTGATAGGAGTCCCAGGATTCCTGTGGCACGTGGAACGGGACCCTTGGTCACCCGCCTCAGCTGGAGAGGCGTTCCAATTGCCCTGCCAAGCCTCGAGGAGAATCCCGAGTTGTCCCTCGCAACTAGGCAGGAGTCCTGACGTCGCTGAATAAACACTTGGGTGGAAGGGCCATCCCCGTCGTAACTCGAGAATATACCCCAGGTTCTCGCCACAACTCGAGAAAAACCATGAGACATCCCCGTCGCCGCAAGATGAGGCCCGATTCCCCTGCACTGCATGCAGAGCAATTCCGTGTTGCACATCACACATGAAATGAGACTTGATTTCCTTGATGGCACTCCAGAGAACCCCCAAGAACACTGTTTCAAGGCTAGAGGGATCCTGAGGTCACTGTAGCAACAGGAAAGAGCTCCGTGGACCAAGAATCAACTCGAGATGAGAGGTTAGTCCCTGGCTTCGACTCCAGAGGAATACCACCTTACCAAAAGCACCTCAAGAGGAGGCTTCTCTCAGCTCTAGCTATGTGAGAGGGACCCTGAGTTTGCAGCCTCAAGTGGAATGGACAGCACGATGCCCTGACTCGAAATAAGGCTGGATATCCCTGCAGTGACTTGAATGCAGGCTCGTCTTGCATCTCCCAAGACGAAAGGATGTCTGAATCCCCTGTGGAGACCACAGAGAAAGACCTAGTTCCCCACCTTATCACGACCGGAGGCCTCACATCCTTTGAAAATTCCAGAGGTACGCAGAGATCGGTGCCTCCAAAGGAGACGATGCCTGACTCCTCGTGAAACTTGATAGGAGTCCCAGGATTCCTGTGACACGCGGAAAGGGACCCTTGGTCTCCCGCCTCAGCTGGAGACGCGTTCCAATTGCCCTGCCAAGCCTCGAGGAGAATCCCGAGTTGTCCCTCGCAACTAGGCAGGAGTCCTGACGTCGCTGAACAAACACGTGTGTGGAAGGGCCATCCACGTCGTAACTCGAGAATATACCCCAGGTTCTCGCCGCAACTCGAGAAAAACCATGAGTCTTCCCCCTCGCCGTGAGATGAGGCCCGATTCCCCTGCACTGCATGCAGAGCAATTCCGTGTTGCACATCACACATGAAAGGATCCTTGATTTCTTTGATGGCACTCCAGAGAAACCCCAAGAACACTGTTTCAAGGCTAGAGGGATCCTGAGGTCACTGTAGCAACACGAAAGCGCTCCGTGGACCAAAAATCAACTCGAGATGAGAGGGTAGTCCCTGGCTTCGACTCCAGAGTAATACCACCTTACCACAAGCACCTCAAGAGGAGGCTTCTCTCAGCTCTAGGTATGTGAGAGGGACCCTGAGTTTGCGGCCTCAAGTGGAATGGACACCGCGATGCCCTGACTCGAAATAAGGCCGGATATCCCTGCAGTGACTTGAATGCAGGCTCGTCTTGCATCTCCCAAGACGAAAGGATATCTGAATCCCCTGTGGAGACCACAGAGAAAGACCTAGTTCCCCACCTCATCGCGACCGGAGGCCCCACATCCTTTGATAACTCCAGAGGTACGCGGAGATCAGTGCCTCCAAAGGAGACGATGCGTGACTCCTCGTGAAACTTGATAGGAGTCCCAGGATTCCTGTGGCACGTGGAAAGGGACCCTTGGTCTCACGCCTCAGCTGGAGAGGCGTCCCAATTGCCCTGCCAAACCTCGAGGAGAATCCCGAGTTGTCCCTCGCAACTAGGCAGGAGTCCTGCCGTCGCTGAACAAACACGTGTGTAGAAGGGCCGTCCCCGTCGTAACTCGAGAATATAGCCCAGATTCCCCCCGCAACTCGAGAAAAACCATGAGACTTCCCCCTCGCCGCGAGATGAGGCCCGATTCCCCTGCACTGCGTGCAGAGCAATTCCGTGTTGCACATCACACATGAAAGGAGCCTTGATTTCCTTGATGGCACTCCAGAGAAACCCCAAGAACAGTGTTTCAAGGCTAGAGGGATCCTGAGGTCACTGTAGCATCATGAAAGAGCTCCGTGGAAAAAATCAACTCGAGATGAGAGGTTAGTCCCTGGCTTCGACTCCAGAGGAATACCACCTTAGCACAAGCACCTCAAGAGGAGGCTTCTCTCAGCTCTAGGTATTTGAGAGGGACCCTGAGTTTACGGCCTCAATGGAATGGACACCGCGATGCCCTGACTCGAAATAAGGCCTGTTATCCCTGCAGTGACTTGAATACAGGCTCAGCTTGCATCTCCCAAAACGAAAGGATGTCTGAATCCCATGTGGAGACAACAGAGAAAGACCTAGTTCCCCACCTCATCGCGACCGGAGGCCTCACATCCTTTGAAAACTCCAGAGGTACGCGGAGATCAGTGCCCCCAAAGGAGACGATGCCTGACTCCTCGTGAAACTTGATAGGAGTCCCAGGATTCCTGTGGCACGTGGAAAGGGACCCTTGGTCTCCCGCCTCAGCTGGAGAGGCGTCCCAATTGCCCTGCCAAGCCTCGAGGAGAATCCCGAGTTGTCCCTCGCTACTAGGCAGGAGTCCTGAGGTCGCTGAACAAACACGTGTGTGGAAGGGCCATTCCCGTCGTAACTCGAGAATATACCCCAGGTTCCCGCCGCAACTCGAGAAAAACCATGAGACTTTCCCCTCGCCGCGAGATGAGGCCCCATTCCCCTGCACTGCGTGCAGAGCAATTCCGTGTTGCACATCACAAATGAAAGGAGCCTTGATTTCCTTGATGGCACTCCGGAGAAACCCCAAGAACACTGTTTCAAGGCTAGAGGGATCCTGAGGTCACTGTAGCAACACGAAAGAGCTCCGTGGACCAAAAATCAACGCGAGATGAGAGGTTAGTCCCTGGATTCGACTCCAGAGGAATACCACCTTACCACAAGCACCTCAACAGGAGGCTTCTCTCAGCTCTAGGTATGTGAGAGGGACCCTGAGTTTGCGGCCTCAAGTGGAATGGACACCGCGATGCCCTGACTCGAAATAAGGCCGGATATCCCTGCAGTGACTTGAATGCAGGCTTGTCTTGCATCTCCCAAGACGAAAAGATGTCTGAATCCCCTGTGGAGACCACAGAGAAAGACCTAGTTCCCCACCTCATCGCGACCAGAGGCCTCACATCCTTTGAAAACTCCAGAGGTACGCGGAGATCAGTGCCTCCAAAGGAGACGATGCGTGACTCCTCGTGAAACTTGATAGGAGTCCCAGGATTCCTGTGGCACGTGGAAAGGGACACTTCGTCTCACGCCTCAGCTGGAGAGGCGTCCCAATTGCCCTGCCAACCCTCGAGGAGAATCCCGAGTTGTCCCTCGCAACTAGGCAGGAGTCCTGCCGTCGCTGAACAAACACGTGTGTAGATGGTCCATCCCCGTCGTAACTCGAGAATATAGCCCAGGTTCCCGCCGCAACTCGAGAAAAACCATGAGACTTCCCCCTCGCCGCGAGATGAGGCCCGATTTCCCTATATTGCGTGCAGAGCAATTCCGTGCTGCACATCACACATGAAAGGAGCCTTGATTTCCTTGATGGCACTCCAGAGAAAACCCAAGAACACTGTTTCAAGGCTAGAGGGATCCTGAGGTCACTGTAGCAACACGAAAGAGCTCCGTGGACCAAAAATCAACTCGAGATGAGAGGTTAGTCCCTGGCTTCGACTCCAGAGGAATACCACCTTACCACAAGCACCTCAAGAGGAGGCTTCTCTCAGCTCTAGCTATGTGAGAGGGACCCTGAGTTTGCGGCCTCAAGTGGAATGGACACCGCGACGCCCTGACGCGAAATACGGCCGGATATCCCTGCAGTGACTTGAATGCAGGCTCGTCTTGCATCTCCCAAGACGAAAGGATGTCTGAATCCCCTGTGGAGACCACAGAGAAAGACCTAGTTCCCCACCTCATCGCGATTGGAGGCCTCACATCCTTTGAAAACTCCAGAGGTACGCGGAGATCAATGCCTCCAAAGGAGCCGATGCCTGACACCTCGTGAAACTTGATAGGAGTCCCAGGATTCCTGTGGCACGTGGAACGGGACCCTTGGTCTCCCGCCTCAGCTGGAGAGGCGTTCCAATTGCCCTGCCAAGCCTCGAGGAGAATCCCGAGTTGTCCCTCGCAACTAGGCAGGAGTCCTGACGTCGCTGAATAAACACTTGGGTGGAAGGGCCATCCCCGTCGTAACTCGAGAATATACCCCAGGTTCTCGCCACAACTCGAGAAAAACCATGAGACATCCCCGTCGCCGCAAGATGAGGCCCGATTCCCCTGCACTGCATGCAGAGCAATTCCGTGTTGCACATCACACATGAAATGAGACTTGATTTCCTTGATGGCACTCCAGAGAACCCCCAAGAACACTGTTTCAAGGCTAGAGGGATCCTGAGGTCACTGTAGCAACAGGAAAGAGCTCCGTGGACCAAGAATCAACTCGAGATGAGAGGTTAGTCCCTGGCTTCGACTCCAGAGGAATACCACCTTACCACAAGCACCTCAAGAGGAGGCTTCTCTCAGCTCTAGCTATGTGAGAGGGACCCTGAGTTTGCAGCCTCAAGTGGAATGGACAGCACGATGCCCTGACTCGAAATAAGGCTGGATATCCCTGCAGTGACTTGAATGCAGGCTCGTCTTGCATCTCCCAAGACGAAAGGATGTCTGAATCCCCTGTGGAGACCACAGAGAAAGACCTAGTTCCCCACCTCATCACGACCGGAGGCCTCACATCCTTTGAAAACTCCAGAGGTACGCAGAGATCAGTGCCTGCAAAGGAGACGATGCCTGACTCCTCGTGAAACTTGATAGGAGTCCCAGGATTCCTGTGACACGCGGAAAGGGACCCTTGGTCTCCCGCCTCAGCTGGAGAGGCGTTCCAATTGCCCTGCCAAGCCTCGAGGAGAATCCCGAGTTGTCCCTCGCAACTAGGCAGGAGTCCTGACGTCGCTGAACAAACACGTGTGTGGAAGGGCCATTCCCGTCGTAACTCGAGAATATACCCCAGGTTCTCGCCGCAACTCGAGAAAAACCATGAGTCTTCCCCCTCGCCGTGAGATGAGGCCCGATTCCCCTGCACTGCATGCAGAGCAATTCCGTGTTGCACATCACACATGAAAGGAGCCTTGATTTCTTTGATGGCACTCCAGAGAAACCCCAAGAACACTGTTTCAAGGCTAGAGGGATCCTGAGGTCACTGTAGCAACACGAAAGCGCTCCGTGGACCAAAAATCAACTCGAGATGAGAGGGTAGTCCCTGGCTTCGACTCCAGAGTAATACCACCTTACCACAAGCACCTCAAGAGGAGGCTTCTCTCAGCTCTAGGTATGTGAGAGGGACCCTGAGTTTGCGGCCTCAAGTGGAATGGACACCGCGATGCCCTGACTCGAAATAAGGCCGGATATCCCTGCAGTGACTTGAATGCAGGCTCGTCTTGCATCTCCCAAGACGAAAGGATATCTGAATCCCCTGTGGAGACCACAGAGAAAGACCTAGTTCCCCACCTCATCACGACCGGAGGCCTCACATCCTTTGAAAACTCCAGAGGTACGCGGAGATCAGTGCCTCCAAAGGAGACGATGCGTGACTCCTCGTGAAACTTGATAGGAGTCCCAGGATTCCTGTGGCACGTGGAAAGGGACCCTTGGTCTCACGCCTCACCTGGAGAGGCGTCCCAATTGCCCTGCCAAGCCTCGAGGAGAATCCCGAGTTGTCCCTCGCAACTAGGCAGGAGTCCTGCCGTCGCTGAACAAACACGTGTGTAGAAGGGCCGTCCCCGTCGTAACTCGAGAATATAGCCCATGTTCCCGCCGCAACTCGAGAAAAACCATGAGACTTCCCCCTCGCCGCGAGATGAGGCCCGATTCCCCTGCACTGCGTGCAGAGCAATTCCGTGTTGCACATCACACATGAAAGGAGCCTTGATTTCCTTGATGGCACTCCAGAGAAACCCCAAGAACAGTGTTTCAAGGCTAGAGGGATCCTGAGGTCACTGTAGCAACATGAAAGAGCAACGTGGACCAAAAATCAACTCGAGATGAGAGGTTAGTCCCTGGCTTCGACTCCAGAGGAATACCACCTTAGCACAAGCACCTCAAGAGGAGGCTTCTCTCAGCTCTAGGTATTTGAGAGGGACCCTGAGTTTGCGGCCTCAAGTGGAATGGACACCGCGATGCCCTGACTCGAAATAAGGCCGGTTATCCCTGCAGTGACTTGAATACAGGCTCGGCTTGCATCTCCCAAAACGAAAGGATGTCTGAATCCCATGTGGAGACCACAGAGAAAGACCTAGTTCCCCACCTCATCGCGACCGGAGGCCTCACATCCTTTGAAAACTCCAGAGGTACGCGGAGATCAGTGCCTCCAAAGGAGACGATGCGTGACTCCTCGTGAAACTTGATAGGAGTCCCAGGATTCCTGTGGCACGTGGAAAGGGACACTTCGTCTTACGCCTCAGCTGAAGAGGCGTCCCAATTGCCCTGCCAACCCTCGAGGAGAATCCCGAGTTGTCCCTCGCAACTAGGCAGGAGTCCTGCCGTCGCTGAACAAACACGTGTGTAGAAGGTCCATCCCCGTCGTAACTCGAGAATATAGCCCAGGTTCCCGCCGCAACTCCAGAAAAACCATGAGACTTCCCCCTCGCCGCGAGATGAGGCCCGATTTCCCTGCAATGCGTGCAGAGCAACTCCGTGCTGCACATCACACATGAAAGGAGCCTTGATTTCCTTGATGGCACTCCAGAGAAAACCCAAGAACACTGTTTCAAGGCTAGAGGGATCCTGAGGTCACTGTAGCAACACGAAAGAGCTCCGTGGACCAAAAATCAACTCGAGATGAGAGGTTAGTCCCTGGCTTCGACTCCAGAGGAATACCACCTTACCACAAGCACCTCAAGAGGAGGCTTCTCTCAGCTCTAGCTATGTGAGAGGAACCCTGAGTTTGCGGCCTCAAGTAGAATGGACACCGCGACGCCCTGACGCGAAATACGGCCGGATATCCCTGCAGTGACTTGAATGCAGGCTCGTCTTGCATCTCCCAAGACGAAAGGATGTCTGAATCCCCTGTGGAGACCACAGAGAAAGACCTAGTTCCCCACCTCATCGCGATTGGAGGCCTCACATCCTTTGAAAACTCCAGAGGTACGCGGAGATCAATGCCTCCAAAGGAGACGATGCCTGACACCTCGTGAAACTTGATAGGAGTCCCAGGATTCCTGTGGCACGTGGAACGGGACCCTTGGTCTCCCGCCTCAGCTGGAGAGGCGTTCCAATTGCCCTGCCAAGCCTCGAGGAGAATCCCGAGTTGTCCCTCGCAACTAGGCAGGAGTCCTGACGTCGCTGAATAAACACTTGGGTGGAAGGGCCATCCCCGTCGTAACTCGAGAATATACCCCAGGTTCTCGCCACAACTCGAGAAAAACCATGAGACATCCCCGTCGCCGCAAGATGAGGCCCGATTCCCCTGCACTGCATGCAGAGCAATTCCGTGTTGCACATCACACATGAAATGAGACTTGATTTCCTTGATGGCACTCCAGAGAACCCCCAAGAACACTGTTTCAAGGCTAGAGGGATCCTGAGGTCACTGTAGCAACAGGAAAGAGCTCCGTGGACCAAGAATCAACTCGAGATGAGAGGTTAGTCCCTGGCTTCGACTCCAGAGGAATACCACCTTACCAAAAGCACCTCAAGAGGAGGCTTCTCTCAGCTCTAGCTATGTGAGAGGGACCCTGAGTTTGCAGCCTCAAGTGGAATGGACAGCACGATGCCCTGACTCGAAATAAGGCTGGATATCCCTGCAGTGACTTGAATGCAGGCTCGTCTTGCATCTCCCAAGACGAAAGGATGTCTGAATCCCCTGTGGAGACCACAGAGAAAGACCTAGTTCCCCACCTTATCACGACCGGAGGCCTCACATCCTTTGAAAACTCCAGAGGTACGCAGAGATCGGTGCCTCCAAAGGAGACGATGCCTGACTCCTCGTGAAACTTGATAGGAGTCCCAGGATTCCTGTGACACGCGGAAAGGGACCCTTGGTCTCCCGCCTCAGCTGGAGAGGCGTTCCAATTGCCCTGCCAAGCCTCGAGGAGAATCCCGAGTTGTCCCTCGCAACTAGGCAGGAGTCCTGACGTCGCTGAACAAACACGTGTGTGGAAGGGCCATCCACGTCGTAACTCGAGAATATACCCCAGGTTCTCGCCGCAACTCGAGAAAAACCATGAGTCTTCCCCCTCGCCGTGAGATGAGGCCCGATTCCCCTGCACTGCATGCAGAGCAATTCCGTGTTGCACATCACACATGAAAGGATCCTTGATTTCTTTGATGGCACTCCAGAGAAACCCCAAGAACACTGTTTCAAGGCTAGAGGGATCCTGAGGTCACTGTAGCAACACGAAAGCGCTCCGTGGACCAAAAATCAACTCGAGATGAGAGGGTAGTCCCTGGCTTCGACTCCAGAGTAATACCACCTTACCACAAGCACCTCAAGAGGAGGCTTCTCTCAGCTCTAGGTATGTGAGAGGGACCCTGAGTTTGCGGCCTCAAGTGGAATGGACACCGCGATGCCCTGACTCGAAATAAGGCCGGATATCCCTGCAGTGACTTGAATGCAGGCTCGTCTTGCATCTCCCAAGACGAAAGGATATCTGAATCCCCTGTGGAGACCACAGAGAAAGACCTAGTTCCCCACCTCATCGCGACCGGAGGCCTCACATCCTTTGAAAACTCCAGAGGTACGCGGAGATCAGTGCCTCCAAAGGAGACGATGCGTGACTCCTCGTGAAACTTGATAGGAGTCCCAGGATTCCTGTGGCACGTGGAAAGGGACCCTTGGTCTCACGCCTCAGCTGGAGAGGCGTCCCAATTGCCCTGCCAAACCTCGAGGAGAATCCCGAGTTGTCCCTCGCAACTAGGCAGGAGTCCTGACGTCGCTGAACAAACACGTGTGTAGAAGGGCCGTCCCCGTCGTAACTCGAGAATATAGCCCAGGTTCCCCCCGCAACTCGAGAAAAACCATGAGACTTCCCCCTCGCCGCGAGATGAGGCCCGATTCCCCTGCACTGCGTGCAGAGCAATTCCGTGTTGCACATCACACATGAAAGGAGCCTTTATTTCCTTGATGGCACTCCAGAGAAACCCCAAGAACAGTGTTTCAAGGCTAGAGGGATGCTGAGGTCACTGTAGCATCATGAAAGAGCTCCGTGGAAAAAATCAACTCGAGATGAGAGGTTAGTCCCTGGCTTCGACTCCAGAGGAATACCACCTTAGCACAAGCACCTCAAGAGGAGGCTTCTCTCAGCTCTAGGTATTTGAGAGGGACCCTGAGTTTCCGGCCTCAAGTGGAATGGACACCGCGATGCCCTGACTCGAAATAAGGCCTGTTATCCCTGCAGTGACTTGAATACAGGCTCAGCTTGCATCTCCCAAAACGAAAGGATGTCTGAATCCCATGTGGAGACAACAGAGAAAGACCTAGTTCCCCACCTCATCGCGACCGGAGGCCTCACATCCTTTGAAAACTCCAGAGGTACGCGGAGATCAGTGCCCCCAAAGGAGACGATGCCTGACTCCTCGTGAAACTTGATAGGAGTCCCAGGATTCCTGTGGCACGTGGAAAGGGACCCTTGGTCTCCCGCCTCAGCTGGAGAGGCGTCCCAATTGCCCTGCCAAGCCTCGAGGAGAATCCCGAGTTGTCCCTCGCTACTAGGCAGGAGTCCTGAGGTCGCTGAACAAACACGTGTGTGGAAGGGCCATTCCCGTCGTAACTCGAGAATATACCCCAGGTTCCCGCCGCAACTCGAGAAAAACCATGAGACTTTCCCCTCGCCGCGAGATGAGGCCCCATTCCCCTGCACTGCGTGCAGAGCAATTCCGTGTTGCACATCACAAATGAAAGGAGCCTTGATTTCCTTGATGGCACTCCGGAGAAACCCCAAGAACACTGTTTCAAGGCTAGAGGGATCCTGAGGTCACTGTAGCAACACGAAAGAGCTCCGTGGACCAAAAATCAACGCGAGATGAGAGGTTAGTCCCTGGATTCGACTCCAGAGGAATACCACCTTACCACAAGCACCTCAACAGGAGGCTTCTCTCAGCTCTAGGTATGTGAGAGGGACCCTGAGTTTGCGGCCTCAAGTGGAATGGACACCGCGATGCCCTGACTCGAAATAAGGCCGGATATCCCTGCAGTGACTTGAATGCAGGCTTGTCTTGCATCTCCCAAGACGAAAAGATGTCTGAATCCCCTGTGGAGACCACAGAGAAAGACCTAGTTCCCCACCTCATCGCGACCAGAGGCCTCACATCCTTTGAAAACTCCAGAGGTACGCGGAGATCAGTGCCTCCAAAGGAGACGATGCGTGACTCCTCGTGAAACTTGATAGGAGTCCCAGGATTCCTGTGGCACGTGGAAAGGGACACTTCGTCTCACGCCTCAGCTGGAGAGGCGTCCCAATTGCCCTGCCAACCCTCGAGGAGAATCCCGAGTTGTCCCTCGCAACTAGGCAGGAGTCCTGCCGTCGCTGAACAAACACGTGTGTAGATGGTCCATCCCCGTCGTAACTCGAGAATATAGCCCAGGTTCCCGCCGCAACTCGAGAAAAGCCATGAGACTTCCCCCTCGCCGCGAGATGAGGCCCGATTTCCCTATAATGCGTGCAGAGCAATTCCGTGCTGCACATCACACATGAAAGGAGCCTTGATTTCCTTGATGGCACTCCAGAGAAAACCCAAGAACACTGTTTCAAGGCTAGAGGGATCCTGAGGTCACTGTAGCAACACGAAAGAGCTCCGTGGACCAAAAATCAACTCGAGATGAGAGGTTAGTCCCTGGCTTTGACTCCAGAGGAATACCACCTTACCACAAGCACCTCAAGAGGAGGCTTCTCTCAGCTCTAGCTATGTGAGAGGGACCCTGAGTTTGCGGCCTCAAGTGGAATGGACACCGCGACGCCCTGACGCGAAATACGGCCGGATATCCCTGCAGTGACTTGAATGCAGGCTCGTCTTGCATCTCCCAAGACGAAAGGATGTCTGAATCCCCTGTGGAGACCACAGAGAAAGACCTAGTTCCCCACCTCATCGCGATTGGAGGCCTCACATCCTTTGAAAACTCCAGAGGTACGCGGAGATCAATGCCTCCAAAGGAGCCGATGCCTGACACCTCGTGAAACTTGATAGGAGTCCCAGGATTCCTGTGGCACGTGGAAAGGGACCCTTGGTCTCCCGCCTCAGCTGGAGAGGCGTTCCAATTGCCCTGCCAAGCCTCGAGGAGAATCCCGAGTTGTCCCTCGCAACTAGGCAGGAGTCCTGACGTCGCTGAATAAACACTTGGGTGGAAGGGCCATCCCCGTCGTAACTCGAGAATATACCCCAGGTTCTCGCCACAACTCGAGAAAAACCATGAGACATCCCCGTCGCCGCAAGATGAGGCCCGATTCCCCTGCACTGCATGCAGAGCAATTCCGTGTTGCACATCACACATGAAATGAGACTTGATTTCCTTGATGGCACTCCAGAGAACCCCCAAGAACACTGTTTCAAGGCTAGAGGGATCCTGAGGTCACTGTAGCAACAGGAAAGAGCTCCGTGGACCAAGAATCAACTCGAGATGAGAGGTTAGTCCCTGGCTTCGACTCCAGAGGAATACCACCTTACCACAAGCACCTCAAGAGGAGGCTTCTCTCAGCTCTAGCTATGTGAGAGGGACCCTGAGTTTGCAGCCTCAAGTGGAATGGACAGCACGATGCCCTGACTCGAAATAAGGCTGGATATCCCTGCAGTGACTTGAATGCAGGCTCGTCTTGCATCTCCCAAGACGAAAGGATGTCTGAATCCCCTGTGGAGACCACAGAGAAAGACCTAGTTCCCCACCTCATCACGACCGGAGGCCTCACATCCTTTGAAAACTCCAGAGGTACGCAGAGATCAGTGCCTGCAAAGGAGACGATGCCTGACTCCTCGTGAAACTTGATAGGAGTCCCAGGATTCCTGTGACACGCGGAAAGGGACACTTGGTCTCCCGCCTCAGCTGGAGAGGCGTTCCAATTGCCCTGCCAAGCCTCGAGGAGAATCCCGAGTTGTCCCTCGCAACTAGGCAGGAGTCCTGACGTCGCTGAACAAACACGTGTGTGGAAGGGCCATTCCCGTCGTAACTCGAGAATATACCCCAGGTTCTCGCCGCAACTCGAGAAAAACCATGAGTCTTCCCCCTCGCCGTGAGATGAGGCCCGATTCCCCTGCACTGCATGCAGAGCAATTCCGTGTTGCACATCACACATGAAAGGAGCCTTGATTTCTTTGATGGCACTCCAGAGAAACCCCAAGAACACTGTTTCAAGGCTAGAGGGATCCTGAGGTCACTGTAGCAACACGAAACCGCTCCGTGGACCAAAAATCAACTCGAGATGAGAGGGTAGTCCCTGGCTTCGACTCCAGAGTAATACCACCTTACCACAAGCACCTCAAGAGGAGGCTTCTCTCAGCTCTAGGTATGTGAGAGGGACCCTGAGTTTGCGGCCTCAAGTGGAATGGACACCGCGATGCCCTGACTCGAAATAAGGCCGGATATCCCTGCAGTGACTTGAATGCAGGCTCGTCTTGCATCTCCCAAGACGAAAGGATATCTGAATCCCCTGTGGAGACCACAGAGAAAGACCTAGTTCCCCACCTCATCGCGACCGGAGGCCTCACATCCTTTGAAAACTCCAGAGGTACGCGGAGATCAGTGCCTCCAAAGGAGACGATGCGTGACTCCTCGTGAAACTTGATAGGAGTCCCAGGATTCCTGTGGCACGTGGAAAGGGACCCTTGGTCTCACGCCTCACCTGGAGAGCCGTCCCAATTGCCCTGCCAAGCCTCGAGGAGAATCCCGAGTTGTCCCTCGCAACTAGGCAGGAGTCCTGCCGTCGCTGAACAAACACGTGTGTAGAAGGGCCGTCCCCGTCGTAACTCGAGAATATAGCCCATGTTCCCGCCGCAACTCGAGAAAAACCATGAGACTTCCCCCTCGCCGCGAGATGAGGCCCGATTCCCCTGCACTGCGTGCAGAGCAATTCCGTGTTGCACATCACACATGAAAGGAGCCTTGATTTCCTTGATGGCACTCCAGAGAAACCCCAAGAACAGTGTTTCAAGGCTAGAGGGATCCTGAGGTCACTGTAGCAACATGAAAGAGCAACGTGGACCAAAAATCAACTCGAGATGAGAGGTTAGTCCCTGGCTTCGACTCCAGAGGAATACCACCTTAGCACAAGCACCTCAAGAGGAGGCTTCTCTCAGCTCTAGGTATTTGAGAGGGACCCTGAGTTTGCGGCCTCAAGTGGAATGGACACCGCGATGCCCTGACTCGAAATAAGGCCGGTTATCCCTGCAGTGACTTGAATACAGGCTCGGCTTGCATCTCCCAAAACGAAAGGATGTCTGAATCCCATGTGGAGACCACAGAGAAAGACCTAGTTCCCCACCTCATCGCGACCGGAGGCCTCACATCCTTTGAAAACTCCAGAGGTACGCGGAGATCAGTGCCTCCAAAGGAGACGATGCCTGACTCCTCGTGAAACTTGATAGGAGTCCCAGGATTCCTGTGGCACGTGGAAAGGGACCCTTGGTCTCCCGCCTCAGCTGGAGAGGCGTCCCAATTGCCCTGCCAAGCCTCGAGGAGAATCCCGAGTTGTCCCTCGCTACTAGGCAGGAGTCCTGAGGTCGCTGAACAAACACGTGTGTGGAAGGGCCATTCCCGTCGTAACTCGAGAATATACCCCAGGTTCCCGCCGCAACTCGAGAAAAACCATGAGACTTCCCCCTCACTGCGAGATGAGGCCCCATTCCCCTGCACTGCGTGCAGAGCAATTCCGTGTTGCACATCACACATGAAAGGAGCCTTGATTTCCTTGATGGCACTAAAGAGAAACCCCAGAACACTGTTTCAAGGCTAGAGGGATCCTGAGGTCACTGTAGCCACACGAAAGAGCTCCGTGGACCAAAAATCAACTCGAGATTAGAGGTTAGTCCCTGGCTTCGACTCCAGAGGAATACCACCTTACCACAAGCACCTCAAGAGGAGGCTTCTCTCAGCTCTAGGTATGTGAGAGGGACCCTGTGTTTGCGGCCTCAAGTGGAATGGTGACCGTGATGCCCTGGCTCGAAATAAGGCCGATTATCCCTGCAGTGACTTGAATGCAGGCTCGTCTTGCATCTCCCAAGACGAAAGGATGTCTGAATCCCCTGTGGAGACCACAGAGAAAGACCTAGTTCCCCACCTCATGGCGACCGGAGTCCTCACATCCTTTGAAAACTCCAGAGGTACGCGGAGATCAGTGCCTCCAAAGGAGACGATGCGTGACTCCTCGTGAAACTTGATAGGAGTCCCAGGATTCCTGTGGCACGTGGAAAGGGACCCTTGGTCTCACGCCTCAGCTGGAGAGGCGTCCCAATTGCCCTGCCAAGCCTCGAGGAGAATCCCGAGTTGTCCCTCGCAACTAGGCAGGAGTCCTGCCGTCGCTGAACAAACACGTGTGTGGAAGGGCCGTCCCCGTCGTAACTCGAGAATATAGCCCATGTTCCCGCCGCAACTCGAGAAAAACCATGAGACTTCCCCCTCGCCGCGAGATGAGGCCCGATTCCCCTGCACTGCGTGCAGAGCAATTCCGTGTTGCACATCACACATGAAAGGAGCCTTGATTTCCTAATGGCACTCCAGAGAAACCCCAAGAACAGTGTTTCAAGGCTAGAGGGATCCTGAGGTCACTGTAGCAACATGAAAGAGCAACGTGGACCAAAAATCAACTCGAGATGAGAGGTTAGTCCCTGGCTTCGACTCCAGAGGAATACCACCTTAGCACAAGCACCTCAAGAGGAGGCTTCTCTCAGCTCTAGGTATTTGAGAGGGACCCTGGGTTTGCGGCCTCAAGTGGAATGGACACCGCGATGCCCTGACTCGAAATAAGGCCGGTTATCCCTGCAGTGACTTGAATACAGGCTCGGCTTGCATCTCCCAAAACGAAAGGATGTCTGAATCCCCTGTGGAGACCACAGAGAAAGACCTAGTTCCCCACCTCATCGCGACCGGAGGCCTCACATCCTTTGAAAACTCCAGAGGTACGCGGAGATCAGTGCCTCCAAAGGAGACGATGCCTGACTCCTCGTGAAACTTGATAGGAGTCCCAGGATTCCTGTGGCACGTGGAAAGGGACCCTTGGTCTCCCGCCTCAGCTGGAGAGGCGTCCCAATTGCCCTGCCAAGCCTCGAGGAGAATCCCGAGTTGTCCCTCGCTACTAGGCAGGAGTCCTGAGGTCGCTGAACAAACACGTGTGTGGAAGGGCCATTCCCGTCGTAACTCGAGAATATACCCCAGGTTCCCGCCGCAACTCGAGAAAAACCATGAGACTTCCCCCTCGCCGCGAGATGAGGCCCGATTCCCCTGCACTGCGTGCAGAGCAATTCTGTGTTGCACATCACACATAAAAGGAGCCTTGATTTCCTTGATGGCCCTCCAGAGAAACCCCAAGAACACTGTTTCAAGGCTAGAGGGATCCTGAGGTCATGTAGCAACACGAAAGAGCTCCGTGGACCAAAAATCAACTCGAGATGAGATGTTAGTCCCTGGCGTAGATTCCAGAGGAATACCACCTTAGCACAAGCACCTCAAGAGGAGGCTTCTCTCAGCTCTAGGTATTTGAGAGGGACCCTGAGTTTACGGCCTCAAGTGGAATGGACACCGCGATGCCCTGACTCGAAATAAGGCCGGTTATCCCTGCAGTGACTTGAATACAGGCTCGTCTTGCATCTCCCAAAACGAAAGGATGTCTGAATCCCATGTGGAGACCACAGAGAAAGACCTAGTTCCCCACCTCATCGCGACCGGAGGCCTCACATCCTTTGAAAACTCCAGAGGTATGCGGAGATCAGTGCCTCCAAAGGAGACGATGCCTGACTCCTCGTGAAACTTGATAGGAGTCCCAGGATTCCTGTGGCACGTGGAAAGGGACCCTTGGTCTCCCGCCTCAGCTGGAGAGGCGTCCCAATTGCCCTGCCAAGCCTCGAGGAGAATCCCGAGTTGTCCCTCGCAACTAGGCAGGAGACCTGACGTCGCTGAACAAACACGCGTTTGTAAGGGCCATCCCCGTCGTAACTCGGGAATATACCCCAGGTTCCCGCCACAACTCGAGAAAAACCATGAGACTTCCCCCTCGCCGCGAGACGAGGCCCGATTCCCCTGCACTGCGTGCAGAGCAATTCCGTGTTGCACATCACACATGAAAGGAGCCTTGATTTCCTTGATGGCACTCCAGAGAAACCCCAAGAACACTGTTTCAAGGCTAGAGGGATCCTGAGGTCACGGTAGCAACACAAAAGAGCTCCGTGGACCAAAAATCAACTCGAGATGAGAGGTTAGTCCGTGGATTCGACTCCAGAGGAATACCACCTTACCACAAGCACCTCAAGAAGAGGCTTCTCTCAGCTCTAGGTATGTGAGAGGGACCCTGAGTTTGCGGCCTCAAGTGAAATGGACACCGCGATGCCCTGACTCGAAATAAGGCCGGATATCCCTGCAGTGACTTGAATGCAGGCTCGTCTTGCATCTCCCAAGACGAAAGGATGTCTGAATCCCCTGTGGAGACCACAGAGAAAGACCTAGTTCCCCACCTCATCGCGACCGGAGGCCTCACATCCTTTGAAAACTCCAGAGGTACGCGGAGATCAGTGCCTCCAAAGGAGACGATGCCTGACTCCTCGTGAAACTTGATAGGAGTCCCAGGATTCCTGTGGCAGGTGGAAAGGGACCCTTGGTCTCCCGCCTCAGCTGGAGAGGCGTCCCAATTGCCCTGCCAAGCCTCGAGGAGAATCCCGAGTTGTCCCTCGCAACTAGGCAGGAGTCCTGACGTCGCTGAACAAACACGTGTGTGGAAGGGCCATCCCCGTCGTAACTCGAGAATATACCCCAGGTTTCCGCCGCAACTCGAGAAAAACCATGAGACTTCCCCCTCACCGCGAGATGAGGCCCGATTAACCTGCACTGCGTGCAGAGCAATTCCGAGTTGCACATCACAGATGAAAGGAGCCTTGATTTCCTTGATGGCACTCCAGAGAAACCCCAAGAACACTGTTTCAAGGCTAGAGGGATCCTGAGGTCACTGTAGCAACACGAAAGAGCTCCGTGGACCAAAAATCAACTCGAGATGAGAGGTTAGTCCCTGGCTTCAACTCCAGAGGAATACCACCTTACCACAAGCACCTCAAGAGGAGGATTCTCTCAGCTCTAGGTATGTGAGAGGGACCCTGAGTTTGCGGCCTCAAGTGGAATGGACACCGCGATGCCCTGACTCGAAATAAGGCCGGTTATCCCTGCAGTGAGTAGCATACAGGCTCGTCTTGCATCTCCCAAGACGAAAGGATGTCTGAATCCCATGTGGAGACCACAGAGAAAGACCTAGTTCCCCACCTCATCGCGACCGGAGGCCTCACATCCTTTGAAAACTCCAGAGGTACGCGGAGATCAGTGCCTCCAAAGGAGAGGATGCCTGACTTCTCGTGAAACTTGATAGGAGTCCCAGGATTCCTGTGGCACGTGGAAAGGGACCCTTGGTCTCCCGCCTCAGCTGGAGAGGCGTCCCAATTGCCCTGCCAAGCCTCGAGGAGAATCCCGAGTTGTCCCTCGCAACTAGGCAGGAGTCCTGCCGTCGCTGAACAAACACGTGTGTGGAAGGGCCATCCCCGTCGTAACTCGAGAATATACCCCAGGTTCCCGCCGCAACTCGAGAAAAACCATGAGACTTCCCCCTCGCCGCGGGATGAGGCCCAATTCCCCAGCACTGCGTGTAGAGCAATTCCGTGTTGCACATCACACATGAAAGGAGCCTTGATTTTCTTGATGGCCCTCCAGAGAAAGCCCAAGAACACTGTTTCAAGGCTAGAGGGATCCTGAGGTCACTGTAGCAACACGAAAGAGCTCCGTGGACCAAAAATCAACTCGAGATGAGAGGTTAGTCCCTGGCATCGACTCCAGAGGAATACCACCTTACCACAAGCACCTCAAGAGGAGGCTTCTCTCAGCTCTAGGTATGTGAGAGGGACCCTGAGTTTGCGGCCTCAAGTGGAATGGACACCGCGATGCCCTGACTCGAAATAAGGCCGGATATCCCTGCAGTGACTTGAATGCAGGCTCGTCTTGCATCTCCCAATACGAAAGGATGTCTGAATCCCCTGTGGAGACCACAGAGAAAGACCTAGTTCCCCACCTCATCGTGACCGGAGGCCTCACATCCTTTGAAAACTCCAGAGGTACGCGGAGATCAGTGCCTCCAAAGGAGACGATGCCTGACTCCTCGTGAAACTTGATAGGAGTCCCAGGATTCCTGTGGCACGTGGAAAGGGACCCTTGGTCTCCCGCCTCAGCTGGAGAGGCGTCCCTATAGCCCTGCCAAGCCTCAAGGAGAATCCCCAGTTGTTCCTCGCAACTAGGCAGGAGTCCTGACGTGGCTGAACAAACACGTGGGTGGAAGGGCCATCCCCGTCGTAACTCGAGAATATACGCCAGGTTCCCGCCGCAACTCGAGAAAAACCATGAGACTTCCCCCTCGCCGCGAGATGAGGCCCGATTCCCCTGCACTGCGTGCAGAGCAATTCCGTGTTGCACATCACACATGAAAGGAGCCTTGATTTCCTTGATGGCACTCCAGAGAAACCCCAAGCACACTGTTTCAAGGCTAGAGGGATCCTGAGGTCAATGTAGCAACACGAAAGAGCTCTGTGGACCAAAAATCAACTCGAGATGAGAGGTTAGTCCCTGGCTTCGACTCCAGACGAATACCACCTTACCACAAGCACCTCAAGAGGAGGCTTCTCTCAGCTCTAGGTATGTCAGACGGACCCTGAGTTTGCGGCCTCAAGTGGAATGGACACCGCGATGCCCTGACTCGAAATAAGGCTGGATATCCCTGCAGTGACTGGAATGCAGGCTCATCTTGCATCTCCCAAGACGAAAGGATGTCTGAATCCCCTGTGGAGAACACAGAGAAAGACCTAGTTCCCCAACTCATCGCGACCGGAGGCCTCACATCCTTTGAAAACTCCAGAGGTATGCAGAGATCAGTGCCTCCAAAGGAGATGATGCCTATCTCCTCGTGAAACTTGATAGGAGTCCCAGGATTCCTGTGGCACGCGGAAAGGGACCCTTGGTCTCCCGCCTCAGCTGGAGAGGCGTCCCAATTGCCCTGCCAAGCCTCGAGGAGAATCCCGAGTTGTCCCTCGCAACTAGGCAGGAGTCCTGACGTCGCTGAATAAACACGTGGGTGGAAGGGCCATCCCCGTCGTAACTCGAGAATATACCCCAGGTTCTCGCCGCAACTCGAGAAAAACCATGAGACTTCCCCCTCGCTGTGAGTTGAGGCCCGATTCCCCTGCACTGCATGCAGAGCAATTCCGTGTTGCACATCACACATGAAAGGAGCCTTGATTTCCTTGATGGCACTCCAGAGAAACCCCAAGCACACTGTTTCAAGGCTAGAGGGATCCTGAGGTCAATGTAGCAACACGAAAGAGCTCCGTGGACCAAAAATCAACTCGAGATGAGAGGTTAGTCCCTGGCTTCGACTCCAGACGAATACCACCTTACCACAAGCACCTCAAGAGGAGGCTTCTCTCAGCTCTAGGTATGGGAGAGGGACCCTGAGTTTGCGGCCTCAAGTGGAATGGACACCGCGATGCCCTGACTCGAAATAAGGCCGGTTATCCCTGCAGTGACTTGCATACAGGCTCGTCTTGCATCTCCCAAGACGAAAGGATGTCTGAATCCCATGTGGAGACCACAGAGAAAGACCTAGTTCCCCACCCCATCGCGACCGGAGGCCTCACATCCTTTGAAAACTCCACAATTACGCGGAGATCAGTGCCTCCAAAGGAGAGATGCCTGACTCCTCGTGAAACTTGATAGGAGTCCCAGGATTCCTGTGGCACGTGGAAAGGGACCCTTGGTCTCCCGCCTCAGCTGGAGAGGCGTCCCAATTGCCGTGCTAAGCCTCGAGGAGAATCCCGAGTTGTCCCTCGCAACCTTGGCAGGAGTCCTGACGTCGCTGAACAAACACGTGTGTGGAAGGGCCATTCCCGTCGTAACTCGAGAATATACCCCAGGTTCCCGCCGAAACTCGAGAAAAACCATGAGACTTCCCCCTCACCGCGAGATGAGGCCCGATTCCCCTGCACTGCGTGCAGAGCAACTCCGTGTTGCACATCACACATGAAAGGAGCCTTGATTTCCTTGATGGCACTTCAGAGAAACCCCAAGAACAGTGTTTCAAGGCTAGAGGCATCCTGAGGTCACTGTAGCAACATGAAAGAGCTCCGTGGACCAAGAATCAACTCGAGATGAGAGGTTAGTCACTGGCTTCGACTCCAGAGGAATACCACATTACCACAAGCACCTCAAGAGGAGGCTTCTCTCAGCTCTAGTTATGTGAGAGGGACCCTGAGTTTGCGGCCTCAAGTGGAATGGACACCGCGAGGCCCTGACTCAAAATAAGGCTGGATATCCCTGCAGTGACTGGAATGCAGGCTCGTCTTGCATCTCCCGAGACGAAAGGATGTCTGAATTCCCTGTGGAGACCACAGAGAAAGACCTACTTCCCCACCTCATCGCGACCGGAGGCCTCACATCCTTTGAAAACTCCAGAGGTACGCGGAGATCAGTGCCTCCAAAGGAGACGATGCCTGACTCCTCGTGAAACTTGATAGGAGTCCCAGGATTCCTGTGGCACGTGGAAAGGGACCCTTGGTCTCCCGCCTCAGCTGGAGAGGCGTCCCAATTGCCCTGCCAAGCCTCGAGGAGAATCCCGAGTTGTCCCTCGCAACTAGGCAGGAGTCCTGACTTCGCTGAACAAACACTTGTGTGGAAGGGCCATCCCCGTCGTAACTCGAGAATATACCCCACGTTCCCGCCGCAATTCGAGAAAAACCATGAGACTTCCCCCTCGCCGCGAGATGAGGCCCGATTCCCCTGCGCTGCATGAAGAGCAATTCCGTGTTGCACATCACACATGAAAGGAGCCTTAATTTCCTTGATGGCACTCCAGAGAAACCCCAAGAACACTGTTTCAAGGCTAGAGGGATCCTGAGGTCACTGTAGCAACACGAAAGAGCTCCGTGAACCAAAAATCAACTCGAGATGAGAGGTTAGTCCCTGGCTTCGACTCTAGAGGAAACCACCTTACCACAAGCACCTCAAGAGGAGGCTTCTCTCAGCTCTAGGTATGTGAGAGGGACCCTGAGTTTGCGGCCTCAAGTGGAATGGACACCGCGATGCCCTGACTCGAAATAAGGCCGGATATCCCTGCAGTGACTTGAATGCAGGCTCGTCTTGCATCTCCCAAGACGAAAGGATGTCTGAATCCCCTGTGGAGACCACAGAGAAAGACCTAGTTCCCCACCTCATCGCGACCGGAGGCCTCACATACTTTGAAAACTCCAGAGGTACACTGAGATCAGTGCCTCCAAAGGAGACGATGCCTGACTCCTCGTGAAACTTGATAGGAGTCCCAGGATTCCTGTGGCACGTGGAAAGGGACCCTTGGTCTCCCGCCTCAGCTGGAGAGGCGTGCCAATTGCCGTGCGAAGCCTCGAGGAGAATCCCGAATTGTCCCTCACAACTAGGCAGGAGTCCTGACGTCGCTGAACAAACACGTGGGTGGAAAGGCCATCCCCGTCGTAACTCGAGAATATACCCCAGGTTCCCGCCGCAACTCCAGAAAAACCATGAGACTTCCCCCTCACCGTGAGATTAGGCCCGATTCCCCTGCACTGCGTGCAGAGCAATTCTGTGTTGCACATCACACATGAAAGGAGCCTTGATTTCCTTGATGGCACTCCAGAGAAACCCCAAGAACACTGTTTCAAGGCTAGAGGGATCCTGAGGTCACTGTAGCAACACGAAAGAGCTCCGTGGACCAAAAATCAACTCGAGATGAGAGGTTAGTCCCTGGCTTCAACTCCAGAGGAATACCACCTTACCACAAGCACCTCAAGAGGAGGATTCTCTCAGCTCTAGGTATGTGAGAGGGACCCTGAGTTTGCGGCCTCAAGTGGAATGGACACCGCGATGCCCTGACTCGAGATAAGGCCGGTTATCCCTGCAGTGAGTAGCATACAGGCTCGTCTTGCATCTCCCAAGACGAAAGGATGTCTGAATCCCATGTGGAGACCACAGAGAAAGACCTAGTTCCCCACCTTATCGCGACCGGAGACCTCACATCCTTTGAAAACTCCAGAGGTATGCGGAGATCAGTGCCTCCAAAGGAGAGGATGCCTGACTTCTCGTGAAACTTGATAGGAGTCCCAGGATTCCTGTGGCACGTGGAAAGGGACCCTTGGTCTCCCGCCTCAGCTGGAGAGGCGTCCCAATTGCCCTGCCAAGCCTCGAGGAGAATCCCGAGTTGTCCCTCGCAACTAGGCAGGAGTCCTGCCGTCGCTGAACAAACACGTGTGTGGAAGGGCCATCCCCGTCGTAACTCGAGAATATACCCCAGGTTCCCGCCGCAACTCGAGAAAAACCATGAGACTTCCCCCTCGCCGCGGGATGAGGCCCAATTCCCCAGCACTGCGTGTAGAGCAATTCCGTGTTGCACATCACACATGAAAGGAGCCTTGATTTTCTTGATGGCCCTCCAGAGAAAGCCCAAGAACACTGTTTCAAGGCTAGAGGGATCCTGAGGTCACTGTAGCAACACGAAAGAGCTCCGTGGACCAAAAATCAACTCGAGATGAGAGGTTAGTCCCTGGCATCGACTCCAGAGGAATACCACCTTACCACAAGCACCTCAAGAGGAGGCTTCTCTCAGCTCTAGGTATGTGAGAGGGACCCTGAGTTTGCGGCCTCAAGTGGAATGGACACCGCGATGCCCTGACTCGAAATAAGGCCGGATATCCCTGCAGTGACTTGAATGCAGGCTCGTCTTGCATCTCCCAATACGAAAGGATGTCTGAATCCCCTGTGGAGACCACAGAGAAAGACCTAGTTCCCCACCTCATCGTGACCGGAGGCCTCACATCCTTTGAAAACTCCAGAGATACGCGGAGATCAGTGCCTCCAAAGGAGACGATGCCTGACTCCTCGTGAAACTTGATAGGAGTCCCAGGATTCCTGTGGCACGTGGAAAGGGACCCTTGGTCTCCCGCCTCAGCTGGAGAGGCGTCCCTATAGCCCTGCCATCCTCAAGGAGAATCCCCAGTTGTTCCTCGCAACTAGGCAGGAGTCCTGACGTGGCTGAACAAACACGTGGGTGGAAGGGCCATCCCCGTCGTAACTCGAGAATATACGCCAGGTTCCCGCCGCAACTCGAGAAAAACCATGAGACTTCCCCCTCGCCGCGAGATGAGGCCCGATTCCCCTGCACTGCGTGCAGAGCAATTCCGTGTTGCACATCACACATGAAAGGAGCCTTGATTTCCTTGATGGCACTCCAGAGAAACCCCAAGCACACTGTTTCAAGGCTAGAGGGATCCTGAGGTCAATGTAGCAACACGAAAGAGCTCTGTGGACCAAAAATCAACTCGAGATGAGAGGTTAGTCCCTGGCTTCGACTCCAGACGAATACCACCTTACCACAAGCACCTCAAGAGGAGGCTTCTCTCAGCTCTAGGTATGTCAGACGGACCCTGAGTTTGCGGCCTCAAGTGGAATGGACACCGCGATGCCCTGACTCGAAATAAGGCTGGATATCCCTGCAGTGACTGGAATGCAGGCTCATCTTGCATCTCCCAAGACGAAAGGATGTCTGAATCCCCTGTGGAGACCACAGAGAAAGACCTAGTTCCCCAACTCATCGCGACCGGAGGCCTCACATCCTTTGAAAACTCCAGAGGTATGCAGAGATCAGTGCCTCCAAAGGAGATGATGCCTGACTCCTCGTGAAACTTGATAGGAGTCCCAGGATTCCTGTGGCACGCGGAAAGGGACCCTTGGTCTCCCGCCTCAGCTGGAGAGGCGTCCCAATTGCCCTGCCAAGCCTCGAGGAGAATCCCGAGTTGTCCCTCGCAACTAGGCAGGAGTCCTGACGTCGCTGAATAAACACGTGGGTGGAAGGGCCATCCCCGTCGTAACTCGAGAATATACCCCAGGTTCTCGCCGCAACTCGAGAAAAACCATGAGACTTCCCCCTCGCTGTGAGTTGAGGCCCGATTCCCCTGCACTGCATGCAGAGCAATTCCGTGTTGCACATCAAACATGAAAGGAGCCTCTATTTCCTTGATGGCACTCCAGAGAAACCCCAAGCACACTGTTTCAAGGCTAGAGGGATCCTGAGGTCAATGTAGCAACACGAAAGAGCTCCGTGGACCAAAAATCAACTCGAGATGAGAGGTTAGTCCCTGGCTTCGACTCCAGACGAATACCACCTTACCACAAGCACCTCAAGAGGAGGCTTCTCTCAGCTCTAGGTATGGGAGAGGGACCCTGAGTTTGCGGCCTCAAGTGGAATGGACACCGCGATGCCCTGACTCGAAATAAGGCCGGTTATCCCTGCAGTGACTTGCATACAGGCTCGTCTTGCATCTCCCAAGACGAAAGGATGTCTGAATCCCATGTGGAGACCACAGAGAAAGACCTAGTTCCCCACCCCATCGCGACCGGAGGCCTCACATCCTTTGAAAACTCCACAGGTACGCGGAGATCAGTGCCTCCAAAGGAGAGATGCCTGACTCCTCGTGAAACTTGATAGGAGTCCCAGGATTCCTGTGGCACGTGGAAAGGGACACTTGGTCTCCCGCCTCAGCTGGAGAGGCGTCCCAATTGCCGTGCTAAGCCTCGAGGAGAATCCCGAGTTGTCCCTCGCAACTAGGCAGGAGTCCTGACGTCGCTGAACAAACACGTGTGTGGAAGGGCCATTCCCGTCGTAACTCGAGAATATACCCCAGGTTCCCGCCGAAACTCGAGAAAAACCATGAGACTTCCCCCTCACCGCGAGATGAGGCCCGATTCCCCTGCACTGCGTGCAGAGCAACTCCGTGTTGCACATCACACATGAAAGGAGCCTTGATTTCCTTGATGGCACTTCAGAGAAACCCCAAGAACAGTGTTTCAAGGCTAGAGGCATCCTGAGGTCACTGTAGCAACATGAAAGAGCTCCGTGGACCAAGAATCAACTCGAGATGAGAGGTTAGTCACTGGCTTCGACTCCAGAGGAATACCACATTACCACAAGCACCTCAAGAGGAGGCTTCTCTCAGCTCTAGTTATGTGAGAGGGACCCTGAGTTTGCGGCCTCAAGTGGAATGGACACCGCGAGGCCCTGACTCAAAATAAGGCTGGATATCCCTGCAGTGACTGGAATGCAGGCTCGTCTTGCATCTCCCGAGACGAAAGGATGTCTGAATTCCCTGTGGAGACCACAGAGAAAGACCTACTTCCCCACCTCATCGCGACCGGAGGCCTCACATCCTTTGAAAACTCCAGAGGTACGCGGAGATCAGTGCCTCCAAAGGAGACGATGCCTGACTCCTCGTGAAACTTGATAGGAGTCCCAGGATTCCTGTGGCACGTGGAAAGGGACCCTTGGTCTCCCGCCTCAGCTGGAGAGGCGTCCCAATTGCCCTGCCAAGCCTCGAGGAGAATCCCGAGTTGTCCCTCGCAACTAGGCAGGAGTCCTGACTTCGCTGAACAAACACTTGTGTGGAAGGGCCATCCCCGTCGTAACTCGAGAATATACCCCACGTTCCCGCCGCAATTCGAGAAAAACCATGAGACTTCCCCCTCGCCGCGAGATGAGGCCCGATTCCCCTGCGCTGCATGAAGAGCAATTCCGTGTTGCACATCACACATGAAAGGAGCCTTAATTTCCTTGATGGCACTCCAGAGAAACCCCTAGAACACTGTTTCAAGGCTAGAGGGATCCTGAGGTCACTGTAGCAACACGAAAGAGCTCCGTGAACCAAAAATCAACTCGAGATGAGAGGTTAGTCCCTGGCTTCGACTCCAGAGGAAACCACCTTACCACAAGCACCTCAAGAGGAGGCTTCTCTCAGCTCTAGGTATGTGAGAGGGACCCTGAGTTTGCGGCCTCAAGTGGAATGGACACCGCGATGCCCTGACTCGAAATAAGGCCGGATATCCCTGCAGTGACTTGAATGCAGGCTCGTCTTGCATCTCCCAAGACGAAAGGATGTCTGAATCCCCTGTGGAGACCACAGAGAAAGACCTAGTTCCCCACCTCATCGCGACCGGAGGCCTCACATACTTTGAAAACTCCAGAGGTACACTGAGATCAGTGCCTCCAAAGGAGACGATGCCTGACTCCTCGTGAAACTTGATAGGAGTCCCAGGATTCCTGTGGCACGTGGAAAGGGACCCTTGGTCTCCCGCCTCAGCTGGAGAGGCGTGCCAATTGCCGTGCGAAGCCTCGAGGAGAATCCCGAATTGTCCCTCACAACTAGGCAGGAGTCCTGACGTCGCTGAACAAACACGTGGGTGGAAAGGCCATCCCCGTCGTAACTCGAGAATATACCCCAGGTTCCCGCCGCAACTCCAGAAAAACCATGAGAATTCCCCCTCACCGTGAGATTAGGCCCGATTCCCCTGCACTGCGTGCAGAGCAATTCTGTGTTGCACATCACACATGAAAGGAGCCTTGATTTCCTTGATGGCACTCCAGAGAAACCCCAAGAACACTGTTTCAAGGCTAGAGGGATCCTGAGGTCATGTAGCAACACGAAAGAGCTCCGTGGACCAAAAATCAACTCGAGATGAGATGTTAGTCCCTGGCTTAGACTCCAGAGGAATACCACCTTAGCACAAGCACCTCAAGAGGAGGCTTCTCTCAGCTCTAGGTATTTGAGAGGGACCCTGAGTTTGCGGCCTCAAGTGGAATGGACACCGCGATGCCCTGACTCGAAATAAGGCCGGTTATCCCTGCAGTGACTTGAATACAGGCTCGGCTTGCATCTCCCAAAACGAAAGGATGTCTGAATCCCATGTGGAGACCACAGAGAAAGACCTAGTTCCCCACCTCATCGCGACCGGAGGCCTCACATCCTTTGAAAACTCCAGAGGTACGCGGAGATCAGTGCCTCCAAAGGAGACGATGCCTGACTCCTCGTGAAACTTGATAGGAGTCCCAGGATTCCTGTGGCACGTGGAAAGGGACACTTGGTCTCCCGCCTCAGCTGGAGAGGCGTCCCAATTGCCCTGCCAAGCCTCGAGGAGAATCCCGAGTTGTCCCTCGCTACTAGGCAGGAGTCCTGAGGTCGCTGAACAAACACGTGTGTGGAAGGGCCATTCCCGTCGTAACTCGAGAATATACCCCAGGTTCCCGCCGCAACTCGAGAAAAACCATGAGACTTCCCCCTCGCCGCGAGATGAGGCCCGATTCCCCTGCACTGCGTGCAGAGCAATTCCGTGTTGCACATCACACATGAAAGGAGCCTTGATTTCCTTGATGGCACTCCAGAGAAACCCCAAGAACACTGTTTCAAGGCTAGAGGGATCCTGAGGTCACTGTAGCAACACGAAAGAGCTCCGTGGACCAAAAATCAACGCGAGATGAGAGGTTAGTCCCTGGCTTCGACTCCAGAGGAATACCACCTTACCACAAGCACCTCAAGAGGAGGCTTCTCTCAGCTCTAGCTATGTGAGAGGGACCCTGAGTTTGCGGCCTCAAGTGGAATGGACACCGCGACGCCCTGACGCGAAATACGGCCGGATATCCCTGCAGTGACTTGAATGCAGGCTCGTCTTGCATCTCCCAAGACGAAAGGATGTCTGAATCCCCTGTGGAGACCACAGAGAAAGACCTAGTTCCCCACCTCATCGTGACCGGAGGCCTCACATCCTTTGAAAACTCCAGAGCTATGCGGAGATCAGTGCCTCCAAAGGAGACGATGCCTGACTCCTCGTAAAACTTGATAGGAGTCCCAGGATTCCTGTGGCACGGGGAAAGCGACCCTTGGTCTCCCGCCTCAGCTGGAGTGGCGTCCCAATTGCCCTGCCAAGCCTCGAGGAGAATCCCGAGTTGTCCCTCGCAACTAGGCAGGAGTCCTGACGTCGCTGAACAAACACGTGTGTGGAAGGGCCATTCCCGCCGTAACTCGAGAATATACCCCAGGTTCCCGCCGCAACTCCAGAAAAACCATGAGACTTCCCCCTCACCATGAGATTAGGCCCGATTCCCCTGCACTGTGTGCAGAGCAATTCTGTGTTGCACATCACACATGAAAGGAGCCTTGATTTCCTTGATGGCACTCCAGAGAAACCCCAAGAACACTGTTTTAAGGCTAGAGGGATCCTGAGGTCATGTAGCAACACGAAAGAGCTCCGTGGACCAAAAATCAACTCGAGATGAGATGTTAGTCCCTGGCTTAGACTCCAGAGGAATACCACCTTAGCACAAGCACCTCAAGAGGAGGCTTCTCTCAGCTCTAGGTATTTGAGAGGGACCCTGAGTTTGCGGCCTCAAGTGGAATGGACACCGCGATGCCCTGACTCGAAATAAGGCTGGATATCCCTGCAGTGACTTGAATGCAGGCTCGTCTTGCATCTCCCAAGACGAAAGGATGTCTGAATCCCCTGTGGAGACCACAGAGATAGACCTAGTTCCCCACCTCATCACGACCGGAGGCCTCACATCCTTTGAAAACTCCAGAGGTACGCAGAGATCAGTGCCTCCAAAGGAGACGATGCCTGACTCCTCGTGAAACTTGATAGGAGTCCCAGGATTCCTGTGACACGCGGAAAGGGACCCTTGGTCTCACGCCTCAGCTGGAGAGGCGTTCCAATTGCCCTGCCAAGCCTCGAGGAGAATCCCGAGTTGTCCCTCGCAACTAGGCAGGAGTCCTGACGTCGCTGAACAAACACGTGTGTGGAAGGGCCATCCCCGTCGTAACTCGAGAATATACCCCAGGTTCTCGCCGCAACTCGAGAAAAACCATGAGTCTTCCCCCTCGCCGTGAGATGAGGCCCGATTCCGCTGCACTGCATGCAGAGCAATTCCGTGTTGCACATCACACATGAAAGGAGCCTTGATTTCTTTGATGGCACTCCAGAAAAACCCCAAGAACACTGTTTCAAGGCTAGAGGGATCCTGAGGTCACTGTAGCAACACGAAAGCGCTCCGTGGACCAAAAATCAACTCGAGATGAGAGGGTAGTCCCTGGCTTCGACTCCAGAGTAATACCACCTAACCACAAGCACCTCAAGAGGAGGCTTCTCTCAGCTCTAGGTATGTGAGAGGGACCCTGAGTTTGCGGCCTCAAGTGGAATGGACACCGCGATGCCCTGACTCGAAATAAGGCCGGATATCCCTGCAGTGACTTGAATGCAGGCTCGTCTTGCATCTCCCAAGACGAAAGGATATCTGAATCCCCTGTGGAGACCACAGAGAAAGACCTAGTTCCCCACCTCATCGCGACCGGAGGCCTCACATCCTTTGAAAACTCCAGAGGTACGCGGTGATCAGTGCCTCCAAAGGAGACGATGCGTGACTCCTCGTGAAACTTGATAGGAGTCCCAGGATTCCTGTGGCACGTGGAATGGGACACTTCGTCTCACGCCTCAGCTGAAGAGGCGTCCCAATTGCCCTGCCAACCCTCGAGGAGAATCCCGAGTTGTCCCTCGCAACTAGGCAGGAGTCCTGCCGTCGCTGAACAAACACTTGTGTAGAAGGTCCATCCCCGTCGTAACTCGAGAATATAGCCCAGGTTCCCGCCGCAACTCGAGAAAAACCATGAGACTTCCCCCTCGCCGCGAGATGAGGCCCGATTTCCCTGCAATGCGTGCAGAGCAATTCCGTGCTGCACATCACACATGAAAGGAGCCTTGATTACCTTGATGGCACTCCAGAGAAAACCCAAGAACACTGTTCCAAGGCTAGAGGGATCCTGAGGTCACTGTAGCAACACGAAAGAGCTCCGTGGACCAAAAATCAACTCGAGATGAGAGGTTAGTCCCTGGCTTCGACTCCAGAGGAATACCACCTTACCACAAGCACCTCAAGAGGAGGCTTCTCTCAGCTCTAGCTATGTGAGAGGGACCCTGAGTTTGCGGCCTCAAGTGGAATGGACACCGTGACGCCCTGACGCGAAATACGGCCGGATATCCCTGCAGTGACTTGAATGCAGGCTCGTCTTGCATCTCCCAAGACGAAAGGATGTCTGAATCCCCTGTGGAGACCACAGAGAAAGACCTAGTTCCCCACCTCATCGTGACTGGAGGCCTCACATCCTTTGAAAACTCCAGAGCTACTCGGAGATCAGTGCCTCCAAAGGAGACGATGCCTGACTCCTCGTAAAACTTGATAGGAGTCCCAGGATTCCTGTGGCACGGGGAAAGCGACCCTTGGTCTCCCGCCTCAGCTGGAGAGGCGTCCCAATTGCCCTGCTAAGCCTCGGGGAGAATCCCGAGTTGTCCCTCGCAACTAGGCAGGAGTCCTGACGTCGCTGAACAAACACGTGTGTGGAAGGGCCATTCCCGCCGTAACTCGAGAATATACCCCAGGTTCCCGCCGCAACTCCAGAAAAACCATGAGACTTCCCCCTCACCGTGAGATTAGGCCCGATTCCCCTGCACTGCGTGCAGAGCAATTCTGTGTTGCACATCACACATGAAAGGAGCCTTGATTTCCTTGATGGCACTCCAGAGAAACCCCAAGAACACTGTTTCAAGGCTAGAGGGATCCTGAGGTCATGTAGCAACACGAAAGAGCTCCGTGGACCAAAAATCAACTCGAGATGAGATGTTAGTCCCTGGCTTAGACTCCAGAGGAATACCACCTTAGCACAAGCACCTCAAGAGGAGGCTTCTCTCAGCTCTAGGTATTTGAGAGGGACCCTGAGTTTGCGGCCTCAAGTGGAATGGACACCGCGATGCCCTGACTCGAAATAAGGCCGGTTATCCCTGCAGTGACTTGAATACAGGCTCGGCTTGCATCTCCCAAAACGAAAGAATGTCTGAATCCCATGTGGAGACCACAGAGAAAGACCTAGTTCCCCACCTCATGGCGACCGGAGTCCTCACATCCTTTGAAAACTCCAGAGGTACGCGGAGATCAGTGCCTCCAAAGGAGACGATGCGTGACTCCTCGTGAAACTTGATAGGAGTCCCAGGATTCCTGTGGCACGTGGAAAGGGACCCTTGGTCTCCCGCCTCAGCTGGAGAGGCGTCCCAATTGCCCTGCCAAGCCTCGAGGAGAATCCCGAGTTGTCCCTCGCAACTAGGCAGGAGTCCTGACGTCGCTGAACAAACACGTGTGTGGAAGGGCCATTCCCGTCGTAACTCGAGAATATACCCCAGGTTCCCGCCGCAACTCGAGAAAAACCATGAGACTTCCCCCTCGCAGCGAGATGAGGCCCGATTCCCCTGCACTGCGTGCAGAGCAATTCCGTGTTGCACATCACACATGAAAGGAGCCTTGATTTCCTTGATGGCACTCCAGAGAAACCCCAAGAACACTGTTTCAAGGCTAGAGGGATCCTGAGGTCACTGTAGCCACACGAAAGAGCTCCGTGGACCAAAAATCAACTCGAGATGAGAGGTTAGTCCCTGGCTTCGACTCCAGAGGAATACCACCTTACCACAAGCACCTCAAGAGGAGGCTTCTCTCAGCTCTAGGTATGTGAGAGGGACCCTGAGTTTGCGGCCTCAAGTGGAATGGTGACCGTGATGCCCTGGCTCGAAATAAGGCCGATTATCCCTGCAGTGACTTGAATGCAGGCTCGTCTTGCATCTCCCAAGACGAAAGGATGTCTGAATCCCCTGTGGAGACCACAGAGAAAGACCTAGTTCCCCACCTCATGGCGACCGGAGTCCTCACATCCTTTGAAAACTCCAGAGGTACGCAGAGATCAGTGCCTCCAAAGGAGACGATGCCTGACTCCTCGTGAAACTTGATACGAGTCACAGGATTCCTGTGGCACGTGGAAAGGGACACTTCGTCTCACGCCTCAGCTGAAGAGGCGTCCCAATTGCCCTGCCAACCCTCGAGGAGAATCCCGAGTTGTCCCTCGCAACTAGGCAGGAGTCCTGACGTCACTGAACAAATACGTGGGTGGAAGGGCCATCCCCGTCGGAACTCGAGAATATACCCCAGGTTCCCGCCGCAACTCGATAGAAACCATGAGACTTCCCCCTCGCCGCGAGATGAGGCCCGATTCCCCTGCACTGCGTGCAGAGCAATTCCGTGTTGCACATGACAAATGAAAGGAGCCTTGATTTCCTTGATGGCACTCCAGAGAAACCCCAAGAACACTGTTTCAAGGCTAGAGGGATCCTGAGGTCACTGCAGCAACACGAAAGAGCTCCGCGGACCAAAAATCAACTCGAGATGAGAGGTTAGTCCCTGGCTTCGACTCCAGAGGAATACTAAATTACCACAAGCACCTCAAGAGGAGGCTTCTCTCAGCTCTAGGTATGTGAGAGGGACCCTGAATTTGCAGCCTCAAGTGGAATGGACACCGCGATGCCCTGACTCGAAATAAGGCCGGATATCCCTGCAGTGACCTGAATGCAGGCTCGTCTTGCATCTCCCAAGACGAAAGGATGTCTGAATCCCCTGTGGAGACCACAGAGAAAGACCTAGTTCCCCACCTCATCGCGACCGGAGGCCTCACATCCTTTGAAAACTCCAGAGGTAGGCGGAGATCAGTGCCTCCAAAGGAGAGGATGCCTGACTCCTCGTGAAACTTCATAGGAGTCCCAGGATTCCTGTGGCACGTGGAAAGGGACCCTTGGTCTCCCGCCTCAGCTGGAGAGGCGTCCCAATTGCCCTGCCAAGCCTCGAGGAGAATCCCGAGTTGTCCCTCGCAACTAGCAGGAGTCCTGATGTCGCTGAAGAAACACGTGGGTGGAAGGTCCATCCCCGTCGTAACTCGAGAATATACCCCAGGTTCCCGCCGCAACTCGAGAAAAACCATGAGACTTCCCCCTCGCGGCGATATGAGGCCCGATTCCCCTGCACTGGGTGCAGAGCAATTCCGTGTTGCATATCACACATGAAAGGAGCCTTGATTTCCTTGATGGCACTCCAGAGAAACCCCAAGAACACTGTTTCAAGGCTAGAGGGATCCTGAGGTCACTGTAGCAACACGAAAGAGCTCCGTGGACCAAAAATCAACTCGAGATGAGAGGTTAGTCCCTGGCTTCGACTCCAGAGGAACACCACCTTACCACAAGCACCTCAAGAGGAGGCTTCTCTCAGCTCTAGGTATGTGAGAGGGACCCTGAATTTGCAGCCTCAAGTGGAATGGACACCGCGATGCCCTGACTCGAAATAAGGCCGGATATCCCTGCAGTGACTTGAATGCAGGCTCGTCTTGCATCTCCCAAGACGAAAGGATGTCTGAATCCCTTGTGGAGACCACAGAGAAAGACCTAGTTCCCCACCTCATCGCGACCGGAGACCTCACATCCTTTGAAAACTCCAGAGGTAGGCGGAGATCAGTGCCTCCAAAGGAGAGGATGCCTGACTCCTCGTGAAACTTCATAGGAGTCCCAGGATTCCTGTGGCACGTGGAAAGGGACACTTGGTCTCCCGCCTCAGCTGGAGAGGGGTCCCAATTGCCCTGCCAAGCCTCGAGGAGAATCCCGAGTTGTCCCTCGCAACTAGGCAGGAGTCCTGATGTCGCTGAAGAAACACGTGGGTGGAAGGTCCATCCCCGTCGTAACTCGAGAATATACCCCAGGTTCCCGCCGCAACTCGAGAAAAACCATGAGACTTCCCCCTCGCGGCGATATGAGGCCCGATTCCCCTGCACTGGGTGCAGAGCAATTCCGTGTTGCATATCACACATGAAAGGAGCCTTGATTTCCTTGATGGCACTCCAGAGAAACCCCAAGAACACTGTTTCAAGGCTAGAGGGATCCTGAGGTCACTGTAGCAACACGAAAGAGCTCCGTGGACCAAAAATCAACTCGAGATGAGAGGTTAGTCCCTGGCTTCGACTCCAGAGGAATACCACCTTACCACAAGCACCTCAAGAGGAGGCTTCTCTCAGCTCTAGCTATGTGAGAGGGACCCTGAGTTTGCGGCCTCAAGTGGAATGGACACCGCGATGCCCTGACTCGAAATAAGGCCGGATATCCCTGCAGTGACTTGAATACAGGCTCGTCTTGCATCTCCCAAAACGAAAGGATGTCTGAATCCCATGTGGAGACCACAGAGAAAGACCTAGTTCCCCACCTTATCGCGACCGGAGGCCTCACATCCTTTGAAAACTCCAGAGGTACGCGGAGATCAGTGCCTCCAAAGGAGACGATGCCTGACTCCTCGTGAAACTTGATAGGAGTCCCAGGATTCCTGTGGCACGTGGAAAGGGACCCTTGGTCTCCCGCCTCAGCTGGAGAGGCGTCCCAATTGCCCTGCCAAGCCTCGAGGAGAATCCCGAGTTGTCCCTCGCAACTAGGCAGGAGTCCTGATGTCGCTGAAGAAACACGTGGGTGGAAGGTCCATCCCCGTCGTAACTCGAGAATATACCCCAGGTTCCCGCCGCAACTCGAGAAAAACCATGAGACTTCCCCCTCGCGGCGATATGAGGCCCGATTCCCCTGCACTGGGTGCAGAGCAATTCCGTGTTGCATATCACACATGAAAGGAGCCTTGATTTCCTTGATGGCACTCCAGAGAAACCCCAAGAAGACTGTTTCAAGGCTAGAGGGATCCTGAGGTCACTGTAGCAACACGAAAGAGCTCCGTGGACCAAAAATCAACTCGAGATGAGAGGTTAGTCCCTGGCTTCGACTCCAGAGGAATACCACCTTACCACAAGCACCTCAAGAGGAGGCTTCTCTCAGCTCTAGCTATGTGAGAGGGACCCTGAGTTTGCGGCCTCAAGTGGAATGGACACCGCGATGCCCTGACTGGAAATAAGGCCGGATATCCCTGCAGTGACTTGAATGCAGGCTCGTCTTGCATCTCCCAAGACGAAAGGATGTCTGAATCCCCTGTGGAGACCACAGAGAAAGACCTAGTTCCCCACCTCATCGCGACCGGAGGCCTCACATCCTTTGAAAACTCCAGAGGTACTCGGAGATCAATGCCTCCAAAGGAGACGATGCCTGACACCTCGTAAAACTTGATAGGAGTCCCAGGATTCCTGTGGCACGTGGAAAGGGACCCTTGGTCTCCCGCCTCAGCTGGAGAGGCGTCCCAATTGCCCTGCCAAGCCTCGAGGAGAATCCCGAGTTGTCCCTCGCAACTAGGCAGGAGTCCTGAAGTCGCTGAACAAACACGTGGGTGGAAGGGCCATCCCCGTCGTAACTCGAGAATATACCCCAGGTTCCCGCCGCAACTCGAGAAAAACCATGAGACTTCCCCCTCACCGGGAGATGAGGCCCGATTCCCCTGCACTGCGTGCAGAGCAATTCCGCGTTGCACATCACACATGAAAGGAGCCTTGATTTCCTTGATGGCACTCCAGAGAAACCCCAAGAAGACTGTTTCAAGGCTAGAGGGATCCTGAGGACACTGTAGCAACACGAAAGAGCTCTGTGGACCAAGAATCAACTCGAGATGAGAGGTTAGTCCCTGGCTTCGACTCCAAGAAATACCACCTTACCACAAGCACCTCAAGCGGAGGCTTCTCTCAGCTCTAGCTATGGGAGAGGGAACCTGAGTTTGCGGCCTCAAGTGGAAAGGGCACCTCGATGCCCTGACTCGAAATAAGGCCGGATATCCCTGCAGTGACTTGAATGCAGGCTCGTCTTGCATCTCCCAAGACGAAAGGATGTCTGAATCCCCTGTGGAGACCACAGAGAAAGAACTAGTTCCCCACCTCATCGCGACCGGAGGCCTCAAATCCTTTGAAAACTCCAGAGGTACGCGGAGAACAGTGCCTCCAAAGGAGACGATGCCTGACTGCTCGTGAAACTTGATAGGGGTCCCAGGATTCCTGTGGCACGTGGAAAGGGACCCTTGGTCTCCCGCCTCAGCTGGAGAGGCGTCCCAATTGCCCTGCCAAGCCTCGAGGAGAATACCGAGTTGTCCCTTGCAACTAGGCAGGAGTCCTGACTTCGCTGAAGAAACACGTGGGTGGAAGGGCCATCCCCGTCATAACTCGAGAATATACCCCAGGTTCCCGCCCCAACTCGAGAAAAACCATGAGACTTCCCCCTCGCGCGAGATGAGGCCCGATTCCCCTGCACTGAGTGCAGAGCAATTCCGTGTTGCACATCACACATGAAAGGAGCCTTGATTTCCTTTATGGCACTCCAGAGAAAACCCAAGAACACTGTTACAAGGCTAGAGGGATCCTGAGGTCACTGTAGCAACACGAAAGAGCTCCGTGGACCAAAAATCAACTCGAAATGAGAGGTTAGTCCCTGGCTTCGACTCCAGAGGAATACCACCTTACCACACGCACCTCAAGAGGAGGCTTCTCTCAGCTCTACCTCTGTGAGAGGGACCATGAGTTTGTGGCCTCAAGTGGAATGGACACTGCTATGCCCTGACTCGAAATAAGGCCGGATATCCCTGCAGTGACTTGAATGCAGGCTCATCTTGCATCTCCCAAGACGAAAGGATGTCTGAATCCCCTGTGGAGACCACAGAGAAAGACCTAGTTCCCCACCTCAACGTGACCGGAGGCCTCACATCCTTTGAAAACTCCAGAGGTACGCGGAGGTCAGTGCCTCCAAAGGAGACGATGCCTGACTCCTCGTGAAACTTGATAGGAGTCCCAGGATTCCTGTGGCACGTGGAAAGGGACCCTTGGTCTCCCGCCTCAGCTGGAGAGGCGTCCCAATTGCCCTGCCAAGCCTCGAGGAGAATCCCGAGTTGTCCCTCGCCACTAGGCAGGAGACCTGACGTCGCTGAACAAACACGTGGGTGGAAGGGCCGTCCCCGTCGGAACTCGAGAATATACCCCAGGTTCCCACCGCAACTCGAGAAAAACCATGAGACTTCCCCCTCGCCGCGAGATGAGGCCCGATTCCCCTGCACTGCGTGCAGAGCAATTCCGTGTTGCACATCACACATGAAAGGAGCCTTGATTTCCTTGATGGCACTCCAGAGAAACCCCAAGAACACTGTTTCAAGGCTAGAGGGATCCTGAGGTCACTGTAGCAACACGAAAGAGCTCCGTGGACCAAAAATCAACTCGAGATGAGAGGTTAGTCCCTGGCTTCGACTCCAAGAAATACCACCTTACCTCAAGCACCTCAAGAGGAGGCTTCTCTCAGCTCTAGCTATATGAGAGGGACCCTGAGATTGCGGCCTCAAGTGGAATGGACACCGCGATGCCCTGACTCGAAATAAGGCCGGATATCCCTGCAGTGACTTGAATGCAGGCTCGTCTTGCATCTCCCAAGACGAAAGGATGTCTGAATCCCCTGTGGAGACCACAGAGAAAGACCTAGTTCCCCACCTCATCGCGACCGGAGGCCTCACATCCTTTGAAAACTCCAGAGGTACGCGGAGATCAGTGCCTCCAAAGGAGACGATGCCTGACTCCTCGTGAAACTTCATAGGAGTCCCAGGATTCCTGTGGCACGTGGAAAGGGACCCTTGGTCTCCCGCCTCAGCTGGAGTGGCGTCCCAATTGCCCTGCCAAGCCTCGAGGAGAATCCCGAGTTGTCCCTCGCAACTAGGCAGGAGACCTGACGTCGCTGAACAAACACGTGGGTGGAAGGGCCATCCCCGTCGGAACTCGAGAATATACCCCAGGTTCCCGCCACAACTCGAGAAAAACCATGAGACTTCCCCCTCACCGCGAGATGAGGCCCGATTCCCCTGCACTGCGTGCAGAGCAATTCCGTGTTGCACATCACACATGAAAGGAGCCTTGATTTCCTTGATGGCACTCCGGAGAAACCCCAAGAACACTGTTTCAAGGCTAGAGGGATCCTGAGGTCACGGTAGCAACACAAAAGAGCTCCGTGGACCAAGAATCAACTCGAGATGAGAGGTTAGTCCCTGGCTTCGACTCCAAGAAATACCACCTTACCACAAGCACCTCAAGAGGAGGCTTCTCTCAGCTCTAGCTATGTGAGAGGGACCCTGAGTTTGCGGCCTCAAGTGGAAAGGGCACCTCGATGCCCTGACTCGAAATAAGGCCGGATATCCCTGCAGTGACTTGAATGCAGGCTCGTCTTGCATCTCCCAAGACGAAAGGATGTCTGAATCCCCTGTGGAGACCACAGAGAAAGACCTAGTTCCCCACCTCATCGCGACCGGAGGCCTCACATCCTTTGAAAACTCCAGAGGTACACGGAGATCAGTGCCTCCAAAGGAGACGATGCCTGACTGCTCGTGAAACTTGATAGGGGTCCCAGGATTCCTGTGGCACGTGGAAAGGGACCCTTGGTCTCCCGCCTCAGCTGGAGAGGCGTCCCAATTGCCCTGCCAAGCCTCGAGGAGAATACCGAGTTGTCCCTTGCAACTAGGCAGGAGTCCTGACTTCGCTGAAGAAACACGTGGGTGGAAGGGCCATCCCCGTCATAACTCGAGAATATACCCCAGGTTCCCGCCGCAACTCGAGAAAAACCATGAGACTTCCCCCTCGCCGCGAGATGAGGCCCGATTCCCCTGCACTGAGTGCAGAGCAATTCCGTGTTGCACATCACACATGAAAGGAGCCTTGATTTCCTTGATGGCACTCCAGAGAAAACCCAAGAACACTGTTTCAAGGCTAGAGGGATCCTGAGGTCACTGTAGCAACACGAAAGAGCTCCGTGGACCAAAAATCAACTCGAAATGAGAGGTTAGTCCCTGGCTTCGACTCCAGAGGAATACCACCTTACCACACGCACCTCAAGAGGAGGCTTCTCTCAGCTCTACCTCTGTGAGAGGGACCATGAGTTTGTGGCCTCAAGTGGAATGGACACTGCTATGCCCTGACTCGAAATAAGGCCGGATATCCCTGCAGTGACTTCAATGCAGGCTCATCTTGCATCTCCCAAGACGAAAGGATGTCTGAATCCCCTGTGGAGACCACAGAGAAAGACCTAGTTCCCCACCTCAACGTGACCGGAGGCCTCACATCCTTTGAAAACTTCAGAGGTACGCGGAGGTCAGTGCCTCCAAAGGAGACGATGCCTGACTCCTCGTGAAACTTGATAGGAGTCCCAGGATTCCTGTGGCACGTGGAATGGGACACTTCGTCTCACGCCTCAGCTGGAGAGGCGTCCCAATTGCCCTGCCAAGCCTCGAGGAGAATCCCGAGTTGTCCCTCGCAACTAGGCAGGAGTCCTGACGTCACTGAACAAACACGTGTGTGGAAGGGCCATTCCCGTCGTAACTCGAGAATATACCCCAGGTTCCCGCCGCAACTCGAGAAAAACCATGAGACTTCCCCCTCACCGGGAGATGAGGCCCGATTCCCCTGCACTGCGTGCAGAGCAATTCCGTGTTGCACATCACACATGAAAGGAGCCTTGATTTCCTTGATGGCACTCCAGAGAAACCCCAAGAACACTGTTTCAAGGCTAGAGGGATCCTGAGGTCACTGTAGCAACACGAAAGAGCTCCGTGGACCAAAAATCAACTCGAGATGAGAGGTTAGTCCCTGGCTTCGACTCCCGAGGTATCCCACCTTACCACAAGCACCTCAAGAGGAGGCTTCTCTCAGCTCTAGCTATATGAGAGGGACCCTGAGATTGCGGCCTCAAGTGGAATGGACACCGCGATGCCCTGACTCGAAATAAGGCCGGATATCCCTGCAGTGACTTGAATGCAGGCTCGTCTTGCATCTCCCAAGACGAAAGGATGTCTGAATCCCCTGTGGAGACCACAGAGAAAGACCTAGTTCCCCACCTCATCGCGACCGGAGGCCTCACATCCTTTGAAAACTCCAGAGGTACGCGGAGATCAGTGCCTCCAAAGGAGACGATGCCTGACTCCTCGTGAAACTTCATAGGAGTCCCAGGATTCCTGTGGCACGTGGAAAGGGACCCTTGGTCTCCCGCCTCAGCTGGAGAGGCGTCCCAATTGCCCTGCCAAGCCTCGAGGAGAATCCCGAGTTGTCCCTCGCAACTAGGCAGGAGACCTGACGTCGCTGAACAAACACGTGGGTGGAAGGGCCATCCCCGTCGTAACTCGAGAATATACCCCAGGTTCCCGCCACAACTCGAGAAAAACCATGAGACTTCCCCCTCACCGCGAGATGAGGCCCGATTCCCCTGCACTGCGTGCAGAGCAATTCCGTGTTGCACATCACACATGAAAGGAGCCTTGATTTCCATGATGGCACTCCGGAGAAAACCCAAAAACACTGTTTCAAGGCTAGAGGGATCCTGAGGTCACGGTAGCAACACAAAAGAGCTCCGTGGACCAAAAATCAACTCGAGATGAGAGGTTAGTCCCTGGCTTCGACTCCAGAGGAATACCACCTTACCACAAGCACCTCAAGAGGAGGCTTCTCTCAGCTCTAGCTATGTGAGAGGGACCCTGAGTTTGCGGCCTCAAGTGGAATGGACACCGCGATGCCCTGACTCGAAATAAGGCCGGATATCCCTGCAGTGACTTGAATGCAGGCTCGTCTTGCATCTCCCAAGACGAAAGGATGTCTGAATCCCCTGTGGAGACCACAGAGAAAGACCTAGTTCCCCACCTCATCGCGACCGGAGGCCTCACATCCTTTGAAAACTCCAGAGGTACACGGAGATCAGTGCCTCCAAAGGAGAGGATGCCTGACTCCTCGTGAAACTTGATAGGAGTCCCAGGATTCCTGTGGCACGTGGAAAGGGACTCTTGGTTTCCCGCCTCAGCTGGAGAGGCGTCCCAATTGCCCTGCCAAGCCTCGAGGAGAATCCCGAGTTGTCCCTCGCAACTAGGCAGGAGTCCTGCCGTCGCTGAACAAACACGTGTGTGGAAGGTCCATCCCCGTCGTAACTCGAGAATATACCCCAGGTTCCCGCCGCAACTCGAGAAAAACCATGAGACTTCCCCCTCACCGCGAGATGAGGCCCGATTCCCCTGCACTGCGTGCAGAGCAATTCCGTGTTGCACATCACAGATGAAAGGAGCCTTGATTTCCTTGATGGCACTCCAGAGAAACCCCAAGAACACTGTTTCAAGGCTAGAGGGATCCTGAGGTCACTGTAGCAACACGAAAGAGCTCCGTGGACCAAAAATCAACTCGAGATGAAAGGTTAGTCCCTGGCTTCAACTCCAGAGGAATACCACCTTACCACAAGCACCTCAAGATGAGGCTTCTCTCAGCTCTAGGTATGTGAGAGGGACCCTGAGTTTGCGGCCTCAAGTGGAATGGACACCGCGATGCCCTGACTCGAAATAAGGCCGGATATCCCTGCAGTGACTTGAATACAGGCTCGTCTTGCATCTCCCAAGACGAAAGGATGTCTGAATCCCATGTGGAGATCACAGAGAAAGACCTAGTTCCCCACCTCATCGCGACCGGAGGCCTCACATCCTTTGAAAACTCCAGAGGTACGCGGAGATCAGTGCCTCCAAAGGAGACGATGCCTGACTCCTCGTGAAACTTGATAGGAGTCCCAGGATTCCTGTGGCACGTGGAAAGGGACCCTTGGTCTCCCGCCTCAGCTGGAGAGGCGTCCCAATTGCCCTGCCAAGCCTCGAGGAGAATCCCGAGTTGTCCCTCGCCACTAGGCAGGAGACCTGACGTCGCTGAACAAACACGTGGGTGGAAGGGCCATCCCCGTCGGAACTCGAGAATATACCCCAGGTTCCCGCCGCAACTCGAGAAAAACCATGAGACTTCCCCCTCGCCACGAGATGAGGCCCGATTCCCCTGCACTGCGTGCAGAGCAATTCCGTGTTGCACATCACACATGAAAGGAGCCTTGATTTCCTTGATGGCACTCCAGAGAAACCCCAAGAACACTGTTTCAAGGCTAGAGGGATCCTGAGGTCACTGTAGCAACACAAATGAGCTCCGTGGACCAAAAATCAACTCGAGATGAGAGGTTAGTCCCTGGCTTCGTCTTCAAGAAATACCACCTTACCACAAGCACCTCAAGAGGAGGCTTCTCTCAGCTCTAGGTATGTGAGAAGGACCCTGAGTTTGCGGCTTCAAGTGGAATGGACCCCGCGATGCCCTGACTCGAAATAAGGCCGGTTATCCCTGCAGTGACTTGCATACAGGCTCGTCTTGCATCTCCCAAGACGAAAGGATGTCTGAATCCCATGTGGAGACCACAGAGAAAGACCTAGTTCCCCACCTCATCGCGACCGGAGGCCTCACATCCTTTGAAAACTCCAGAGGTACGCGGAGATCAGTGCCTCCAAAGGAGAGGATGACTGACTTCTCGTGAAACTTGATAGGAGTCCCAGGATTCCTGTGGCACGTGGAAAGGGACCCTTGGTCTCCCGCCTCAGCTGGAGAGGCGTCCCAATTGCCCTGCCAAGCCTCGAGGAGAATCCCGAGTTGTCCCTCGCAACTAGGCAGGAGTCCTGCCGTCGCTGAACAAACACGTGTGTGGAAGGGCCATCCCCGTCGTAACTCGAGAATATACCCCAGGTTCCCGCCGCAACTCGAGAAAAACCATGAGACTTCCCCCTCGCCGCGAGATGAGGCCCGATTCCCCTGCACTGCGTGCAGAGCAATTCCGTGTTGCACATCACACATGAAAGGAGCCTTGATTTCCTTGATGGCACTCCAGAGAAACCCCAAGAACACTGTTTCAAGGCTAGAGGGATGCTGAGGTCACTGTAGCAATAAGAAAGAGCTCCGTGGACCAAAAATCAACTCGAGATGAGATGTTAGTCCCTGGCTTCGACTCCAGAGGAATACCACCTTACCACAAGCACCTCAAGAGGAGGCTTCTCTCAGCTCTAGGTATGTGACAGGGACCCTGAGTTTGCGGCCTCAAGTGCAATGGACACCGCGATGCCCTGACTCGAACTAAGGCCGGATATTCCTGCAGTGACTTGAATGCAGGCTCGTCTTGCATCTCCCAAGATGAAAGGATGTCCGAATCCCCTGTGGAGACCACAGAGAAAGACCTAGTTCCCCACCTCATCGCGACCGGAGGCCTCACATCCTTTGAAAACTCCAGAGGTACGCGGAGATCAGTGACTCCAAAGGAGACGATGCCTGACTCCTCGTGAAACTTGATAGGAGTCCCAGGATTCCTGTGGCACGTGGAAAGGGACCCTTGGTCTCCCGCCTCAGCTGGAGAGGCGTCCCAATTGCCCTGCCAAGGCTCGAGGAGAATCCCGAGTTGTCCCTCGCAACTAGGCAGGAGTCCTGACTTCGCTGAACAAACACGTGGGTGGAAGGGCTATCCCCGTCGTAACTCGAGAATATACCCCAGGTTCCCGCCGCAACTCGAGAAAAACCATGAGACTTCCCCCTCGCCGCGAGATGAGGCACGATTCCCCTGCACTGCGTGCAGAGCAATTCCGTGTTGCACAGCACACATGAAAGGAGCCTTGATTTCCTTGATGGCACTCCAGAGAAACCCCAAGAACACTGTTTCAAGGCTAGAGGAATCCTGAGGTCACTGTAGCAACACGAAAGAGCTCCGTGGACCAAAAATCAACTCGAGATGAGAGGTTAGTCCCTGGCTTCGACTCCAGAGGAATACCACCTTACCACAAGCACCTCAAGAGGAGGCTTCTCTCAGCTCTAGCTATGTGAGAGGGACCCTGAGTTTGCGGCCTCAACTGGAATGGACACCGCGATGCCCTGACTCGAAATAAGGCCGGATATCCCTGCAGTGACTTGAATGCAGGCTCGTCTTGCATCTCCCAAGACGAAAGGATGTCTAAATCCCCTGTGGAGACCACAGAGAAAGACCTAGTTCCCCACCTCGTCGTCACCGGAGACCTCACATCTTTGAAAACTCCAGAGCTACTCGGAGATCAGTGCCTCCAAAGGAGACGATGCCTGACTCCTCGTGAAACTTGATAGGAGTCCCAGGATTCCTGTGGCACGTGGAAAGGGACCCTTGGTCTCCCTCCTCAGCTGGAGAGGCGTCCCAATTGCCCTGCCAAGCCTCGAGGAGAATCCCGAGTAGTCCCTCGCAACTAGGCAGGAGTCCTGACGTCGCTGAACCAACACGTGGGTGGAAGGGCCATCCCCGTCGTAACTCGAGAATATAGCCCAGGTTCCCGCCGCAACTCGAGAAAAACCATGAGACTTCACCCTCGCCGCGAGATGAGGCACGATTCCCCTGCACTGCGTGCAGAGCAATTCCGTGTTGCACAGCACACATGAAAGGAGCCTTGATTTCCTTGATGGCACTCCAGAGAAACCCCAAGAACACTGTTTCAAGGCTAGAGGGATCCTGAGGTCACTGTAGCAACACGAAAGAGCTCCGTGGACCAAAAATCAACTCGAGATGAGAGGTTAGTCCCTGGCTTCGACTCCAGAGGAATACCACCTTACCAAAAGCACCTCAAGAGGAGGCTTCTCTCAGCTCTAGGTATGTGAGAGGGACCCTGAGTTTGCGGCCTCAACTGGAATGGACACCGCGATGCCCTGACTCGAAATAAGGCCGGATATCCCTGCAGTGACTTGAATGCAGGCTCGTCTTGCATCTCCCAAGACGAAAGGATGTCTGAATCCCCTGTGCAGACCACAGAGAAAGACCTACTTCCCCACCTCATCGCGACCGGAGGCCTCACATCATTTGAAAACTCCAGACGTACGCGGAGATCAGTGCCTCCAAGGGAGACGATGCCTGACTCCTCGTGAAACTTGATAGGAGTCCCAGGATTCCTGTAGCACGTGGAAAGGAACCCTTGGTCTCCCGCCTCAGGTGGAGAGGCGTCCCAATTGCCCTGCCAAGCCTCGAGGAGAATCCCGAGTTTTCCCTCGCAACTAGGCAGGAGTCCTGCCGTCGCTGAACAAACACGTGGGTGGAAGGGCCATCCCCGTCGTAACTCGATAATATACCCCAGGTTCTCGCCGCAACTTGAGAAAAACCATGAGACTTCCCCTCGCCGTGAGATGAGGCCCGATTCCCCTCCACTGCATGTAGAGCAATTCCGTGTTGCACATCAAACATGAAAGAAGCCTTGATTTCCTTGATGGCACTCCAGAGAAACCCCAAGAACACTGTTTCAAGGCTAGAGGGATCCTGAGGTCACTGTAGCAACACGAAAGAGCTCCGTGGACCAAAAATCAACTCGAGATGAGAGGTTTGTCCCTGACTTCGACTGCAGAGGAATACCAACTTACCACAAGCACCTCAAGAGGAGGCTTCTCTCAGCTCTAGCTATGGGAGAGGGACCCTGAGCTTGTGGCCTCAAGTGAAATGGACACCGCGACGCCCTGACTCGAAATAAGGCCGGATATCCCCGCAGTGACTTGAATGCAGGCTCGTCTTTCATCTCCCAAGACGAAAGGATGTCTGAATCCCCTGTGGAGACCACAGAGAAACACCTAGTTCCCCACCTCATCGCGACCGGAGGCCTCACATCCTTTGAAAACTCCAGAGGTACGCGGAGATCAGTGCCTCCAAAGGAGAGGATGCCTGACTCCTCGTGAAACTTCATAGGAGTCCCAGGATTCCTGTGGCACGTGGAAAGGGACCCTTGGTCTCCCGCCTCAGGTGGAGAGGCGTCCCAATTGCCCTGCCAAGCCTCGAGGAGAATCCCGAGTTGTCCCTCGCAACTAGGCAGGAGTCCTTACGTCGCTGAACAAACACGTGGGTGGAAGGGCCATCCCCGTCGTAACTCGAGAATATACCCCAGGTTCCCGCCGCAACTCGAGAAAAACCATGAGACTTCCCCATCACCGGGAGATGAGGCCCGATTCCCCTGCACTGCGGGCAGAGCAATTCCGCGTTGCACATCACACATGAAAGGAGCCTTGATTTCCTTGATGGCACTCCAGAGAAACCCCAAGAAGACTGTTTCAAGGCTAGAGGGATCCTGAGGACACTGTAGCAACACGAAAGAGCTCTGTGGACCAAAAATCAACTCGAGATGAGAGGTTAGTCCCTGGCTTCGACTCCAAGAAATACCACCTTACCACAAGCACCTCAAGAGGAGGCTTCTCTCAGCTCTAGCTATGGGAGAGGGAACCTGAGTTTGCGGCCTCAAGTGGAAAGGGCACCTCGATGCCCTGACTCCAAATAAAGCCGGATATCCCTGCAGTGACTTGAATGCAGGCTCGTCTTGCATCTCCCAAGACGAAAGGATGTCTGAATCCCATGTGGAGACCACAGAGAAAGACCTAGTTCCCCACCTCATCGCGACCGGAGGCCTCAAATCCTTTGAAAACTCCAGAGGTACGCGGAGAACAGTGCCTCCAAAGGAGACGATGCCTGACTGCTCGTGAAACTTGATAGGGGTCCCAGGATTCCTGTGGCACGTGGAAAGGGCCCCTTGGTCTCCCGCCTCAGCTGGAGAGGCGTCCCAATTGCCCTGCCAAGCCTCGAGGAGAATACCGAGTTGTCCCTTGCAACTAGGCAGGAGTCCTGACTTCGCTGAAGAAACACGTGGGTGGAAGGGCCATCCCCGTCATAACTCGAGAATATACCCCAGGTTCCCGCCGCAACTCAAGAAAAACCATGAGACTTCCTCCGCGCGCGAGATCAGGCCCGATTCCCCTGCACTGAGTGCAGAGGAATTCCGTGTTGCACATCACACATGAAAGGAGCCTTGATTTCCTTGATGGCACTCCAGAGAAAACCCAAGAACACTGTTTCAAGGCTAGAGGGATCCTGAGGTCACGGTAGCAACACGAAAGAGCTCCGTGGACCAAAAATCAACTCGAGATGAGAGGTTAGTCCGTGGATTCGACTCCAGAGGAATACCACCTTACCACAAGCACCTCAAGAGGAGGCTTCTCTCAGCTCTAGCTATGTGAGAGGGACCCTGAGTTTGCGGCCTCAAGTGGAATGGACAACGCGATGCCCTGACTCGAAATAAGGCCGGATATCCCTGCAGTGACTTGAATGCAGGCTCGTCTTGCATCTCCCAAGACGAAAGGATGTCTGAATCCCCTGTGGAGACCACAGAGAAAGACCTAGTTCCCCACCTCATCGCGACCGGAGGCCTCACATCCTTTGAAAACTCCAGAGGTACACGGAGATCAGTGCCTCCAAAGGAGACGATGCCTGACTCCTCATGAAACTTGATAGGAGTCCCAGGATTCCTGTGGCACGTGGAAAGGGACTCTTGGTTTCCCGCCTCAGCTGGAGAGGCGTCCCAATTGCCCTGCCAAGCCTCGAGGAGAATCCCGAGTTGTCCCTCGCAACTAGGCAGGAGTCCTGACGTCGCTGAACAAACACGTGTGTGGAAGGGCCATCCCCGTCGTAACTCGAGAATATACCCCAGGTTCCCGCCGCAACTCGAGAAAAACCATGAGACTTCCCCCTCGCCGCGAGATGAGGCCCGATTCCCCTGCACTGCGTGTAGAGCAATTCCGTGTTGCACATCACACATGAAAGGAGCCTTGATTTCCTTGATGGCCCTCCAGAGAAAGCCCAAGAACACTGTTTCAAGGCTAGAGGGATCCTGAGGTCACTGTAGCCACACGAAAGAGCTCCGTGGACCAAAAATCAACTCGAGATGAGAGGTTAGTCCCTGGCTTCGACTCCAGAGGAATACCACCTTACCACAAGCACCTCAAGAGGAGGCTTCTCTCAGCTCTAGGTATGTGAGAGGGACCCTGAGTTTGCGGCCTCAAGTGGAATGGACACCGCGATGCCCTGACTCAAAATAAGGCCGGATATCCCTGCAGTGACTTGAATGCAGGCTCGTCTTGCATCTCCCAAGACGAAAGGATGTCTGAATCCCCTGTGGAGACCACAGAGAAAGACCTAGTTCCCCACCTCGTCGTCACCGGAGGCCTCACATCTTTGAAAACTCCAGAGGTACGCGGAGATCAGTGCCTCCAAAGGAGACGATGCCTGACTCCTCGTGAAACTTGATAGGAGTCCCAGGATTCCTGTGGCACGTGGAAAGGGACCCTTGGTCTCCCTCCTCAGCTGGAGAGGCGTCCCAATTGCCCTGCCAAGCCTCGAGGAGAATCCCGAGTTGTCCCTCGCAACTAGGCAGGAGTCCTGACGTCGCTGAACCAACACGTGGGTGGAAGGGCCATCCCCGTCGTAACTCGAGAATATACCCCAGGTTCCCGCCGCAACTCGAGAAAAACCATGAGACTTCACCCTCGCCGCGAGATGAGGCACGATTCCCCTGCACTGCGTGCAGAGCAATTCCGTGTTGCACAGCACACATGAAAGGAGCCTTGATTTCCTTGATGGCACTCCAGAGAAACCCCAAGAACACTGTTTCAAGGCTAGAGGGATCCTGAGGTCACTGTAGCAACACGAAAGAGCTCCGTGGACCAAAAATCAACTCGAGATGAGAGGTTAGTCCCTGGCTTCGACTCCAGAGGAATACCACCTTACCACAAGCACCTCAAGAGGAGGCTTCTCTCGGCTCTAGGTATGTGAGAGGGACCCTGAGTTTGCGGCCTCAACTGGAATGGACACCGCGATGCCCTGACTCGAAATAAGGCCGGATATCCCTGCAGTGACTTGAATGCAGGCTCGTCTTGCATCTCCCAAGACGAAAGGATGTCTGAATCCCCTGTGCAGACCACAGAGAAAGACCTACTTCCCCACCTCATCGCGACCGGAGGCCTCACATCATTTGTAAACTCCAGACGTACGCGGAGATCAGTGCCTCCAAGGGAGACGATGCCTGACTCCTCATGAAACTTGATAGGAGTCCCAGGATTCCTGTAGCACGTGGAAAGGAACCCTTGGTCTCCCGCCTCAGGTGGAGAGGCGTCCCAATTGCCCTGCCAAGCCTCGAGGAGAATCCCGAGTTTTCCCTCGCAACTAGGCAGGAGTCCTGCCGTCGCTGAACAAACACGTGGGTGGAAGGGCCATCCCCGTCGTAACTCGAGAATATACCCCAGGTTCTCGCCGCAACTCGAGAAAAACCATGAGACTTCCCCCTCGCCGTGAGATGAGGCCCAATTCCCCTCCACTGCATGCAGAGCAATTCCGTGTTGCACATCAAACATGAAAGGAGCCTTGATTTCCTTGATGGCACTCCAGAGAAACCCCAAGAACACTGTTTCAAGGCTAGAAGGATCCTGAGGTCACTGTAGCAACACGAAAGAGCTCCGTGGACCAAAAATCAACTCGAGATGAGAGGTTTGTCCCTGGCTTCGACTCCAGAGGAATACCACCTTACCACAAGCACCTCAAGAGGAGGCTTCTCTCAGCTCTAGCTATGGGAGAGGGACCCTGAGCTTGTGGCCTCAAGTGAAATGGACACCGCGACGCCCTGACTCGAAATAAGGCCGGATATCCCCGCAGTGACTTGAATGCAGGCTTGTCTTTCATCTCCCAAGACGAAAGGATGTCTGAATCCCCTGTGGAGACCACAGAGAAACACCTAGTTCCCCACCTCATCGCGACCGGAGGCCTCACATCCTTTGAAAACTCCAGAGGTACGCGGAGATCAGTGCCTCCAAAGGAGACGATGCCTGACTCATCGTGAAACTTGATACGAGTCCCAGGATTCCTGTGGCACGTGGAAAGGGACCCATGGTCTCCCGCCTCAGCTGGAGAGGCGTCCCAATTGTCCTGCCAAGCCTCGAGGAGAATCCCGAGTTGTCCCTCGCAACTAGGCAGGAGTCCTTACGTAGCTGAACAAACACGTGGGTGGAAGGGCCATCCCCGTCGTAACTCGAGAATATACCCCAGGTTCCCGCCGCAACTCGAGAAAAACCATGAGACTTCCCCCTCACCGAGAGATGAGGCCCGATTCCCCTGCACTGCGTGCAGAGCAATTCCGCGTTGCACATCACACATGAAAGGAGCCTTGATTTCCTTGATGGCACTCCAGAGAAACCCCAAGAACACTGTTTCAAGGCTAGAGGGATCCTGAGGACACTGTAGCAACACGAAAGAGCTCTGTGGACCAAGAATCAACTCGAGATGAGAGGTTAGTCCCTGGCTTCGACTCCAGAGGAATACCACCTTACCACAAGCACCTCAAGAGGAGGCTTCTCTCAGCTCTACCTATGTGAGAGGGACCATGAGTTTGTGGCCTCAAGTGGAATGGACACTGCTATGCCCTGACTCGAAATAAGGCCGGATATCCCTGCAGTGACTTGAATGCAGGCTCATCTTGCATCTCCCAAGACGAAAGGATGTCTGAATCCCCTGTGGAGACCACAGAGAAAGACCTAGTTCCCCACCTCATCGTGACCGGAGGCCTCACATCCTTTGAAAACTCCAGAGGTGTGCGGAGGTCAGTGCCTCCAAAGGAGACAATGCCTGACTCCTCGTGAAACTTGATAGGAGTCCCAGGATTCCTGTGGCACGTGGAAAGGGACCCTTGGTCTCCCGCCTCAGCTGGAGAGGCGTCCCAATTGCCCTGCCAAGCCTCGAGGAGAATCCCGAGTTGTCCCTCGCAACTAGGCAGGAGTCCTGACGTCACTGAACAAACACGTGTGTGGAAGGGCCATTCCCGCCGTAACTCGAGAATATACCCCAGGTTCCCGCCGCAACTCGAGAAAAACCATGAGACTTCCCCCTCACCGCGAGATGAGGCCCAATTCCCCTGCACTGCGTGCAGAGCAATTCCGTGTTGTACATCACACATGAAAGGAGCCTTGATTTCCTTGATGGCACTCTAGAGAAACCCCAAGAACACTGTTTCAAGGCTAGAGGGATCCTGAGGTCACTGTAGCAACACGAAAGAGCTCCGTGGACCAAAAATCAACTCGAGATGAGAGGTTAGTCCCTGGCTTCAACTCCAGAGGAATACCACCTTACCACAAGCACCTCAAGAGGAGGCTTCTCTCAGCTCTAGGTATGTGAGAGGGACCCTGAGTTTGCGGCCGCAAGTGGAATTGACACCGCGATGCCCTGACTCGAAATAAGGCCGGATATCCCTGCAGTGACTTGAATACAGGCTCGTCTTGCATCTCCCAAGAGGAAAGGATGTCTGAATCCCCTGTGGAGATCACAGAGAAAGACCTAGTTCCCCACCTCATCGCGACCGGAGGCCTCACATCCTTTGAAAACTCCAGAGGTACGCGGAGATCAGTGCCTCCAAAGGAGACAATGCCTGACTCCTCGTGAAACTTGATAGGAGTCCCAGGATTCCTGTGGCACGTGGAAAGGGACCCTTGGTCTCCCGCCTCAGCTGGAGAGGCGTTCCAATTGCCCTGCCAAGCCTCGAGGAGAATACCGAGTTGTCCCTCGCCAGTAGGCAGGAGACCTGACGTCGCTGAACAAACACGTGGGTGGAAGGGCCATCCCCGTCGGAACTCGAGAATATACCCCAGGTTCCCACCGCAACTCGAGAAAAACCATGAGACTTCCCCCTCGCCGCGAGATGAGGCCCGATTCCCCTGCACTGCGTGCAGAGCAATTCCGCGTTGCACATCACACATGAAAGGAGCCTTGATTTCCTTGATGGCACTCCAGAGAAACCCCAAGAACACTGTTTCAAGGCTAGAGGGATCCTGAGGACACTGTAGCAACACGAAAGAGCTCTGTGGACCAAGAATCAACTCGAGATGAGAGGTTAGTCCCTGGCTTCGACTCCAGAGGAATACCACCTTACCACAAGCACCTCAAGAGGAGGCTTCTCTCAGCTCTACCTATGTGAGAGGGACCATGAGTTTGTGGCCTCAAGTGGAATGGACACTGCTATGCCCTGACTCGAAATAAGGCCGGATATCCCTGCAGTGACTTGAATGCAGGCTCATCTTGCATCTCCCAAGACGAAAGGATGTCTGAATCCCCTGTGGAGACCACAGAGAAAGACCTAGTTCCCCACCTCATCGTGACCGGAGGCCTCACATCCTTTGAAAACTCCAGAGGTGTGCGGAGGTCAGTGCCTCCAAAGGAGACAATGCCTGACTCCTCGTGAAACTTGATAGGAGTCCCAGGATTCCTGTGGCACGTGGAAAGGGACCCTTGGTCTCCCGCCTCAGCTGGAGAGGCGTCCCAATTGCCCTGCCAAGCCTCGAGGAGAATCCCGAGTTGTCCCTCGCAACTAGGCAGGAGTCCTGACGTCACTGAACAAACACGTGTGTGGAAGGGCCATTCCCGCCGTAACTCGAGAATATACCCCAGGTTCCCGCCGCAACTCGAGAAAAACCATGAGACTTCCCCCTCACCGCGAGATGAGGCCCAATTCCCCTGCACTGCGTGCAGAGCAATTCCGTGTTGTACATCACACATGAAAGGAGCCTTGATTTCCTTGATGGCACTCTAGAGAAACCCCAAGAACACTGTTTCAAGGCTAGAGGGATCCTGAGGTCACTGTAGCAACACGAAAGAGCTCCGTGGACCAAAAATCAACTCGAGATGAGAGGTTAGTCCCTGGCTTCAACTCCAGAGGAATACCACCTTACCACAAGCACCTCAAGAGGAGGCTTCTCTCAGCTCTAGGTATGTGAGAGGGACCCTGAGTTTGCGGCCGCAAGTGGAATTGACACCGCGATGCCCTGACTCGAAATAAGGCCGGATATCCCTGCAGTGACTTGAATACAGGCTCGTCTTGCATCTCCCAAGAGGAAAGGATGTCTGAATCCCCTGTGGAGATCACAGAGAAAGACCTAGTTCCCCACCTCATCGCGACCGGAGGCCTCACATCCTTTGAAAACTCCAGAGGTACGCGGAGATCAGTGCCTCCAAAGGAGACAATGCCTGACTCCTCGTGAAACTTGATAGGAGTCCCAGGATTCCTGTGGCACGTGGAAAGGGACCCTTGGTCTCCCGCCTCAGCTGGAGAGGCGTTCCAATTGCCCTGCCAAGCCTCGAGGAGAATACCGAGTTGTCCCTCGCCAGTAGGCAGGAGACCTGACGTCGCTGAACAAACACGTGGGTGGAAGGGCCATCCCCGTCGGAACTCGAGAATATACCCCAGGTTCCCACCGCAACTCGAGAAAAACCATGAGACTTCCCCCTCGCCGCGAGATGAGGCCCGATTCCCCTGCACTGCGTGCAGAGCAATTCCGTGTTGCACATCACACATGAAAAGAGCCTTGATTTCTTGATGGCACTCCAGAGAAACCCCAAGAACACTGTTTCAAGGCTAGAGGGATCCTGAGGTCACTGTAGCAACACGAAAGAGCTCCGTGGACCAAAAATCAACTCGAGATGAGAGGTTAGTCCCTGGCTTCGACTCCAAGAAATACCACCTTACCACAAGCACCTCAAGAGGAGGCTTCTTTCAGCTCTAGGTATGTGAGAAGGACCCTGAGTTTGCGGCTTCAAGTGGAATGGACCCCGCGATGTCCTGACTCGAAATAAGGCCAGTTATCCCTGCAGTGACTTGCATACAGGCTCGTCTTGCATCTCCCAAGACGAAAGGATGTCTGAATCCCATGTGGAGACCACAGAGAAAGACCTAGTTCCCCACCTCATCGCGACCGGAGGCCTCACATCCTTTGAAAACTCCAGAGGTACGCGGAGATCAGTGCCTCCAAAGGAGAGGATGCCTGACTTCTCGTGAAACTTGATAGGAGTCCCAGGATTCCTGTGGCACGTGGAAAGGGACCCTTGGTCTCCCGCCTCAGCTGGAGAGGCGTCCCAATTGCCCTGCCAAGCCTCGAGGAGAATCCCGAGTTGTCCCTCGCAACTAGGCAGGAGTCCTGCCGTCGCTGAACAAACACGTGTGTGGAAGGGCCATCCCCGTCGTAACTCGAGAATATACCCCAGGTTCCCGCCGCAACTCGAGAAAAACCATGAGACTTCCCCCTCGCCGCGAGATGAGGCCCGATTCCCCTGCACTGCGTGCAGAGCAATTCCGTGTTGCACATCACACATGAAAGGAGCCTTGATTTCCTTGATGGCACTCCAGAGAAACCCCAAGAACACTGTTTCAAGGCTAGAGGGATGCTGAGGTCACTGTAGCAATAAGAAAGAGCTCCGTGGACCAAAAATCAACTCGAGATGAAATGTTAGTCCCTGGCTTCGACTCCAGAGTAATACCACCTTACCACAAGCACCTCAAGAGGAGGCTTCTCTCAGCTCTAGGTATGTGAGAGGTACCCTGAGTTTGCGGCCTCAAGTGCAATGGACACCGCGATGCCCTGACTCGAAATAAGGCCGGATATTCCTGCAGTGACTTGAATGCAGGCTCGTCTTGCATCTCCCAAGATGAAAGGATGTCCGAATCCCCTGTGGAGACCACAGAGAAAGACCTAGTTCCCCACCTCATGGCGACCGGAGGCCTCACATCCTTTGAAAACTCCAGAGGTACGCGGAGATCAGTGACTCCAAAGGAGACGATGCCTGACTCCTCGTGAAACTTGATAGGAGTCCCAGGATTCCTGTGGCACGTGGAAAGGGACCCTTGGTCTCCCGCCTCAGCTGGAGAGGCGTCCCAATTGCCCTGCCAAGGCTCGAGGAGAATCACGAGTTGTCCCTCGCAACTAGGCAGGAGTCCTGACTTCGCTGAACAAACACGTGGGTGGAAGGGCTATCCCCGTCTTAACTCGAGAATATACCCCAGGTTCCCGCCGCAACTCGAGAAAAACCATGAGACTTCCCCCTCGCCGCGAGATGAGGCACGATTCCCCTGCACTGCGTGCAGAGCAATTCCGTGTTGCACAGCACACATGAAAGGAGCCTTGATTTCCTTGATGGCACTCCAGAGAAAACCCAAGAACACTGTTTCAAGGCTAGAGGGATCCTGAGGTCACTGTAGCAACACGAAAGAGCTCCGTGGACCAAAAATCAACTCGAGATGAGAGGTTAGTCCCTGGCTTCGACTCCAGAGGAATACCACCTTACCACAAGCACCTCAAGAGGAGGCTTCTCTCAGCTCTAGGTATGTGAGAGGGACCCTGAGTTTGCGGCCTCAACTGGAATGGACACCGCGATGCCCTGACTCGAAATAAGGCTGGATATCCCTGCAGTGACTTGAATGCAGGCTCGTCTTGCATCTCCCAAGACGAAAGGATGTCTGAATCCCCTGTGGAGACCACAGAGAAAGACCTAGTTCCCCACCTCGTCGTGACCAGAGGCCTCACATCTTTGAAAACTCCAGAGGTACGCGGAGATCAGTGCCTCCAAAGGAGACGATGCCTGACTCCTCGTGAAACTTGATAGGAGTCCCAGGATTCCTGTGGCACGTGGAAACGGACCCTTGGTCTCCCGCCTCAGCTGGAGAGGCGTCCCAATTGCCCTGCCAAGCCTCGAGGAGAATCCCGAGTTGTCCCTCGCAACTAGGCAGGAGTCCTGATGTCGCTGAACAAACACGTGGGTGGAAGGGCCATCCCCGTCGTAACTCGAGAATATACCCCAGGTTCCCGCCGCAACTCGAGAAAAACCATGAGACTTCCCCCTCGCCACGAGATGAGGCACGATTCCCCTGCACTGCGTGCAGAGCAATTCCGTGTTGCACATCACACATGAAAGGAGCCTTGATTTCCTTGATGGCACTCCAGAGAAACCCCAAGAACAGTGTTTCAAGGCTAGAGGCATCCTGAGGTCACTGTAGCAACATGAAAGAGCTCCGTGGACCAAGAATCAACTCGAGATGAGAGGTTAGTCCCTGGCTTCGACTCCAGAGGAATACCACCTTACCACAAGCACCTCAAGAGGAGGCTTCTCTCAGCTCTAGGTATTTGAGAGGGACCCTGAGTTTGCGGCCTCAAGTGGAATGGACACCGCGATGCCCTGACTCGAAATAAGGCTGGGTATTCCTGCAGTGACTGGAATGCAGGCTCGTCTTGCATCTCCCAAGACGAAAGGATGTCTGAATCCCCTGTGGAGACAACAGAGAAAGACCTAGTTCCCCACCTCATCGCGAGCGGAGGCCTCACATCCTTTGAAATCTCCAGAGGTACGCGGAGATCAGTGCCTCCAAAGGAGACGATGCCTGACTCCTCGTGAAACTTGATAGGAGTCCCAGGATTCCTGTGGCACGTGGAAAGGGACCCTTGGTCTCCCGCCTCAGCTGGAGAGGCGTCCCAATTGCCCTGCCAAGCCTCGAGGAGAATCCCGAGTTGTTCCTCGCAACTAGGCAGGAGTCCTGCCGTCGCTGAACAAACACGTGGGTGGACGGGCCATCCCCGTCGTAACTCGAGAATATACCCCAGGTTCCCGCCGCAACTCGAGAAACACCATGAGACTTCCCCCTCACCGCGAGATGAGGCCCGATTCCCCTGCACTGCGTGCAGAGCAATTCCGTGTTGCACATCACACATGAAAGGAGCCTTGATTTCCTTGATGGCACTCCAGAGACACCCCAAGAACACTGTTTCAAGGCTAGAGGGATCCTGAGGTTACTGTAGCAACACGAAAGAGCTCCGTGGACCAAAAATCAACTCGAGATGAGAGGTTAGTCCCTGGCTTCAACTCCAGAGGAATACCACCTTACCACAAGCACCTCAAGAGGAGGCTTCTCTCAGCTCTAGGTATGTGAGAGGGACCCTGAGTTTGCGGCCTCAAGTGTAATTGACACCGCGATGCCCTGACTCGAAATAAGGCCGGATATCCCTGCAGTGACTTGAATACAGGCTCGTCTTGCATCTCCCAAGACGAAAGGATGTCTGAATCCCCTGTGGAGATCACAGAGAAAGACCTAGTTCCCCACCTCATCGCGACCGGAGGCCTCACATCCTTTGAAAACTCCAGAGGTACGCGGAGATCAGTGCCTCCAAAGGAGACGATGCCTGACTCCTCGTGAAACTTGATAGGAGTCCCAGGATTCCTGTGGCACGTGGAAAGGGACCCTTGGTCTCCCGCCTCAGCTGGAGAGGCGTTCCAATTGCCCTGCCAAGCCTCGAGGAGAATCCCGAGTTGTCCCTCGCCACTAGGCAGGAGACCTGACGTCGCTGAACAAACACGTGGGTGGAAGGGCCATCCCCGTCGGAACTCGAGAATATACCCCAGGTTCCCACCGCAACTCGAGAAAAACCATGAGACTTCCCCCTCGCCGCGAGATGAGGCCCGATTCCCCTGCACTGCGTGCAGAGCAATTCGGTGTTGCACATCACACATGAAAGGAGCCTTGATTTCCTTGATGGCACTCCAGAGAAACCCCAAGAACAGTGTTTCAAGGCTAGAGGGATCCTGAGGTCACTGTAGCAACACGAAAGAGCTCCGTGGACCAAAAATCAACTCGAGATGAGAGGTTAGTCCCTGGCTTCGACTCCAAGAAATACCACCTTACCACAAGCACCTCAAGAGGAGGCTTCTCTCAGCTCTAGGTATGTGAGAAGGACCCTGAGTTTGCGGCTTCAAGTGGAATGGACCCCGCGATGCCCTGACTCGAAATAAGGCCAGTTATCCCTGCAGTGACTTGCATACAGGCTCGTCTTGCATCTCCCAAGACGAAAGGATGTCTGAATCCCATGTGGAGACCACAGAGAAAGACCTAGTTCCCCACCTCATCGCGACCGGAGGCCTCACATCCTTTGAAAACTCCAGAGGTACGTGGAGATCAGTGCCTCCAAAGGAGAGGATGCCTGACTTCTCGTGAAACTTGATAGGAGTCCCAGGATTCCTGTGGCACGTGGAAAGGGACCCTTGGTCTCCCGCCTCAGCTGGAGAGGCGTCCCAATTGCCCTGCCAAGCCTCGAGGAGAATCCCGAGTTGTCCCTCGCAACTAGGCAGGAGTCCTGCCGTCGCTGAACAAACACGTGTGTGGAAGGGCCATCCCCGTCGAAACTCGAGAATATACCCCAGGTTCCCGCCGCAACTCGAGAAAAACCATGAGACTTCCCCCTCGCCGCGAGATGAGGCCCGATTCCCCTGCACTGCGTGCAGACCAATTCAGTGTTGCACATCACTCATGAAAGGAGCCTTGATTTCCTTGATGGCACTCCAGAGAAACCCCAAGAACAGTGTTTCAAGGCTAGAGGCATCCTGAGGTCACTGTAGCAACACAAAAGAGCTCTGTGGACCAAAAATCAACTCGAGATGAGAGGTTAGTCCCTGGCTTCGACTCCAGAGGAAACCACCTTACCACAAGCACCTCAAGAAGAGGCTTCTCTCAGCTCTAGGTGTGTGACAGGGACCCTGAGTTTGCGGCCTCAAGTGGAATGGACACCGCGATGCCCTGACTCGAAATAAGGCCGGATATCCCTGCAGTGACTTGAATGCAGGCTCGTCTTGCATCTCCCAAGACGAAAGGATGTCTGAATCCCCTGTGGAGACCACAGAGAAAGACCTAGTTCCCCACCTCATCGCGACCGGAGGCCTCACATACTTTGAACACTCCAGAGGTACACTTTGATCAGTGCCTCCAAAGGAGAAGATGCCTGAGTCCTCGTGAAACTTGATAGGAGTTCCAGGATTCCTGTGGCACGTGGAAAGGGCCCCTTGGTTTCCCGCCTCAGCTGGAGAGGCGTCCCAATTGCCCTGCCAAGCCTCGAGGAGAATCCCACATTGTCCCTCGGAACTAGGCAGGAGTCCTGACGTCGCTGAACAAACACGTGTGTGGAAGGGCCATCCCATTCGTAACTCGAGAATATACCCCAGGTTCCCGCCGCAACTCAAGAAAAACCATGAGACGTCCCCCTCGCCGCGAGATGAGGCCCGATTCCCCTGCACTGCATTCAAAGCAATTTCGTGTTGCACATCAAACATGAAAGGAGCCTTGATTTCCTTGATGGCACTCCAGAGAAACCCCAAGAACACTGTTTCAAGGCTAGAGGGATCATGAGGTCACTGTAGCAACACGAAAGAGCTCCGTGGACCAAAAATCAACTCGAGATGAGAGGTTAGTCCCTGGCTTCGACTCCAGAGGAATACCACCTTACCACAAGCACCTCAAGAGGAGGCTTCTCTCAGCTCTAGGTATGTGAGAGGGACCCTGAGTTTGCGGCCTCAAGTGGAATGGACACCGCGATGCCCTGACTCGAAATAAGGCCGGATATCCCTGCAGTGACTTGAATGCAGGCTCGTCTTGCATCTCCCAAGACGAAAGGATGTCTGAATCCCCTGTGGAGACCACAGAGAAAGACCTAGTTCCCCACCTCATCGCGACCGGAGGCCTCACATCCTTTGAAAACTCCAGAGGTACGCGGAGATCAGTGCCTCCAAAGGAGACGATGCCTGACTCCTCGTGAAACTTGATAGGAGTCCCAGGATTCCTGTGGCACGCGGAACGGGACCCTTGGTCTCCCGCCTCAGCTGGAGAGGCGTTCCAATTGCCCTGCCAAGCCTCGAGGAGAATCCCGAATTGTCCCTCGCAACTAGGCAGGAGTCCTGACGTCGCTGAACAAACACGTGTGTGGAAGGGCCACTCCATTCGTAACTCGAGAATATACCCCAGGTTCCCGCCGCAACTCAAGAAAAACCATGAGACTTCCCCCTCGCCGCGAGATGAGGCCCGATTCCCCTGCACTGCATTCAAAGCAATTCCGTGTTGCACATCAAACATGAAAGGAGCCTTGATTTCCTTGATGGCACTCCAGAGAAACCCCAAGAACACTGTTTCAAGGCTAGAGGGATCCTGAGGTCACTGTAGCAACACGAAAGAGCTCCGTGGACCAAAAATCAACTCGAGATGAGAGGTTAGTCCCTGGCTTCGACTCCAGAGGAATACCACCTTACCACAAGCACCTCAAGAGGAGGCTTCTTTCAGCTCTAGGTATGTGAGAGGGACCCTAAGTTTGCAGCCTCAAGTGGAATGGACACCGCGATGCCCTGACTCGAAATAAGGCCGGATATCCCTGCAGTGACTTGAATGCAGGCTCGTCTTGCATCTCACAAGATGAAAGGATGTCTGAATCCCCTGTGGAGACCACAGAGAAAGACCTAGTTCCCCACCTCATCGCGATTGGAGGCCTGACATCCTTTGAAAACTTCAGAGGTACGCGGAGATCAGTGCCTCCAAAGAGACGATGCCTGACTCCTCGTAAAACTTGATAGGAGACCCAGGATTCCTGTGGCACGTGGAAAGGGACCCTTGGTCTCCCGCCTCAGCTGGAGAGGCGTCCCAATTGCCCTGCCAAGCCTCGAGGAGAATCCCGAGTTGTTCCTCGCAACTAGGCACGAGTCCTGCCGTCGCTGAACAAACACGTGGGTGGACGGGCCATCCCCGTCGTAACTCGAGAATATACCCCAGGTTCCCGCCGCAACTCGAGAAAAACCATGAGACTTCCCCCTCGCCGCGAGATGAGGCCCGATTCCCCTGCACTGCGTGCAGAGCAATTCCGTGTTGCACATCACACATGAAAGGAGCCTTGATTTCCTTGATGGCACTCCAGAGAAACCCCAAGAACACTGTTTCAAGGCTAGAGGGATCCTGACATCACTGTAGCAACACGAAAGAGCTCCGTGGACCAAAAATCAACTCGAGATGAGAGGTTAGTCCCTGGCTTCGACTCCAGAGGAATACCACCTTGCACAAGCACCTCAAGAGGAGGCTTCTCTCAGCTCTAGGTATGTGAGAGGGACCCTGAGTTTGCGGCCTCAAGTGGAATGGACACCGCGATGCCCTGACTCGAAATAAGGCCGGATATCCCTGCAGTGACTTGAATGCAGGCTCGTCTTGCATCTCCCAAGACGAAAGGATGTCTGAATCCCCTGTGGAGACCACAGAGAAAGACCTAGTTCCCCAGCTCATCGCGACCGGAGGCCTCACATCCTTTGAAAACTCCAGAGGTACGCGGAGATCAGTGCCTCCAAAGGAGACGATGCCTGACTCCTCGTGAAACTTGATAGGAGTCCCAGGATTCCTGTGGCACGTGGAAAGGGACCCTTGGTCTCCCGCCTCAGCTGGAGAGGCGTCCCAATTGCCCTGCCAAGCCTCGAGGAGAATCCCGAGTTATCCCTCGCAACTAGGCAGGAGTCCTGACGTCGCTGAACAAACACGTGTGTGGAAGGGCCATCCCCGTCGTAACTCGAGAATATACCCCAGGTTCCCGCCGCAACTCGAGAAAAACCATGAGACATCCCCCTCGCCGCGAGATGAGGCCCGATTCCCCTGCACTGCGTGCAGAGCAATTCCGTGTTGCACATCACACATGAAAGGAGCCTTGATTTCCTTGATGGCACTCCAGAGAAACCAAAAGAACACTCTTCCAAGGCTAGAGGGATCCTGAGGTCACAGTAGCAACACAAAAGAGCTCCGTGGACCAAAAATCAACTCGAGATGAGAGGTTAGTCCCTGGCTTCGACTCCAGAGGAAACCACCTTACCACAAGCACCTCAAGAGGAGGCTTCTCTCAGCTCTAGGTATGTGAGAGGGACCCTGAGTTTGCGGCCTCAAGTGGAATGGACACCGGGATGCCCTGACTCGAAATAAGGCCGGATATCCCTGCAGTGACTTGAATGCAGGCTCGTTTTGCATCTCCGAAGACGAAAGGATGTCTGAATCCCCTGTGGAGACCACAGAGAAAGACCTAGTTCCCCACCTCATCGCGACCGGAGGCCTCACATACTTTGAACACTCCAGAGGTACACTGAGATCAGTGCCTCCAAAGGAGACGATGCCTGAGTCCTCATGAAACTTGATAGGAGTTCCAGGATTCCTGTGGCACGTGGAAAGGGCCCCTTGGTCTCCCGCCTCAGCTGGAGAGGCGTCCCAATTGCCCTGCCAAGCCTCGAGGAGAATCCCGAATTGTCCCTCGCAACTAGGCAGGAGTCCTGACGTCGCTGAAGAAACACGTGTGTGGAAGGGCCATTCCATTCGTAACTCGAGAATATACCCCAGGTTCCCGCCACAACTCAAGAAAAACCATGAGACTTCCCCCTCGCCGCGAGATGAGGCCCAATTCCCCTGCACTGCATTCAAAGCAATTCCGTGTGGCACATCAAACATGAAAGGAGCCTTGATTTCCTTGATGGCACTCCATAGAAACCCCAAGAACACTGTTTCAAGGCTAGAGGGATCCTGAGGTCACTGTAGCAACACGAAAGAGCTCCGTGGACCAAAAATCAACTCGAGATGAGAGGTTAGTCCCTGGCTTCAACTCCAGAGGAATACCACCTTACCACAAGCACCTCAAGAGGAGGCTTCTTTCAGCTCTAGGTATGTGAGAGGGACCCTGAGTTTGCAGCCTCAAGTGGAATGGACACAGCGATGCCCTGACTCGAAATAAGGCCGGATATCCCTGCAGTGACTTGAATGCAGGCTCGTCTTGCATCTCCCAAGATGAAAGGATGTCTGAATCCCCTGTGGAGACCACAGAGAAAGACCTAGTTCCCCACCTCATCGCGATTGGAGGCCTGACATCCTTTGAAAACTCCAGAGGTACGCGGAGATCAATGCCTCCAAAGGAGACGATGCCTGACACCTCGTGAAACTTGATAGGAGTCCCAGGATTTCTGTGGCATGCGGAACTGCACCCTTGGTCTCCCGCCTCAGCTGGAGAGGCGTTCCAATTGCCCTGCCAAGCCTCGAGGAGAATCCCGAGTTGTCCCTCGCAACTATTCAGGCGTCCTGCCATAGCTCAACAAACACGTGTGTGGAAGGGCCATCCCCGTCGTAACTCGAGAATATAACCCAGTTTCCCGCGGCAACTCGAGAAAAACCATGAGACTTCCCCCTCGCCGCGAGATGAGGCCCGATTCCCCTGCACTGCGTGCAGAGCAATTCCGTGTTGCACATCAAACATGAAAGGAGCCTTGATTTCCTTGATGGCACTCCAGAGAAACCCAAGAACACTGTTTCAAGGCTAGAGGGATCCTGAGGTCACTGTAGCAACACGAAAGAGCTCCGTGGACCAAAAATCAACTCGAGATGAGAGGGTAGTCCCTGGCTTCGACTCCAGAGGAATACCACCTTACCACAAGCACCTCAAGAGGAGGCTTCTCTCAGCTCTAGGTATGTGAGAGGGACCCTGAGTTTGCGGCCTCAAGTGGAATGTACACCGCGATGCCCTGACTCGAAATAAGGCCGGATATCCCTGCAGTGACTTGAATGCAGGCTCGTCTTGCATCTCCCAAGACGAAAGGATGTCTGAATCCCCTGTGGAGACCACAGAGAAAGACCTAGTTCCCCACCTCATCGGGACCGGAGGCCTCACATCCTTTGAAAACTCCAGAGGTACGCGGAGATCAGTGCCTCCAAAGGAGACGATGCCTGACTCCTCGTGAAACTTGATAGGAGTCCCAGGATTCCTGTGGCACGTGGAAAGGGACCCTTTGTCTCCCGCCTCAGCTGGAGAGGCGTCCCAATTGCCCTGCCAAGCCTCGAGGAGAATCCCGAGTTGTCCTTCGCAACTAGGCAGGCGTCCTGCCATCGCTGAACAAACACGTGTGTGGAAGGGCCATCCTCGTCGTAACTCGAGAATATACCCCAGGTTCCCGCCGCAACTCGAGAAAAACCATGAGACTTCCCCCTCGCCGCAAGATGAGGCCCGATTCCCCTGCACTGCGTGCAGAGCAATTCCGTGTTGCACATCACACATGAAAGGAGCCTTGATTTCCTTGATGGCACTCCAGAGAAACCCCAAGAACACTGTTTCAAGGCTAGAGGGATCCTGAGGTCACTGTAGCAACACGAAAGAGCTCCGTGGACCACAAATCAACTCGAGATGAGAGGTTAGTCCCTGGCTTCGACTCCAGAGGAATACCACCTTACCACAAGCACCTCAAGAGGAGGCTTCTCTCAGCTCTAGGTATGTTAGAGGGACCCTGAGTTTGCGGCCTCAAGTGGAATGGACACCGCGATGCCCTGACTCGAAATAAGGCCGGATATCCCTGCAGTGACTTGAATGCAGGCTCGTCTTGCATCTCCCAAGACGAAAGGATGTCTGAATCCCCTGTGGAGAACACAGAGAAAGACCTAGTTCCCCACCTCATCGCGACCGGAGGCCTCACATCATTTGAAAACTCCAGAGGTACGCGGAGATCAGTGCCTCCAAAGGAGACGATGCGTGACTCCTCGTGAAACTTGATAGGAGTCCCAGGATTCCTGTGGCACGTGGAAAGGGACCCTTGGTCTCCCGCCTCAGCTGGAGAGGCGTCCCAATTGCCCTGCCAAGCCTCGAGGAGAATCACGAGTTGTCCCTCGCAACTAGGCAGGCGTCCTGCCATCGCTGAACAAACACTTGGGTGGAAGGGCCATCCCCGTCGTAACTCGACAATATACCCCAGGTTCCCGCCGCAACTCGAGAAAAACCATGAGACTTCCCCCTCGCCGCGAGATGAGGCCCGATTCCCCTGCACTGCGTGCAGAGCAATTCCGTGTTGCACATCACACATGAAAGGAGCCTTGATTTCCTTGATGGCACTCCAGAGAAACCACAAGAACTCTGTTTCAAGGCTAGAGGGATCCTGAGGTCACTGTAGCAACACGAAAGAGCTCCGTGGACCAAAAATCAACTCGAGATGAGAGGTTAGTCCCTGGCTTCGACTCCAGAGGAATACCACCTTACCACAAGCACCTCAAGAGGAGGCTTCTCTCAGCTCTAGCTATGTGAGAGGGACCCTGAGTTTGCGGCCTCGAGTGGAATGGACATCGCGATGCCCTGACTCGAAATAAGGCCGGATATCCCTGCAGTGACTTGAATGCATGCTCGTCTTGCATCTCCCAAGACGAAAGGATGTCTGAATCCCCTGTGGAGGCCACAGAGAAAGACCTAGTTCCCCACCTCTTTGCGACCGGAGGCCTCACATCGTTTGAAAACTCCAGAGTTACGCGGAGATCAGTACCTCCAAAGGAGACGATGCCTGACTCCTCGTGAAACTTCTTAGGAGTCCCAGGATTCCTGTGGCACGTGGAAAGGGACCCTTGGTCTCCCGCCTCAGCTGGAGAGGCGTCCCAATTGCCCTGCCAAGCCTCGAGGAGAATCCCGAGTTGTCCCTCGCAACTAGGCAGGAGTCCTGACGTCGCTGAACAAACACGTGTGTGGAAGGGCCATCCCCGTCGTAACTCGAGAATATACCCAAGGTTCCCGCCGCAACTCGAGAAAAACCATGAGACTTCCCCCTCACCGCGAGATGAGGCCCGATTCCCCTGCACTGCGTGCAGAGCAATTCCGTGTTGCACATCACACATGAAAGGAGCCTTGATTTCCTTGATGGCACTCCAGAGAAACCCCAAGAACACTGTTTCAAGGCTAGAGGGATTCTGAGGTCACTGTAGCAACAAGAAAGAGCTCCGTGGACCAAAAATCAACTCGAGATGAGAGGGTAGTCCCTGGCTTCGACTCCAGAGAAATACCACCTTACCACAAGCACCTCAAGAGGAGGCTTCTCTCAGCTATAGGTATGTGAGAGGGACCTTGAGTTTGCGGCCTCAAGTGGAATGGACAGTGCGATGCCCTGACTCGAAATAAGGCCGGATATCCCTGCAGTGACTTGAATGCAGGCTCGTCTTGCATCTCCCAAGATGAAAGGATGTCTGAATTCCCTGTGGAGACCACAGAGAAAGACCTAGTTCCCCAGCTCATCGTGACCGGAGGGCTCACATCCTTTGAAAACTCCAGAGCTACGCGGAGATCAGTGCCTCCAAAGGAGACGATGCCTGACTCCTCGTGAAACTTGATAGGAGTCCCAGGATTCCTGTGGCACGTGGAAAGGGATCCTTGGTCTCTCGCCTCACCTGGAGAGGCATTCCAATTGCCCTGCCATGCCTCGAGGAGAATCCCGAGTTGTCCCTCGCAACTAGGCAGGAGTCCTGACGTCGCTGAACAAACACGTGGGTGGAAGGGCCATCCCCGTGGTAACTCAAGAATATACCCCAGGTTCCCGCCGCAACTCGAGAAAAACCATGAGACTTCCCCCTCGGCGTGAGATGAGGCCCGATTCCCCTGCACTGCATGCAGAGCAATTCAGTGTTGCACATCAAACATGAAAGGAGCCTTGATTTCCTTCATGGCACTCCAGAGAAACACCAAGAACACTATTTCAAGGCTAGAGGGATCCTGAGGTCACTGTAGCAACAAGAAAGAGCTCAGTGGACGAAAAATCAACTCGAAATGAGAGGTTAGTCACTGGCTTCGACTCCAGAGGAATAACACCTTACCACAAGCACCTCAAGAGGAGGCTTCTCTCAGTTCTTGGTATGTGAGAGGGACCCTGATTTTGCGGCCTCAAGTGGAATGGACACTGTGATGCTCTGACGCGAAATAAGGCCGGATATCCCTGCAGTGACTTGAATGCAGGCTCGTCTTGCATCTCCCAAGATGAAAGGATGTCTGAATCCCCTGTGAATACCACAGAGAAAGACCTAGCTCCCCACCTCATGGCGACCGGAGGCCTCACATCCTTTCAAAACTCCAGAGGTACGCGGAGATCAGTGCCTCCAAAGGAGACGATGCCTGACTCCTCGTGAAACTTGATAGGAGTCCCAGGATTCCTGTGGCACGTGGAAAGGGACACTTGGTCTCCCGCCTCAGCTGGAGAGGCGTCCCAATTGCCCTGTAAAGCCTCGAGGAGAATCCCGAGTTGTCCCTCGCAACTAGGCAGGAGTCCTGACGTCGCTGAACAAACACGTGGGTGGAAGGGCCATCCCCGTCGTAACTCGAGAATATACCCCGGTTCCCGCCGCAACTCGAGAAAAACCATGAGACTTCCCCCTCGCCGTGAGATGAGGCTCGATTCCCCTGCACTGCGTGCACAGCAATTCCGTGTTGCACATCACACATGAAAGGAGCCTTGATTTCCTTGATGGCACTCCAGAGAAACCCCAAGAACACTGTTTCAAGGCTAGAGGGATCCTGAGGTCACTGTAGTAACACGAAAGAGCTCCGTGGACCAAAAATCAACTCGAGATGAGAGGTTAGTCCCTGGCTTCGACTCCAGAGGAATACCACCTTACCACAAGCACATCAAGAGGAGGCTTCTCTCAGCTCTAGGTATGTGAGAGGGACTCTGAGTTTGCGGCCACAAGTAGAATGGACACCGCGATGCCCTGACTCCAAATAAAGCCGGATATCCCTGCAGTGACTTGAATGCAGGCTCGTCTTTCATCTCCCAAGACGAAAGGATGTCTGAATCCCCTGTGGAGACCACAGAGAAAGACCTAGTTCCCCACCTCATCGCGACCGGAGGCCTCACATCCTTTGAAAACTCCAGAGGTACGCAGAGATCAGTACCTCCAAAGGAGACGATGCGTGACTCCTCGTGAAACTTGATAGGAGTTCCAGGATTCCTGTGGCACGTGGAAAGGGACCCTTGGTCTCCCGCCTCAGCTGGAGAGGCGTCCCAATTGCCCTGCCAAGCCTCGAGGAGAATCCCGAGTTTTCCCTCGCAACTAGGCAGGCGTCCTGCCATAGCTGAACAAACACGTGTGTGGAGGGGCCATCCCCGTCGTAACTCGAGAATATACCCCAGGTTCCCGCCGCAACTCGAGAAAAACCATGAGACTTCCCCCTCGCCGCGAGATGAGGCCCGATTCCCCTGCACTGCGTGCAGAGCAATTCCGTGTTGCACATCACACATGAAAGGAGGCTTGATATCCATCATGGCACTCCAGAGAAACCCCAAGAACACTGTTTCAAGGCTAGAGGGATCCTGAGGTCACTGTAGCAACACGAAAGAGCTCCGTGGACCAAAAATCAACTCGAGATGAGAGGGTAGTCCCTGGCTTCGATTCCAGAGGAATACTACCTTACCACAACCACCTCAAGAGGAGGCTTCTCTCAGCTCTAGGTATGTGAGAGGGACCCTGAGTTTGCGGCCTCAAGTGGAATGGACACCACGATGCCCTGACTCGAAATCAGGCCGGATATCCCTGCAGTGACTTGAATGCAGGCTCGTCTTGCATCTCCCAAGACGAAAGGATGTCTGAATCCCCTGTGGAGAACACAGAGAAAGACCTAGTTCCCCACCTCATCGCGACCGGAGGCCTCACATCATTTGAAAACTCCAGAGGTACGCGGAGATCAGTGCCTCCAAAGGAGACGATGCGTGACTCCTCGTGAAACTTGATAGGAGTCCCAGGATTCCTGTGGCACGTGGAAAGGGACCCTTGGTCTCCCGCCTCAGCTGGAGAGGCGTTCCAATTGCCCTGCGAAGCCTCGAGGAGAATCACGAGTTGTCCCTCGCAACTAGGCAGGCGTCCTGCCATCGCTGAACAAACACGTGGGTGGAAGGGCCATCCCCGTCGTAACTCGACAATATACCCCAGGTTCCCGCCGCAACTCGAGAAAAACCATGAGACTTCCCCCTCGCCGCGAGATGAGGCCCGATTCCTCTGCACTGCGTGAAGAGCAATTCCGTGTTGCACATCACACATGAAAGGAGACTTGATTTCCTTGATGGCACTCCATAGAAACCCCAAGAACACTGTTTCAAGGCTAGAGGGATCCTGAGGTCACTGTAGCAACACGAAAGAGCTCCGCGGACCAAAAATCAACTCGAGATGAGAGGTTAGTCCCTGGATTCGACTCCAGAGGAATACCACCTTACCACAAGCACCTCAAGAGGAGGCTTCTCTCAGCTCTCGGTATGTGAGAGGGTCCCTGAGTTTGCGGCCTCAAGTGGAATGGACACCGCGATGCCCTGACTCGAAATAAGGCCGGATATCGCTGCAGAGACTTGAATGCAGGCTCGTCTTGCATCTCCCAAGACGAAAGGATGTCTGAATCCCCTGTGGAGACCACAGAGAAAGACCTAGTTCCGCACCTCATCGCGACCGGAGGCCTCACATATTTTGAAAACTCCAGAGGTACGCAGAGATCAGTGCCTCCAAAGGAGACGATGCGTGACTCCTCGTGAAACTTGATAGGAGTCCCAGGATTCCTGTGGCACGTGGAAAGGGACACTTGGTCTCCCGCCTCAGCTGGAGAGGCGTCCCAATTGCCCTGTAAAGCCTCGAGGAGAATCCCGAGTTGTCCCTCGCAACTAGGCAGGAGTCCTGACGTCGCTAAACAAACACGTGGGTGGAAGGGCCATCCCCGTCGTAACTCGAGAATATACCCCGGTTCCCGCCGCAACTCGAGAAAAACCATGAGACTTCCCCCTCGCCGTGAGATGAGGCTCGATTCCCCTGCACTGCGTGCACAGCAATTCCGTGTTGCACATCACACATGAAAGGAGCCTTGATTTCCTTGATGGCACTCCAGAGAAACCCCAAGAACACTGTTTCAAGGCTAGAGGGATCCTGAGGTCACTGTAGTAACACGAAAGAGCTCCGTGGACCAAAAATCAACTCGAGATGAGAGGTTAGTCCCTGGCTTCGACTCCAGAGGAATACCACCTTACCACAAGCACATCAAGAGGAGGCTTCTCTCAGCTCTAGGTATGTGAGAGGGACTCTGAGTTTGCGGCCACAAGTAGAATGGACACCGCGATGCCCTGACTCCAAATAAAGCCGGATATCCCTGCAGTGACTTGAATGCAGGCTCGTCTTTCATCTCCCAAGACGAAAGGATGTCTGAATCCCCTGTGGAGACCACAGAGAAAGACCTAGTTCCCCACCTCATCGCGACCGGAGGCCTCACATCCTTTGAAAACTCCAGAGGTACGCAGAGATCAGTACCTCCAAAGGAGACGATGCGTGACTCCTCGTGAAACTTGATAGGAGTTCCAGGATTCCTGTGGCACGTGGAAAGGGACCCTTGGTCTCCCGCCTCAGCTGGAGAGGCGTCCCAATTGCCCTGCCAAGCCTCGAGGAGAATCCCGAGTTTTCCCTCGCAACTAGGCAGGCGTCCTGCCATAGCTGAACAAACACGTGTGTGGAGGGGCCATCCCCGTCGTAACTCGAGAATATACCCCAGGTTCCCGCCGCAACTCGAGAAAAACCATGAGACTTCCCCCTCGCCGCGAGATGAGGCCCGATTCCCCTGCACTGCGTGCAGAGCAATTCCGTGTTGCACATCACACATGAAAGGAGGCTTGATATCCATCATGGCACTCCAGAGAAACCCCAAGAACACTGTTTCAAGGCTAGAGGGATCCTGAGGTCACTGTAGCAACACGAAAGAGCTCCGTGGACCAAAAATCAACTCGAGATGAGAGGGTAGTCCCTGGCTTCGACTCAAGAGGAAAACCACCTTACCACAAGCACCTCAAGAGGAGGCTTCTCTCAGCTCTAGCTATGGGAGAGGGACCCTGAGTTTGCGGCCTCAAGTGGAATGGACACCGCGATGCCCTGACTCGAAATCAGGCCGGATATCCCTGCAGTGACTTGAATGCAGGCTCGTCTTGCATCTCCCAAGACGAAAGGATGTCTGAATCCCCTGTGGAGAACACAGAGAAAGACCTAGTTCCCCACCTCATCGCGACCGGAGGCCTCACATCATTTGAAAACTCCAGAGGTACGCGGAGATCAGTGCCTCCAAAGGAGACGATGCGTGACTCCTCGTGAAACTTGATAGGAGTCCCAGGATTCCTGTGGCACGTGGAAAGGGACCCTTGGTCTCCCGCCTCAGCTGGAGAGGCGTTCCAATTGCCCTGCGAAGCCTCGAGGAGAATCACGAGTTGTCCCTCGCAACTAGGCAGGCGTCCTGCCATCGCTGAACAAACACGTGGGTGGAAGGGCCATCCCCGTCGTAACTCGACAATATACCCCAGGTTCCCGCCGCAACTCGAGAAAAACCATGAGACTTCCCCCTCGCCGCAAGATGAGGCCCGATTCCTCTGCACTGCGTGAAGAGCAATTCCGTGTTGCACATCACACATGAAAGGAGACTTGATTTCCTTGATGGCACTCCATAGAAACCCCAAGAACACTGTTTCAAGGCTAGAGGGATCCTGAGGTCACTGTAGCAACACGAAAGAGCTCCGCGGACCAAAAATCAACTCGAGATGAGAGGTTAGTCCCTGGATTCGACTCCAGAGGAATACCACCTTACCACAAGCACCTCAAGAGGAGGCTTCTCTCAGCTCTCGGTATGTGAGAGGGTCCCTGAGTTTGCGGCCTCAAGTGGAATGGACACCGCGATGCCCTGACTCGAAATAAGGCCGGATATCCCTGCAGTGACTTGAATGCAGGCTCGTCTTGCATCTCCCAAGACGAAAGGATGTCTGAATCCCCTGTGGAGACCACAGAGAAAGACCTAGTTCCGCACCTCATCGCGACCGGAGGCCTCACATATTTTGAAAACTCCAAAGGTACGCATAGATCAGTGCCTCCAAAGGAGACGATGCGTGACTCCTCGTGAAACTTGATAGGAGTCCCAGGATTCCTGTGGCACGTGGAAAGGGACACTTGGTCTCCCGCCTCAGCTGAAGAGGCGTCCCAATTGCCCTGCCAAGCCTTGAGGAGAATCCCGAGTTGTCCCTCGCCACTAGGCAGGAGTCCTGACGTCGCTGAACAAACACGTGGGTGGAAGGGCCATCCCCGTCGTAACTCGAGAATATACCCCAGGTTCCCGCCGCAACTCGAGAAAAACCATGAGACTTCCCCCTCGCCGCGAGATGAGGCCCGATTCCCCTGCACTGCATGCAGAGCAATTCCGTGTTGCACATCACACATGAAGGAGCCTTGATTTCCTTCATGGCACTCCAGAGAAACCCCAAGAACACTGTTTCAAGGCTAGAGGGATACTGAGGTCACTGTAGCAACACAAAAGAGCTCCGTGGACCAAAAATCAACTCGAGATGAGAGGGTAGTCCTTGGCTTCGACTCCAGAGGAATACCACCTTACCACAAGCACCTCAAGAGGAGGCTTCTCTCAGCTCTAGGTATGTGAGAGGGACCCTGAGTTTGCGGCCTCAAGTGGAATGGACACCGCGATGCCCTGACTCGAAATAAGGCCGGATATCCCTGCAGTGACTTGAATGCAGGCTCGTCTTGCATCTCCCAAGACGAAAGGATGTCTGGATCCCCTGTGGAGACCACAGAGAAAGACCTAGTTCCCCACCTCTTCGCGACCGGAGGCCTCACATCGTTTGAAAACTCCAGAGGTACGCGGAGATCAGTACCTCAAAAGTAGACGATGCCTGACTCCTCGTGAAACTTCTTAGAAGTCCCAGGATTCCTGTGGCACGTGGAAAGGGACCCTTGGTCTCCTGCCTCAGTTGGAGAGGCGTCCCAATTGCCCTGCCAAGCCACGAGGAGAATCCCGAGTTGTCCCTCGCAACTAGGCAGGAGTCCTGACGTGGCTGAATAAACACGTGGGTGGAAGGGCCATCCCCGTCGTAACTCGAGAATATACCCCGGTTCCCGACGCAACTCGAGAAAAACCATGAGACTTCCCCCTCGCCGCGAGATGAGGCCCGATTCCTCTGCACTGCGTGAAGAGCAATTCCGTGTTGCACATCACACATGAAAGGAGCCTTGATTTCCTTGATGGCACTCCATAGAAACCCCAAGAACACTGTTTCAAGGCTAGAGGGATCCTGAGGTCACTGTAGCAACACGAAAGAGCTCCGCGGACCAAAAATCAACTCGAGATGAGAGGTTAGTCCCTGGATTCGACTCCAGAGGAATACCACCTTACCACAAGCACCTCAAGAGGAGGCTTCTCTCAGCTCTCGGTATGTGAGAGGGTCCCTGAGTTTGCGGCCTCAAGTGGAATGGACACCGCGATGCCCTGACTCGAAATAAGGCCGGATATCCCTGCAGTGACTTGAATGCAGGCTCGTCTTGCATCTCCCAAGACGAAAGGATGTCTGAATCCCCTGTGGAGACCACAGAGAAAGACCTAGTTCCGCACCTCATCGCGACCGGAGGCCTCACATATTTTGAAAACTCCAGAGGTACGCAGAGATCAGTGCCTCCAAAGGAGACGATGCGTGACTCCTCGTGAAACTTGATAGGAGTCCCAGGATTCCTGTGGCACGTGGAAAGGGACCCTTGATCTCCCGCCTCAGCTGAAGAGGCGTCTCAATTGCCCTGCCAACCTTGAGGAGAATCACGAGTTGTCCCTCGCAACTAGGCAGGAGTCCTGCCGTCGCTGAACAAACACGTGGGTGGAAGGGCCATCCCCGTCGTAACTCGAGAATAAACCCCAGGTTCCCGGCGCAACTCGAGAAAAACCATGAGACTTCCCCCTCGCCACGAGATGACGCCTGATTCCCCTGCACTGCATGTAGAGCAATTCCGTGTTGCACATCACACATGAAAGGAGCCTTGATTTCCTTGATGGCACTCCAGAGAAAACCCAAGAACACTGTTTTCAGGCTAGAGGGATCCTGAGGTCACTGTAGCAACACGAAAGAACTCTGTGGACCAAAAATCAACTCAAGATGAGAGGTTAGTCCATGGCTTCGACTCCAGAGGAATACCACCTTACCACAAGCACCTCAAGAGGAGGCTTCTCTCAGCTCTAGCTATGTGAGAGGGACCCTGAGTTTGCGGCCTCAAGTGGAATGGACACTGTGATGCCCTGACTCGAAATGAGGCCGGATATCCCTGCAGTGACTCGAATGCAGGCTCGTCTTGCATCTCCCAAGACGAAAGGATGTCTGAATCCCCTGTGGAGACAACAGAGAAAGACCTAGTTCCCCACCTCATCGCGACCGGATGCCTCACATCCTTTGAAAACTCCAGAGGTACGTGGAGATCAGTGCTTTCAAAGGAGATGATGCCTGACTCCTCGTGAAACTTGATAGGAGTCCCAGGATTCCTGTGGCACGTGGAAAGGGACACTTGGTCTCCCGCCTCAGCTGAAGAGGTGTCCCAATTGCCCTGCCAAGCCTTGAGGAGAATCCCGAGTTGTCCCTCGCAACTAGGCAGGAGTCCTGACGTCGCTGAACAAACACGTGGGTGGAAGGGCCATCCCCGTCGTAACTCGAGAATATACCCCAGGTTCCCGCCGCAACTCGAGAAAAACCATGAAACTTCCCCCTCGCCCCGAGATGAGGCCCGATTCCCCTGCACTGCGTGCAGAGCAATTCCGTGTTGCTCATCACACATGAAAGGAGCCTTGATTTCCTTGATGGCACTCCAGAGAAACCCCAAGATCTCTGTTTCAAGGCTAGAGGGATCCTGAGGTCACTGTAGCAACACGAAAGAGCTCCGTGGACCAAAAATCAACTCGAGATGAGAGGTTAGTCCCTGGCTTCGACTCCAGAGGAATACCACCTTACCAAAAGCAACTCAAGAGGAGGCTTCTCTATGCTCTAGCTATGTGAGAGGGACCCTGAGTTGCGGCCTCGAGTGGAATGGACACCGCGATGCCCTGACTCGAAATAAGGCCGGATATCCCTGCAGTGACTTGAATGCAGGCTCGTCTTGCATCTCCCAAGACGAAAGGATGTCTGAATCCCCTGTGGAGACCACAGGGAAAGACCTAGTTCCCCATCTCATGACGACCGGAGTCCTCACATCCTTTGAAAACTCCAGACGTACGCGGAGATCAGAGCCTCCAAAGGAGACGATACTTGACTCCTCGTGAAACTTGATAGGAGTCCCAGGATTCCTGTGGCACGTGGAAAGGGACCCTTCGTCTTCCGCTTCAGCTGGAGAGGCGTCCCAATTGCCCTGCCAAGCCTCGAGGAGAATCCCGAGTTGTCCCTCGCAACTAGGCAGGAGTCCTGACGTCGCTGAACAAACACGTGGGTGGAAGGGCCATCCCCGTCGTAACTCGAGAATATACCCCAGGTTCCCGCCGCAACTCGAGAAAAACCATGAGACTTCCCCCTCGCCGCGAGATGAGGCCCGATTCCCCTGCACTGCGTGCAGAGCAATTCCGTGTTGCACATGACAAATGAAAGGAGCCTTGATTTCCTTGATGGCACTCCAGAGAAACCCCAAGAACACTGTTTCAAGTCTAGAGCTATCCTGAGGTCACTGCAGCAACACGAAAGAGCTCCGCGGGCCAAAAATCAACTCGAGATGAGAGGTTAGTCCCTGGCTTCCACTCCAGAGGAATACCACCTTACCACAAGCACCTCAAGAGGAGGCTTCTCTCAGCTCTAGCTATGTGAGAGGGACCCTGATTATGCGACCTCAAGTGGAATGGACACCGCGATGCCCTGACGCGAAATAAGGCCGGATATCCCTGCAGTGACTTGAATGCAGGCTCGTCTTGCATCTCCCAAGATGAAAGGATGTCTGAATCCCCTGTGGAGACCACAGAAAAAGACCTAGTTCCCCACCTCATCGCGACCGGAGGCGTCACATCCTATGAAAACTCCAGAGGTACGCGGAGATCAGTGCCTAAAGGAGACGATGCCTGACTCCTCGTGAAACTTGATAGGAGTCCCAGGATTCCTGTGGCACGTGGAAAGGAACCCTTGGTCTCCCTCCTCAGCTGGAGAGGCGTCCCAATTGCCCTGCCAAGCCTCGAGGAGAATCCCGAGTTGTCCCTCGCAACTAGGCAGAAGTCCTGACGTCGCTGAACAAACACGTGTGTGGAAGGGCCATCCCCGTCGTAACTCAAGAATATAGCCCAGGTTCGCGCCACAACTCGAGAAAAACCATGAGACTTCCCCCTCGCCGCGAGATGAGGCCTGATTCCCCGGCACTGCATGCAGAGCAATTCCGTGTTGCACATCACACATGAAAGGAGCCTTGATTTCCTTGATGGCACTCCAGAGAAACCCCAAGAACACTGTTTTCAGGCTAGAGGGATCCTGAGATCACTGTAGCAACACGAAAGAACTCCGTGGACCAAAAATCAACCCGAGATGAGAGGTTAGTCCATGGCTTCGACTCCAGAGGAATACCACCTTACCACAAGCACCTCAAGAGGAGGCTTCTCTCAGCTCTAGCTATGTGAGAGGGACCCTGAGTTTGCGGCCTCAAGTGGAATGGACACTGTGATGCCCTGACTCGAAATGAGGCCGGATATCCCTGCAGTGACTTGAATGCAGGCTCGTCTTGCATCTCCCAAGACGAAAGGATGTCTGAATCCCCTGTGGAGACCACAGAGAAAGACCTAGTTCCCCACCTCATCGAGACCGGATGCCTCACATCCTTTGAAAACTCCAGAGGTACGTGGAGATCAGTGCCTTCAAAGGAGATGATGCCTGACTCCTCGTGAAACTTGATAGGAGTCCCAGGATTCCTGTGGCACGTGGAAAGGGACCCTTGGTCTCCCGCCTCAGCTGGAGAGGCGTCCCAATTGCCCTGCCAAGCCTCGAGGAGAATCCCGAGTTGTCCCTCGCAACTAGGCAGGAGTCCTGACGTCGCTGAACAAACACGTGGGTGGAAGGGCCATCCCCGTCGTAACTCGACAATATACCCCAGGTTCCCGCCGCAACTCGAGAAAAACCATGAGACTTCCCCCTCGCCGCAAAAAGAGGCCCGATATCCTGCACTGCGTGCTGAGCAATTCCGTGTTGCACATCACACATGAAAGGAGCCTTGATTTCCTTGATGGCACTCCAGAGAAACCCCAAGAACACTGTTTCAAGGCTAGAGGGATCCTGAGGTCACTGTAGCAACACAAAAGAGCTCCGTGGACCAAAAATCAACTCGAGATGAGGGGTTAGTCCCTGGCTTCGACTCCAGAGCAATACCACCTTACCACAAGCAACTCAAGAGGAGGCTTCTCTCAGCTCTACGTATGTGAGAGGGAACCTGAATTAGCGGCCTCAAGTGGAATGGACACCGCGATGGCCTGACTCGAAATAAGGCCGGATATCCCTGCAGTGACTTGAATGCAGGCTCGTCTTGCATCTCCCAAAACGAAAGGATGTCTGAATCCCCTGTGGAGACCACAGAGACAGACCTAGTTCCCCACCTCATCACGACCGGAGGCCTCACATCCTTTGAAAACTCCAGAGGTACGCGGAGAACAGTGCCTCCAAAGGAGAAGATGCCTGACTCCTCGTGAAACTTGATAGGAGTCCCAGGATTCCTGTGGCACGTGGAAAGGGAACCTTGGTCTCCCGCCTCAGCTGGAGAGGCGTCCCAATTGCCCTGCCAAGCCTCGAGGAGAATCCCGAGTTGTCCCTCGCAACTAGGCAGAAGTCCTGACGTCGCTGAACAAACAGGAGTGTCGAAGGGCCATCCCCGTCGTAACTCGAGAATATACCCTAGGTTCCCGCCGCAACTCGATAAAAACCATGAGACTTCCCCCTCGCTGCTAGATGAGGCCAGATTCCCCTGCACTGCGTGAAGAGCAATTCCGTGCTGCACATCACACATGAAAGGAGCCTTGATATCCTTGATGGCACTCCAAAGAAATCCCAAGAATACTGTTTCAAGGCTAGAGGCATCCTGAGGTCACTGTAGCAACACGAAAGAACTCCGTGGACCAAAAATCAACTCGAGATGAGAGGTTAGTCCCTAACTTCCACTCCAGAGGAATAGAACCTTACCACAAGCACCTCAAGAGGAGGCTTCTCTCAGCTCTAGGTATGTGAGAGGGACCCTGAGTTTGCGGCCTCAAGTGGAATGGACACCGTGATGCCCTGAGTCGAAGTAAGGCCGGATATCCCTGCAGTGACTTGAATGCAGGCTAGTCTTGCATCTCCCAAGACGAAAGGATATCTGAATCCCATGTGGAGAACACAGAGACAGACCTAGTTCCCCACCTCATCGCGACCGGAGGCCTCACATCCTTTGAAAACTCCAGAGGTACGCGGAGATCAGTGCCTCCAAAGGAGACGATGCCTGACTTCTCGTGAAACTTGATAGGAGTCCAAGGATTCCTGTGGCACGTGGAAAGGGAACCTTGGTCTCCCGCCTAAGCCGGAGAGAGGCGTCCCAATTGCCCTGCCAAGCCTCGAGGAGAATCCCGAGTTGTCCCTCGCAACTAGGCAGGAGTCCTGACGTTGCTGAACAAACACGTGTGTGAAAGGGCCATCCCCGTCGTAACTCGAGAATATACCCCAGGTTCCCGCCGCAACTCGAGAAAAACCATGGGACTTCCCCCTCGCCGCGAGATGAGGCCCGATTCCCCTGCACTGCGTGCAGAGCAATTCCGTGTTGCACATCACACATGAAAGGAGCCTTGATTTCCTTGATGGCACTCCAGAGAAACCCCAAGAACACTGTTTCAAGGCTAGAGGCATCCTGAGGTCACTATAGCAACACGAAAGAGCTCCGTGAACCAAAAATCAACTCGAGATGAGGGGTTAGTCCCTGGCTTCGACTCCAGAGGAATACCACCTTACCACAAGCACCTCAAGAGGAGGCTTCTCTCAGCTCTCGGTATGTGAGAGGGACCCTGAGTTTGCAGCCTCAAGTGGAATGGACACCGCTATGCCCTGACTCGAAGTAAGGCCGGATATCCCTGCAGTGACTTGAATGCAGGCTCCTCTTGCATCTCCCAAGACGAAAGGATGTCTGAATCCCCTGTGGAGACCAAAGAGAAAGACCTAGTTCCCCACCTCATCGCGACCGGAGGCCTCACATCATTTGAAAATTCCAGAGGTACGCGGAGATCAGTGACTCCAAAGAGGACGATGCCTGACTCCTCGTGAAACTTGATAGGAGTCCCAGGATTCCTGTGGCACGTGGAAAGGGACCCTTGGTCTCTCGCCTCAGCTGGAGAGGCGTCCCAATTGCCCTGCCAAGCCTCGAGGAGAATCCCGAGTTGTCCCTCGCACCTAGGCAGGAGTCCTGACGTCCCTGAACAAACACGTGGGTGGAAGGGCCATCCCCGTCGTAACTCGAGAATATACCCCAGGTCCCCGCCGCAACTCGAGAAAAACCATGAGACTTCACCCTCGCCGCGAGATGAGGCACGATTCCCCTGCACTGCGTGCAGAGCAATTCCGTGTTGCACATCACACATGAAAGGAGCCTTGATTTCCTTGATGGCACTCCAGAGAAACCCCAAGAACACTGTTTCAAGGCAAGAGGTATCTTGAGGTCACTGTAGCAACAAGAAAGAGCTCCATGGACCAAAAATCAACTCGAGATGAGGGGTTAGTCCCTGGCTTCGACTCCAGAGCAATACCACCTTACGACAAGCACCTCAAGAGGAGGCTTCTCTCAGCTCTAGGTATGTGAGAGGGACCCTGAATTTGCAGCCTCAAGTGGAATGGACACCGCTATGCCCTGACTCGAAGTAAGGCCGGATATCCCTGCAGTGACTTGAATGCAGGCTCGTCTTGCATCTCCCAAGACGAAAGGATGTCTGAATCCCCTGTGGAGACCACAGAGAAAGGCCTAGTTCCCCACCTCATCGCGACCGGAGGCCTCACATCCTTTGATAACTCCAGAGGTACGCAGAGATCCGTGCCACCAAAGGAGACAATGCCTGACTCCTCCTGAAACTTGATAGGAGCCCCAGGAATCCTGTGGCACGTGGAAAGGGACCCTTGGTCTCCCGCCTCAGCTGGACAGGCATCCCAATTGCCCTGCCAAGCCTCGAGGAGAATCCCGAGTTGTCCCTCGCAACTAGGCAGAAGTCCTGACGTCGCTGAACAAACAGGAGTGTCGAAGGGCCATCCCCGTCGTAAATCGCGAATATACCCTAGGTTCCCGCCGCAACTCGATAAAAACCATGAGACTTCCCCCTCGCTGCGAGATGAGGCCAGATTCCCCTGCACTGCGTGAAGAGCAATTCCGTGCTGCACATCACACATGAAATGAGCCTTGATATCCTTGATGGCACTCCAAAGAATCCCCAAGAACACTGTTTCAAGGATAGAGGCATCCTGAGGTCACTGTAGCAACACCAAAGAACTCCGTGGACCAAAAATCAACTCGAGATGAGAGGTTAGTCCCTAACTTCCACTCCAGAGGAATAGAACTTTACCACAAGCACCTCAAGAGGAGGCTTCTCTCAGCTCTAAGTATGTGAGAGGGACCCTGAGTTTGCGGGCTCAAGTGGAATGGACACCGTGATGCCCTGAGTCGAAGTAAGGCCGGATATCCCTGCAGTGACTTGAATGCAGGCTAGTCTTGCATCTCCCAAGACGAAAGGATATCTGAATCCCATGTGGAGAACACAGAGACAGACCTAGTTCCCCACCTCATCGCGACCGGAGGCCTCACATCCTTTGAAAACTCCAGAGGTACGCGGAGATCAGTGCCTCCAAAGGAGACGATGCCTGACTTCTCGTGAAACTTGATAGGAGTCCAAGGATTCCTGTGGCACGTGGAAAGGGAACCTTGGTCTCCCGCCTAAGCCGGAGAGGCGTCCCAATTGCCCTGCCAAGCCTCGAGGAGAATCCCGAGTTGTCCCTCGCAACTAGGCAGGAGTCCTGACGTTGCTGAACAAACACGTGTGTGAAAGGGCCATCCCCCTCGTAACTCGAGAATATACCCCAGGTTCCCGCCGCAACTCGAGAAAAACCATGGGACTTCCCCCTCGCCGCGAGATGAGGCCCGATTCCCCTGCACTGCGTGCAGAGCAATTCCGTGTTGCACATCACACATGAAAGGAGCCTTGATTTCCTTGATGGCACTCCAGAGAAACCCCAAGAACACTGTTTCAAGGCTAGAGGCATCCTGAGGTCACTGTAGCAACACGAAAGAGCTCCGTGAACCAAAAATCAACTCGAGATGAGGGGTTAGTCCCTGGCTTCGACTCCAGAGGAATACCACCTTACCACAAGCACCTCAAGAGGAGGCTTCTATCAGCTCTAGGTATGTGAGAGGGACCCTGAGTTTGCGGCCTCAAGTGGAATGGACACCGCGATGCCCTGACTCGAAATAAGGCCGGATATCCCTGCAGTGACTTGAATGCAGGCTCCTCTTGCATCTCCCAAGACGAAAGGATGTCTGAATCCCCTGTGGAGACCAAAGAGAAAGACCTAGTTCCCCACCTCATCGCGACCGGAGGCCTCACATCATTTGAAAATTCCAGAGGTACTCGGAGATCAGTGACTCCAAAGAGGACGATGCCTGACTCCTCGTGAAACTTGATAAGAGTCCCAGGATTCCTGTGGCACGTGGAAAGGGACCCTTGGTCTCTCGCCTCAGCTGGAGAGGCGTCCCAATTGCCCTGCCAAGCCTCGAGGAGAATCCCGAGTTGTCCCTCGCACCTAGGCAGGAGTCCTGACGTCCCTGAACAAACACGTGGGTGGAAGGGCCATCCCCGTCGTAACTCGAGAATATACCCCAGGTCCCCGCCGCAACTCGAGAAAAACCATGAGACTTCACCCTCGCCGCGAGATGAGGCACGATTCCCCTGCACTGCGTGCAGAGCAATTCCGTGTTGCACATCACACATGAAAGGAGCCTTGATTTCCTTGATGGCACTCCAGAGAAACCCCAAGAACACTGTTTCAAGGCAAGAGGGATCTTGAGGTCACTGTAGCAACAAGAAAGAGCTCCGTGGACCAAAAATCAACTCGAGATGAGGGGTTAGTCCCTGGCTTCGACTCCAGAGCAATACCACCCTACGACAAGCACCTCAAGAGGAGGCTTCTCTCAGCTCTAGGTATGTGAGAGGGACCCTGAATTTGCAGCCTCAAGTGGAATGGACACCGCTATGCCCTGACTCGAAGTAAGGCCGGATATCCCTGCAGTGACTTGAATGCAGGCTTGTCTTCCATCTCCCAAGACGAAAGGATGTCTGAATCCCCTGTGGAGACCACAGAGAAAGGCCTAGTTCCCCACCTCATCGCGACCGGAGGCCTCACATCCTTTGATAACTCCAGAGGTACGCAGAGATCCGTGCCACCAAAGGAGACAATGCCTGACTCCTCCTGAAAATTGATAGGAGCCCCAGGAATCCTGTGGCACGTGGAAAGGGACCCTTGGTCTCCCGCCTCAGCTGGACAGGCATCCCAATTGCCCGGCCAAGCCTCGAGGAGAATCCCGAGTTGTCCCTCGCAACTAGGCAGGAGTCCTGACGTCGCTGAACAAACACGTGGGTGGAAGGGCCATCCCCGTCGTAACTCGAGAATATACCCCAGGTCCCCGCCGCAACTCGAGAAAAACCATGAGACTTCACCCTCGCCGCGAGATGAGGCACGATTCCCCTGCACTGCGTGCAGAGCAATTCCGTGTTGCACATCACACATGAAAGGAGCCTTGATTTCCTTGATGGCACTCCAGAGAAACCCCAAGAACACTGTTTCTATGCGAGAGCGATCCTGAGGTCACTGTAGCAACAAGAAAGAGCTCCGTGGACCAAAAATCAACTCGAGATGAGAGGTTAGTCCCTGGCTTCGACTCCAGAGCAATACCACCTTACGACAAGCACCTCAAGAGGAGGCTTCTCTCAGCTCTAGGTATGTGAGAGGGACCCTGAATTTGCAGCCTCAAGTGGAATGGACACCGCTATGCCCTGACTCGAAGTAAGGCCGGATATCCCTGCAGTGACTTGAATGCAGTCTCGTCTTCCATCTCCCAAGACGAAAGGATGTCTGAATCCCCTGTGGAGACCACAGAGAAAGGCCTAGTTCCCCACCTCATCGCGACCGGAGGCCTCACATCCTTTGAAAACTTCAGAGGTACGCGGAGATCAGTGCCTCCAAAGAGACGATGCCTGACTCCTCGTAAAACTTGATAGGAGACCCAGGATTCCTGTGGCACGTGGAAAGGGACCCTTGGTCTCCCGCCTCAGCTGGAGAGGCGTCCCAATTGCCCTGCCAAGCCTCGAGGAGAATCCCGAGTTGTTCCTCGCAACTAGGCACGAGTCCTGCCGTCGCTGAACAAACACGTGGGTGGACGGGCCATCCCCGTCGTAACTCGAGAATATACCCCAGGTTCCCGCCGCAACTCGAGAAAAACCATGAGACTTCCCCCTCGCCGCGAGATGAGGCCCGATTCCCCTGCACTGCGTGCAGAGCAATTCCGTGTTGCACATCACACATGAAAGGAGCCTTGATTTCCTTGATGGCACTCCAGAGAAACCCCAAGAACACTGTTTCAAGGCTAGAGGGATCCTGACATCACTGTAGCAACACGAAAGAGCTCCGTGGACCAAAAATCAACTCGAGATGAGAGGTTAGTCCCTGGCTTCGACTCCAGAGGAATACCACCTTGCACAAGCACCTCAAGAGGAGGCTTCTCTCAGCTCTAGGTATGTGAGAGGGACCCTGAGTTTGCGGCCTCAAGTGGAATGGACACCGCGATGCCCTGACTCGAAATAAGGCCGGATATCCCTGCAGTGACTTGAATGCAGGCTCGTCTTGCATCTCCCAAGACGAAAGGATGTCTGAATCCCCTGTGGAGACCACAGAGAAAGACCTAGTTCCCCAGCTCATCGCGACCGGAGGCCTCACATCCTTTGAAAACTCCAGAGGTACGCGGAGATCAGTGCCTCCAAAGGAGACGATGCCTGACTCCTCGTGAAACTTGATAGGAGTCCCAGGATTCCTGTGGCACGTGGAAAGGGACCCTTGGTCTCCCGCCTCAGCTGGAGAGGCGTCCCAATTGCCCTGCCAAGCCTCGAGGAGAATCCCGAGTTATCCCTCGCAACTAGGCAGGAGTCCTGACGTCGCTGAACAAACACATGTGTGGAAGGGCCATCCCCGTCGTAACTCGAGAATATACCCCAGGTTCCCGCCGCAACTCGAGAAAAACCATGAGACATCCCCCTCGCCGCGAGATGAGGCCCGATTCCCCTGCACTGCGTGCAGAGCAATTCCGTGTTGCACATCACACATGAAAGGAGCCTTGATTTCCTTGATGGCACTCCAGAGAAACCAAAAGAACACTCTTCCAAGGCTAGAGGGATCCTGAGGTCACTGTAGCAACACAAAAGAGCTCCGTGGACCAAAAATCAACTCGAGATGAGAGGTTAGTCCCTGGCTTCGACTCCAGAGGAAACCACCTTACCACAAGCACCTCAAGAGGAGGCTTCTCTCAGCTCTAGGTATGTGAGAGGGACCCTGAGTTTGCGGCCTCAAGTGGAATGGACACCGGGATGCCCTGACTCGAAATAAGGCCGGATATCCCTGCAGTGACTTGAATGCAGGCTCGTTTTGCATCTCCGAAGACGAAAGGATGTCTGAATCCCCTGTGGAGACCACAGAGAAAGACCTAGTTCCCCACCTCATCGCGACCGGAGGCCTCACATACTTTGAACACTCCAGAGGTACACTGAGATCAGTGCCTCCAAAGGAGACGATGCCTGAGTCCTCATGAAACTTGATAGGAGTTCCAGGATTCCTGTGGCACGTGGAAAGGGCCCCTTGGTCTCCCGCCTCAGCTGGAGAGGCGTCCCAATTGCCCTGCCAAGCCTCGAGGAGAATCCCGAATTGTCCCTCGCAACTAGGCAGGAGTCCTGACGTCGCTGAAGAAACACGTGTGTGGAAGGGCCATTCCATTCGTAACTCGAGAATATACCCCAGGTTCCCGCCACAACTCAAGAAAAACCATGAGACTTCCCCCTCGCCGCGAGATGAGGCCCAATTCCCCTGCACTGCATTCAAAGCAATTCCGTGTGGCACATCAAACATGAAAGGAGCCTTGATTTCCTTGATGGCACTCCATAGAAACCCCAAGAACACTGTTTCAAGGCTAGAGGGATCCTGAGGTCACTGTAGCAACACGAAAGAGCTCCGTGGACCAAAAATCAACTCGAGATGAGAGGTTAGTCCCTGGCTTCAACTCCAGAGGAATACCACCTTACCACAAGCACCTCAAGAGGAGGCTTCTTTCAGCTCTAGGTATGTGAGAGGGACCCTGAGTTTGCAGCCTCAAGTGGAATGGACACAGCGATGCCCTGACTCGAAATAAGGCCGGATATCCCTGCAGTGACTTGAATGCAGGCTCGTCTTGCATCTCCCAAGATGAAAGGATGTCTGAATCCCCTGTGGAGACCACAGAGAAAGACCTAGTTCCCCACCTCATCGCGATTGGAGGCCTGACATCCTTTGAAAACTCCAGAGGTACGCGGAGATCAATGCCTCCAAAGGAGACGATGCCTGACACCTCGTGAAACTTGATAGGAGTCCCAGGATTTCTGTGGCATGCGGAACTGCACCCTTGGTCTCCCGCCTCAGCTGGAGAGGCGTTCCAATTGCCCTGCCAAGCCTCGAGGAGAATCCCGAGTTGTCCCTCGCAACTATTCAGGCGTCCTGCCATAGCTCAACAAACACGTGTGTGGAAGGGCCATCCCCGTCGTAACTCGAGAATATAACCCAGTTTCCCGCGGCAACTCGAGAAAAACCATGAGACTTCCCCCTCGCCGCGAGATGAGGCCCGATTCCCCTGCACTGCGTGCAGAGCAATTCCGTGTTGCACATCAAACATGAAAGGAGCCTTGATTTCCTTGATGGCACTCCAGAGAAACCCAAGAACACTGTTTCAAGGCTAGAGGGATCCTGAGGTCACTGTAGCAACACGAAAGAGCTCCGTGGACCAAAAATCAACTCGAGATGAGAGGGTAGTCCCTGGCTTCGACTCCAGAGGAATACCACCTTACCACAAGCACCTCAAGAGGAGGCTTCTCTCAGCTCTAGGTATGTGAGAGGGACCCTGAGTTTGCGGCCTCAAGTGGAATGTACACCGCGATGCCCTGACTCGAAATAAGGCCGGATATCCCTGCAGTGACTTGAATGCAGGCTCGTCTTGCATCTCCCAAGACGAAAGGATGTCTGAATCCCCTGTGGAGACCACAGAGAAAGACCTAGTTCCCCACCTCATCGGGACCGGAGGCCTCACATCCTTTGAAAACTCCAGAGGTACGCGGAGATCAGTGCCTCCAAAGGAGACGATGCCTGACTCCTCGTGAAACTTGATAGGAGTCCCAGGATTCCTGTGGCACGTGGAAAGGGACCCTTTGTCTCCCGCCTCAGCTGGAGAGGCGTCCCAATTGCCCTGCCAAGCCTCGAGGAGAATCCCGAGTTGTCCTTCGCAACTAGGCAGGCGTCCTGCCATCGCTGAACAAACACGTGTGTGGAAGGGCCATCCTCGTCGTAACTCGAGAATATACCCCAGGTTCCCGCCGCAACTCGAGAAAAACCATGAGACTTCCCCCTCGCCGCAAGATGAGGCCCGATTCCCCTGCACTGCGTGCAGAGCAATTCCGTGTTGCACATCACACATGAAAGGAGCCTTGATTTCCTTGATGGCACTCCAGAGAAACCCCAAGAACACTGTTTCAAGGCTAGAGGGATCCTGAGGTCACTGTAGCAACACGAAAGAGCTCCGTGGACCACAAATCAACTCGAGATGAGAGGTTAGTCCCTGGCTTCGACTCCAGAGGAATACCACCTTACCACAAGCACCTCAAGAGGAGGCTTCTCTCAGCTCTAGGTATGTTAGAGGGACCCTGAGTTTGCGGCCTCAAGTGGAATGGACACCGCGATGCCCTGACTCGAAATAAGGCCGGATATCCCTGCAGTGACTTGAATGCAGGCTCGTCTTGCATCTCCCAAGACGAAAGGATGTCTGAATCCCCTGTGGAGAACACAGAGAAAGACCTAGTTCCCCACCTCATCGCGACCGGAGGCCTCACATCATTTGAAAACTCCAGAGGTACGCGGAGATCAGTGCCTCCAAAGGAGACGATGCGTGACTCCTCGTGAAACTTGATAGGAGTCCCAGGATTCCTGTGGCACGTGGAAAGGGACCCTTGGTCTCCCGCCTCAGCTGGAGAGGCGTCCCAATTGCCCTGCCAAGCCTCGAGGAGAATCACGAGTTGTCCCTCGCAACTAGGCAGGCGTCCTGCCATCGCTGAACAAACACTTGGGTGGAAGGGCCATCCCCGTCGTAACTCGACAATATACCCCAGGTTCCCGCCGCAACTCGAGAAAAACCATGAGACTTCCCCCTCGCCGCGAGATGAGGCCCGATTCCCCTGCACTGCGTGCAGAGCAATTCCGTGTTGCACATCACACATGAAAGGAGCCTTGATTTCCTTGATGGCACTCCAGAGAAACCACAAGAACTCTGTTTCAAGGCTAGAGGGATCCTGAGGTCACTGTAGCAACACGAAAGAGCTCCGTGGACCAAAAATCAACTCGAGATGAGAGGTTAGTCCCTGGCTTCGACTCCAGAGGAATACCACCTTACCACAAGCACCTCAAGAGGAGGCTTCTCTCAGCTCTAGCTATGTGAGAGGGACCCTGAGTTTGCGGCCTCGAGTGGAATGGACATCGCGATGCCCTGACTCGAAATAAGGCCGGATATCCCTGCAGTGACTTGAATGCATGCTCGTCTTGCATCTCCCAAGACGAAAGGATGTCTGAATCCCCTGTGGAGGCCACAGAGAAAGACCTAGTTCCCCACCTCTTTGCGACCGGAGGCCTCACATCGTTTGAAAACTCCAGAGTTACGCGGAGATCAGTACCTCCAAAGGAGACGATGCCTGACTCCTCGTGAAACTTCTTAGGAGTCCCAGGATTCCTGTGGCACGTGGAAAGGGACCCTTGGTCTCCCGCCTCAGCTGGAGAGGCGTCCCAATTGCCCTGCCAAGCCTCGAGGAGAATCCCGAGTTGTCCCTCGCAACTAGGCAGGAGTCCTGACGTCGCTGAACAAACACGTGTGTGGAAGGGCCATCCCCGTCGTAACTCGAGAATATACCCAAGGTTCCCGCCGCAACTCGAGAAAAACCATGAGACTTCCCCCTCACCGCGAGATGAGGCCCGATTCCCCTGCACTGCGTGCAGAGCAATTCCGTGTTGCACATCACACATGAAAGGAGCCTTGATTTCCTTGATGGCACTCCAGAGAAACCCCAAGAACACTGTTTCAAGGCTAGAGGGATTCTGAGGTCACTGTAGCAACAAGAAAGAGCTCCGTGGACCAAAAATCAACTCGAGATGAGAGGGTAGTCCCTGGCTTCGACTCCAGAGAAATACCACCTTACCACAAGCACCTCAAGAGGAGGCTTCTCTCAGCTATAGGTATGTGAGAGGGACCTTGAGTTTGCGGCCTCAAGTGGAATGGACAGTGCGATGCCCTGACTCGAAATAAGGCCGGATATCCCTGCAGTGACTTGAATGCAGGCTCGTCTTGCATCTCCCAAGATGAAAGGATGTCTGAATTCCCTGTGGAGACCACAGAGAAAGACCTAGTTCCCCAGCTCATCGTGACCGGAGGGCTCACATCCTTTGAAAACTCCAGAGCTACGCGGAGATCAGTGCCTCCAAAGGAGACGATGCCTGACTCCTCGTGAAACTTGATAGGAGTCCCAGGATTCCTGTGGCACGTGGAAAGGGACCCTTGGTCTCTCGCCTCACCTGGAGAGGCATTCCAATTGCCCTGCCATGCCTCGAGGAGAATCCCGAGTTGTCCCTCGCAACTAGGCAGGAGTCCTGACGTCGCTGAACAAACACGTGGGTGGAAGGGCCATCCCCGTGGTAACTCAAGAATATACCCCAGGTTCCCGCCGCAACTCGAGAAAAACCATGAGACTTCCCCCTCGGCGTGAGATGAGGCCCGATTCCCCTGCACTGCATGCAGAGCAATTCAGTGTTGCACATCAAACATGAAAGGAGCCTTGATTTCCTTCATGGCACTCCAGAGAAACACCAAGAACACTATTTCAAGGCTAGAGGGATCCTGAGGTCACTGTAGCAACAAGAAAGAGCTCAGTGGACGAAAAATCAACTCGAAATGAGAGGTTAGTCACTGGCTTCGACTCCAGAGGAATAACACCTTACCACAAGCACCTCAAGAGGAGGCTTCTCTCAGTTCTTGGTATGTGAGAGGGACCCTGATTTTGCGGCCTCAAGTGGAATGGACACTGTGATGCTCTGACGCGAAATAAGGCCGGATATCCCTGCAGTGACTTGAATGCAGGCTCGTCTTGCATCTCCCAAGATGAAAGGATGTCTGAATCCCCTGTGAATACCACAGAGAAAGACCTAGCTCCCCACCTCATGGCGACCGGAGGCCTCACATCCTTTCAAAACTCCAGAGGTACGCGGAGATCAGTGCCTCCAAAGGAGACGATGCCTGACTCCTCGTGAAACTTGATAGGAGTCCCAGGATTCCTGTGGCACGTGGAAAGGGACACTTGGTCTCCCGCCTCAGCTGGAGAGGCGTCCCAATTGCCCTGTAAAGCCTCGAGGAGAATCCCGAGTTGTCCCTCGCAACTAGGCAGGAGTCCTGACGTCGCTGAACAAACACGTGGGTGGAAGGGCCATCCCCGTCGTAACTCGAGAATATACCCCGGTTCCCGCCGCAACTCGAGAAAAACCATGAGACTTCCCCCTCGCCGTGAGATGAGGCTCGATTCCCCTGCACTGCGTGCACAGCAATTCCGTGTTGCACATCACACATGAAAGGAGCCTTGATTTCCTTGATGGCACTCCAGAGAAACCCCAAGAACACTGTTTCAAGGCTAGAGGGATCCTGAGGTCACTGTAGTAACACGAAAGAGCTCCGTGGACCAAAAATCAACTCGAGATGAGAGGTTAGTCCCTGGCTTCGACTCCAGAGGAATACCACCTTACCACAAGCACATCAAGAGGAGGCTTCTCTCAGCTCTAGGTATGTGAGAGGGACTCTGAGTTTGCGGCCACAAGTAGAATGGACACCGCGATGCCCTGACTCCAAATAAAGCCGGATATCCCTGCAGTGACTTGAATGCAGGCTCGTCTTTCATCTCCCAAGACGAAAGGATGTCTGAATCCCCTGTGGAGACCACAGAGAAAGACCTAGTTCCCCACCTCATCGCGACCGGAGGCCTCACATCCTTTGAAAACTCCAGAGGTACGCAGAGATCAGTACCTCCAAAGGAGACGATGCGTGACTCCTCGTGAAACTTGATAGGAGTTCCAGGATTCCTGTGGCACGTGGAAAGGGACCCTTGGTCTCCCGCCTCAGCTGGAGAGGCGTCCCAATTGCCCTGCCAAGCCTCGAGGAGAATCCCGAGTTTTCCCTCGCAACTAGGCAGGCGTCCTGCCATAGCTGAACAAACACGTGTGTGGAGGGGCCATCCCCGTCGTAACTCGAGAATATACCCCAGGTTCCCGCCGCAACTCGAGAAAAACCATGAGACTTCCCCCTCGCCGCGAGATGAGGCCCGATTCCCCTGCACTGCGTGCAGAGCAATTCCGTGTTGCACATCACACATGAAAGGAGGCTTGATATCCATCATGGCACTCCAGAGAAACCCCAAGAACACTGTTTCAAGGCTAGAGGGATCCTGAGGTCACTGTAGCAACACGAAAGAGCTCCGTGGACCAAAAATCAACTCGAGATGAGAGGGTAGTCCCTGGCTTCGATTCCAGAGGAATACTACCTTACCACAACCACCTCAAGAGGAGGCTTCTCTCAGCTCTAGGTATGTGAGAGGGACCCTGAGTTTGCGGCCTCAAGTGGAATGGACACCGCGATGCCCTGACTCGAAATCAGGCCGGATATCCCTGCAGTGACTTGAATGCAGGCTCGTCTTGCATCTCCCAAGACGAAAGGATGTCTGAATCCCCTGTGGAGAACACAGAGAAAGACCTAGTTCCCCACCTCATCGCGACCGGAGGCCTCACATCATTTGAAAACTCCAGAGGTACGCGGAGATCAGTGCCTCCAAAGGAGACGATGCGTGACTCCTCGTGAAACTTGATAGGAGTCCCAGGATTCCTGTGGCACGTGGAAAGGGACCCTTGGTCTCCCGCCTCAGCTGGAGAGGCGTTCCAATTGCCCTGCGAAGCCTCGAGGAGAATCACGAGTTGTCCCTCGCAACTAGGCAGGCGTCCTGCCATCGCTGAACAAACACGTGGGTGGAAGGGCCATCCCCGTCGTAACTCGACAATATACCCCAGGTTCCCGCCGCAACTCGAGAAAAACCATGAGACTTCCCCCTCGCCGCGAGATGAGGCCCGATTCCTCTGCACTGCGTGAAGAGCAATTCCGTGTTGCACATCACACATGAAAGGAGACTTGATTTCCTTGATGGCACTCCATAGAAACCCCAAGAACACTGTTTCAAGGCTAGAGGGATCCTGAGGTCACTGTAGCAACACGAAAGAGCTCCGCGGACCAAAAATCAACTCGAGATGAGAGGTTAGTCCCTGGATTCGACTCCAGAGGAATACCACCTTACCACAAGCACCTCAAGAGGAGGCTTCTCTCAGCTCTCGGTATGTGAGAGGGTCCCTGAGTTTGCGGCCTCAAGTGGAATGGACACCGCGATGCCCTGACTCGAAATAAGGCCGGATATCGCTGCAGAGACTTGAATGCAGGCTCGTCTTGCATCTCCCAAGACGAAAGGATGTCTGAATCCCCTGTGGAGACCACAGAGAAAGACCTAGTTCCGCACCTCATCGCGACCGGAGGCCTCACATATTTTGAAAACTCCAGAGGTACGCAGAGATCAGTGCCTCCAAAGGAGACGATGCGTGACTCCTCGTGAAACTTGATAGGAGTCCCAGGATTCCTGTGGCACGTGGAAAGGGACACTTGGTCTCCCGCCTCAGCTGGAGAGGCGTCCCAATTGCCCTGTAAAGCCTCGAGGAGAATCCCGAGTTGTCCCTCGCAACTAGGCAGGAGTCCTGACGTCGCTAAACAAACACGTGGGTGGAAGGGCCATCCCCGTCGTAACTCGAGAATATACCCCGGTTCCCGCCGCAACTCGAGAAAAACCATGAGACTTCCCCCTCGCCGTGAGATGAGGCTCGATTCCCCTGCACTGCGTGCACAGCAATTCCGTGTTGCACATCACACATGAAAGGAGCCTTGATTTCCTTGATGGCACTCCAGAGAAACCCCAAGAACACTGTTTCAAGGCTAGAGGGATCCTGAGGTCACTGTAGTAACACGAAAGAGCTCCGTGGACCAAAAATCAACTCGAGATGAGAGGTTAGTCCCTGGCTTCGACTCCAGAGGAATACCACCTTACCACAAGCACATCAAGAGGAGGCTTCTCTCAGCTCTAGGTATGTGAGAGGGACTCTGAGTTTGCGGCCACAAGTAGAATGGACACCGCGATGCCCTGACTCCAAATAAAGCCGGATATCCCTGCAGTGACTTGAATGCAGGCTCGTCTTTCATCTCCCAAGACGAAAGGATGTCTGAATCCCCTGTGGAGACCACAGAGAAAGACCTAGTTCCCCACCTCATCGCGACCGGAGGCCTCACATCCTTTGAAAACTCCAGAGGTACGCAGAGATCAGTACCTCCAAAGGAGACGATGCGTGACTCCTCGTGAAACTTGATAGGAGTTCCAGGATTCCTGTGGCACGTGGAAAGGGACCCTTGGTCTCCCGCCTCAGCTGGAGAGGCGTCCCAATTGCCCTGCCAAGCCTCGAGGAGAATCCCGAGTTTTCCCTCGCAACTAGGCAGGCGTCCTGCCATAGCTGAACAAACACGTGTGTGGAGGGGCCATCCCCGTCGTAACTCGAGAATATACCCCAGGTTCCCGCCGCAACTCGAGAAAAACCATGAGACTTCCCCCTCGCCGCGAGATGAGGCCCGATTCCCCTGCACTGCGTGCAGAGCAATTCCGTGTTGCACATCACACATGAAAGGAGGCTTGATATCCATCATGGCACTCCAGAGAAACCCCAAGAACACTGTTTCAAGGCTAGAGGGATCCTGAGGTCACTGTAGCAACACGAAAGAGCTCCGTGGACCAAAAATCAACTCGAGATGAGAGGGTAGTCCCTGGCTTCGACTCAAGAGGAAAACCACCTTACCACAAGCACCTCAAGAGGAGGCTTCTCTCAGCTCTAGGTATGTGAGAGGGACCCTGAGTTTGCGGCCTCAAGTGGAATGGACACCGCGATGCCCTGACTCGAAATCAGGCCGGATATCCCTGCAGTGACTTGAATGCAGGCTCGTCTTGCATCTCCCAAGACGAAAGGATGTCTGAATCCCCTGTGGAGAACACAGAGAAAGACCTAGTTCCCCACCTCATCGCGACCGGAGGCCTCACATCATTTGAAAACTCCAGAGGTACGCGGAGATCAGTGCCTCCAAAGGAGACGATGCGTGACTCCTCGTGAAACTTGATAGGAGTCCCAGGATTCCTGTGGCACGTGGAAAGGGACCCTTGGTCTCCCGCCTCAGCTGGAGAGGCGTTCCAATTGCCCTGCGAAGCCTCGAGGAGAATCACGAGTTGTCCCTCGCAACTAGGCAGGCGTCCTGCCATCGCTGAACAAACACGTGGGTGGAAGGGCCATCCCCGTCGTAACTCGACAATATACCCCAGGTTCCCGCCGCAACTCGAGAAAAACCATGAGACTTCCCCCTCGCCGCAAGATGAGGCCCGATTCCTCTGCACTGCGTGAAGAGCAATTCCGTGTTGCACATCACACATGAAAGGAGACTTGATTTCCTTGATGGCACTCCATAGAAACCCCAAGAACACTGTTTCAAGGCTAGAGGGATCCTGAGGTCACTGTAGCAACACGAAAGAGCTCCGCGGACCAAAAATCAACTCGAGATGAGAGGTTAGTCCCTGGATTCGACTCCAGAGGAATACCACCTTACCACAAGCACCTCAAGAGGAGGCTTCTCTCAGCTCTCGGTATGTGAGAGGGTCCCTGAGTTTGCGGCCTCAAGTGGAATGGACACCGCGATGCCCTGACTCGAAATAAGGCCGGATATCCCTGCAGTGACTTGAATGCAGGCTCGTCTTGCATCTCCCAAGACGAAAGGATGTCTGAATCCCCTGTGGAGACCACAGAGAAAGACCTAGTTCCGCACCTCATCGCGACCGGAGGCCTCACATATTTTGAAAACTCCAAAGGTACGCATAGATCAGTGCCTCCAAAGGAGACGATGCGTGACTCCTCGTGAAACTTGATAGGAGTCCCAGGATTCCTGTGGCACGTGGAAAGGGACACTTGGTCTCCCGCCTCAGCTGAAGAGGCGTCCCAATTGCCCTGCCAAGCCTTGAGGAGAATCCCGAGTTGTCCCTCGCCACTAGGCAGGAGTCCTGACGTCGCTGAACAAACACGTGGGTGGAAGGGCCATCCCCGTCGTAACTCGAGAATATACCCCAGGTTCCCGCCGCAACTCGAGAAAAACCATGAGACTTCCCCCTCGCCGCGAGATGAGGCCCGATTCCCCTGCACTGCATGCAGAGCAATTCCGTGTTGCACATCACACATGAAGGAGCCTTGATTTCCTTCATGGCACTCCAGAGAAACCCCAAGAACACTGTTTCAAGGCTAGAGGGATACTGAGGTCACTGTAGCAACACGAAAGAGCTCCGTGGACCAAAAATCAACTCGAGATGAGAGGGTAGTCCTTGGCTTCGACTCCAGAGGAATACCACCTTACCACAAGCACCTCAAGAGGAGGCTTCTCTCAGCTCTAGGTATGTGAGAGGGACCCTGAGTTTGCGGCCTCAAGTGGAATGGACACCGCGATGCCCTGACTCGAAATAAGGCCGGATATCCCTGCAGTGACTTGAATGCAGGCTCGTCTTGCATCTCCCAAGACGAAAGGATGTCTGGATCCCCTGTGGAGACCACAGAGAAAGACCTAGTTCCCCACCTCTTCGCGACCGGAGGCCTCACATCGTTTGAAAACTCCAGAGGTACGCGGAGATCAGTACCTCAAAAGGAGACGATGCCTGACTCCTCGTGAAACTTCTTAGAAGTCCCAGGATTCCTGTGGCACGTGGAAAGGGACCCTTGGTCTCCTGCCTCAGCTGGAGAGGCGTCCCAATTGCCCTGCCAAGCCACGAGGAGAATCCCGAGTTGTCCCTCGCAACTAGGCAGGAGTCCTGACGTGGCTGAATAAACACGTGGGTGGAAGGGCCATCCCCGTCGTAACTCGAGAATATACCCCGGTTCCCGACGCAACTCGAGAAAAACCATGAGACTTCCCCCTCGCCGCGAGATGAGGCCCGATTCCTCTGCACTGCGTGAAGAGCAATTCCGTGTTGCACATCACACATGAAAGGAGCCTTGATTTCCTTGATGGCACTCCATAGAAACCCCAAGAACACTGTTTCAAGGCTAGAGGGATCCTGAGGTCACTGTAGCAACACGAAAGAGCTCCGCGGACCAAAAATCAACTCGAGATGAGAGGTTAGTCCCTGGATTCGACTCCAGAGGAATACCACCTTACCACAAGCACCTCAAGAGGAGGCTTCTCTCAGCTCTCGGTATGTGAGAGGGTCCCTGAGTTTGCGGCCTCAAGTGGAATGGACACCGCGATGCCCTGACTCGAAATAAGGCCGGATATCCCTGCAGTGACTTGAATGCAGGCTCGTCTTGCATCTCCCAAGACGAAAGGATGTCTGAATCCCCTGTGGAGACCACAGAGAAAGACCTAGTTCCGCACCTCATCGCGACCGGAGGCCTCACATATTTTGAAAACTCCAGAGGTACGCAGAGATCAGTGCCTCCAAAGGAGACGATGCGTGACTCCTCGTGAAACTTGATAGGAGTCCCAGGATTCCTGTGGCACGTGGAAAGGGACCCTTGATCTCCCGCCTCAGCTGAAGAGGCGTCTCAATTGCCCTGCCAACCTTGAGGAGAATCACGAGTTGTCCCTCGCAACTAGGCAGGAGTCCTGCCGTCGCTGAACAAACACGTGGGTGGAAGGGCCATCCCCGTCGTAACTCGAGAATATACCCCAGGTTCCCGGCGCAACTCGAGAAAAACCATGAGACTTCCCCCTCGCCACGAGATGACGCCTGATTCCCCTGCACTGCATGTAGAGCAATTCCGTGTTGCACATCACACATGAAAGGAGCCTTGATTTCCTTGATGGCACTCCAGAGAAAACCCAAGAACACTGTTTTCAGGCTAGAGGGATCCTGAGGTCACTGTAGCAACACGAAAGAACTCTGTGGACCAAAAATCAACTCAAGATGAGAGGTTAGTCCATGGCTTCGGCTCCAGAGGAATACCACCTTACCACAAGCACCTCAAGAGGAGGCTTCTCTCAGCTCTAGCTATGTGAGAGGGACCCTGAGTTTGCGGCCTCAAGTGGAATGGACACTGTGATGCCCTGACTCGAAATGAGGCCGGATATCCCTGCAGTGACTCGAATGCAGGCTCGTCTTGCATCTCCCAAGACGAAAGGATGTCTGAATCCCCTGTGGAGACAACAGAGAAAGACCTAGTTCCCCACCTCATCGCGACCGGATGCCTCACATCCTTTGAAAACTCCAGAGGTACGTGGAGATCAGTGCTTTCAAAGGAGATGATGCCTGACTCCTCGTGAAACTTGATAGGAGTCCCAGGATTCCTGTGGCACGTGGAAAGGGACACTTGGTCTCCCGCCTCAGCTGAAGAGGTGTCCCAATTGCCCTGCCAAGCCTTGAGGAGAATCCCGAGTTGTCCCTCGCAACTAGGCAGGAGTCCTGACGTCGCTGAACAAACACGTGGGTGGAAGGGCCATCCCCGTCGTAACTCGAGAATATACCCCAGGTTCCCGCCGCAACTCGAGAAAAACCATGAAACTTCCCCCTCGCCCCGAGATGAGGCCCGATTCCCCTGCACTGCGTGCAGAGCAATTCCGTGTTGCTCATCACACATGAAAGGAGCCTTGATTTCCTTGATGGCACTCCAGAGAAACCCCAAGATCTCTGTTTCAAGGCTAGAGGGATCCTGAGGTCACTGTAGCAACACGAAAGAGCTCCGTGGACCAAAAATCAACTCGAGATGAGAGGTTAGTCCCTGGCTTCGACTCCAGAGGAATACCACCTTACCAAAAGCAACTCAAGAGGAGGCTTCTCTATGCTCTAGCTATGTGAGAGGGACCCTGAGTTGCGGCCTCGAGTGGAATGGACACCGCGATGCCCTGACTCGAAATAAGGCCGGATATCCCTGCAGTGACTTGAATGCAGGCTCGTCTTGCATCTCCCAAGACGAAAGGATGTCTGAATCCCCTGTGGAGACCACAGGGAAAGACCTAGTTCCCCATCTCATGACGACCGGAGTCCTCACATCCTTTGAAAACTCCAGACGTACGCGGAGATCAGAGCCTCCAAAGGAGACGATACTTGACTCCTCGTGAAACTTGATAGGAGTCCCAGGATTCCTGTGGCACGTGGAAAGGGACCCTTCGTCTTCCGCTTCAGCTGGAGAGGCGTCCCAATTGCCCTGCCAAGCCTCGAGGAGAATCCCGAGTTGTCCCTCGCAACTAGGCAGGAGTCCTGACGTCGCTGAACAAACACGTGGGTGGAAGGGCCATCCCCGTCGTAACTCGAGAATATACCCCAGGTTCCCGCCGCAACTCGAGAAAAACCATGAGACTTCCCCCTCGCCGCGAGATGAGGCCCGATTCCCCTGCACTGCGTGCAGAGCAATTCCGTGTTGCACATGACAAATGAAAGGAGCCTTGATTTCCTTGATGGCACTCCAGAGAAACCCCAAGAACACTGTTTCAAGTCTAGAGCTATCCTGAGGTCACTGCAGCAACACGAAAGAGCTCCGCGGGCCAAAAATCAACTCGAGATGAGAGGTTAGTCCCTGGCTTCCACTCCAGAGGAATACCACCTTACCACAAGCACCTCAAGAGGAGGCTTCTCTCAGCTCTAGCTATGTGAGAGGGACCCTGATTATGCGACCTCAAGTGGAATGGACACCGCGATGCCCTGACGCGAAATAAGGCCGGATATCCCTGCAGTGACTTGAATGCAGGCTCGTCTTGCATCTCCCAAGATGAAAGGATGTCTGAATCCCCTGTGGAGACCACAGAAAAAGACCTAGTTCCCCACCTCATCGCGACCGGAGGCGTCACATCCTATGAAAACTCCAGAGGTACGCGGAGATCAGTGCCTAAAGGAGACGATGCCTGACTCCTCGTGAAACTTGATAGGAGTCCCAGGATTCCTGTGGCACGTGGAAAGGAACCCTTGGTCTCCCTCCTCAGCTGGAGAGGCGTCCCAATTGCCCTGCCAAGCCTCGAGGAGAATCCCGAGTTGTCCCTCGCAACTAGGCAGAAGTCCTGACGTCGCTGAACAAACACGTGTGTGGAAGGGCCATCCCCGTCGTAACTCAAGAATATAGCCCAGGTTCGCGCCACAACTCGAGAAAAACCATGAGACTTCCCCCTCGCCGCGAGATGAGGCCTGATTCCCCGGCACAGCATGCAGAGCAATTCCGTGTTGCACATCACACATGAAAGGAGCCTTGATTTCCTTGATGGCACTCCAGAGAAACCCCAAGAACACTGTTTTCAGGCTAGAGGGATCCTGAGATCACTGTAGCAACACGAAAGAACTCCGTGGACCAAAAATCAACCCGAGATGAGAGGTTAGTCCATGGCTTCGACTCCAGAGGAATACCACCTTACCACAAGCACCTCAAGAGGAGGCTTCTCTCAGCTCTAGCTATGTGAGAGGGACCCTGAGTTTGCGGCCTCAAGTGGAATGGACACTGTGATGCCCTGACTCGAAATGAGGCCGGATATCCCTGCAGTGACTTGAATGCAGGCTCGTCTTGCATCTCCCAAGACGAAAGGATGTCTGAATCCCCTGTGGAGACCACAGAGAAAGACCTAGTTCCCCACCTCATCGAGACCGGATGCCTCACATCCTTTGAAAACTCCAGAGGTACGTGGAGATCAGTGCCTTCAAAGGAGATGATGCCTGACTCCTCGTGAAACTTGATAGGAGTCCCAGGATTCCTGTGGCACGTGGAAAGGGACACTTGGTCTACCGCCTCAGCTGGAGAGGCGTCCCAATTGCCCTGCCAAGCCTCGAGGAGAATCCCGAGTTGTCCCTCGCAACTAGGCAGGAGTCCTGACGTCGCTGAACAAACACGTGGGTGGAAGGGCCATCCCCGTCGTAACTCGAGAATATACCCCAGGTTCCCGCCGCAACTCGAGAAAAACCATGAGACTTCCCCCTCGCCGCAAAAAGAGGCCCGATATCCTGCACTGCGTGCTGAGCAATTCCGTGTTGCACATCACACATGAAAGGAGCCTTGATTTCCTTGATGGCACTCCAGAGAAACCCCAAGATCTCTGTTTCAAGGCTAGAGGGATCCTGAGGTCACTGTAGCAACACGAAAGAGCTCCGTGGACCAAAAATCAACTCGAGATGAGAGGTTAGTCCCTGGCTTCGACTCCAGAGGAATACCACCTTACCAAAAGCAACTCAAGAGGAGGCTTCTCTATGCTCTAGCTATGTGAGAGGGACCCTGAGTTGCGGCCTCGAGTGGAATGGACACCGCGATGCCCTGACTCGAAATAAGGCCGGATATCCCTGCAGTGACTTGAATGCAGGCTCGTCTTGCATCTCCCAAGACGAAAGGATGTCTGAATCCCCTGTGGAGACCACAGGGAAAGACCTAGTTCCCCATCTCATGACGACCGGAGTCCTCACATCCTTTGAAAACTCCAGACGTACGCGGAGATCAGAGCCTCCAAAGGAGACGATACTTGACTCCTCGTGAAACTTGATAGGAGTCCCAGGATTCCTGTGGCACGTGGAAAGGGACCCTTCGTCTTCCGCTTCAGCTGGAGAGGCGTCCCAATTGCCCTGCCAAGCCTCGAGGAGAATCCCGAGTTGTCCCTCGCAACTAGGCAGGAGTCCTGACGTCGCTGAACAAACACGTGGGTGGAAGGGCCATCCCCGTCGTAACTCGAGAATATACCCCAGGTTCCCGCCGCAACTCGAGAAAAACCATGAGACTTCCCCCTCGCCGCGAGATGAGGCCCGATTCCCCTGCACTGCGTGCAGAGCAATTCCGTGTTGCACATGACAAATGAAAGGAGCCTTGATTTCCTTGATGGCACTCCAGAGAAACCCCAAGAACACTGTTTCAAGTCTAGAGCTATCCTGAGGTCACTGCAGCAACACGAAAGAGCTCCGCGGGCCAAAAATCAACTCGAGATGAGAGGTTAGTCCCTGGCTTCCACTCCAGAGGAATACCACCTTACCACAAGCACCTCAAGAGGAGGCTTCTCTCACCTCTAGCTATGTGAGAGGGACCCTGATTATGCGACCTCAAGTGGAATGGACACCGCGATGCCCTGACGCGAAATAAGGCCGGATATCCCTGCAGTGACTTGAATGCAGGCTCGTCTTGCATCTCCCAAGATGAAAGGATGTCTGAATCCCCTGTGGAGACCACAGAAAAAGACCTAGTTCCCCACCTCATCGCGACCGGAGGCGTCACATCCTATGAAAACTCCAGAGGTACGCGGAGATCAGTGCCTAAAGGAGACGATGCCTGACTCCTCGTGAAACTTGATAGGAGTCCCAGGATTCCTGTGGCACGTGGAAAGGAACCCTTGGTCTCCCTCCTCAGCTGGAGAGGCGTCCCAATTGCCCTGCCAAGCCTCGAGGAGAATCCCGAGTTGTCCCTCGCAACTAGGCAGAAGTCCTGACGTCGCTGAACAAACACGTGTGTGGAAGGGCCATCCCCGTCGTAACTCAAGAATATAGCCCAGGTTCGCGCCACAACTCGAGAAAAACCATGAGACTTCCCCCTCGCCGCGAGATGAGGCCTGATTCCCCGGCACAGCATGCAGAGCAATTCCGTGTTGCACATCACACATGAAAGGAGCCTTGATTTCCTTGATGGCACTCAAGAGAAACCCCAAGAACACTGTTTTCAGGCTAGAGGGATCCTGAGATCACTGTAGCAACACGAAAGAACTCCGTGGACCAAAAATCAACCCGAGATGAGAGGTTAGTCCATGGCTTCGACTCCAGAGGAATACCACCTTACCACAAGCACCTCAAGAGGAGGCTTCTCTCAGCTCTAGCTATGTGAGAGGGACCCTGAGTTTGCGGCCTCAAGTGGAATGGACACTGTGATGCCCTGACTCGAAATGAGGCCGGATATCCCTGCAGTGACTTGAATGCAGGCTCGTCTTGCATCTCCCAAGACGAAAGGATGTCTGAATCCCCTGTGGAGACCACAGAGAAAGACCTAGTTCCCCACCTCATCGAGACCGGATGCCTCACATCCTTTGAAAACTCCAGAGGTACGTGGAGATCAGTGCCTTCAAAGGAGATGATGCCTGACTCCTCGTGAAACTTGATAGGAGTCCCAGGATTCCTGTGGCACGTGGAAAGGGACACTTGGTCTACCGCCTCAGCTGGAGAGGCGTCCCAATTGCCCTGCCAAGCCTCGAGGAGAATCCCGAGTTGTCCCTCGCAACTAGGCAGGAGTCCTGACGTCGCTGAACAAACACGTGGGTGGAAGGGCCATCCCCGTCGTAACTCGAGAATATACCCCAGGTTCCCGCCGCAACTCGAGAAAAACCATGAGACTTCCCCCTCGCCGCAAAAAGAGGCCCGATATCCTGCACTGCGTGCTGAGCAATTCCGTGTTGCACATCACACATGAAAGGAGCCTTGATTTCCTTGATGGCACTCCAGAGAAACCCCAAGAACACTGTTTCAAGGCTAGAGGGATCCTGAGGTCACTGTAGCAACACAAAAGAGCTCCGTGGACCAAAAATCAACTCGAGATGAGGGGTTAGTCCCTGGCTTCGACTCCAGAGCAATACCACCTTACCACAAGCAACTCAAGAGGAGGCTTCTCTCAGCTCTACGTATGTGAGAGGGAACCTGAATTAGCGGCCTCAAGTGGAATGGACACCGCGATGGCCTGACTCGAAATAAGGCCGGATATCCCTGCAGTGACTTGAATGCAGGCTCGTCTTGCATCTCCCAAAACGAAAGGATGTCTGAATCCCCTGTGGAGACCACAGAGACAGACCTAGTTCCCCACCTCATCACGACCGGAGGCCTCACATCCTTTGAAAACTCCAGAGGTACGCGGAGAACAGTGCCTCCAAAGGAGACGATGCCTGACTCCTCGTGAAACTTGATAGGAGTCCCAGGATTCCTGTGGCACGTGGAAAGGGAACCTTGGTCTCCCGCCTAAGCCGGAGAGAGGCGTCCCAATTGCCCTGCCAAGCCTCGAGGAGAATCCCGAGTTGTCCCTCGCAACTAGGCAGGAGTCCTGACGTTGCTGAACAAACACGTGTGTGAAAGGGCCATCCCCGTCGTAACTCGAGAATATACCCCAGGTTCCCGCCGCAACTCGAGAAAAACCATGGGACTTCCCCCTCGCCGCGAGATGAGGCCCGATTCCCCTGCACTGCGTGCAGAGCAATTCCGTGTTGCACATCACACATGAAAGGAGCCTTGATTTCCTTGATGGCACTCCAGAGAAACCCCAAGAACACTGTTTCAAGGCTAGAGGCATCCTGAGGTCACTATAGCAACACGAAAGAGCTCCGTGAACCAAAAATCAACTCGAGATGAGGGGTTAGTCCCTGGCTTCGACTCCAGAGGAATACCACCTTACCACAAGCACCTCAAGAGGAGGCTTCTCTCAGCTCTCGGTATGTGAGAGGGACCCTGAGTTTGCAGCCTCAAGTGGAATGGACACCGCTATGCCCTGACTCGAAGTAAGGCCGGATATCCCTGCAGTGACTTGAATGCAGGCTCCTCTTGCATCTCCCAAGACGAAAGGATGTCTAATCCCCTGTGGAGACCAAAGAGAAAGACCTATTTCCCCACCTCATCGCGACCGGAGGCCTCACATCATTTGAAAATTCCAGAGGTACGCGGAGATCAGTGACTCCAAAGAGGACGATGCCTGACTCCTCGTGAAACTTGATAGGAGTCCCAGGATTCCTGTGGCACGTGGAAAGGGACCCTTGGTCTCTCGCCTCAGCTGGAGAGGCGTCCCAATTGCCCTGCCAAGCCTCGAGGAGAATCCCGAGTTGTCCCTCGCACCTAGGCAGGAGTCCTGACGTCCCTGAACAAACACGTGGGTGGAAGGGCCATCCCCGTCGTAACTCGAGAATATACCCCAGGTCCCCGCCGCAACTCGAGAAAAACCATGAGAGTTCACCCTCGCCGCGAGATGAGGCACGATTCCCCTGCACTGCGTGCAGAGCAATTCCGTGTTGCACATCACACATGAAAGGAGCCTTGATTTCCTTGATGGCACTCCAGAGAAACCCCAAGAACACTGTTTCAAGGCAAGAGGTATCTTGAGGTCACTGTAGCAACAAGAAAGAGCTCCATGGACCAAAAATCAACTCGAGATGAGGGGTTAGTCCCTGGCTTCGACTCCAGAGCAATACCACCTTACGACAAGCACCTCAAGAGGAGGCTTCTCTCAGCTCTAGGTATGTGAGAGGGACCCTGAATTTGCAGCCTCAAGTGGAATGGACACCGCTATGCCCTGACTCGAAGTAAGGCCGGATATCCCTGCAGTGACTTGAATGCAGGCTCGTCTTGCATCTCCCAAGACGAAAGGATGTCTGAATCCCCTGTGGAGACCACAGAGAAAGGCCTAGTTCCCCACCTCATCGCGACCGGAGGCCTCACATCCTTTGATAACTCCAGAGGTACGCAGAGATCCGTGCCACCAAAGGAGACAATGCCTGACTCCTCCTGAAACTTGATAGGAGCCCCAGGAATCCTGTGGCACGTGGAAAGGGACCCTTGGTCTCCCGCCTCAGCTGGACAGGCATCCCAATTGCCCTGCCAAGCCTCGAGGAGAATCCCGAGTTGTCCCTCGCAACTAGGCAGAAGTCCTGACGTCGCTGAACAAACAGGAGTGTCGAAGGGCCATCCCCGTCGTAAATCGCGAATATACCCTAGGTTCCCGCCGCAACTCGATAAAAACCATGAGACTTCCCCCTCGCTGCGAGATGAGGCCAGATTCCCCTGCACTGCGTGAAGAGCAATTCCGTGCTGCACATCACACATGAAATGAGCCTTGATATCCTTGATGGCACTCCAAAGAATCCCCAAGAACACTGTTTCAAGGATAGAGGCATCCTGAGGTCACTGTAGCAACACGAAAGAACTCCGTGGACCAAAAATCAACTCGAGATGAGAGGTTAGTCCCTAACTTCCACTCCAGAGGAATAGAACTTTACCACAAGCACCTCAAGAGGAGGCTTCTCTCAGCTCTAGGTATGTGAGAGGGACCCTGAGTTTGCGGGCTCAAGTGGAATGGACACTGTGATGCCCTGAGTCGAAGTAAGGCCGGATATCCCTGCAGTGACTTGAATGCAGGCTAGTCTTGCATCTCCCAAGACGAAAGGATATCTGAATCCCATGTGGAGAACACAGAGACAGACCTAGTTCCCCACCTCATCGCGACCGGAGGCCTCACATCCTTTGAAAACTCCAGAGGTACGCGGAGATCAGTGCCTCCAAAGGAGACGATGCCTGACTTCTCGTGAAACTTGATAGGAGTCCAAGGATTCCTGTGGCACGTGGAAAGGGAACCTTGGTCTCCCGCCTAAGCCGGAGAGGCGTCCCAATTGCCCTGCCAAGCCTCGAGGAGAATCCCGAGTTGTCCCTCGCAACTAGGCAGGAGTCCTGACGTTGCTGAACAAACACGTGTGTGAAAGGGCCATCCCCGTCGTAACTCGAGAATATACCCCAGGTTCCCGCCGCAACTCGAGAAAAACCATGGGACTTCCCCCTCGCCGCGAGATGAGGCCCGATTCCCCTGCACTGCGTGCAGAGCAATTCCGTGTTGCACATCACACATGAAAGGAGCCTTGATTTCCTTGATGGCACTCCAGAGAAACCCCAAGAACACTGTTTCAAGGCTAGAGGCATCCTGAGGTCACTGTAGCAACACGAAATAGCTCCGTGAACCAAAAATCAACTCGAGATGAGGGGTTAGTCCCTGGCTTCGACTCCAGAGGAATACCACCTTACCACAAGCACCTCAAGAGGAGGCTTCTATCAGCTCTAGGTATGTGAGAGGGACCCTGAGTTTGCGGCCTCAAGTGGAATGGACACCGCGATGCCCTGACTCGAAATAAGGCCGGATATCCCTGCAGTGACTTGAATGCAGGCTCCTCTTGCATCTCCCAAGACGAAAGGATGTCTGAATCCCCTGTGGAGACCAAAGAGAAAGACCTAGTTCCCCACCTCATCGCGACCGGAGGCCTCACATCATTTGAAAATTCCAGAGGTACTCGGAGATCAGTGACTCCAAAGAGGACGATGCCTGACTCCTCGTGAAACTTGATAAGAGTCCCAGGATTCCTGTGGCACGTGGAAAGGGACCCTTGGTCTCTCGCCTCAGCTGGAGAGGCGTCCCAATTGCCCTGCCAAGCCTCGAGGAGAATCCCGAGTTGTCCCTCGCACCTAGGCAGGAGTCCTGACGTCCCTGAACAAACACGTGGGTGGAAGGGCCATCCCCGTCGTAACTCGAGAATATACCCCAGGTCCCCGCCGCAACTCGAGAAAAACCATGAGACTTCACCCTCGCCGCGAGATGAGGCACGATTCCCCTGCACTGCGTGCAGAGCAATTCCGTGTTGCACATCACACATGAAAGGAGCCTTGATTTCCTTGATGGCACTCCAGAGAAACCCCAAGAACACTGTTTCAAGGCAAGAGGGATCTTGAGGTCACTGTAGCAACAAGAAAGAGCTCCGTGGACCAAAAATCAACTCGAGATGAGGGGTTAGTCCCTGGCTTCGACTCCAGAGAAATACCACCTTACGACAAGCACCTCAAGAGGAGGCTTCTCTCAGCTCTAGGTATGTGAGAGGGACCCTGAATTTGCAGCCTCAAGTGGAATGGACACCGCTATGCCCTGACTCGAAGTAAGGCCGGATATCCCTGCAGTGACTTGAATGCAGGCTTGTCTTCCATCTCCCAAGACGAAAAGATGTCTGAATCCCCTGTGGAGACCACAGAGAAAGGCCTAGTTCCCCACCTCATCGCGACCGGAGGCCTCACATCCTTTGATAACTCCAGAGGTACGCAGAGATCCGTGCCACCAAAGGAGACAATGCCTGACTCCTCCTGAAAATTGATAGGAGCCCCAGGAATCCTGTGGCACGTGGAAAGGGACCCTTGGTCTCCCGCCTCAGCTGGACAGGTATCCCAATTGCCCGGCCAAGCCTCGAGGAGAATCCCGAGTTGTCCCTCGCAACTAGGCAGGAGTCCTGACGTCGCTGAACAAACACGTGGGTGGAAGGGCCATCCCCGTCGTAACTCGAGAATATACCCCAGGTCCCCGCCGCAACTCGAGAAAAACCATGAGACTTCACCCTCGCCGCGAGATGAGGCACGATTCCCCTGCACTGCGTGCAGAGCAATTCCGTGTTGCACATCACACATGAAAGGAGCCTTGATTTCCTTGATGGCACTCCAGAGAAACCCCAAGAACACTGTTTCTATGCGAGAGCGATCCTGAGGTCACTGTAGCAACAAGAAAGAGCTCCGTGGACCAAAAATCAACTCGAGATGAGGGGTTAGTCCCTGGCTTCGACTCCAGAGCAATACCACCTTACGACAAGCACCTCAAGAGGAGGCTTCTCTCAGCTCTAGGTATGTGAGAGGGACCCTGAATTTGCAGCCTCAAGTGGAATGGACACCGCTATGCCCTGACTCGAAGTAAGGCCGGATATCCCTGCAGTGACTTGAATGCAGTCTCGTCTTCCATCTCCCAAGACGAAAGGATGTCTGAATCCCCTGTGGAGACCACAGAGAAAGGCCTAGTTCCCCACCTCATCGCGACCGGAGGCCTCACATCCTTTGATAACTCCAGAGGTACCCAGAGATCTGTGCCACCAAAGGAGACAATGCCTGACTCCTCCTGAAACTTGATAGGAGCCCCAGGAATCCTGTGGCACGTGGAAAGGGACACTTGGTCTCCCGCCTCAGCTGGACAGGCATCCCAATTGCCCTACCAAGCCTCGAGGAGAATCCCGAATTGTCCCTCGCAACTAGGCAGAAGTCCTGACGTTGCTGAACAAACACGAGTGTCGAAGGGCCATCCCCGTCGTAACTCGAGAATATACCCTAGGTTCCCGTCGCAACTCGATAAAAACCATGAGACTTCCCCCTCGCCGCGAGATGAGGCCCGATTCCTCTTCACTGCGTGCAGAGCAATTCCGTGTTGCACATCACACATGAAAGGAGCCTTGATATCCTTGATGGCACTCCAGAGAAACCCCAAGAACACTGTTTCAAGGCTAGAGGCATCCTGAGGTCACTGTAGCAACACGAAAGAGCTCCGTGGACCAAAAATCAACTCGAGATGAGAGGTTAGTCCCTGGCTTTGACTCCAGAGGAATACCACCTTACCACAAGCACCTCAAGAGGAGGCTTCTCGCAGCTTTAGGTATGTGAGAGGGACCCTGAGTTTGCGGCCTCAAGTGGAATGGACACCATGATGCCCTGAGTCGAAGTAAGGCCGGATATCCCTGCAGTGACTTGAATGCATGCTAGTCTTGCATCTCCCAAGACGAAAGGATGTCTGAATCCCCTGTGGAGACCACAGAGACAGACCTAATTCCCCACCTCATCGCGACCGGAGGCCTCACATCCTTTGAAAACTCCAGAGGTACGCAGAGATCAGTGCCTCCAAAGGAGACGATGCCTGACTCCTCGTGAAACTTGATAGGAGTCCCAGGATTCCTGTGGCACGTGGAAAGGGAACCTTGGTCTCCCGCCTAAGCCGGAGAGGCGTCCCAATTGCCCTGCCAAGCCTCGAGGAGAATCCCGAGTTTTCCCTGGCAACTAGGCAGGAGTCCTGACGTTGCTGAACAAACACGTGTGTGAAAGGGCCATCCCCGTCGTAACTCGAGAATATACCCCAGGTTCCCTTCGCAACTCGAGAAAAACCATGAGACTTCCCCCTCGCTGCGAGATGAGGCCCGATTCCCCTGCACTGCGTGCAGAGCAATTCCGTGTTGCACATCACACATGAAAGAAGCCTTGATTTCCTTCATGGCACTCCAGAGAAACCCCAAGAACACTGTTTCAAGGCTAGAGGGATCCTGATTTCACTGTAGCAACACAAAAGAGCTCCGTGGACCAAAAATCAACTTGAGATGAGAGGTTAGTCCCTGGCTTCGACTCCAGAGGAATACCGCCTTGCCACAAGCACCTCAAGAGGAGGCTTCTCTCAGCTCTAGGTATGTGAGAGGGACCCTGATTTTGCGGCCTCAAGTGGAATGGACACCGCGATGCCCTGACTCGAAATAAGGCCGGATATCCCTGCAGTGACTTGAATGCAGGCTCGTCTTGCATCTCCCAAGATGAAAGGATGTCTGAATCGCCTGGGGAGACCACAGAGAAAGACCTAGTTCCCCACCTCATCGCGACCGGAAGCCTCACATCCTTTGCTAACTCCAGAGGTACACAGAGAATCGCGCCTCCAAAGGAGACGATGCCTGACTCCTCGAGAAACTTGATAGGAGTCCCAGGATTCCTGTGGCACGTGGAAAGGGACACTTGGTCTCCCGCCTCAGCTGGAGAGGCATCCCAAATGCCCTGCCAAGCCTCGAGGAGAATCCCGAGTTGTCCCTCGCAACTAGGCAGAAGTTCTGACGTCGCTGAACAAACACGTGTGTGGAAGGGCCATCCCCGTCGTAACTCGAGAATATACCCCAGGTTCCCACCGCAACTCGAGAAAAACCATGAGACTTCCCCCTCGCCGCGAGATCAGGCCCGATTCCGCTGCACTGCGTGCAGAGCAATTCCGTGTTGCACATCACACATGAAAGGAGCCTTGATTTCCTTGATGACACTCCAGAGAAATCCCAAGAACACTGTTTCAAGGCTAGAGGGATCCTGAGGTCACTGTAGGAACACAAAAGAGCTCCGTGGGCCAAAAATCAACTCAAGATGAGATTTTAGTCCCTGGCTTCGACTCCAGAAGAACACCACCTTACCACAAGTACCTCAAGAGGAGGCTTCTCTCAGCTCTACGTATGTGAGAGCGAACCTGAATTAGCGGCCTCAAGTGAAATGGACACAGCGATGCCCTGACTCGAAATAAGGCCGGATATCCCTGCAGTGACTTGAATGCAGGCTCGTCTTACCTCTCCCAAATAGAAAGGATGTCTGAATCCCCTGTGGAGACCACAGAGAAAGACCTAGTTCCCCACCTCATCGCGACCGGAGGCCTCACATCCTTTGAAAACTCCAGAGGTACGCGGAGATCAGTGCCTCCAAAGGAAACGATGCCTTACTCCTCGTGAAACTTGCTAGGAGTCCCAGGATTCCTGTGGCACGTGGAAAGGGACTCTTGGTCTCCCGCCTCAGCTGGAGAGGCGTCCCAATTGCCCTGCCAAGCCTCGAGGAGAATCCCGAGTTGTCCCTCGCAACTAGGCAGGAGTCCTGACGTGGCTGAGCAAACACGTGTGTGGAAGGGCATCCCCGTCGTAACTCGACAATATACCCCAGGTTCCCGCCGCAACTCGAGAAAAAGCATGAAACTTCCCCCTCGCCGCGAGATGAGGCCCGATTCCCCTGCACTGCGTGCAGAGCAATTCCGTGTTGCACATCACTCATGAAAGGAGCCTTGATTTCCTTGATGGCACTCCAGAGAAACCCCAAGAACACTGTTTCAAGGCTCGAGGGATCCTGAGGTCACTGTAGCAACACGAAAGAACTCCGTGGACCAAAAATCAACTCGAGATGAGAGGTTAGTCACTGGCTTCGACTCCAGAGGAATACCACCTTACCACAAGCACCTCAAGAGGAGGCTTCTCTCAGCTCTAGGTATGTGAGAGGGACCCTGAGTTTGCGGCCTCAAGTCGAATGGACACTGCGATGCCCTGACGCGAAATAAGGCCGGATATCCCTGCAGTGACTTGAATGCAGGCTCGTCTTGCATCTCCGAAGACGAAAGGATGTCTGAATCCCCTGTGGAGACCACAGAGAAAGACCTAGTTTCCCAGCTCATCGCGACCAGAGGCCTCACATCCTTTGAAAACTCCAGAGGTACGCGGAGATCAGTGCCTCCAAAGGAGACGATTCCTGACTCCTCGTGAAACTTGATAGGAGTCCCAGGATTCCTGTGGCACGTGGAAAGGGACTCTTGGTCTCCCGCCTCAGCTGGAGAGGCGTTCCAATTGCCCTGACAAGCCTCGAGGAGAATCCCGAGTTGTCCCTCGCAACTAGGAAGGAGTCATGACGTCGCTGAACAAACACGTGGGTGGAAGGGCCATCCCCGTCGTAACTCGAGAATATACCACAGGTTCTCGCCGCAACTCGAGAAAAACCATGAGACTTCCCCCTCGCCGTGAGATGAGGCCCGATTCCCCTGCACTGCATGCAGAGCAATTCCGTGTTGCACATCAAACATGAAAGGAGCCTTGATTTCCTTGATGGCACTCCAGAGAAACCCCAAGAACACTGTTTCAAGGCTAGAGGGATCCTGAGGTCACTGTAGCAACACGAAAGAGCTCCGTGGACCAAAATTCAACTCGAGATGAGAGGTTAGTCCCTGGCTTCGACTCCTGAGGCATACCACCTTACCACACGCACCTCAAGAGGAGGCTTCTCTCAGCTCTAGTTATGTGAGAGAGACCCTGAGTTTGCGGCCTCAAGTGGAATGGACACCGCGATGCCCTGACGCGAAATAAGGCCGGATATCCCTGCAGTGACTTGAATGCAGGCTCGTCTTGCATCTCCCAAGATGAAAAGATGTCTGATTCCCCTGTGGAGACCACAGAGAAAGACCTAATTCCCCACTTCATGGCGACCGGAGGCCTCACATCCTTTGAAAACTCCAGAGGTACGCGGAGATCAGTGCCTCCAAAGGAGACGATGCCTGACTCCTCGTGAAACTTGATAGGAGTCCCAGGATTCCTGTGGCACGTGGAAAGGGACCCTTAGTCTCCCGCCTCAGCTGGAGAGGCGTTCCAATTGCCCTGCCAAGCCACGAGGAGAATCCCGAGTTGTCCCTCGGAACTAGGCAGGAGTCCTGACGTCACTGAACAAACACGTGTGTGGAAGGGCCATTACCTTTGTAACTCGAGAATATACCCCAGGTTCCCGCCGCAACTCGAGAAAAACCATGAGACTTCCCCCTCACCGCGAGATGAGGCCCGATTCCCCTGCACTGCGTGCAGAGCAATTCCGTGTTGCACATCACACATGAGAGGAGCCGTGATTTCCTTGATGGCACTCCAGAGAAACCCCAAGAACACTGTTTCAAGGCTAGAGGGATCCTGAGGTCACTGTAGCAACACGAAAGAGCTCCGTGGACCAAAAATCAACTCGAGATGAGAGGTTTGTCCCTGGCTTCGACTCCAGAGGAATACCACCTTACCACAAGCACCTCAAGAGGAGGCTTCTCTCAGCTCTACGTATGTGAGAGGGACCCTAATTTTTCGGCTTCAAGTGGAATGGACACTGCGATGCCCTGACGCGAAATAAGGCCGGATATCCCTGCAGTGACTTGAATGCAGGCTCGTCTTGCATCTCCCAAGATGAAAGGATGTCTGAATCCCCTGTGGAGACCACAGAAGAAGACATAGTTCCCCACCTCATCGCGACCGGAGGCCTCACATCCTTTGAAAACTCCACAGGTACGCGGAGATCAGTGCCTCCAAAGGAGACGATGCCTGACTCCTCGTGAAACTTGATACGAGTCCCAGGATTCCTGTGGCACGTGGAAAGGGACCCTTGGTCTCCCGCCTCAGCTGGAGAGGCGTCCCAATTGCCCTGCCAAGCCTCGAGGAAAATCCCGAGTTGTCCCTCGCAACTAGGCAGGAGTCCTGACGTCGCTGAACAAACACGTGGGTGGAAGGACCATCCCCGTCGTAACTCAAGAATATACCCCAGGTTCCCGCCCCAACTCGAGAAAAACCATGAGACTTCCCCCTCGCCGCGAGATGAGGCACGATTCCCCTGCACTGCGTGCAGAGCAATTCGGTGTTGCACATGACACATGAAAGGAGCCTTGATTTCCTTGATGGCACTCCAGAGAAACCCCAAGAACACTGTTTCAAGGTTAGAGGGATCCTGAGGTCACTGTTGCAACAGGAAAGAGCTCCGTGGACCAAAAATCAACTTGAGATGAGAGGGTAGTCCCTGGCTTCGACTCCAGAGGAATACCACCTTACCACAAGCACCTCAAGAGGAGGCTTCTCTCAGCTCTAGCTATGTGAGAGGGACCCTGAGTTTGTGGCCTCAAGTGAAATGGACACCGCGACGCCCTGATCGAAATAAGGCTGGATATCCCTGCAGTGACTTGAATGCAGGCTCGTCTTGCATCTCCCAAGACGAAAGGATGTCTGAATCCCCTGTGGAGACGACAGAGAAACACCTAGTTCCCCACCTCATCGCGACCGGAGGCCTCACGTCCTTTGAAAACTCCAGAGGTACGCGGAGATCAGTGCCTCCAAAGGAGACGATGCCTGACTCCTCGTGAAACTTGATAGGAGTCCCAGGATTCCTGTGGCACGTGAAAAGGGACCCTTGGTCTCCCGCCTCAGCTGGAGAGGGGTTCCAATTGCCCTGCCAAGCCTCGAGGAGAATCCCGAGTTGTCCCTCGCAACTAGGAAGGAGTCCTGACGTCGCTGAACAAACACGTGGGTGGAAGGGCCATCCCCGTCGTAACTCGAGAATATACCCCAGGTTCCCGCCGCAACTCGAGAAAAACCATGAGACTTCCCCCTCGCCGTGAGATGAGGCCCGATTCCCCTGCACTGCATGGAGAGCAATTTCGTGTTGCACATCACACATGAAAAGAGCCTTGATTTCCTTGATGGCACTCCAGAGAAACCCCAAGAACACTGTTTCAAGGCTAGAGGGATCCTGAGGTCACTGTAGCAACACGAAAGAGCTCCTTGGACCAAAAATCAACTCGAGATGAGAGGTTAGTCCCTGGCTTCGACTCCAGAGGAATACCACCTTACCACAAGCACCTCAAGAGGAGGCTTCTCTCAGCTCTAGGTATGTGAGAGAGACCCTGAGTTTGCGGCCTCAAGTGGAATGGACACTGCGATGCCCTGACGCGAAATAAGGCCGGATATCCCTGCAGTGACTTGAATGCTGGCTCGTCTTGCATCTCCCAAGATGAAAGGATGTCGGAATCCCCTGTGGAGACCACAGAGAAAGACCTAGTTCCCCACCTCATCGCGACCGGAGGCCTCACATCCTTTGAAAACTCCAGAGGTACGCGGAGATCAGTGCCTCCAAAGGAGACGATGCCTGACTCCTCGTGAAACTTGATAGGAGTCCCAGGATTCCTGTGGCACGTGGAAAGGGACCCTTGGTCTCCCGCCTCAGCTGGAGAGGCGTCCCAATTGCCCTGCCAAGCCACGAGGAGAATCCCGAGTTGTCCCTCGCAACTAGGCAGGAGTCCTGACGTCACTGAACAAACACGTGTGTGGAAGGGCCATTACCTTCGTAACTCGAGAATATACCCCAGGTTCCCGCCGCAACTCGAGAAAAACCATGAGACTTTCCCCTCACCGGGAGATGAGGCCCGATTCCCCTGCACTGCATGCAGAGCAATTCCGTGTTGCACATCACACATGAGAGGAGCCTTGATTTCCTTGATGGCACTCCAGAGAAACCCCAAGAACACTGTTTCAAGGCTAGAGGGATCCTGAGGTCACTGTAGAAACACGAAAGAGCTCCGTGGACCAAAAATCAACTCGAGATGAGAGGTTTGTCCCTGGCTTCGACTCCAGAGGAATACCACCTTACCACAAGCACCTCAAGAGGAGGCTTCTCTCAGCTCTAGGTATGTGAGAGGGACCCTAATTTTTCGGCCTCAAGTGGAATGGACACTGCGATGCCCTGACGCGAAATAAGGCCGGATATCCCTGCAGTGACTTGAATGCAGGCTCGTCTTGCATCTCCCAAGACGAAAGGATGTCTGAATCCCCTGTGGAGACCACAGAGAAAGACCTAGTTCCCCACCTCATGGCGACCGGAGGACTCACATCCTTTGAAAAATCCAGAGGTACGCGGAGATCAGTGCCTCCAAAGGAGACGACGCCTGACTCCTCGTTAAACTTGATACGAGTCCCAGGATTCCTGTGGCACGTGGAAAGGGACCCTTGGTCTCCCGCCTCAGCTGGAGAGGCGTCCCAATTGCCCTGCCAAGCCTCGAGGAAAATCCCGAGTTGTCCCTCGCAACTAGGCAGGAGTCCTGACGTCGCTGAACAAACACGTAGGTGGAAGGACCATCCCCGTCGTAACTCAAGAATATACCCCAGGTTCCCGCCCCAACTCGAGAAAAACCATGAGACTTCCCCCTCGCCGCGAGGTGAGGCACGATTCCCCTGCACTGCGTGCAGAGCAATTCCGTGTTGCACATCACACATGAAAGGAGCCTTGATTTCCTTGATGGCACTCCACAGAAACCCCAAGAACACTGTTTCAAGGCTAGAGTGATCCTGAGGTCACTGTAGGAACACAAAAGAGCTCCGTGGACCAAAAATCAACTCGAGATGAGAGGTTTGTCCCTGGCTTCGACTCCAGAGGAATACCACCTTACCACAAGCACCTCAAGAGGAGGCTTCTCTCAGCTCTAGCTATGTGAGAGGGACCCTGAGCTTGTGGCCTCAAGTGGAATGGACACCGCGATGCCCTGACGCGAAATAAGGCCGGATATCCCTGCAGTGACTTGAATGCAGGCTCGTCTTGCATCTCCCAAGATGAAAAGATGTCTGATTCCCCTGTGGAGACCACAGAGAAAGACCTAGTTCCCCACCTCATCGCGACCGGAGGCCTCACATCCTTTGAAAACTCCAGAGGTACGCGGAGATCAGTGCCTCCAAAGGAGACGATGCCTGACTCCTCGTGAAACTTGATACGAGTCCCAGGATTCCTGTGGCACGTGGAAAGGGACCCTTGGTCTCCCGCCTCAGCTGGAGAGGCGTCCCAATTGCCCTGCCAAGCCTCGAGGAGAATCCCGAGTTTTCCCTCGCAACTAGGCAGGAGTCCTGCCGTCGCTGAACAAACACGTGGGTGGAAAGGCCATCCCCGTCATAACTCGAGAATATACCCCAGGTTCTCGCCGCAACTCGAGAAAAACAATGAGACTTCCCCCTCGCCGTGAGATGAGGCCCGATTCCCCTGCACTGCATGCAGAGCAATTTCGTGTTGCACATCACACATGAAAAGAGCCTTGATTTCCTTGATGGCACTCCAGAGAAACCCCAAGAAGACTGTTTCAAGGCTAGAGGGATCCTGAGATCACTGTAGCAACACGAAAGAGCTCCTTGGACCAAAAATCAACTCGAGATGAGAGGTTAGTCCCTGGCTTCGACTCCAGAGGAATACCACCTTACCACAAGCACCTCAAGAGGAGGCTTCTCTCAGCTCTAGGTATGTGAGAGGGACCCTGAGTTTGCGGCCTCAAGTGGAATGGACACTGCAATGCCCTGACGTGAAATAAGGCCGGATATCACTGCAGTGACTTGAATGCTGGCTCGTCTTGCATCTCCCAAGATGAAAGGATGTCTGAATCCCCTGTGGAGACCACAGAGAAAGAGCTAGTTCCCCACTTCATGGCGACCGGAGGCCTCACATCCTTTGAAAACTCCAGAGGTACGCGGAGATCAGTGCCTCCAAAGGAGACGATGCCTGACTCCTCGTGAAACTTGATAGGAGTCCCAGGATTCCTGTGCACGTGGAAAGGGAACCTTGGTCTCCCGCCTCAGCTGGAGAGGCGTCCCAATTGCCCTGCCAAGCCACGAGGAGAATCCCGAGTTGTCCCTCGCAACTAGGCAGGAGTCCTGACGTCACTGAACAAACACGTGTGTGGAAGGGCCATTACCTTTGTAACTCGAGAATATACCCCAGGTTCCCGCCGCAACTCGAGAAAAACCATGAGACTTCCCCCTCACCGCGAGATGAGGCCCGATTCCCCTGCACTGCGTGCAGAGCAATTCCGTGTTGCACATCACACATGAGAGGAGCCGTGATTTCCTTGATGGCACTCCAGAGAAACCCCAAGAACACTGTTTCAAGGCTAGAGGGATCCTGAGGTCACTGTAGCAACACGAAAGAGCTCCGTGGACCAAAAATCAACTCGAGATGAGAGGTTTGTCCCTGGCTTCGACTCCAGAGGAATACCACCTTACCACAAGCACCTCAAGAGGAGGCTTCTCTCAGCTCTAGGTATGTGAGAGGGACCCTAATTTTTCGGCTTCAAGTGGAATGGACACTGCGATGCCCTGACGCGAAATAAGGCCGGATATCCCTGCAGTGACTTGAATGCAGGCTCGTCTTGCATCTCCCAAGATGAAAGGATGTCTGAATCCCCTGTGGAGACCACAGAAGAAGACATAGTTCCCCACCTCATCGCGACCGGAGGCCTCACATCCTTTGAAAACTCCAGAGGTACGCGGAGATCAGTGCCTCCAAAGGAGACGATGCCTGACTCCTCGTGAATCTTGATACGAGTCCCAGGATTCCTGTGGCACGTGGAAAGGGACCCTTGGTCTCCCGCCTCAGCTGGAGAGGCGTCCCAATTGCCCTGCCAAGCCTCGAGGAAAATCCCGAGTTGTCCCTCGCAACTAGGCAGGAGTCCTTACGTCGCTGAACAAACACGTGGGTGGAAGGACCATCCCCGTCGTAACTCAAGAATATACCCCAGGTTCCCGCCCCAACTCGAGAAAAACCATGAGACTTCCCCCTCGCCGCGAGATGAGGCACGATTCCCCTGCACTGCGTGCAGAGCAATTCGGTGTTGCACATGACACATGAAAGGAGCCTTGATTTCCTTGATGGCACTCCAGAGAAACCCCAAGAACACTGTTTCAAGGTTAGAGGGATCCTGAGGTCACTGTTGCAACAGGAAAGAGCTCCGTGGACCAAAAATCAACTCGAGATGAGAGGGTAGTCCCTGGCTTCGACTCCAGAGGAATACCACCTTACCACAAGCACCTCAAGAGGAGGCTTCTCTCAGCTCTAGCTATGTGAGAGGGACCCTGAGTTTGTGGCCTCAAGTGAAATGGACACCGCGACGCCCTGATCGAAATAAGGCTGGATATCCCTGCAGTGACTTGAATGCAGGCTCGTCTTGCATCTCCCAAGACGAAAGGATGTCTGAATTCCCTGTGGAGACGACAGAGAAACACCTAGTTCCCCACCTCATCGCGACCGGAGGCCTCACGTCCTTTGAAAACTCCAGAGGTACGCGGAGATCAGTGCCTCCAAAGGAGACGATGCCTGACTCCTCGTGAAACTTGATAGGAGTCCCAGGATTCCTGTGGCACGTGAAAAGGGACCCTTGGTCTCCCGCCTCAGCAGGAGAGGGGTTCCAATTGCCCTGCCAAGCCTCGAGGAGAATCCCGAGTTGTCCCTCGCAACTAGGAAGGAGTCCTGACGTCGCTGAAGAAACACGTGGGTGGAAGGGCCATCCCCGTCGTAACTCGAGAATATACCCCAGGTTCCCGCCGCAACTCGAGAAAAACCATGAGACTTCCCCCTCGCCGTGAGATGAGGCCCGATTCCCCTGCACTGCATGCAGAGCAATTTCGTGTTGCACATCACACATGAAAAGAGCCTTGATTTCCTTGATGGCACTCCAGAGAAACCCCAAGAACACTCTTTCAAGGCTAGAGGGATCCTGAGGTCACTGTAGCAACACGAAAGAGCTCCTTGGACCAAAAATCAACTCGAGATGAGAGGTTAGTCCCTGGCTTCGACTCCAGAGGAATACCACCTTACCACAAGCACCTCAAGAGGAGGCTTCTCTCAGCTCTAGGTATGTGAGAGAGACCCTGAGTTTGCGGCCTCAAGTGGAATGGACACTGCGATGCCCTGACGCGAAATAAGGCCGGATATCCCTGCAGTGACTTGAATGCTGGCTCGTCTTGCATCTCCCAAGATGAAAGGATGTCTGAATCCCCTGTGGAGACCACAGAGAAAGACCTAGTTCCCCACCTCATCGCGACCGGAGGCCTCCCATCCTTTGAAAACTCCAGAGGTACGCGGAGATCAGTGCCTCCAAAGGAGACGATGCCTGACTCCTCGTGAAACTTGATAGGAGTCCCAGGATTCCTGTGGCACGTGGAAAGGGACCCTTGGTCTCCCGCCTCAGCTGGAGAGGCGTCCCAATTGCCCTGCCAAGCCACGAGGAGAATCCCGAGTTGTCCCTCGCAACTAGGCAGGAGTCCTGACGTCACTGAACAAACACGTGTGTGGAAGGGCCATTACCTTCGTAACTCGAGAATATACCCCAGGTTCCCGCCGCAACTCGAGAAAAACCATGAGACTTCCCCCTCACCGGGAGATGAGGCCCGATTCCTCTGCACTGCATGCAGAGCAATTCCGTGTTGCACATCACACATGAGAGGAGCCTTGATTTCCTTGATGGCACTCCAGAGAAACCCCAAGAACACTGTTTCAAGGCTAGAGGGATCCTGAGGTCACTGTAGAAACACGAAAGAGCTCCGTGGACCAAAAATCAACTCGAGATGAGAGGTTTGTCCCTGGCTTCGACTCCAGAGGAATACCACCTTACCACAAGCACCTCAAGAGGAGGCTTCTCTCAGCTCTAGGTATGTGAGAGGGCCCCTAATTTTTCGGCCTCAAGTGGAATGGACACTGCGATGCCCTGACGCGAAATAAGGCCGGATATCCCTGCAGTGACTTGAATGCAGGCTCGTCTTGCATCTCCCAAGATGAAAGGATGTCTGAATCCCCTGTGGAGACCACAGAAGAAGACCTAGTTCCCCACCTCATCGCGACCGGAGGCCTCACATCCTTTGAAAACTCCAGAGGTACGCGGAGATCAGTGCCTCCAAAGGAGACGATGCCTGACTCCTCGTGAAACTTGATAGGAGTCCCAGGATTCCTGTAGCACGTGGAAAGGGACCCTTGGTCTCCCGCCTCAGGTGGAGAGGCGTCCCAATTGCCCTGCCAAGCCTCGAGGAGAATCCCGAGTTTTCCCTCGCAACTAGGCAGGAGTCCTGCCGTCGCTGAACAAACACGTGGGTGGAAGGGCCATCCCCGTCGTAACTCGAGAATATACCCCAGGTTCCCGCCGCAACTCGAGAAAAACCATGAGACTTCCCCCTCGCCGTGAGATGAGGCCCGATTCCCCTGCACTGCATGCAGAGCAATTCCGTGTTGCACATCAAACATGAAAGAAGCCTTGATTTCCTTGATGGCACTCCACAGAAACCCCAAGAACACTGATTCAAGGCTAGAGGGATCCTGAGGTCACTGTAGGAACACAAAAGAGCTCCGTGGACCAAAAATCAACTCGAGATGAGAGGTTTGTCCCTGGCTTCGACTCCAGAGGAATACCACCTTACCACAAGCACCTCAAGAGGAGGCTTCTCTCAGCTCTAGCTATGTGAGAGGGACCCTGAGCTTGTGGCCTCAAGTGAAATGGACACCGCGACGCCCTGACTCAAAATAAGGCCGGATATCCCCGCAGTGACTTGAATGCAGGCTCGTCTTTCATCTCCTAAGACGAAAGGATGTCTGAATCCCCTGTGGAGACCACAGAGAAACACCTAGTTCCCCACCTCATCGCGACCGGAGGCCTCACATCCTTTGAAAACTCCAGAGGTACGCGGAGATCAGTGCCTGCAAAGGAGACGATGCCTGACTCCTCGTGAAACTTGATAGGAGTCCCAGGATTCCTGTGGCACGTGGAAAGGGACCCATGGTCTCCCGCCTCAGCTGGAGAGGCGTCCCAATTGCCCTGCCAACCCTCGAGGAGAATCCCGAGTTGTCCCTCGCAACTAGGCAGGAGTCCTTACGTCGCTGAAAAAACACGTGGGTGGAAGGGCCATCCCCGTCGTAACTCGAGAATATACCCCAGGTTCCCGCCGCAACTCGAGAAAAACCATGAGACTTCCCCCTCACCGGGAGATGAGGCCCGATTCCCCTGCACTGCGTGCAGAGCAATTCCGCGTTGCACATCACACTAGAAAGGAGCCTTGATTTCCTTGATGGCACTTCAGAGAAACCCCAAGAACACTGTTTCAAGGCTAGAGGGATCCTGAGGACACTGTAGCAACACGAAAGAGCTCTGTGGACCAAGAATCAACTCGAGATGAGAGGTTAGTCCCTGGCTTCGACTCCAGAGGAATACCACCTTACCACAAGCACCTCAAGAGGAGGCTTCTCTCAGCTCTAGCTATGTGAGAGGGAACCTGAGTTTGCGGCCTCAAGTGGAAAGGGCACCTCGATGCCCTGACTCGAAATAAGGCCGGATATCCCTGCAGTGACTTGAATGCAGGCTCGTCTTGCATCTCCCAAGACGAAAGGATGTCTGAATCCCCTGTGGAGACCACAGAGAAAGACCTAGTTCCCCACCTCATGGCGACCGGAGGACTCACATCCTTTGAAAAATCCAGAGGTACGCGGAGATCAGTGCCTCCAAAGGAGACGACGCCTGACTCCTCGTTAATCTTGATACGAGTCCCAGGATTCCTGTGGCACGTGGAAAGGGACCCTTGGTCTCCCGCCTCAGCTGGAGAGGCGTCCCAATTGCCCTGCCAAGCCTCGAGGAAAATCCCGAGTTGTCCCTCGCAACTAGGCAGGAGTCCTGACGTCGCTGAACAAACACGTGGGTGGAAGGACCATCCCCGTCGTAACTCAAGAATATACCCCAGGTTCCCGCCCCAACTCGAGAAAAACCATGAGACTTCCCCCTCGCCGCGAGATGAGGCACGATTCCCCTGCACTGCGTGCAGAGCAATTCCGTGTTGCACATCACACATGAAAGGAGCCTTGATTTCCTTGATGGCACTCCAGAGAAACCCCAAGAACACTGTTTCAAGGCTAGAGGGATCCTGAGGTCACTGTAGGAACACAAAAGAGCTCCGTGGACCAAAAATCAACTCGAGATGAGAGGTTTGTCCCTGGCTTCGACTCCAGAGGAATACCACCTTACCACAAGCACCTCAAGAGGAGGCTTCTCTCAGCTCTAGCTATGTGAGAGGGACCCTGAGCTTGTGGCCTCAAGTGAAATGGACACCGCGACGCCCTGACTCAAAATAAGGCCGGATATCCCCGCAGTGACTTGAATGCAGGCTCGTCTTTCATCTCCCAAGACGAAAGGATGTCTGAATCCCCTGTGGAGACCACAGAGAAACACCTAGTTCCCCACCTCATCGCGACCGGAGGCCTCACATCCTTTGAAAACTCCAGAGGTACGCGGAGATCAGTGCCTGCAAAGGAGACGATGCCTGACTCCTCGTCAAACTTGATACAAGTCCCAGGATTCCTGTGGCACGTGGAAAGGGACCCATGGTCTCCCGCCTCAGCTGGAGAGGCGTCCCAATTGCCCTGCCAAGCCTCGAGGAGAATCCCGAGTTGTCCCTCGCAACTAGGCAGGAGTCCTAACGTCGCTGAACAAACACGTGGGTGGAAGGGCCATCCCCGTCGTAACTCGAGAATATACCCCAGGTTCCCGCCGCAACTCGAGAAAAACCATGAGACTTCCCCCTCGCCGCGATATGAGGCCCAATTCCCCTGCACTGCGTGCAGAGCAATTCCGCGATGCACATCACACTAGAAAGGAGCCTTGATTTCCTTGATGGCACTCCAGAGAAACCCCAAGAACACTGTTTCAAGGCTAGAGGGATCCTGAGGACACTGTAGCAACACGAAAGAGCTCTGTGGACCAAGAATCAACTCGAGATGAGAGGTTAGTCCCTGGCTTCGACTCCAGAGGAATACCACCTTACCACAAGCACCTCAAGAGGAGGCTTCTCTCAGCTCTAGCTATGTGAGAGGGAACCTGAGTTTGCGGTCTCAAGTGGAAAGGGCACCTCGATGCCCTGACTCGAAATAAGGCCGGATATCCCTGCAGTGACTTGAATGCAGGCTCGTCTTGCATCTCCCAAGACGAAAGGATGTCTGAATCCCCTGTGGAGACCACAGAGAAAGACCTAGTTCCCCACCTCATCGCGACCGGAGGCCTCAAATCCTTTGAAAACTCCAGAGGTACGCGGAGAACAGTGCCTCCAAAGGAGACGATGCCTGACTCCTCGTGAAACTTGATAGGAGTCCCAGGATTCCTGTGGCACGTGGAAAGGGACCCTTGGTCTCCTGCCTCAGCTGGAGATGCGTCCCAATTGCCCTGCCAAGCCTCGAGGAGAATACCGAGTTGTCCCTTGCAACTAGGCAGGAGTCCTGACTTCGCTGAAGAAACACGTGGGTGGAAGGGCCATCCCCGTCATACCTCGAGAATATACCCCAGGTTCCCGCCGCAACTCGAGAAAAACCATGAGACTTCCCCCTCAGCGCGAGATGAGGCCCGATTCCCCTGCACTGTGTGCAGAGCAATTCCGTGTTGCACATCACACATGAAAGGAGCCTTGATTTCCTTGATGGCACTCCAGAGAAACCCCAAGAACACTGTTTCAAGGCTAGAGGGATCCTGAGGTCACTGTAGCAACACGAAAGAGCTCCGTGGACCAAAAATCAACTCGAGATGAGAGGTTAGTCCCTGGCTTCGACTCCCGAGGCATACCACCTTACCACAAGCACCTCAAGAGGAGGCTTCTCTCAGCTCTAGCTATATGAGAGATACCCTGAGATTGCGGCCTCAGGGGGAATGGACACCGCGATGCCCTGACTCGAAATAAGGCCGGATATCCCTGCAGTGACTTGAATGCAGGCTCGTCTTGCATCTCCCAAGACGAAAGGATGTCTGAATCCCCTGTGGAGACCACAGAGAAAGACCTAGTTCCCCACCTCATCGCGACCGGAGGCCTCACATCCTTTGAAAACTCCAGAGGTACGCGAAGATCAGTGCCTCCAAAGGAGACGATGCCTGACTCCTCGTGAAACTTCATAGGAGTCCCAGGATTCCTGTGGCACGTGGAAAGGGACCCTTGGTCTCCCGCCTCAGCTGGAGAGGCGTCCCAATTGCCCTGCCAAGCCTCGAGGAGAATCCCGAGTTGTCCCTAGCAACTAGGCAGGAGACCTGACGTCGCTGAACAAACACGTGTTTGTAAGGGCCATCCCCGTCGTAACTCGGGAATATACCCCAGGTTCCCGCCACAACTCGAGAAAAACCATGAGACTTCCCCCTCGCCGCGAGATGAGGCCCGATTCCCCTGCACTGCGTGCAGAGCAATTCCGTGTTGCACATCACACATGAAAGGAGCCTTGATTTCCTTGATGGCACTCCAGAGAAACCCCAAGAACACTGTTTCAAGGCTAGAGGGATCCTGAGGTCACGGTAGCAACACAAAAGAGCTCCGCGGACCAAAAATCAACTCGAGATGAGAGGTTAGTCCGTGGATTCGACTCCAGAGGAATACCACCTTACCACAAGCACCTCAAGAGGAGGCTTCTCTCAGCTCTAGGTATGTGAGAAGGACCCTGAGTTTGCGGCCTCAAGTGGAATGGACACCGCGATGCCCTGACTCGAAATAAGGCCGGATATCCCTGCAGTGACTTGAATGCAGGCTCGTCGTGCATCTCCCAAGACGAAAGGATGTCTGAATCCCCTGTGGAGACCACAGAGAAAGACCTAGTTCCCCACCTCATCGCGACCGGAGGCCTCACATCCTTTGAAAACTCTAGAGGTACACGGAGATCAGTGCCTCCAAAGGAGACGATGCCTGACTCCTCGTGAAGCTTGATAGGAGTCCCTGGATTCCTGTGGCAGGTGGAAAGGGACCCTTGGTCTCCCGCCTCAGCTGGAGAGGCGTCCCAATTGCCCTGCCAAGCCTCGAGGAGAATCCCGAGTTTTCCCTCGCAACTAGGCAGGAGTCCTGACGTCGCTGAAAAACACGTGTGTGGAAGGGCCATCCCCGTCGTAACTCGAGATTATACCCCAGGTTCCCGCCGCAACTCGAGAAAAACCATGATACTTCCCCCTCACCGCGAGATGAGGCCCGATTCCCCTGCACTGCGTGCAGAGCAATTCCGTGTTGCACATCACAGATGAATTAGCCTTGATTTCCTTGATGGCACTCCAGAGAAACCCCAAGAACACTGTTTCAAGGCTAGAGGGATCCTGAGGTCACTGTAGCAGCACGAAAGAGCTCCGTGGACCAAAAATCAACTCGAGATGAGAGGTTAGTCCCTGGCTTCAACTCCAGAGGAATACCACCTTACCACAAGCACCTCAAGAGGAGGCTTCTCTCAGCTCTAGGTATGTGAGAGGGACCCTGAGTTTGCGGCCTCAAGTGGAATGGACACCGCGATGCCCTGACTCGAAATAAGGCCGGATATCCCTGCAGTGACTTGAATACAGGCTCGTCTTGCATCTCCCAAGACGAAAGGATGTCTGAATCCCATGTGGAGATCACAGAGAAAGACATAGTTCCCCACCTCATCGCGACCGGAGGCCTCACATCCTTTGAAAACTCCAGAGGTACGCGGAGATCAGTGCCTCCAAAGGAGACGATGCCTGACTCCTCGTGAAACTTGATAGGAGTCCCAGGATTCCTGTGGCACGTGGAAAGGGACCCTTGGTCTCCCGCCTCAGCTGGAGAGGCGTTCCAATTGCCCTGCCAAGCCTCGAGGAGAATCCCGAGTTGTCCCTCGCCACTAGGCAGGAGACCTGACGTCGCTGAACAAACACGTGGGTGGAAGGGCCATCCCCGTCGTAACTCGAGAATATACCCCAGGTTACCGCCGCAGCTCGAGAAAAACCATAAGACTTCCCCCTCGCCACGAGATGAGGCCCGATTCCCCTGCACTGCGTGCCGAGCAATTCGGTGTTGCACATCACACAGGAAAGGAGCCTTGATTTCCTTGATGGCACTCCAGAGAAAACCCAAGAACACTGTTTCAAGGCTAGAGCGATCCTGAGGTCACTGTAGCAACACGAAAGAGCTCCGTGGACCAGGAATCAACTCAAGATGAGAGGTTATTCCCTGGCTTTGATTCCAGAGGAATACCACCTTACCACAAGCACCTCAAGAGGAGGCTTCTCTCAGCTCTAGGTATGTGAGAGGGACCCTGAGTTTGCAGCCTCAAGTGGAATGGACACCGCGATGCCCTGACTCGAAATAAGGCCGGATATTCCTGCAGTGACTTGAATGCAGGCTCGTCTTGCATCTCCCAAGACGAAAGTATATCTGAATACCCTGTGAAGACCACAGAGAAAGACCTAGTTCCCCACCTCATCGCGACCGGAGGCCTGACATCCTTTGAAAACTCCAGAGGTACGCGGAGATCAGTGCCTCCCAAGGAGACGATGCCTGACTCCTGGTGTAACTTGATATGAGTCCCAGGATTCCTGGTCACGTGGAAAGGGACCCTTGGTCTCCCGCCTCAGCTGGAGAGGCGTCCCAATTGCCCTGCCAAGCCTCGAGGAGAATCCCGAGTTGTCCCTCGCAACTAGGCAGGAGTCCTGACGTCGCTGAACAAACACGTGGGTGGAAGGGCCATCCCCGTCGTAACTCGAGAATATACCCCAGGTTCCGGCCGCAACTCGACAAAAACAATGAGACTTCCCGTTCGCCGCGAGATGAGGCCCGATTCCCCTGCACTGCGTGCAGAACAATTCCGTGTTGCACATCACACATGAAAGGAGCCTTGATTTCCTTGATGGCATTCCAGAGAAACCGCAAGAACACTGTTTCAAGGCTAGAGGGATCTTGAGGTGACTGTAGCAACACGAAAGAGCTCCGTGGACCAAGAATTAACTCGAGATGAGAGGTTAGTCCCTGGCTTCAACTGCAGAGGAATACTACCTTAACACAAGCAGCTCAAGAGGAGGCTTATCTCAGCTCTAGGTATGTGAGAGGGACCCTGAATTTGCGGCCACAAGTGGAATGGACACCGCGATGCCCTGACTCGAAATAATGCCGGATATCCCTGCAGTGACTTGAATGCAGGCTCGTCTTGCATCTCCGAAGACGAAAGGATGTCTGAATCCCCTGTGGAGACCACAGAGAAAGACCTAGTTCCCCACCTCATCGTGACCGGAGGCCTCACATCCTTTGAAAACTCCAGAGGTACGCGGAGATCAGTGCCTCCAAAGGAGACGATGCCTGACTCCTCGTGAAACTTGATAGGAGTCCCAGGAATCCTGTGGCACGTGGAAAGGGACCCTTAGTCTCCCGCCTCAGCTGGAGAGGCGTCCCAACTGCCCTGCGAAGCCTCGAGGAGAATCCCGAGTTGTCCCTCGCAACTAGGCAGGAGTCCTGACGTCGCTGAACAAACACGTGGGTGGAAGGGCCATCCCCGTCGTCACTCGAGAATATACCCCAGGTTCCCGCCGCAACTCAAGAAGAACCATGAGACTTAACCCTCGCCGCAAGATGAGGCCCGATTTCCCTGCACTGCATTCAAAGCAATTCCGTGTTGCACATCAAACATGAAAGGAGCCTTGATTTCCTTGATGGCACTCGAGAGAAACCCCAAGAACACTGTTTCAAGGCCAGAGGGATCCTGAGGTCACTGTAGCAACACGAAAGAGCTCCGTGGACCAAAAATCAACTCGAGATGAGAGGTTAGTCCCTGGCTTCGACTCCAGAGGAATACCACCTTACCACAAGCACCTCAAGAGGAGGCTTCTCTCAGCTCTAGGTATGTGAGAGGGACCCTGATTTTGCGGCCTCAAGTGGAATGGACACTGCGATGCCCTGACGCGAAATAACGCCGGATATCCCTGCAGTGACTTGAATGCAGGCTCGTCTTGCATCTCCCAAGATCAAAGGATGTCTGAATCCCCTGTGGAGACCACAGAGAAAGACCTAGTTCCCCACCTCATCGCGACTGGAGGCCTCACATTCTTTGAAAACTCCAGAGGTACGCGCAGATCAGTGCCTCCAAAGGAGACGATGCCTGACTCCTCGTGAAACTTGATAGGAGTCCCAGGATTCCTGTGGCACGTGGAAAGGGACCCTTGGTCTCCCGCCTCAGCTGGAGAGGCGTCCCAATTGCCCTGCCAAGCCTCGAGGAAAATCCCGAGTTGTCCCTCGCAACTAGGAGGGAGTCCTGCCGTTGCTGAACAAACACGTGTGTGGAAGGGGCATCCCCGTCGTAACTCGAGAATATACCCCAGGTTCCCGCCGCAACTCGAGAAAAACCATGAGACTTCCCCCTCGCCGCTAGATGAGGCCCGATTCCCCTGCTCTGCGTGCAGAGCAATTCCCTGTTGCACATCACACATGAAAGGAGCCTTGATTTCCTTGATGGCACTCCAGAGAAAGCCCAAGAACACTGTTTCAAGGCTAGAGGGATCCTGAGGTCACTGTAGCAACACGAAAGAATTCCGTGGGCCAAAAATCAACTCGAGATGAGAGGTTAGTTCCTGGCTTCGACTCCAGAGGAATACCATCTTACCACAAGCACCTCAAGAGGAGGCTTCTCTCAGCTCAAGCTATGTGAGAGGGACCCTGAGTTTGTGGCCTCAAGTGAAATGGACACCGCGAAGCCCTGACTCGAAATAAGGCCAGATATCCCTGCAGTGACTTGAATGCAGGCTCGTCTTGCATCTCCCAAGACGAAAGGATGTCTGAATCCCCTGTGGAGACCACAGAGAAACACCTAGTTCCCCACCTCATCACGACCGGAGGCCTCACATCCTTTGAAAACTCCAAACGTACGTGGAGATCAGTGCCTCCAAAGGAGACGATGCCTGACTCTTGGTGAAACTTGATAGGAGGCCCAGGATTCCTGTGGCACGTGGAAAGGGATCCTTGGTCTCCCGCATCAGCTGGAGAGGCGTCCCAATTGCCCTGCCAAGCCACGAGGAGAATCCCGAGTTGTCCTTCGCAACTAGGCAGGAGTCCTGACGTCAGTGAACAAACACGTGTGTGGAAGGGCCATTCCCGTCGTAACTCGAGAATATACCCCAGGTTCCCGCCGCAACTCGAGAAAAACCATGAGACTTCCCCCTCACCGCGAGATGAGGCCCGATTCCCCTGCACTGCGTGCAAAGCAATTCCGTGTTGCACATCACACATGAAAGGAGCCTTGATTTCCTTGATGGCACTCCAGAGAAAACCCAAGAACACTGTTTCAAGGCTAGAGGGATCCTGAGGTCACTGTAGCTACACGAAATAGCTCCGTGGACCACAAATCAACTGGAGATGAGAGCTTAGTCCCTGGCTTCGACTCCAGAGGAATACCACCTTACCACAAGCACCTCAAGAGGAGGCTTCTCTCAGCTCTAGGTATGTGAGAGGGACCCTGAGTTTGCGGCCTCAAGTCGAATGGACACCGCGATGCCCTGAATCGAAATAAGGCCGGATATAACTGCAGTGACTTGAATGCAGGCTCGTCTTGCATCTCCCAAGACAAAAGGATCTCTGAATCCCCTGTGGAGACCACAGAGAAAGACCTAGTTCCCCACCTCATCGCGACCGGAGGCCTCACATCCTTTGAAAACTCCAGAGGTACGTGGAGATCAGCGCCTCCAAAGGAGACGATTCCTGACTCCTCGTGAAACTTGATAGGAGTCCCAGGATTCCTGTGGCACGTGGACAGGGACCCTTGGTCTCCCGCCTCAGCTGGAGAGGCGTTCCAATTGCCCTGCCAAGCCTCGAGGAGAATCCCGAGTTGTCCCTCGCAACTAGGAAGGAGTCCTGACGTCGCTGAACAAACACGTGGGTGGAAGGGCCATCCCCGTCGTAACTCGAGAATATACCCCAGGTTCCCGCCGCAACTCGAGAAAAATTTGAGACTTCCCCTCGCTGTGAGATGAGGCCCGATTCCCCTGCACTGCGTGCAGAGCAATTCCGTGTTCCACATCACACATGAAAGGAGCCTTGATTTCCTTGATGGCACTCCAGAGAAACCCCAAGAGGACTGTTTCAAGGATAGAGGGATCCTGAGGTCACTGTAGCAACACGAAAGAGCTCCGTGGACCAAGAATCAACTCGAAATGAGAGGTTAGTCCCTGGCTTCGACTCCAGAGGAATACCACCTTACCACAAGCACCTCAAGAGGAGGCTTCTCTCAGCTCTAGGTATGTGAGGGGGACCCTGAGTTTGCAGCCTCAAGTGGAATGGACACCGCGATGCCCTGACTCGAAATAAGGCCGGATATCCCTGCAGTGACTTGAATGCAGGCTCGTCTTGCATCTCCCAAGACGAAAGGATGTCTGAATCCCCTGTGGAGACCACAGAATAAGACCTAGTTCCCCACCTCATCTCGCCCGGAGGCCTCACATCCTTTGAAAACTCCAGAGGTACGCGGAGATCAGTGCCTCCAAAGGAGACGATGCCTGACTCCTCGTGAAACTTGATAGGAGTCCCAGGATTCCTGTGGCACGTGGAAAGGGACTCTTGGTCTCCCGCCTCAGCTGGAGAGGCGTCCCAATTGCCCTGCCAAGCCTCGAGGAGAATCCCGAGTTATCTCTCGCAACTAGGCAGGAGTCCTGACGTCGCTGAACAAACACGTGGGTGGAAGGGCCATCCCCGTCGTAACTCGAGAATATACCCCAGGTTCCCGCCGCAACTCGAGAAAAACCATGAGACTTCCCCCTCGCCGCGAGATGAGGCCCGATTCACCTGCACTGCGTGCAGAGCAATTCCGTGTTGCACATCACACATGAAAGGAGCCTTGATTTCCTTGATGGCACTCCAGAGAAACCCCAAGAACACTGTTTCAAGGCTAGAGGGATCCTAGGCCACTGTAGTAACACGAAAGAGCTCCATGGACCAAAAATGAACTCGAGATGAGAGGTTAGTCCCTGGCTTCGACTCCAGAGGAATACCATCTTACCACAAGCACCTCAAGAGGAGGTTTCTCTCAGCTCTAGGTATGTGAGAGGGACCCTGAGTTTGCGGCCTCAAGTGGAATGGACACCGCGATGCCCTGACTCGAAATAAGGCCGGATATCCCTGCAGTGACTTGAATGCAGGCTGGTCTTGCATCTCCCAAGACGAAAGGATGTCTGAATCCCCTGTGGAGACCACAGAGAAAGACCTAGTTCCCCACCTCATCACGACCGGAGGCCTCACATCCTTTGAAAACTCCAGAGGTACGCGGAGATCAGTGCCTCCAAAGGAGACGATGCCTGACTCCTCGTGAAACTTGATAGGAGTCCCAGGATTCCTGTGGCACTTGGAAAGGGACCCTTGGTCTCCCGCCTCAGCTGGAGAGGCGTCCCAATTGCCCTGCCAAGCCTCGAGGAGAATCCCGAGTTGTCCCTTGCAACTAGGCAGGAGTCCTGACGTCGCTGAACAAACACGTGGGTGGAAGGGCCATCCCCTTCGTAACTCGAGAATATACCCCAGGTTCCCGCCGCAACTCGAGAAAAACCATGAGACTTCCACCTCGCCGCGAGATGAGGCCTGATTCCCCTGCACTGCGTGCAGAGCAATTCCATGTTGCACATCACACATGAAAGGAGCCTTGATTTCCTTGATGGCACTCCAGAGACACCCCAAGAACACTGTTTCAAGGCTAGAGGGATCCTGAGGTCACTGTAGCAACACAAAAGAGCTCCGTGGACCAAAAATCAACTCGAGATGAGAGGTTAGTCCCTGGCTTCGACTCCAGAGGAATACCACCTTACCACAAGCACTTGAAGAGGAGGCTTCTCTCAGCTCTAGGTATGCGAGAGGGACCCTGAGTTTGCGGCCTCAAGTGGAATGGACACCGCGATGCCCTGACTCAAAATAAGGCCGGATATCCCTGCAGTGACTTGAATGCAGGCTCGTCTTGCATCTCCCAAGACGAAAGGATGTCTGAATCCCCTGTGGAGACCACAGAGAAAGACCTAGTTCCCCACCTCATCGCGACCGGAGGCCTCATATCCTTTGAAAACTCCAGGGTATGCGGAGATCAGTGCCTCCAAAGGAGACGATGCCTGACTCCTCGTGAAACTTGATAGGAGTCCCAGGATTCCACTGGCACGTGGAAAGGGACCCTTGGTCTCCCGCCTCTGCTGGAGAGGCGTCCCAATTGCCCTGCCAAGCCTCGAGGAGAATCCCGAGTTGTCCCTCGCAACTAGGCAGGAGTCCTGCCGTCGCTGAACAAACACATGTGTGTAAGGGCCATCCCCGTCGTAACTCGAGAATATACCCCAGGTTCCTGCCGCAACTCGAGAAAAACCATGAGACTTCCCCCTCGCCGCGAGATGAGGCCCGATTCCCCTGCACTGCGTGCAGAGCAATTCCGTGTTGCACATCACACATGAAAGGAGCCTTGATTTCCTTGATGGCACTCCAGAGAAACCCCAAGAACACTGTTTCAATGCTAGCGGGATACTGAGGTCACTGTAGCAACACGAAAGAGCTCCGTGGACCAAAAATCAACTCGAAATGAGAGGTTAGTCCCTGGCTTCGACTCCAGAGGAATACCACCTTACCACAAGCACCTCAAGAGGAGGTTTCTCTCAGCTCTAGGTATGTGAGAGGGACCCTGAGTTTGCGACCTCAAGTGGAATGGACACCGCGATGCCCTGACTCGAAATAAGGCCGGATATCCCTGCAGTGACTTGAATGCAGGCTCGTCTTGCATCTCCCAAGATGAAAGGATGTCTGAATCCCCTGTGGAGACCACAGAAATAGACCTAGTTCCCCACCTCATCGCGACCGGAGGCCTCACATCCTTTGAAAACTCCAGAGGTACGCGGAGATCAGTGCCTCCAAAGGAGTCGATGCCTGACTCCTCGTGAAACTTAATAGCAGTTCCAGGATTACTGTGGCACGTGTAAAGGGACACTTGGTCTCCCGCCTAGGCTGGAGAGGCGTGCCAATTGCCCTGCCAAGCCTCGAGGAGTATCCCGAGTTGTCCCTCGCGACTAGGCAGGAGTCCTGACGTCGCTGAACAAACACGTGGGTGGAAGGGCCATCCCCGTCGTAACTCGAGAATATACCCCAGGTTCCCGCCGCAACTCGAGAAAAACCATGAGACTTCCCCCTCGCCACGAGATGATGCCCGATTCCCCTGCACTGCATGCAGAGCAATTCCGTGTTGCACATCAAACATGGAAGGAGTCTTGATTTCCTTAATGGCACTCCAGAAAACCCCAAGAACACTGTTTCAAGGCTAGAGGGATCCTGAGGTCACTGTACCAACACGAAAGAGCTCCATGGCTCAAAAATCAACTCGAGATGAGAGGTTAGTCCCTGGCTTCGACTCCAGAGGAATACCACCTTACCTCAAGCACCTCAAGAGGAGGCTTCTCTCAGCTATAGGTATGTGAGAGGGACCCTGAGTTTGCGGCCTCAAGTGGAATGGACACTGCGATGCCCTGACTCGAAATAAGGCCGGATATCCCAGCAGTGACTTGAATGCAGTCTCGTCTTGCATCTCCCAAGACGAAAAGATGTCTGAATCCCCTGTGGAGACCACAGAGAAAGACCTAATTCCCCACTCATCACGACCTGAGGCCTCACATCCTTTGAAAACTCCAGAGGCACACGGAGATCAGTGCCTCCAAAGGAGACGATGCCTGACTCCTCGTGAAACTTGATAGGAGTCGCAGGATTCCTGTGGCACGAGGAAAGGGACACTTGGTCTCCCGCCTCAGCTGGAGAGGCGTCCCAATTGCCCTGACAAGCCTCGAGGAGAATCCCGAGTTGTCCCTCGCAACTAGGCAGGATTCCTGACGTCGCTGAACAAATACGTGGGTGGAAGGGCCATCCCCGTCGTAACTCGAGAATATACCCCAGGTTACCGCCGCAGCTCGAGAAAAACCATAAGACTTCCCCCTCGCCACGAGATGAGGCCCGATTCCCCTGCACTGCGTGCCGAGCAATTCGGTGTTGCACATCACACAGGAAAGGAGCCTTGATTTCCTTGATGGCACTCCAGAGAAAACCCAAGAACACTGTTTCAAGGCTAGAGCGATCCTGAGGTCACTGTAGCAACACGAAAGAGCTCCGTGGACCAGGAATCAACTCAAGATGAGAGGTTATTCCCTGGCTTTAATTCCAGAGGAATACCACCTTACCACAAGCACCTCAAGAGGAGGCTTCTCTCAGCTCTAGGTATGTGAGAGGGACCCTGAGTTTGCAGCCTCAAGTGGAATGGACACCGCGATGCCCTGACTCGAAATAAGGCCGGATATTCCTGCAGTGACTTGAATGCAGGCTCGTCTTGCATCTCCCAAGACGAAAGTATATCTGAATACCCTGTGAAGACCACAGAGAAAGACCTAGTTCCCCACCTCATCGCGAACGGAGGCCTGACATCCTTTGAAAACTCCAGAGGTACGCGGAGATCAGTGCCTCCCAAGGAGACGATGCCTGACTCCTGGTGAAACTTGATATGAGTCCCAGGATTCCTGGTCACGTGGAAAGGGACCCTTGGTCTCCCGCCTCAGCTGGAGAGGCGTCCCAATTGCCCTGCCAAGCCTCGAGGAGAATCCCGAGTTGTCCCTCGCAACTAGGCAGGAGTCCTGACGTCGCTGAACAAACACGTGGGTGGAAGGGCCATCCCCGTCGTAACTCGAGAATATACCCCAGGTTCCGACCGCAACTCGACAAAAACAATGAGACTTCCCGTTCGCCGCGAGATGAGGCCCGATTCCCCTGCACTGCGTGCAGAACAATTCCGTGTTGCACATCACACATGAAAGGAGCCTTGATTTCCTTGATGGCATTCCAGAGAAACCGCAAGAACACTGTTTCAAGGCTAGAGGGATCTTGAGGTCACTGTAGCAATTAGAAAGAGCTCCGTGGACCAAGAATTAACTCGAGATGAGAGGTTAGTCCCTGGCTTCAACTCCAGAGGAATACTACCTTAACACAAGCAGCTCAAGAGGAGGCTTATCTCAGCTCTAGGTATGTGAGAGGGACCCTGAGTTTGCAGCCTCAAGTGGAATGGACACCACGATGCCCTGACTTGAAATAAGGCCGGATATCCCTGCAGTGACTTGAATGCAGGCTCGTCTTGCATTTCCATGACGAAAGTATATCTGAATCCCCTGTGGAGACCACAGAGAAAGACCTAGTTCCCCACCTCATCGCGACCGGAGACCTCATATCCTTTGAAAACTCCAGAGGTACGCGGAGATCAGTGCCTCCAAAGGAGACGATGCCTGACTCCTCGTGAAACTTGATAAGAGTCCCAGGATTCCTGTGGCACGTGGAAAGGGACCCTTGGTCTCCCGCCTCAGCTGGAGAGGCGTTCCAATTGCCCTGCCAAGCCTCGAGGAAAATCCCGAGTTGACCCTCGCAACTAGGCAGGAGTCCTGACGTCGCTGAACAAACAAGCGGGTGGAAGGGCCATCCCCGTCGTAACTCGAGAATATACCCCAGGTTCCCGCCGCAACTCGAGAAAAACCATGAGACTTCCCCCTCGCCGCGAGATGAGGCCCGATTCCCTTGCACTGCATGCAGAACAATTCCGTGTTGCACATCACACATGAAAGGAGTCTTGATTTCCTTGATGGCACTCCAGAGAAACCCCAAGAACACTGTTTCAAGTTTAGAGGGATGCTGAGGTCACTGTAGCAACATGAAAGAGCTCGGTGAACGAAAAATCAACTCGAGATGAGAGGTTAGTCCCTGGCTTCGACTCCAGAGGTATACCACCGTACCACAAGCACCTCAAGAGGAGGCTTCTCTCAGCTCTAGTTAGGTGAGAGGGACCCTGAATTTGCGGCCTCAAGTGGAATGGACACCGCGATGCCCTGACTCGAAATAAGGCCGGATATCCCTGCAGTGACTTGAATGCAGGCTTGTCTTGCATCTCCCAAGACGAAAGGATGTCTGAATCCCCTGTGGAGACCACAGAGAAAGACCTAGTTCCCCACCTCATCGCGACCGGAGGCCTCACATCCTTTGAAAACTCCAGAGGTACGCGGAGATCAGTGCCTCCAAAGGAGACGATGCCTGACTCCTCGTGAAACTTGATAGCAATACCAGGATTCCTGTGGCACATGGAAAGAAACCCTTGGCCTCCCTCCTCAGCTGGAGAGGCATCCCAATTGCCCTGCCAAGCCTCGAGGAGAATCCCGAGTTGTCCTTCGCAACTAGGCAGGAGTCCTGACGTCGCTGAAGAAACACGTGGGTGGAAGGGCCTTCCCCGTCGTAACTCGAGAATGTACCCCAGGTTCACGCCGCAACTCGAGAAAAGCCATGAGACTTCCCCCTCGCCGCGATATGGGGCCCGATTCCCCTGCACTGCGTGCAGAGCAATTCCTTGTTGCACATCACACATGAAAGGAGCCTTGATTTCCTTGATGGCACTCCAGAGAAACCCCAAGAACACTGTTTCAAGGCTAGAGGGATCCTGAGGTCCCTGTAGCAACACGAAAGAGCTCGTGGACCAAGAATCAACTTGAGATGAGAGGTTACTCCCTGGCTTCGACTCCAGAGGAATACTACCTTACAACAAGAACCTCAAGAGGAGGATTCTCTCAGCTCTAGGTATGTGAGAGGGACCCTGAGTTTGCGGCCTCAAGTGGAATGGACACCGCGAAACCCTGATTCGAAATAAGGCCGGATATCCCTGCAGTGACTTGAATGCAGGTTCGTCTTGCATCTCCCATGACGAAAGTATATCCGAATCCCCTGTGGAGACCACAGAGAAAGACCTAGTTCCCCACCTCATCGCGACCGGAGGCCTCACATCCTTTGAAAACTCCAGAGGTACGCGGAGATCAGTGCCTCCAAAGGAGACGATGCCTGACTCGTCGTGAAACTTGATAAGACACCCAGGATTCCTGTGGCACGTGGAAAGGGACCCTTGGTCTCCCGCCTCAGCTGGAGAGGCGTCCCAAATGCCCTGCCAAGCCTCGAGGAGAATCCCGAGTTGTCCCGCGCAACTAGGCAGGAGTCCTGACGTCGCTGAACAAACACGTGGGTGGAAGGGCCATCCCCGTCGTAACTCGAGAATTTACCCCAGGTTCCCGCCGCAACTCGAGAAAAGCCATGAGACTTCCCCCTCGCCGCGAGATGAGGCCCAATTCCCCTGCACTGCGTGCAGAGCAATTCCGTGTTGCACATCACACAGGAAAGGAGCCTTGATTTCCTTGATGGCACTCCAGAGAAACCCCAAGAACACTGTTTCAAGGCTAGAGGGATCCTGAGGTGACTGTAGCAACACGAAAGAGCTCCGTGGACCAAGAATCAACTCGAGATGAGAGGTTAGTCCCTGGCTTCGACTCCAGAGGAATACCACCTTACCACAAGCACCTCAAGAGGAGGCTTCTCTCAGCTCTAGGTATGTGAGAGGGACCCTGAGTTAGCGGCCTCAAGTGGAATGGACACCGCGATGCCCTGACTCGAAATAAGGCCGGATATCGCTGCAGTGACTTGAATGCAGGCTCGTCTTGCATCTCCCATGACGAAAGGATGTCTGAATCCCCTGTGGAGACCACAGAGAAAGACCTAGTTCCCCACGTCATCGCGACCGGAGGCTTCACATACTTTGAAAACTCCAGAGGTACAAGGAGATCAGTGCCTCAAAAGGAGACGATGCCTGACTCCTCGTGAAACTTGATAGGAGTCTCAGGATTCCTGTGGCACGTGGAAAGGGACCCTTGGTCTTCCGCCTCAGCTGGAGAGGCGTCCCAATTGCCCTGACAAGCCTCGAGGAGAATCCCGAGTTGTCCCTCGCAACTAGGCAGGAGTCCTGACGTCGCTGAACAAACACGTGTGTGGAAGGGCCATCCCCGTCGTAACTCGAGAATATACCCCAGGTTCCCGCCGCAACTCGAGAAAAACCATGAGACTTCCCCTACGCCGCGAGATGAGGCCCGATTCCCCTGCACTGCGTGCAGAGCAATTCCGTGTTACACATCACACATGAAAGGAGCCTTGATTTCCTTGATGGCACTCCAGAGAAAGCCCCAGAACACTGTTTCAAGGCTAGAGGGATCCTGAGGTCACTGTAGCAACATGAAAGAACTCCGTGGACCAGGAATCAACTCAAGATGAGAGGTTAGTCCCTGGCTTCGACTCCAGAGATATACCACCTTACCACAAGCACCTCAAGAGGAGGCTTCTCTCAGCTCTAGGTATGTGAGAGGGACCCTGAGTTAGCGGCCTCCAGTGGAATGGACACCGCGATGCCCTGACTCGAAATAAGGCCGGATATACCTGCAGTGACTTGAATGCATTCTCGCCTTGCATCTCCCATGACGAAAGTATATCTGAATCCCCTGTGGAGACCACAGAGAAAGACCTAGTTCCCCACCTCATCGCGACCGGAGGCCTCACATCCTTTGAAAACTCCAGAGGTACGCGGAGATCAGTGCCTCCAAAGGAGACGATGCCTGACTCCTCGTGAAAATTGATAGGAGTCCCAGGATTCCTGTGGCACGTGGAAAGGGACCCTTGGTCTCCCGCCTCAGCTGGAGAGGCGTCCCAATTGCCCTGCCACGCTTCGAGGAGAATCACGAGTTATCCCTCGCAACTAGGCAGGAGTCCTGACGTCGCTGAACAAACACGTGGGTGGAAGGGCCATCCCCGTCGTAACTCGAAAATATACCCCAGGTTCCCGCCGCAACTCGAGAAAAGCCATGAGACTTTCCCCTCGCCGCGAGATGAGGCCCGATTCCCCTGCACTGCGTGCAAAGCAATTCCGTGTTGCACATCACATATGAAAGGAGCCTTGATTTCCTTGATGGCACTCCAGAGAAACCCCAAGAACACTGTTTCAAGGCTAGAGGGATCCTGAGGTCACTGTAGCAACACGAAACAGCTCCGTGGACCAAGAATCAACTCGAGATGATGGGTTAGCCCCTGGCTTCGACTCCAGAGGAATACTACCTTACCACAAGCACCTCAAGAGGAGGCTTCTCTCAACTCTAGGTATGTGAGAGGGACCCTGAGTTTGTGGCCTCAAGTGGAATGGACACCGCGATGCCCTGACTCGAAATAAGGCTGGATATCGCTGCAGTGACTTGAATGCAGGCTCGTTTTGCGTCTCCCAAGATGAAAGGTTGTCTGAATCCCCTGTGGAGACCACAGAGAAAGACCTAGTTCCCCACCTCATCGCGCCCGGAGGCCTCATATCATTTGAAAACTCCAGAGGTACACGGAGATCAGTGCCTCCAAAGGAGATGATGCCTGACTCCTCGTGAATCTTGATAGGAGTCCCAGGATTCCTGTGGCACGTGGAAAGGGACCCTTGGTCTCCCGCCTCAGCTGGAGAGGCTTCCCAATTGCCCTGCCAAGCCTTGAGGAGAATCCCGAGTTGTCCCTCGCAACTAGGCAGGAGTCCTGACGTCACTGAAGAAACACGTGTGTGGAAGGGCCATCCCTGTCTTAACTCGAGAATATACACCAGGTTCCCGCCGCAACTCGAGAAAAACCATGAGACTTCCCCCTCACCGCGACATGAGGCCCGATTATACTGCACTGCGTGCAGACCAATTCCGTGTTGCACATCACACATGAAAGGAGCCTTTATTTCCTTGATGGCACTCCAGAGAAACCCCAAGAACACTGTTTCATGGCTAGAGGGACCCTGAGGTCACTGTAACAACACGAAAGAGCTCAGTGGACCAAGAATCAACTTGAGATGAGAGGTTAGTCCCTGGCTTCAACTCCAGAGGAATACCACCTTACCACAAGCACCTCAAGAGGAGGCTTCTCTCAGCTCTAGGTGTGTGACAGGGACCCTGAGTTTGCGGCCTCACGTGGAATGCACACCGCGATGCCCTGACTCGAAATAAGGCCGGATATCCCTGCAGTGACTTGCATGCAGGCTTGTCTTGCATCTCTCAAGACGAAAGGATGTCTGAATCCCCTTTGGAGAGCACAGAGAAAGACCTAGTTCCCCACCTCATCGCGACCGGAGGCCTCACATCTTTGAAAACTCCAGAGGTACGCGGAGATCAGTGCCTCCAAAGGAGACGATGCCTGACTCCTCGTGAAATTTCATAGGAGTCCCAGGAATCCTGTGGCACGTGGAAAGGAACCTTGGTCTCCCGCATCAGCTGGAGAGGCGTCCCAATTGCTCTGCCAAGCCTCGAGGAGAATCCCGAGTTGTCCCTCGCAACTAGGCAGGAGTCTGGACGTTGCTGAACAAACACGTGTGTGGAAGGGCCATCCCCGTCGTAACTCGAGAATATACCCCAGGTTCCCGCCGCAACTCGATAAAAACCATGAGACTTCCCCCTCGCCGCGAGATGAGTCCCGATTCTCCTGCACAGCGTGCAGAGCAATTCCGTCTTGCACATCAAACTTGAAAGCAGTCTTTATTTCCTTGATGGCACTCCAGAGAAACCCCGAGAACACTGTTTCAAGGCTAGAGGGATCCTGAGGTCACTGTAGCAACACAAAAGAGCTCCATGGACCACAAATCAACTCGAGCTGAGAGGTTAGTCCCTGGCTTCGACTCCAGAAGAATACCACCTTACCACAAGCACTTCAAGAGGAGGCTTCTCTCAGCTCTAGGTATGTGAGAGGGACCCTGAGTTTGCGGCCTCAAAAAAAATGGACACCGCGATGCCCTGACTCGAAATAAGGCCGGATATCCCTGCAGTGACTTGAATGCAGGCTCGTCTTGCATCTCCCAAGACGAAAGGATGTCTGAATCCCCTGTGGAGACCACAGAGAAAGACCTAGTTCCCCACCTCATCGCGACCGGAGGCCTCACATCCTTTGAAAACTCCAGAGGTACAAGGAGATCAGTGCCTCCAAAGGAGACGATGCCTGACTCCTCGTGAAACTTGATAGGAGTCTCAGGATTCCTGTGGCACGTGGAAAGGGACCCTTGGTCTCCCGCCTCAGCTGGAGAGGCGTCCCAATTGCCCTGCCAAGCCTTGAGGAGAATCCCGAGTAGTCCGTCGCAACTAGGCAGGAGTCCTGACGTCGCTGAACAAACACGTGGGTGGAAGGGCCATACCCGTCGTAACTCGAGAATATACCCCAGGTTCCCGCCGCAACTTGAGAAAAACCATGAGACTTCCCCCTCGCCGCGAGATGAGGCCCGATTCCCCTGCACTGCGTGCAGAGCAATTCCCTGTTGCACATCACACATGAAAGGAGCCTTGATTTCCTTGATGACACTCCAGAGAAATCCGAAGAACACTGTTTCAAGGCTAGAGGGATCCTGAGGTCACTGTAGCAACACGAAAGAGCTCGGTGGACGAAAAATCAACTCGAGATGAGAGGTTAGTCCCTGGCTTCGACTCCAGAGGAATACCACCATACCACAAGCACCTCAAGAGGAGGCTTCTCTCAGCTCTAGGTATGTGAGAGGGACCCTGAATTTGCGGCCTCAAGTGGAATGGACACCGCGATGCCCTGACTCGAAATAAGGCCGGATATCCCTGCAGTGACTTGAATGCAGGCTTGTCTTGCATCTCCCAAGACGAAAGGATTTCTGAATCCCCTGTGGAGACCACAGAGAAAGACCTAGTTCCCCACCTCATCGCGAACGGAGGCCTCACACACTTTGAAAACTCCAGAGGTACGCGGAGATCAGTGCCTCCAAAGGAGACGATGCCTGACTCCTCGTGAAACTTGATAGGAGTCCCAGGATTCCTGCGGCACGTGGAAACGGAGCCTTGGTCTCGCGCCTCAGCTGGAGAGGCGTCCCAATTGCCCTGCCAAGCCTCGAGGAGAATCCCGAGTTGTCCCTCGCAACTAGGCAGGAGTCCTGACGTCGCTGAACAAACACGTGGGTGGAAGGGCCTTCCCCGTCGTAACTCGACAATATACCCCAGGTTCCTGCCGCAATTCGAGAAAAACCATGAGACTTCCCCCTCGCCGCGAGATGAGGCCCAATTCCCCTGCACTGTGTGCACAGCAAATCCGTGTTGCACATCACACATGAACGGAGCCTTGATTTCCTTGATGGAACTCCAGAGAAAGCCCAAGAACACTGTTTCAAGGCTAGAGGGATCCTGAGGTCACTGTAGCAACACGAAAGAGTTCCATGGACCAGAAATCAACTCGAGATGAGAGGTTAGTCCCTGGCTTCGACTCCAGAGATATACCACCTTACCACAAGCACCTCAAGAGGAGGCTTCTCTCAGCTCTAGGTATGTGAGAGGGAACCTGAGTTTGCGGCTTCAAGTGGAATGGACACCGCGATGCCCTGACTCGAAATAAGGCTGGATATCGCTGCAGTGACTTGAATGCAGGCTCGTTTTGCATATCCCAAGATGAAAGGATGTCTGAATCCCCTGTGGAGACCACAGAGAAAGACCTAGTTCCCCACCTCATCGCGACCGGAGGCCTCATATCATTTGAAAACTCCAGAGGTACGCGGAGATCAGTGCCTCCAAAGGAGATGATGCCTGACTCCTCGTGAATCTTGATAGGAGTCCCAGGATTCCTGTGGCACGTGGAAAGGGACCCTTGGTCTCCCGCCTCAGTTGGAGAGGCTTCCCAATTGCCCTGCCAAGCCTCGAGGAGAATCCCGAGTTGTCCCTCGCAACTAGGCAGGAGTCCTGACGTCACTGAAGAAACACGTGTGTGGAAGGGCCATCCCTGTCGTAACTCGAGAATATACACCAGGTTCCCGCCGCAACTCGAGAAAAACCATGAGACTTCCCCCTCGCCGCGACATGAGGCCCGATTCCACTGCACTGCGTGCAGACCAATTCCGTGTTGCACATCACACATGAAAGGAGCCTTTATTTCCTTGATGGCACTCCAGAGAAACCCCAAGAACACTGTTTCATGGCTAGAGGGACCCTGAGGTCACTGTAGCAACACGAAAGAGCTCCGTGGACCAAGAATCAACTTGAGATGAGAGGTTAGTCCCTGGCTTCAACTCCAGAGGAATACCACCTTACCACAAGCACCTCAAGAGGAGGCTTCTCTCAGCTCTAGGTGTGTGAGAGGGACCCTGAGTTTGCGGCCTCACGTGGAATGCACACCGCGATGCCCTGAATCGAAATAAGGCCGGATATCCCTGCAGTGACTTGCATGCAGGCTCGTCTTGCATCTCTCAAGACGAAAGGATGTCTGAATCCCCTTTGGAGAGCACAGAGAAAGACCTAGTCCCCACCTCATCGCGACCGGAGGCCTCACATCTTTGAAAACTCCAGAGGTACGTGGAGATCAGTGCCTCCAAAGGAGACGATGCCTGACTCCTCGTGAAATTTCATAGGAGTCCCAGGAATCCTGTGGCACGTGGAAAGGGACCCTTGGTCTCCCGCATCAGCTGGAGAGGCGTCCCAATTGCCCTGCCAAGCCTCGAGGAGAATCCCCAGTTGTCCCTCGCAACTAGGCAGGAGTCTGGACGTCGCTGAACAAACACGTGTGTGGAAGGGCCATCCCCGTCGTAACTCGAGAATATACCCCAGGTTCCCGCCGCAACTCGAGAAAAGCCATGAGACTTCCCCCTCGCCGCGAGATGAGGCCCAATTCCCCTGCACTGCATTCAAAGCAATTCCGTGTTGCACATCACACATGAAAGAAGCCTTGATTTCCTTGATGGCACTCCAGAGAAACCCCAAGAACACTGTTTCAAGGCTAGAGGGATCCTGAGGTCACTGTAGCAACACGAAAGAACTCCGTGGACCAGGAATCAACTCAAGATGAGAGGTTATTCCCTGGCTTTGATTCCAGAGGAATACCACCTTACCACAAGCATCTCAAGAGGAGGCTTCTCTCAGCTCTAGGTATGTGAGAGGGACCCTGAGTTTGCGGCCTCAAGTGGAATGGACACCGCGATGCCCTGACTCTAAATAAGGCCGGATATCCCTGCAGTGACTTGAATGCAGGCTCGTCTTGCATATCCCTTGACGAAAGTATATCTGAATCCCCTGTGGAGACCACAGAGAAAGACCTAGTTCCCCACCTCATCGCGACCGGAGGCCTCACATCCTTTGAAAACTCCAGAGGTACGCGGAGATCAGTGCCTCCAAAGGAGACGATGCCTGACTCCTCGTGAAACTTGATAGGAGTCCCAGGATTCCTGTGGCACGTGGAAAGGGACCCTTGGTCTCCCGCCTCAGCTGGAGAGGCGTCCCAATGGCCCTGCCACGCCTCGAGGAGAATCACGAGTTATCCCTCGCAACTAGGCAGGAGTCCTGACGTCGCTGAAAAAACACGTGGGTGCAAGGGCCATCCCCGTCGTAACTCGAAAATATACCCTAGGTTCCCGCCGCAACTCGCGAAAAGCCATGAGACTTTCCCCTCGCCGCGAGATGAGGCCCGATTCCCCTGAACTGCGTGCAAAGCAATTCCGTGTTGCACATCACATATGAAAGGAGCCTTGATTTCCTTGATGGCACTCCAGAGAAACCCCAAGAACACTGTTTCAAGGCTAGAGGGATCCTGAGGTCACTGTAGCAACACGAAACAGCTCCGTGGACCAAGAATCAACTCGAGATGATGGGTTAGCCCCTGGCTTCGACTCCAGAGGAATACTACCTTACCACAAGCACCTCAAGAGGAGGCTTCTCTCAACTCTAGGTATGTGAGAGGGACCCTGAGTTTGCGGCCTCAAGTGGAATGGACACCGCGATGACCTGACTCGAAATAAGGCCGGATATCCCTGCAGTGACTTGAATGCAGGCTCGTCTTGCATCTCCCATGACGAAAGTATATCTGAATCCCCTGTGGAGACCACAGAGAAAGACCTAGTTCCCCACCTCATCGCGACCGGAGGCCTCACATCCTTTGAAAACTCCAGAGGTACGCGGAGATCAGTGCCTCCAAAGGAGACGATGCCTGACTCCTCGTGAAACTTGATAGGAGTCCCAGGATTCCTGCGGCACGTGGAAACGGAGCCTTGGTCTCGCGCCTCAGCTGGAGAGGCTTCCCAATTGCCCTGCCAAGCCTCGAGGAGAATCCCGAGATGTCCCTCGCAACTAGGCAGGAGTCCTGACGTCACTGAAGAAACACGTGTGTGGAAGGGCCATCCCTGTCGTAACTCGAGAATATACACCAGGTTCCCGCCGCAACTCGAGAAAAACCAAGAGACTTCCCCCTCGCCGCGACATGAGGCCCGATTCCACTTCACTGCGTGCAGACCAATTCCGTGTTGCACATCACACATGAAAGGAGCCTTTATTTCCTTGATGGCACTCCAGAGAAACCCCAAGAACACTGTTTCATGGCTAGAGGGACCCTGAGGTCACTGTAGCAACACGAAAGAGCTCCGTGGACGAAGAATCAACTTGAAATGAGAGGTTAGTCCCTGGCTTCAACTCCAGAGGAATACCACCTTACCACAAGCACCTCAAGAGGAGGCTTCTCTCAGCTCTAGGTGTGTGACAGGGACCCTGAGTTTGCGGCCTCACGTGGAATGCACACCGCGATGCCCTGACTCGAAATAAGGCCGGATATCCCTGCAGTGACTTGCATGCAGGCTCGTCTTGCATCTCTCAAGACGAAAGGATGTCTGAATCCCCTTTGGAGAGCACAGAGAAAGACCTAGTTCTCCACCTCATCGCGACCGGAGGCCTCACATCTTTGAAAACTCCAGAGGTACGCGGAGATCAGTGCCTCCAAAGGAGACGATGCCTGACTCCTCGTGAAATTTCATAGGAGTCCCAGGAATCCTGTGGCACGTTGAAAGGGACCCTTGGTCTCCCGCATCAGCTGGAGAGGCGTCCCAATTGCTCTGCCAAGCCTCGAGGAGAATCCCGAGTTGTCCCTCGCAACTAGGCAGGAGTCTGGACGTTGCTGAACAAACACGTGTGTGGAAGGGCCATCCCCGTCGTAACTCGAGAATATACCCCAGGTTCCCGCCGCAACTTGAGAAAAACCATGAGACTTCCCCCTCGCCGCGAGATGAGGCCCGATTCTCCTGCACAGCGTGCAGAGCAATTCCGTCTTGCACATCAAACATGAAAGCAGTCTTTATTTCCTTGATGGCACTCCAGAGAAACCCCGAGAACACTGTTTCAAGGCTAGAGGGATCCTGAGGTCACTGTAGCAACACAAAAGAGCTCCATGGACCACAAATCAACTCGAGCTGAGAGGTTAGTCCCTGGCTTCGACTCCAGAAGAATACCACCTTACCACAAGCACTTCAAGAGGAGGCTTCTCTCAGCTCTAGGTATGTGAGAGGGACCCTGAGTTTGCGGCCTCAAAAAAAATGGACACCGCGATGCCCTGACTCGAAATAAGGCCGGATATCCCTGCAGTGACTTGAATGCAGGCTCGTCTTGCATCTCCCAAGACGAAAGGATGTCTGAATCCCCTGTGGAGACCACAGAGAAAGACCTAGTTCCCCACCTCATCGCGACCGGAGGCCTCACATCCTTTGAAAACTCCAGAGGTACAAGGAGATCAGTGCCTCCAAAGGAGACGATGCCTGACTCCTCGTGAAACTTGATAGGAGTCTCAGGATTCCTGTGGCACGTGGAAAGGGACCCTTGGTCTCCCGCCTCAGCTGGAGAGGCGTCCCAATTGCCCTGCCAAGCCTCGAGGAGAATCCCGAGTTGTCCCTCGCAACTAGGCAGGAGTCCTGACGTCGCTGAACAAACACGTGGGTGGAAGGGCCATCCCCGTCGTAACTCGAGAATATACCCCAGGTTCCCGCCGCAACTTGAGAAAAATCATGAGACTTCCCGTTCGCCTCGAGATGAGGCCCGATTCCCCTGCACTGCGTGCAGAGCAATTCCCTGTTGCACATCACACATGAAAGGAGCCTTGATTTCGTTGATGACACTCCAGAGAAATCCGAAGAACACTGTTTCAAGGCTAGAGGGATCCTGAGGTCACTGTAGCAACACGAAAGAGCTCGGTGGACGAAAAATCAACTCGAGATGAGAGGTTAGTCCCTGGCTTCGACTCCAGAGGAATACCACCATACCACAAGCACCTCAAGAGGAGGCTTCTCTCAGCTCTAGGTATGTGAGAGGGACCCTGAATTTGCGGCCGCAAGTGGAATGGACACCGCGATGCCCTGACTCGAAATAAGGCCGGATATCCCTGCAGTGACTTGAATGCAGGCTTGTCTTGCATCTCCCAAGACGAAAGGATTTCTGAATCCCCTGTGGAGACCACAGAGAAAGACCTAGTTCCCCACCTCATCGCGAACGGAGGCCTCACACACTTTGAAAACTCCAGAGGTACGCAGAGATCAGTGCCTCCAAAGGAGACGATGCCTGACTCCTCGTGAAACTTGATAGGAGTCCCAGGATTCCTGCGGCACGTGGAAAGGGACCCTTGGTCTCCCGCCTCAGCTGGAGAGGCGTCCCAATTGCCCTGCCAAGCCTCGAGGAGAATCCCGAGTTGTCCCTCGCAACTAGGCAGGAGTCCTGACGTCGCTGAACAAACACGTGGGTGGAAGGGCCATCCCCGTCGTAACTCGACAATATACCCCAGGTTCCTGCCGCAATTCGAGAAAAACCATGAGACTTCCCCCTCGCCGCGAGATGAGGCCCAATTCCCCTGCACTGTGTGCACAGCAAATCCGTGTTGCACATCACACATGAACGGAGCCTTGATTTCCTTGATGGAACTCCAGAGAAAGCCCAAGAACACTGTTTCAAGGCTAGAGGGATCCTGAGGTCACTGTAGCAACACGAAAGAGTTCCATGGACCAGAAATCAACTCGAGATGAGAGGTTAGTCCCTGGCTTCGACTCCAGAGATATACCACCTTACCACAAGCACCTCAAGAGGAGGCTTCTCTCAGCTCTAGGTATGTGAGAGGGACCCTGAGTTTGCGGCTTCAAGTGGAATGGACACCGCGATGCCCTGACTCGAAATAAGGCTGGATATCGCTGCAGTGACTTGAATGCAGGCTCGTTTTGCATCTCCCAAGATGAAAGGATGTCTGAATCCCCTGTGGAGACCACAGAGAAAGACCTAGTTCCCCACCTCATCGCGACCGGAGGCCTCATATCATTTGAAAACACCAGAGGTACGCGGAGATCAGTGCCTCCAAAGGAGACGATGCCTGACTCCTCATGAAACTTGATAGGAGTCCCAGGATTCCTGTGGCAAGTGGAAAGCGACACTTTGTCTCCAGCCTCAGCTGGAGAGGCGTCCCAATTGCCCTGCCAAGCCTCGAGGAGAATCCCGAGTTGTCCCTCGCAACTAGGCAGGAGTCCTGACGTCGCTGAACAAACACGTGTGAGGAAGGGCCATCCACGTCCTAACTCGACAATATACCCCAGGTTCCTGCCGCAACTCGAGAAAAACCATGAGACTTCCCGTTCGCCGCGAGATGAGGCCCGATTCCCCTGCACTGTGTGCAGAGCTATTCCGTGTTGCACATCACACATGAACGGAGCCTTGATTTCCTTGATGGAATTCCAGAGAAACCCCAAGAACACTGTTTCAAGGCTAGAGGGATCCTGAGGTCACTGTAGCAACACGAAAGAGTTCCGTGGACCAGAAATCAACTCGAAATGAGAGGTTAGTCCCTGGCTTCGACTCCAGAGGAATACCACCTTACCACAAGCACCTCAAGAGGAGGCTTCTCTCAGCTCTAGGTAAGTGAGAGAGACCCTGAGTTTGCGGCCTCAAGTGGAATGGACACCGCGATGCCCTGACTCATAATAAGGCTGGATATCGCTGCAGTGGCTTGAATGCAGGCTCATCTTGCATCTCCCAAAACGAAAGGATGTCTGAATCCCCTGTGGAGACCACAGAGAAAGACCTAGGTCCCCACCTCATCGCGACCGGAGCCTCATATCGTTTGAAAACTCCGGAGGTACGCGGAGATCAGTGCATCCAAAGGAGATGATGCCTGACTCCTCGTGAATCTTGATAGGAGTCCCAGGATTCCTGTGGCACGTGGAAAGGGACCCTTGGTCTCCGCCTCAGCTGGAGAGGCTTCCCAATTGCCCTGCCAAGCCTCGAGGAGAATCCCGAGTTGTCCCTCGCAACTAGGCAGGAGTCCTGACGTCACTGAAGAAACACGTGTGTGGAAGGGCCATCCCTGTCGTAACTCGAGAATATACACCAGGTTCCCGCCGCAACTCGAGAAAAACCATGAGACTTCCCCCTCGCCGCTACATGAGGCCCGATTCCACTGCACTGCGTGCAGACCAATTCCGTGTTGCACATCACACATGAAAGGAGCCTTTATTTCCTTGATGGCACTCCAGAGAAACCCCAAGAACACTGTTTCATGGCTAGAGGGACCCTGAGGTCACTGTAGCAACACGAAAGAGCTCCGTGGACCAAGAATCAACTTGAGATGAGAGGTTAGTCCCTGGCTTCAACTCCAGAGGAATACCACCTTACCACAAGCACCTCAAGAGGAGGCTTCTCTCAGCTCTAGGTGTGTGAAAGGGACCCTGAGTTTGCGGCCTCACGTGGAATGCACACCGCGATGCCCTGACTCGAAATAAGGCCGGATATCCCTGCAGTGACTTGCATGCAGGCTCATCTTGCATCTCTCAAGACGAAAGGATGTCTGAATCCCCTTTGGAGAGCACAGAGAAAGACCTAGTCCCCACCTCATCGCGACCGGAGGCCTCACATCTTTGAAAACTCCAGAGGTACGCGGAGATCAGTGCCTCCAAAGGAGACGATGCCTGACTCCTCGTGAAATTTCATAGGAGTCCCAGGAATCCTGTGGCACGTGGAAAGGGACCCTTGGTCTCCCGCATCAGCTGGAGAGGCGTCCCAATTGCCCTGCCAAGCCTCGAGGAGAATCCCGAGTTGTCCCTCGCAACTAGGCAGGAGTCTGGACGTCGCTGAACAAACACGTGTATGGAAGGGCCATCCCCGTCGTAACTCGAGAATATACCCCAGGTTCCCGCCGCAACTCGAGAAAAACCATGAGACTTCCCCCTCGCCGCGAGATGAGGCCCGATTCTCCTGCACTGCGTGCAGAGCAATTCCGTCTTGCACATCAAACATGAAAGCAGCCTTTATTTCCTTGATGGCACTCCAGAGAAACCCCGAGAACACTGTTTCAAGGCTAGCGGGATCCTGAGGTCACTGTAGCAATACAAAAGAGCTCCATGGACCACAAATCAACTCGAGCTGAGAGGTTAGTCCCTGGCTTCGACTCCAGAAGAATACCACCTTACCACAAGCACTTCAAGAGGAGGCTTCTCTCAGCTCTAGGTATGTGAGAGGGACCCTGAGTTTGCGGCCTCAAATAGAATGGACACCGCGATGCCCTGACTCGAAATAAGGCTTGATATCCCTGCAGTGACTTGAATGCAGGCTCGTCTTGCATCTCCCAAGACGAAAGGATGTCTGAATCCCCTGTGGAGACCACAGAGAAAGACCTAGTTCCCCAGCTCATCGCGACCGGAGGCCTCATATCCTTTGAAAACTCCAGGGTACGCGGAGATCAGTGCCTCCAAAGGAGACGATGCCTGACTCCTCATGAAACTTGATAGGAGTCCCAGGATTCCTGTGGCACGTGGAAAGGGACACTTTGTCTCCAGCCTCAGCTGGAGAGGCGTCCCAATTGCCCTGCCAAGCCTCGAGGAGAATCCCGAGTTGTCCCTCGCAACTAGGCAGGAGTCCTGACGTCGCTGAACAAACACGTGTGAGGAAGGGCCATCCACGTCCTAACTCGACAATATACCCCAGGTTCCTGCCGCAACTCGAGAAAAACCATGAGACTTCCCGTTCGCCGCGAGATGAGGCCCGATTCCCCTGCACTGTGTGCAGAGCTATTCCGTGTTGCACATCACACATGAACGGAGCCTTGATTTCCTTGATGGAATTCCAGAGAAACCCCAAGAACACTGTTTCAAGGCTAGAGGGATCCTGAGGTCACTGTAGCAACACGAAAGAGTTCCGTGGACCAGAAATCAACTCGAAATGAGAGGTTAGTCCCTGGCTTCGACTCCAGAGGAATACCACCTTACCACAAGCACCTCAAGAGGAGGCTTCTCTCAGCTCTAGGTATGTGAGAGAGACCCTGAGTTTGCGGCCTCAAGTGGAATGGACACCGCGATGCCCTGACTCATAATAAGGCTGGATATCGCTGCAGTGGCTTGAATGCAGGCTCATCTTGCATCTCCCAAAACGAAAGGATGTCTGAATCCCCTGTGGAGACCACAGAGAAAGACCTAGTTCCCCACCTCATCGCGACCGGAGGCCTCATATCGTTTGAAAACTCCAGAGGTACGCGGAGATCAGTGCATCCAAAGGAGATGATGCCTGACTCCTCGTGAATCTTGATAGGAGTCCCAGGATTCCTGTGGCACGTGGAAAGGGACCCTTGGTCTCCCGCCTCAGCTGGAGAGGCTTCCCAATTGCCCTGCCAAGCCTCGAGGAGAATCCCGAGTTGTCCCTCGCAACTAGGCAGGAGTCCTGACGTCACTGAAGAAACACGTGTGTGGAAGGGCCATCCCTGTCGTAACTCGAGAATATACACCAGGTTCCCGCCGCAACTCGAGAAAAACCATGAGACTTCCCCTTCGCCGCGACATGAGGCCCGATTCCACTGCACTGCGTGCAGACCAATTCCGTGTTGCACATCACACATGAAAGGAGCCTTTATTTCCTTGATGGCACTCCAGAGAAACCCCAAGAACACTGTTTCATGGCTAGAGGGACCCTGAGGTCACTGTAGCAACACGAAAGAGCTCCGTGGACCAAGAATCAACTTGAGATGAGAGGTTAGTCCCTGGCTTCAACTCCAGAGGAATACCACCTTACCACAAGCACCTCAAGAGGAGGCTTCTCTCAGCTCTAGGTGTGTGAGAGGGACCCTGAGTTTGCGGCCTCACGTGGAATGCACACCGCGATGCCCTGACTCGAAATAAGGCCGGATATCCCTGCAGTGACTTGCATGCAGGCTCGTCTTGCATCTCTCAAGACGAAAGGATGTCTGAATCCCCTGTGGAGACCACAGAGAAAGACCTAGTCCCCACCTCATCGCGACCGGAGGCCTCACATCTTTGAAAACTCCAGAGGTACGCGGAGATCAGTGCCTCCAAAGGAGACGATGCCTGACTCCTCGTGAAATTTCATAGGAGTCCCAGGAATCCTGTGGCACGTGGAAAGGGACCCTTGGTCTCCCGCATCAGCTGGAGAGGCGTCCCAATTGCCCTGCCAAGCCTCGAGGAGAATCCCGAGTTGTCCCTCGCAACTAGGCAGGAGTCTGGACGTCGCTGAACAAACACGTGTGTGGAAGGGCCATCCCCGTCGTAACTCGAGAATATACCCCAGGTTCCCGCCGCAACTCGAGGAAAACCATGAGACTTCCCCCTCGCCGCGAGATGAGGCCCGATTCTCCTGCACTGCGTGCAGAGCAATTCCGTCTTGCACATCAAACATGAAAGCAGCCTTTATTTCCTTGATGGCACTCCAGAGAAACCCCGAGAACACTGTTTCAAGGCTAGCGGGATCCTGAGGTCACTGTAGCAATACAAAAGAGCTCCATGGACCACAAATCAACTCGAGCTGAGAGGTTAGTCCCTGGCTTCGACTCCAGAAGAATACCACCTTACCACAAGCACTTCAAGAGGAGGCTTCTCTCAGCTCTAGGTATGTGAGAGGGACCCTGAGTTTGCGGCCTCAAATAGAATGGACACCGCGATGCCCTGACTCGAAATAAGGCTGGATATCCCTGCAGTGACTTGAATGCAGGCTCGTCTTGCATCTCCCAAGACGAAAGGATGTCTGAATCCCCTGTGGAGACCACAGAGAAAGACCTAGTTCCCCACCTCATCGCAACCGGAGGCCTCATATCCTTTGAAAACTCCAGGGTACGCGGAGATCAGTGCCTCCAAAGGAGACGATGCCTGACTCCTCATGAAACTTGATAGGAGTCCCAGGATTCCTGTGGCACGTGGAAAGGGACACTTTGTCTCCAGCCTCAGCTGGAGAGGCGTCCCAATTGCCCTGCCAAGCCTCGAGGAGAATCCCGAGTTGTCCCTCGCAACTAGGCAGGAGTCCTGACGTCGCTGAACAAACACGTGTGAGGAAGGGCCATCCACGTCCTAACTCGACAATATACCCCAGGTTCCTGCCGCAACTCGAGAAAAACCATGAGACTTCCCGTTCGCCGCGAGATGAGGCCCGATTCCCCTGCACTGTGTGCAGAGCTATTCTGTGTTGCACATCACACATGAACGGAGCCTTGATTTCCTTGATGGAATTCCAGAGAAACCCCAAGAACACTGTTTCAAGGCTAGAGGGATCCTGAGGTCACTGTAGCAACACGAAAGAGTTCCGTGGACCAGAAATCAACTCGAAATGAGAGGTTAGTCCCTGGCTTCGACTCCAGAGGAATACCACCTTACCACAAGCACCTCAAGAGGAGGCTTCTCTCAGCTCTAGGTATGTGAGAGAGACCCTGAGTTTGCGGCCTCAAGTGGAATGGACACCGCGATGCCCTGACTCATAATAAGGCTGGATATCGCTGCAGTGGCTTGAATGCAGGCTCATCTTGCATCTCCCAAAACGAAAGGATGTCTGAATCCCCTGTGGAGACCACAGAGAAAGACCTAGTTCCCCACCTCATCGCGACCGGAGGCCTCATATCGTTTGAAAACTCCAGAGGTACGCGGAGATCAGTGCATCCAAAGGAGATGATGCCTGACTCCTCGTGAATCTTGATAGGAGTCCCAGGATTCCTGTGGCACGTGGAAAGGGACCCTTGGTCTCCCGCCTCAGCTGGAGAGGCTTCCCAATTGCCCTGCCAAGCCTCGAGGAGAATCCCGAGTTGTCCCTCGCAACTAGGCAGGAGTCCTGACGTCGCTGAAGAAACACGTGTGTGAAAGGGCCATCCCTGTCGTAACTCGAGAATATACACCAGGTTCCCGCCGCAACTCGAGAAAAACCATGAGACTTCCCCCTCGCCGCGACATGAGGCCAGATTCCCCTGCACTGCGTGCAGACCAATTCCGTGTTGCACATCACACATGAAAGGAGCCTTTATTTCCTTGATGGCACTCCAGAGAAACCCCAAGAACACTGTTTCATGGCTAGAGGGACCCTGAGGTCACTGTAACAACACGAAAGAGCTCCGTGGACCAAGAATCAACTTGAGATGAGAGGTTAGTCCCTGGCTTCAACTCCAGAGGAATACCACCTTACCACAAGCACCTCAAGAGGAGGCTTCTCTCAGCTCTAGGTGTGTGAGAGGGACCCTGAATTTGCGGCCTCACGTGGAATGCACACCGCGATGCCCTGACTCGAAATAAGGCCGGATATCCCTGCAGTGACTTGCATGCAGGCTCGTCTTGCATCTCTCAAGACGAAAGGATGTCTGAATCCCCTTTGGAGAGCACAGAGAAAGACCTAGTTCTCCACCTCATCGCGACCGGAGGCCTCACATCTTTGAAAACTCCAGAGGTACGCGGAGATCAGTGCCTCCAAAGGAGACGATGCCTGACTCCTCGTGAAATTTCATAGGAGTCCCAGGAATCCTGTGGCACGTTGAAAGGGACCCTTGGTCTCCCGCATCAGCTGGAGAGGCGTCCCAATTGCTCTGCCAAGCCTCGAGGAGAATCCCGAGTTGTCCCTCGCAACTAGGCAGGAGTCTGGACGTTGCTGAACAAACACGTGTGTGGAAGGGCCATCCCCGTCGTAACTCGAGAATATACCCCAGGTTCCCGCCGCAACTCGAGAAAAACCATGAGACTTCCCCCTCGCCGCGAGATGAGGCCAGATTCTCCTGCACAGCGTGCAGAGCAATTCCGTCTTGCACATCAAACATGAAAGCAGTCTTTATTTCCTTGATGGCACTCCAGAGAAACCCCGAGAACACTGTTTCAAGGCTAGAGGGATCCTGAGGTCACTGTAGCAACACAAAAGAGCTCCATGGACCACAAATCAACTCGAGCTGAGAGGTTAGTCCCTGGCTTCGACTCCAGAAGAATACCACCTTACCACAAGCACTTCAAGAGGAGGCTTCTCTCAGCTCTAGGTATGTGAGAGGGACCCTGAGTTTGCGGCCTCAAAAAAAATGGACACCGCGATGCCCTGACTCGAAATAAGGCCGGATATCCCTGCAGTGACTTGAATGCAGGCTCGTCTTGCATCTCCCAAGACGAAAGGATGTCTGAATCCCCTGTGGAGACCACAGAGAAAGACCTAGTTCCCCACCTCATCGCGACCGGAGGCCTCACATCCTTTGAAAACTCCAGAGGTACAAGGAGATCAGTGCCTCCAAAGGAGACGATGCCTGACTCCTCGTGAAACTTGATAGGAGTCTCAGGATTCCTGTGGCACGTGGAAAGGGACCCTTGGTCTCCCGCCTCAGCTGGAGAGGCGTCCCAATTGCCCTGCCAAGCCTCGAGGAGAATCCCGAGTTGTCCCTCGCAACTAGGCAGGAGTCCTGACGTCGCTGAACAAACACGTGGGTGGAAGGGCCATCCCCGTCGTAACTCGAGAATATACCCCAGGTTCCCGCCGCAACTTGAGAAAAATCATGAGACTTCCCGTTCGCCTCGAGATGAGGCCCGATTCCCCTGCACTGCGTGCAGAGCAATTCCCTGTTGCACATCACACATGAAAGGAGCCTTGATTTCGTTGATGACACTCCAGAGAAATCCGAAGAACACTGTTTCAAGGCTAGAGGGATCCTGAGGTCACTGTAGCAACACGAAAGAGCTCGGTGGACGAAAAATCAACTCGAGATGAGAGGTTAGTCCCTGGCTTCGACTCCAGAGGAATACCACCATACCACAAGCACCTCAAGAGGAGGCTTCTCTCAGCTCTAGGTATGTGAGAGGGACCCTGAATTTGCGGCCGCAAGTGGAATGGACACCGCGATGCCCTGACTCGAAATAAGGCCGGATATCCCTGCAGTGACTTGAATGCAGGCTTGTCTTGCATCTCCCAAGACGAAAGGATTTCTGAATCCCCTGTGGAGACCACAGAGAAAGACCTAGTTCCCCACCTCATCGCGAACGGAGGCCTCCACACTTTGAAAACTCCAGAGGTACGCAGAGATCAGTGCCTCCAAAGGAGACGATGCCTGACTCCTCGTGAAACTTGATAGGAGTCCCAGGATTCCTGCGGCACGTGGAAAGGGACCCTTGGTCTCCCGCCTCAGCTGGAGAGGCGTCCCAATTGCCCTGCCAAGCCTCGAGGAGAATCCCGAGTTGTCCCTCGCAACTAGGCAGGAGTCCTGACGTCGCTGAACAAACACGTGGGTGGAAGGGCCATCCCCGTCGTAACTCGACAATATACCCCAGGTTCCTGCCGCAATTCGAGAAAAACCATGAGACTTCCCCCTCGCCGCGAGATGAGGCCCAATTCCCCTGCACTGTGTGCACAGCAAATCCGTGTTGCACATCACACATGAACGGAGCCTTGATTTCCTTGATGGAACTCCAGAGAAAGCCCAAGAACACTGTTTCAAGGCTAGAGGGATCCTGAGGTCACTGTAGCAACACGAAAGAGTTCCATGGACCAGAAATCAACTCGAGATGAGAGGTTAGTCCCTGGCTTCGACTCCAGAGATATACCACCTTACCACAAGCACCTCAAGAGGAGGCTTCTCTCAGCTCTAGGTATGTGAGAGGGACCCTGAGTTTGCGGCTTCAAGTGGAATGGACACCGCGATGCCCTGACTCGAAATAAGGCTGGATATCGCTGCAGTGACTTGAATGCAGGCTCGTTTTGCATCTCCCAAGATGAAAGGATGTCTGAATCCCCTGTGGAGACCACAGAGAAAGACCTAGTTCCCCACCTCATCGCGACCGGAGGCCTCATATCATTTGAAAACACCAGAGGTACGCGGAGATCAGTGCCTCCAAAGGAGACGATGCCTGACTCCTCATGAAACTTGATAGGAGTCCCAGGATTCCTGTGGCAAGTGGAAAGCGACACTTTGTCTCCAGCCTCAGCTGGAGAGGCGTCCCAATTGCCCTGCCAAGCCTCGAGGAGAATCCCGAGTTGTCCCTCGCAACTAGGCAGGAGTCCTGACGTCGCTGAACAAACACGTGTGAGGAAGGGCCATCCACGTCCTAACTCGACAATATACCCCAGGTTCCTGCCGCAACTCGAGAAAAACCATGAGACTTCCCGTTCGCCGCGAGATGAGGCCCGATTCCCCTGCACTGTGTGCAGAGCTATTCCGTGTTGCACATCACACATGAACTGAGCCTTGATTTCCTTGATGGAATTCCAGAGAAACCCCAAGAACACTGTTTCAAGGCTAGAGGGATCCTGAGGTCACTGTAGCAACACGAAAGAGTTCCGTGGACCAGAAATCAACTCGAAATGAGAGGTTAGTCCCTGGCTTCGACTCCAGAGGAATACCACCTTACCACAAGCACCTCAAGAGGAGGCTTCTCTCAGCTCTAGGTAAGTGAGAGAGACCCTGAGTTTGCGGCCTCAAGTGGAATGGACACCGCGATGCCCTGACTCATAATAAGGCTGGATATCGCTGCAGTGGCTTGAATGCAGGCTCATCTTGCATCTCCCAAAACGAAAGGATGTCTGAATCCCCTGTGGAGACCACAGAGAAAGACCTAGGTCCCCACCTCATCGCGACCGGAGGCCTCATATCGTTTGAAAACTCCGGAGGTACGCGGAGATCAGTGCATCCAAAGGAGATGATGCCTGACTCCTCGTGAATCTTGATAGGAGTCCCAGGATTCCTGTGGCACGTGGAAAGGGACCCTTGGTCTCCGCCTCAGCTGGAGAGGCTTCCCAATTGCCCTGCCAAGCCTCGAGGAGAATCCCGAGTTGTCCCTCGCAACTAGGCAGGAGTCCTGACGTCACTGAAGAAACACGTGTGTGGAAGGGCCATCCCTGTCGTAACTCGAGAATATACACCAGGTTCCCGCCGCAACTCGAGAAAAACCATGAGACTTCCCCCTCGCCGCTACATGAGGCCCGATTCCACTGCACTGCGTGCAGACCAATTCCGTGTTGCACATCACACATGAAAGGAGCCTTTATTTCCTTGATGGCACTCCAGAGAAACCCCAAGAACACTGTTTCATGGCTAGAGGGACCCTGAGGTCACTGTAGCAACACGAAAGAGCTCCGTGGACCAAGAATCAACTTGAGATGAGAGGTTAGTCCCTGGCTTCAACTCCAGAGGAATACCACCTTACCACAAGCACCTCAAGAGGAGGCTTCTCTCAGCTCTAGGTGTGTGAAAGGGACCCTGAGTTTGCGGCCTCACGTGGAATGCACACCGCGATGCCCTGACTCGAAATAAGGCCGGATATCCCTGCAGTGACTTGCATGCAGGCTCGTCTTGCATCTCTCAAGACGAAAGGATGTCTGAATCCCCTTTGGAGAGCACAGAGAAAGACCTAGTCCCCACCTCATCGCGACCGGAGGCCTCACATCTTTGAAAACTCCAGAGGTACGCGGAGATCAGTGCCTCCAAAGGAGACGATGCCTGACTCCTCGTGAAATTTCATAGGAGTCCCAGGAATCCTGTGGCACGTGGAAAGGGACCCTTGGTCTCCCGCATCAGCTGGAGAGGCGTCCCAATTGCCCTGCCAAGCCTCGAGGAGAATCCCGAGTTGTCCCTCGCAACTAGGCAGGAGTCTGGACGTCGCTGAACAAACACGTGTATGGAAGGGCCATCCCCGTCGTAACTCGAGAATATACCCCAGGTTCCCGCCGCAACTCGAGAAAAACCATGAGACTTCCCCCTCGCCGCGAGATGAGGCCCGATTCTCCTGCACTGCGTGCAGAGCAATTCCGTCTTGCACATCAAACATGAAAGCAGCCTTTATTTCCTTGATGGCACTCCAGAGAAACCCCGAGAACACTGTTTCAAGGCTAGCGGGATCCTGAGGTCACTGTAGCAATACAAAAGAGCTCCATGGACCACAAATCAACTCGAGCTGAGAGGTTAGTCCCTGGCTTCGACTCCAGAAGAATACCACCTTACCACAAGCACTTCAAGAGGAGGCTTCTCTCAGCTCTAGGTATGTGAGTGGGACCCTGAGTTTGCGGCCTCAAATAGAATGGACACCGCGATGCCCTGACTCGAAATAAGGCTTGATATCCCTGCAGTGACTTGAATGCAGGCTCGTCTTGCATCTCCCAAGACGAAAGGATGTCTGAATCCCCTGTGGAGACCACAGAGAAAGACCTAGTTCCCCAGCTCATCGCGACCGGAGGCCTCATATCCTTTGAAAACTCCAGGGTACGCGGAGATCAGTGCCTCCAAAGGAGACGATGCCTGACTCCTCATGAAACTTGATAGGAGTCCCAGGATTCCTGTGGCACGTGGAAAGGGACACTTTGTCTCCAGCCTCAGCTGGAGAGGCGTCCCAATTGCCCTGCCAAGCCTCGAGGAGAATCCCGAGTTGTCCCTCGCAACTAGGCAGGAGTCCTGACGTCGCTGAACAAACACGTGTGAGGAAGGGCCATCCACGTCCTAACTCGACAATATACCCCAGGTTCCTGCCGCAACTCGAGAAAAACCATGAGACTTCCCGTTCGCCGCGAGATGAGGCCCGATTCCCCTGCACTGTGTGCAGAGCTATTCCGTGTTGCACATCACACATGAACGGAGCCTTGATTTCCTTGATGGAATTCCAGAGAAACCCCAAGAACACTGTTTCAAGGCTAGAGGGATCCTGAGGTCACTGTAGCAACACGAAAGAGTTCCGTGGACCAGAAATCAACTCGAAATGAGAGGTTAGTCCCTGGCTTCGACTCCAGAGGAATACCACCTTACCACAAGCACCTCAAGAGGAGGCTTCTCTCAGCTCTAGGTATGTGAGAGAGACCCTGAGTTTGCGGCCTCAAGTGGAATGGACACCGCGATGCCCTGACTCATAATAAGGCTGGATATCGCTGCAGTGGCTTGAATGCAGGCTCATCTTGCATCTCCCAAAACGAAAGGATGTCTGAATCCCCTGTGGAGACCACAGAGAAAGACCTAGTTCCCCACCTCATCGCGACCGGAGGCCTCATATCGTTTGAAAACTCCAGAGGTACGCGGAGATCAGTGCATCCAAAGGAGATGATGCCTGACTCCTCGTGAATCTTGATAGGAGTCCCAGGATTCCTGTGGCACGTGGAAAGGGACCCTTGGTCTCCCGCCTCAGCTGGAGAGGCTTCCCAATTGCCCTGCCAAGCCTCGAGGAGAATCCCGAGTTGTCCCTCGCAACTAGGCAGGAGTCCTGACGTCACTGAAGAAACACGTGTGTGGAAGGGCCATCCCTGTCGTAACTCGAGAATATACACCAGGTTCCCGCCGCAACTCGAGAAAAACCATGAGACTTCCCCTTCGCCGCGACATGAGGCCCGATTCCACTGCACTGCGTGCAGACCAATTCCGTGTTGCACATCACACATGAAAGGAGCCTTTATTTCCTTGATGGCACTCCAGAGAAACCCCAAGAACACTGTTTCATGGCTAGAGGGACCCTGAGGTCACTGTAGCAACACGAAAGAGCTCCGTGGACCAAGAATCAACTTGAGATGAGAGGTTAGTCCCTGGCTTCAACTCCAGAGGAATACCACCTTACCACAAGCACCTCAAGAGGAGGCTTCTCTCAGCTCTAGGTGTGTGAGAGGGACCCTGAGTTTGCGGCCTCACGTGGAATGCACACCGCGATGCCCTGACTCGAAATAAGGCCGGATATCCCTGCAGTGACTTGCATGCAGGCTCGTCTTGCATCTCTCAAGACGAAAGGATGTCTGAATCCCCTGTGGAGACCACAGAGAAAGACCTAGTCCCCACCTCATCGCGACCGGAGGCCTCACATCTTTGAAAACTCCAGAGGTACGCGGAGATCAGTGCCTCCAAAGGAGACGATGCCTGACTCCTCGTGAAATTTCATAGGAGTCCCAGGAATCCTGTGGCACGTGGAAAGGGACCCTTGGTCTCCCGCATCAGCTGGAGAGGCGTCCCAATTGCCCTGCCAAGCCTCGAGGAGAATCCCGAGTTGTCCCTCGCAACTAGGCAGGAGTCTGGACGTCGCTGAACAAACACGTGTGTGGAAGGGCCATCCCCGTCGTAACTCGAGAATATACCCCAGGTTCCCGCCGCAACTCGAGGAAAACCATGAGACTTCCCCCTCGCCGCGAGATGAGGCCCGATTCTCCTGCACTGCGTGCAGAGCAATTCCGTCTTGCACATCAAACATGAAAGCAGCCTTTATTTCCTTGATGGCACTCCAGAGAAACCCCGAGAACACTGTTTCAAGGCTAGCGGGATCCTGAGGTCACTGTAGCAATACAAAAGAGCTCCATGGACCACAAATCAACTCGAGCTGAGAGGTTAGTCCCTGGCTTCGACTCCAGAAGAATACCACCTTACCACAAGCACTTCAAGAGGAGGCTTCTCTCAGCTCTAGGTATGTGAGAGGGACCCTGAGTTTGCGGCCTCAAATAGAATGGACACCGCGATGCCCTGACTCGAAATAAGGCTGGATATCCCTGCAGTGACTTGAATGCAGGCTCGTCTTGCATCTCCCAAGACGAAAGGATGTCTGAATCCCCTGTGGAGACCACAGAGAAAGACCTAGTTCCCCACCTCATCGCAACCGGAGGCCTCATATCCTTTGAAAACTCCAGGGTACGCGGAGATCAGTGCCTCCAAAGGAGACGATGCCTGACTCCTCATGAAACTTGATAGGAGTCCCAGGATTCCTGTGGCACGTGGAAAGGGACACTTTGTCTCCAGCCTCAGCTGGAGAGGCGTCCCAATTGCCCTGCCAAGCCTCGAGGAGAATCCCGAGTTGTCCCTCGCAACTAGGCAGGAGTCCTGACGTCGCTGAACAAACACGTGTGAGGAAGGGCCATCCACGTCCTAACTCGACAATATACCCCAGGTTCCTGCCGCAACTCGAGAAAAACCATGAGACTTCCCGTTCGCCGCGAGATGAGGCCCGATTCCCCTGCACTGTGTGCAGAGCTATTCTGTGTTGCACATCACACATGAACGGAGCCTTGATTTCCTTGATGGAATTCCAGAGAAACCCCAAGAACACTGTTTCAAGGCTAGAGGGATCCTGAGGTCACTGTAGCAACACGAAAGAGTTCCGTGGACCAGAAATCAACTCGAAATGAGAGGTTAGTCCCTGGCTTCGACTCCAGAGGAATACCACCTTACCACAAGCACCTCAAGAGGAGGCTTCTCTCAGCTCTAGGTATGTGAGAGAGACCCTGAGTTTGCGGCCTCAAGTGGAATGGACACCGCGATGCCCTGACTCATAATAAGGCTGGATATCGCTGCAGTGGCTTGAATGCAGGCTCATCTTGCATCTCCCAAAACGAAAGGATGTCTGAATCCCCTGTGGAGACCACAGAGAAAGACCTAGTTCCCCACCTCATCGCGACCGGAGGCCTCATATCGTTTGAAAACTCCAGAGGTACGCGGAGATCAGTGCATCCAAAGGAGATGATGCCTGACTCCTCGTGAATCTTGATAGGAGTCCCAGGATTCCTGTGGCACGTGGAAAGGGACCCTTGGTCTCCCGCCTCAGCTGGAGAGGCTTCCCAATTGCCCTGCCAAGCCTCGAGGAGAATCCCGAGTTGTCCCTCGCAACTAGGCAGGAGTCCTGACGTCGCTGAAGAAACACGTGTGTGAAAGGGCCATCCCTGTCGTAACTCGAGAATATACACCAGGTTCCCGCCGCAACTCGAGAAAAACCATGAGACTTCCCCCTCGCCGCGACATGAGGCCAGATTCCCCTGCACTGCGTGCAGACCAATTCCGTGTTGCACATCACACATGAAAGGAGCCTTTATTTCCTTGATGGCACTCCAGAGAAACCCCAAGAACACTGTTTCATGGCTAGAGGGACCCTGAGGTCACTGTAACAACACGAAAGAGCTCCGTGGACCAAGAATCAACTTGAGATGAGAGGTTAGTCCCTGGCTTCAACTCCAGAGGAATACCACCTTACCACAAGCACCTCAAGAGGAGGCTTCTCTCAGCTCTAGGTGTGTGAGAGGGACCCTGAATTTGCGGCCTCACGTGGAATGCACACCGCGATGCCCTGACTCGAAATAAGGCCGGATATCCCTGCAGTGACTTGCATGCAGGCTCGTCTTGCATCTCTCAAGACGAAAGGATGTCTGAATCCCCTTTGGAGAGCACAGAGAAAGACCTAGTTCTCCACCTCATCGCGACCGGAGGCCTCACATCTTTGAAAACTCCAGAGGTACGCGGAGATCAGTGCCTCCAAAGGAGACGATGCCTGACTCCTCGTGAAATTTCATAGGAGTCCCAGGAATCCTGTGGCACGTTGAAAGGGACCCTTGGTCTCCCGCATCAGCTGGAGAGGCGTCCCAATTGCTCTGCCAAGCCTCGAGGAGAATCCCGAGTTGTCCCTCGCAACTAGGCAGGAGTCTGGACGTTGCTGAACAAACACGTGTGTGGAAGGGCCATCCCCGTCGTAACTCGAGAATATACCCCAGGTTCCCGCCGCAACTCGAGAAAAACCATGAGACTTCCCCCTCGCCGCGAGATGAGGCCAGATTCTCCTGCACAGCGTGCAGAGCAATTCCGTCTTGCACATCAAACATGAAAGCAGTCTTTATTTCCTTGATGGCACTCCAGAGAAACCCCGAGAACACTGTTTCAAGGCTAGAGGGATCCTGAGGTCACTGTAGCAACACAAAAGAGCTCCATGGACCACAAATCAACTCGAGCTGAGAGGTTAGTCCCTGGCTTCGACTCCAGAAGAATACCACCTTACCACAAGCACTTCAAGAGGAGGCTTCTCTCAGCTCTAGGTATGTGAGAGGGACCCTGAGTTTGCGGCCTCAAAAAAAATGGACACCGCGATGCCCTGACTCGAAATAAGGCCGGATATCCCTGCAGTGACTTGAATGCAGGCTCGTCTTGCATCTCCCAAGACGAAAGGATGTCTGAATCCCCTGTGGAGACCACAGAGAAAGACCTAGTTCCCCACCTCATCGCGACCGGAGGCCTCACATCCTTTGAAAACTCCAGAGGTACAAGGAGATCAGTGCCTCCAAAGGAGACGATGCCTGACTCCTCGTGAAACTTGATAGGAGTCTCAGGATTCCTGTGGCACGTGGAAAGGGACCCTTGGTCTCCCGCCCTCAGCTGGAGAGGCGTCCCAATTGCCCTGCCAAGCCTCGAGGAGAATCCCGAGTTGTCCCCTCGCAACTAGGCAGGAGTCCTGACGTCGCTGAACAAACACGTGGGTGGAAGGGCCATCCCCGTCGTAACTCGAGAATATACCCCAGGTTCCCGCCGCAACTTGAGAAAAATCATGAGACTTCCCGTTCGCCTCGAGATGAGGCCCGATTCCCCTGCACTGCGTGCAGAGCAATTCCCTGTTGCACATCACACATGAAAGGAGCCTTGATTTCGTTGATGACACTCCAGAGAAATCCGAAGAACACTGTTTCAAGGCTAGAGGGATCCTGAGGTCACTGTAGCAACACGAAAGAGCTCGGTGGGACGAAAAATCAACTCGAGATGAGAGGTTAGTCCCTGGCTTCGACTCCAGAGGAATACCACCATACCACAAGCACCTCAAGAGGAGGCTTCTCTCAGCTCTAGGTATGTGAGAGGGACCCTGAATTTGCGGCCGCAAGTGGAATGGACACCGCGATGCCCTGACTCGAAATAAGGCCGGATATCCCTGCAGTGACTTGAATGCAGGCTCGTCTTGCATCTCCCAAGACGAAAGGATTTCTGAATCCCCTGTGGAGACCACAGAGAAAGACCTAGTTCCCCACCTCATCGCGAACGGAGGCCTCACACACTTTGAAAACTCCAGAGGTACGCAGAGATCAGTGCCTCCAAAGGAGACGATGCCTGACTCCTCGTGAAACTTGATAGGAGTCCCAGGATTCCCTGCGGCACGTGGAAAGGGACCCTTGGTCTCCCGCCTCAGCTGGAGAGGCGTCCCAATTGCCCTGCCAAGCCTCGAGGAGAATCCCGAGTTGTCCCTCGCAACTAGGCAGGAGTCCTGACGTCGCTGAACAAACACGTGGGTGGAAGGGCCATCCCCGTCGTAACTCGACAATATACCCCAGGTTCCTGCCGCAATTTCGAGAAAAACCATGAGACTTCCCCCTCGCCGCGAGATGAGGCCCAATTCCCCTGCACTGTGTGCACAGCAAATCCGTGTTGCACATCACACATGAACGGAGCCTTTATTTCCTTGATGGAACTCCAGAGAAAGCCCAAGAACACTGTTTCAAGGCTAGAGGGATCCTGAGGTCACTGTAGCAACACGAAAGAGTTCCATGGACCAGAAATCAACTCGAGATGACGAGGTTAGTCCCTGGCTTCGACTCCAGAGATATACCACCTTACCACAAGCACCTCAAGAGGAGGCTTCTCTCAGCTCTAGGTATGTGAGAGGGACCCTGAGTTTGCGGCTTCAAGTGGAATGGACACCCGCGATGCCCTGACTCGAAATAAGGCTGGATATCGCTGCAGTGACTTGAATGCAGGCTCGTTTTGCATCTCCCAAGATGAAAGGATGTCTGAATCCCCTGTGGAGACCACAGAGAAAGACCTAGTTCCCCACCTCATCGCGACCGGAGGCCTCATATCATTTGAAAACACCAGAGGTACGCGGAGATCAGTGCCTCCAAAGGAGACGATGCCTGACTCCTCATGAAACTTGATAGGAGTCCCAGGATTCCTGTGGCAAGTGGAAAAGCGACACTTTGTCCTCCAGCCTCAGCTGGAGAGGCGTCCCAATTGCCCTGCCAAGCCTCGAGGAGAATCCCGAGTTGTCCCTCGCAACTAGGCAGCGTCGCTGAACAAACACGTGTGAGGAAGGGCCATCCACGTCCTAACTCGACAATATACCCCAGGTTCCTGCCGCAACTCGAGAAAAACCATGAGACTTCCCGTTCGCCGCGAGATGAGGCCCGATTCCCCTGCACTGTGTGCAGAGCTATTCCGTGTTGCACATCACACATGAACTGAGCCTTGATTTCCTTGATGGAATTCCAGAGAAACCCCAAGAACACTGTTTCAAGGCTAGAGGGATCCTGAGGTCACTGTAGCAACACGAAAGAGTTCCGTGGACCAGAAATCAACTCGAAATGAGAGGTTAGTCCCTGGCTTCGACTCCAGAGGAATACCACCTTACCACAAGCACCTCAAGAGGAGGCTTCTCTCAGCTCTAGGTAAGTGAGAGAGACCCTGAGTTTGCGGCCTCAAGTGGAATGGACACCGCGATGCCCTGACTCATAATAAGGCTGGATATCGCTGCAGTGGCTTGAATGCAGGCTCATCTTGCATCTCCCAAAACGAAAGGATGTCTGAATCCCCTGTGGAGACCACAGAGAAAGACCTAGGTCCCCACCTCATCGCGACCGGAGGCCTCATATCGTTTGAAAACTCCGGAGGTACGCGGAGATCAGTGCATCCAAAGGAGATGATGCCTGACTCCTCGTGAATCTTGATAGGAGTCCCAGGATTCCTGTGGCACGTGGAAAGGGACCCTTGGTCTCCGCCTCAGCTGGAGAGGCTTCCCAATTGCCCTGCCAAGCCTCGAGGAGAATCCCGAGTTGTCCCTCGCAACTAGGCAGGAGTCCTGACGTCACTGAAGAAACACGTGTGTGGAAGGGCCATCCCTGTCGTAACTCGAGAATATACACCAGGTTCCCGCCGCAACTCGAGAAAAACCATGAGACTTCCCCCTCGCCGCTACATGAGGCCCGATTCCACTGCACTGCGTGCAGACCAATTCCGTGTTGCACATCACACATGAAAGGAGCCTTTATTTCCTTGATGGCACTCCAGAGAAACCCCAAGAACACTGTTTCATGGCTAGAGGGACCCTGAGGTCACTGTAGCAACACGAAAGAGCTCCGTGGACCAAGAATCAACTTGAGATGAGAGGTTAGTCCCTGGCTTCAACTCCAGAGGAATACCACCTTACCACAAGCACCTCAAGAGGAGGCTTCTCTCAGCTCTAGGTGTGTGAAAGGGACCCTGAGTTTGCGGCCTCACGTGGAATGCACACCGCGATGCCCTGACTCGAAATAAGGCCGGATATCCCTGCAGTGACTTGAATGCAGGCTTGTCTTGCATCTCCCAAGACGAAAGGATTTCTGAATCCCCTGTGGAGACCACAGAGAAAGACCTAGTTCCCCACCTCATCGCGAACGGAGGCCTCACACACTTTGAAAACTCCAGAGGTACGCAGAGATCAGTGCCTCCAAAGGAGACGATGCCTGACTCCTCGTGAAACTTGATAGGAGTCCCAGGATTCCTGCGGCACGTGGAAAGGGACCCTTGGTCTCCCGCCTCAGCTGGAGAGGCGTCCCAATTGCCCTGCCAAGCCTCGAGGAGAATCCCGAGTTGTCCCTCGCAACTAGGCAGGAGTCCTGACGTCGCTGAACAAACACGTGGGTGGAAGGGCCATCCCCGTCGTAACTCGACAATATACCCCAGGTTCCTGCCGCAATTCGAGAAAAACCATGAGACTTCCCCCTCGCCGCGAGATGAGGCCCAATTCCCCTGCACTGTGTGCACAGCAAATCCGTGTTGCACATCACACATGAACGGAGCCTTTATTTCCTTGATGGAACTCCAGAGAAAGCCCAAGAACACTGTTTCAAGGCTAGAGGGATCCTGAGGTCACTGTAGCAACACGAAAGAGTTCCATGGACCAGAAATCAACTCGAGATGAGAGGTTAGTCCCTGGCTTCGACTCCAGAGATATACCACCTTACCACAAGCACCTCAAGAGGAGGCTTCTCTCAGCTCTAGGTATGTGAGAGGGACCCTGAGTTTGCGGCTTCAAGTGGAATGGACACCGCGATGCCCTGACTCGAAATAAGGCTGGATATCGCTGCAGTGACTTGAATGCAGGCTCGTTTTGCATCTCCCAAGATGAAAGGATGTCTGAATCCCCTGTGGAGACCACAGAGAAAGACCTAGTTCCCCACCTCATCGCGACCGGAGGCCTCATATCATTTGAAAACACCAGAGGTACGCGGAGATCAGTGCCTCCAAAGGAGACGATGCCTGACTCCTCATGAAACTTGATAGGAGTCCCAGGATTCCTGTGGCAAGTGGAAAGCGACACTTTGTCTCCAGCCTCAGCTGGAGAGGCGTCCCAATTGCCCTGCCAAGCCTCGAGGAGAATCCCGAGTTGTCCCTCGCAACTAGGCAGGAGTCCTGACGTCGCTGAACAAACACGTGTGAGGAAGGGCCATCCACGTCCTAACTCGACAATATACCCCAGGTTCCTGCCGCAACTCGAGAAAAACCATGAGACTTCCCGTTCGCCGCGAGATGAGGCCCGATTCCCCTGCACTGTGTGCAGAGCTATTCCGTGTTGCACATCACACATGAACTGAGCCTTGATTTCCTTGATGGAATTCCAGAGAAACCCCAAGAACACTGTTTCAAGGCTAGAGGGATCCTGAGGTCACTGTAGCAACACGAAAGAGTTCCGTGGACCAGAAATCAACTCGAAATGAGAGGTTAGTCCCTGGCTTCGACTCCAGAGGAATACCACCTTACCACAAGCACCTCAAGAGGAGGCTTCTCTCAGCTCTAGGTAAGTGAGAGAGACCCTGAGTTTGCGGCCTCAAGTGGAATGGACACCGCGATGCCCTGACTCATAATAAGGCTGGATATCGCTGCAGTGGCTTGAATGCAGGCTCATCTTGCATCTCCCAAAACGAAAGGATGTCTGAATCCCCTGTGGAGACCACAGAGAAAGACCTAGGTCCCCACCTCATCGCGACCGGAGGCCTCATATCGTTTGAAAACTCCGGAGGTACGCGGAGATCAGTGCATCCAAAGGAGATGATGCCTGACTCCTCGTGAATCTTGATAGGAGTCCCAGGATTCCTGTGGCACGTGGAAAGGGACCCTTGGTCTCCGCCTCAGCTGGAGAGGCTTCCCAATTGCCCTGCCAAGCCTCGAGGAGAATCCCGAGTTGTCCCTCGCAACTAGGCAGGAGTCCTGACGTCACTGAAGAAACACGTGTGTGGAAGGGCCATCCCTGTCGTAACTCGAGAATATACACCAGGTTCCCGCCGCAACTCGAGAAAAACCATGAGACTTCCCCCTCGCCGCTACATGAGGCCCGATTCCACTGCACTGCGTGCAGACCAATTCCGTGTTGCACATCACACATGAAAGGAGCCTTTATTTCCTTGATGGCACTCCAGAGAAACCCCAAGAACACTGTTTCATGGCTAGAGGGACCCTGAGGTCACTGTAGCAACACGAAAGAGCTCCGTGGACCAAGAATCAACTTGAGATGAGAGGTTAGTCCCTGGCTTCAACTCCAGAGGAATACCACCTTACCACAAGCACCTCAAGAGGAGGCTTCTCTCAGCTCTAGGTGTGTGAAAGGGACCCTGAGTTTGCGGCCTCACGTGGAATGCACACCGCGATGCCCTGACTCGAAATAAGGCCGGATATCCCTGCAGTGACTTGCATGCAGGCTCGTCTTGCATCTCTCAAGACGAAAGGATGTCTGAATCCCCTTTGGAGAGCACAGAGAAAGACCTAGTCCCCACCTCATCGCGACCGGAGGCCTCACATCTTTGAAAACTCCAGAGGTACGCGGAGATCAGTGCCTCCAAAGGAGACGATGCCTGACTCCTCGTGAAATTTCATAGGAGTCCCAGGAATCCTGTGGCACGTGGAAAGGGACCCTTGGTCTCCCGCATCAGCTGGAGAGGCGTCCCAATTGCCCTGCCAAGCCTCGAGGAGAATCCCGAGTTGTCCCTCGCAACTAGGCAGGAGTCTGGACGTCGCTGAACAAACACGTGTATGGAAGGGCCATCCCCGTCGTAACTCGAGAATATACCCCAGGTTCCCGCCGCAACTCGAGAAAAACCATGAGACTTCCCCCTCGCCGCGAGATGAGGCTCGATTCTCCTGCACTGCGTGCAGAGCAATTCCGTCTTGCACATCAAACATGAAAGCAGCCTTTATTTCCTTGATGGCACTCCAGAGAAACCCCGAGAACACTGTTTCAAGGCTAGCGGGATCCTGAGGTCACTGTAGCAATACAAAAGAGCTCCATGGACCACAAATCAACTCGAGCTGAGAGGTTAGTCCCTGGCTTCGACTCCAGAAGAATACCACCTTACCACAAGCACTTCAAGAGGAGGCTTCTCTCAGCTCTAGGTATGTGAGTGGGACCCTGAGTTTGCGGCCTCAAATAGAATGGACACCGCGATGCCCTGACTCGAAATAAGGCTTGATATCCCTGCAGTGACTTGAATGCAGGCTCGTCTTGCATCTCCCAAGACGAAAGGATGTCTGAATCCCCTGTGGAGACCACAGAGAAAGACCTAGTTCCCCAGCTCATCGCGACCGGAGGCCTCATATCCTTTGAAAACTCCAGGGTACGCGGAGATCAGTGCCTCCAAAGGAGACGATGCCTGACTCCTCATGAAACTTGATAGGAGTCCCAGGATTCCTGTGGCACGTGGAAAGGGACACTTTGTCTCCAGCCTCAGCTGGAGAGGCGTCCCAATTGCCCTGCCAAGCCTCGAGGAGAATCCCGAGTTGTCCCTCGCAACTAGGCAGGAGTCCTGACGTCGCTGAACAAACACGTGTGAGGAAGGGCCATCCACGTCCTAACTCGACAATATACCCCAGGTTCCTGCCGCAACTCGAGAAAAACCATGAGACTTCCCGTTCGCCGCGAGATGAGGCCCGATTCCCCTGCACTGTGTGCAGAGCTATTCCGTGTTGCACATCACACATGAACGGAGCCTTGATTTCCTTGATGGAATTCCAGAGAAACCCCAAGAACACTGTTTCAAGGCTAGAGGGATCCTGAGGTCACTGTAGCAACACGAAAGAGTTCCGTGGACCAGAAATCAACTCGAAATGAGAGGTTAGTCCCTGGCTTCGACTCCAGAGGAATACCACCTTACCACAAGCACCTCAAGAGGAGGCTTCTCTCAGCTCTAGGTATGTGAGAGAGACCCTGAGTTTGCGGCCTCAAGTGGAATGGACACCGCGATGCCCTGACTCATAATAAGGCTGGATATCGCTGCAGTGGCTTGAATGCAGGCTCATCTTGCATCTCCCAAAACGAAAGGATGTCTGAATCCCCTGTGGAGACCACAGAGAAAGACCTAGTTCCCCACCTCATCGCGACCGGAGGCCTCATATCGTTTGAAAACTCCAGAGGTACGCGGAGATCAGTGCATCCAAAGGAGATGATGCCTGACTCCTCGTGAATCTTGATAGGAGTCCCAGGATTCCTGTGGCACGTGGAAAGGGACCCTTGGTCTCCCGCCTCAGCTGGAGAGGCTTCCCAATTGCCCTGCCAAGCCTCGAGGAGAATCCCGAGTTGTCCCTCGCAACTAGGCAGGAGTCCTGACGTCACTGAAGAAACACGTGTGTGGAAGGGCCATCCCTGTCGTAACTCGAGAATATACACCAGGTTCCCGCCGCAACTCGAGAAAAACCATGAGACTTCCCCTTCGCCGCGACATGAGGCCCGATTCCACTGCACTGCGTGCAGACCAATTCCGTGTTGCACATCACACATGAAAGGAGCCTTTATTTCCTTGATGGCACTCCAGAGAAACCCCAAGAACACTGTTTCATGGCTAGAGGGACCCTGAGGTCACTGTAGCAACACGAAAGAGCTCCGTGGACCAAGAATCAACTTGAGATGAGAGGTTAGTCCCTGGCTTCAACTCCAGAGGAATACCACCTTACCACAAGCACCTCAAGAGGAGGCTTCTCTCAGCTCTAGGTGTGTGAGAGGGACCCTGAGTTTGCGGCCTCACGTGGAATGCACACCGCGATGCCCTGACTCGAAATAAGGCCGGATATCCCTGCAGTGACTTGCATGCAGGCTCGTCTTGCATCTCTCAAGACGAAAGGATGTCTGAATCCCCTGTGGAGACCACAGAGAAAGACCTAGTCCCCACCTCATCGCGACCGGAGGCCTCACATCTTTGAAAACTCCAGAGGTACGCGGAGATCAGTGCCTCCAAAGGAGACGATGCCTGACTCCTCGTGAAATTTCATAGGAGTCCCAGGAATCCTGTGGCACGTGGAAAGGGACCCTTGGTCTCCCGCATCAGCTGGAGAGGCGTCCCAATTGCCCTGCCAAGCCTCGAGGAGAATCCCGAGTTGTCCCTCGCAACTAGGCAGGAGTCTGGACGTCGCTGAACAAACACGTGTGTGGAAGGGCCATCCCCGTCGTAACTCGAGAATATACCCCAGGTTCCCGCCGCAACTCGAGGAAAACCATGAGACTTCCCCCTCGCCGCGAGATGAGGCCCGATTCTCCTGCACTGCGTGCAGAGCAATTCCGTCTTGCACATCAAACATGAAAGCAGCCTTTATTTCCTTGATGGCACTCCAGAGAAACCCCGAGAACACTGTTTCAAGGCTAGCGGGATCCTGAGGTCACTGTAGCAATACAAAAGAGCTCCATGGACCACAAATCAACTCGAGCTGAGAGGTTAGTCCCTGGCTTCGACTCCAGAAGAATACCACCTTACCACAAGCACTTCAAGAGGAGGCTTCTCTCAGCTCTAGGTATGTGAGAGGGACCCTGAGTTTGCGGCCTCAAATAGAATGGACACCGCGATGCCCTGACTCGAAATAAGGCTGGATATCCCTGCAGTGACTTGAATGCAGGCTCGTCTTGCATCTCCCAAGACGAAAGGATGTCTGAATCCCCTGTGGAGACCACAGAGAAAGACCTAGTTCCCCACCTCATCGCAACCGGAGGCCTCATATCCTTTGAAAACTCCAGGGTACGCGGAGATCAGTGCCTCCAAAGGAGACGATGCCTGACTCCTCATGAAACTTGATAGGAGTCCCAGGATTCCTGTGGCACGTGGAAAGGGACACTTTGTCTCCAGCCTCAGCTGGAGAGGCGTCCCAATTGCCCTGCCAAGCCTCGAGGAGAATCCCGAGTTGTCCCTCGCAACTAGGCAGGAGTCCTGACGTCGCTGAACAAACACGTGTGAGGAAGGGCCATCCACGTCCTAACTCGACAATATACCCCAGGTTCCTGCCGCAACTCGAGAAAAACCATGAGACTTCCCGTTCGCCGCGAGATGAGGCCCGATTCCCCTGCACTGTGTGCAGAGCTATTCTGTGTTGCACATCACACATGAACGGAGCCTTGATTTCCTTGATGGAATTCCAGAGAAACCCCAAGAACACTGTTTCAAGGCTAGAGGGATCCTGAGGTCACTGTAGCAACACGAAAGAGTTCCGTGGACCAGAAATCAACTCGAAATGAGAGGTTAGTCCCTGGCTTCGACTCCAGAGGAATACCACCTTACCACAAGCACCTCAAGAGGAGGCTTCTCTCAGCTCTAGGTATGTGAGAGAGACCCTGAGTTTGCGGCCTCAAGTGGAATGGACACCGCGATGCCCTGACTCATAATAAGGCTGGATATCGCTGCAGTGGCTTGAATGCAGGCTCATCTTGCATCTCCCAAAACGAAAGGATGTCTGAATCCCCTGTGGAGACCACAGAGAAAGACCTAGTTCCCCACCTCATCGCGACCGGAGGCCTCATATCGTTTGAAAACTCCAGAGGTACGCGGAGATCAGTGCATCCAAAGGAGATGATGCCTGACTCCTCGTGAATCTTGATAGGAGTCCCAGGATTCCTGTGGCACGTGGAAAGGGACCCTTGGTCTCCCGCCTCAGCTGGAGAGGCTTCCCAATTGCCCTGCCAAGCCTCGAGGAGAATCCCGAGTTGTCCCTCGCAACTAGGCAGGAGTCCTGACGTCGCTGAAGAAACACGTGTGTGAAAGGGCCATCCCTGTCGTAACTCGAGAATATACACCAGGTTCCCGCCGCAACTCGAGAAAAACCATGAGACTTCCCCCTCGCCGCGACATGAGGCCAGATTCCCCTGCACTGCGTGCAGACCAATTCCGTGTTGCACATCACACATGAAAGGAGCCTTTATTTCCTTGATGGCACTCCAGAGAAACCCCAAGAACACTGTTTCATGGCTAGAGGGACCCTGAGGTCACTGTAGCAACACGAAAGAGCTCCGTGGACCAAGAATCAACTTGAGATGAGAGGTTAGTCCCTGGCTTCAACTCCAGAGGAATACCACCTTACCACAAGCACCTCAAGAGGAGGCTTCTCTCAGCTCTAGCTATGTGAGAAGGACCCTGAGTTTGCGGCCTCACGTGGAATGCACACCGCGATGCCCTGACTCGAAATAAGGCCGGATATCCCTGCAGTGACTTGCATGCAGGCTCGTCTTGCATCTCTCAAGACGAAAGGATGTCTGAATCCCCTTTGGAGAGCACAGAGAAAGACCTAGTCCCCACCTCATCGCGACCGGAGGCCTCACATCTTTGAAAACTCCAGAGGTACGCGGAGATCAGTGCCTCCAAAGGAGACGATGCCTGACTCCTCGTGAAATTTCATAGGAGTCCCAGGAATCCTGTGGCACGTGGAAAGGGACCCTTGCTCTCCCGCATCAGCTGGAGAGGCGTCCCAATTGCCCTGCCAAGCCTCGAGGAGAATCCCGAGTTGTCCCTCGCAACTAGGCAGGAGTCTGGACGTCGCTGAACAAACACGTGTGTGGAAGGGCCATCCCCGTCGTAACTCGAGAATATACCCCAGGTTCCCGCCGCAACTCGAGAAAAACCATGAGACTTCCCCCTCGCCGCGAGATGAGGCCCGATTCTCCTGCACTGCGTGCAGAGCAATTCCGTCTTGCACATCAAACATGAAAGCAGCCTTTATTTCCTTGATGGCACTGCAGAGAAAGCCCGAGAACACTGTTTCAAGGCTAGCGGGATCCTGAGGTCACTGTAGCAATACAAAAGAGCTCCATGGACCACAAATCAACTCGAGCTGAGAGGTTAGTCCCTGGCTTCGACTCCAGAAGAATACCACCTTACCACAAGCACTTCAAGAGGAGGCTTCTCTCAGCTCTAGGTATGTGAGAGGGACCCTGAGTTTGCGGCCTCAAATAGAATGGACACCGCGATGCCCTGACTCGAAATAAGGCTGGATATCCCTGCAGTGACTTGAATGCAGGCTCGTCTTGCATCTCCCAAGACGAAAGGATGTCTGAATCCCCTGTGGAGACCACAGAGAAAGACCTAGTTCCCCACCTCATCGCGACCGGAGGCCTCATATCCTTTGAAAACTCCAGGGTACGCGGAGATCAGTGCCTCCAAAGGAGACGATGCCTGACTCCTCATGAAACTTGATAGGAGTCCCAGGATTCCTGTGGCACGTGGAAAGGGACACTTTGTCTCCAGCCTCAGCTGGAGAGGCGTCCCAATTGCCCTGCCAAGCCTCGAGGAGAATCCCGAGTTGTCCCTCGCAACTAGGCAGGATACCTGACGTCGCTGAACAAACACGTGTGAGGAAGGGCCATCCACGTCCTAACTCGACAATATACCCCAGGTTCCTGCCGCAACTCGAGAAAAACCATGAGACTTCCCGTTTGCCGCGAGATGAGGCCCGATTCCCCTGCACTGTGTGCAGAGCTATTCCGTGTTGCACATCACACATGAACGGAGCCTTGATTTCCTTGATGGAATTCCAGAGAAACCCCAAGAACACTGTTTTAAGGCTAGAGGGATCCTGAGGTCACTGTAGCAACACGAAAGAGTTCCGTGGACCAGAAATCAACTCGAAATGAGAGGTTAGTCCCTGGCTTCGACTCCAGAGGAATACCACCTTACCACAAGCACCTCAAGAGGAGGCTTCTCTCAGCTCTAGGTATGTGAGAGAGACCCTGAGTTTGCGGCCTCAAGTGGAATGGACACCGCGATGCCCTGACTCATAATAAGGCTGGATATCGCTGCAGTGGCTTGAATGCAGGCTCATCTTGCATCTCCCAAAACGAAAGGATGTCTGAATCCCCTGTGGAGACCACAGAGAAAGACCTAGTTCCCCACCTCATCGCGACCGGAGGCCTCATATCGTTTGAAAACTCCAGAGGTACGCGGAGATCAGTGCATCCAAAGGAGATGATGCCTGACTCCTCGTGAATCTTGATAGGAGTCCCAGGATTCCTGTGGCACGTGGAAAGGGACCCTTGGTCTCCGCCTCAGCTGGAGAGGCTTCCCAATTGCCCTGACAAGCCTCGAGGAGAATCCCGAGTTGTCCCTCGCAACTAGGCAGGAGTCCTGACGTCGCTGAACAAACACGTGTGTGGAAGGGCCATCCCCGTCGTAACTCGAGAATATACCCCAGGTTCCCGCCGCAACTCGAGAAAAACCATGAGGCTTCCCCCTCACCGCGACATGAGGCCCGATTCCCCTGCACTGCGTGCAGACCAATTCCGTGTTGCACATCACACATGAAAGGAGCCTTTATTTCCATGATGGCTCTCCAGAGAAACCCCAAGAACACTGTTTCAAGGCTAGAGTGATCCTGAGGTCATGTAGCAACACGAAAGAGCTCTGTGGACAAAAATCAACTCGAGATGAGAGGTTAGTCCCTGGCTTCGACTCCAGAGGTATACCACCTTACCACAAGCACCTCAAGAGGAGGCTTCTCTCAGCTCTAGGTATGTGAGAGGGACCCTGAGTTTGCGGCCTCAAGTGGAATGGACACCGCGATGCTCTGACTCGAAATAAGGCCGGATATCCCTGCAGTGACTTGAATGCAGGCTCGTCTTGGATCTCCCAAGACGAAAGGATGTCTGAATCCCCTGTGGAGACCACAGAGAAAGACCTAGTTCCCAACCTCATCGCGACAGGAGGCCTCACATCCTTTGAAAACTCCAGAGGTACGCGGAGATCAGTGCCTCCAAAGGAGACGATGCCTGACTCCTCGTGAAACTTGATAGGAGTCCCAGGATTCCTGTGGTACGTGGAAAGTGACACTTGGTCTACCGCCTCATCTGGAGAGGTGTCCCAATTGCCCTGCCAAGCCTCGAGGAGAATCCCGAGTTGTCCCTCGCAACTAGGCAGGAGTCCTGACGTCGCTGAGCAAACACGTGGGTGGAAGGGCCATCGCCGGCCTAACTCGAGAATATACCCCAGGTTCCCGCCAAAACTCGAGAAAAACCATGAGACTTCCCCCTCGTCGCAGGATGAGGCCCGATTCCCCTGCACTGCATGCAGAGCAATTCTGTGTTGCACATCAAACATGAAAGGAGCCTTGATTTCCTTCATGGCACTCCAGAGAAACCCTGAGAACACTGTTTGAAGGTTAAAGGGATCCTGAGGTCACTGTAGCAACAAGAAAGAACTCCGTGGACCAAAAATCAACTCGAGATGAGAGGTTAGTCCCTGGCTTCGACTCCAGAGGAATAACACCTTACCACAAGCACCTCAAGAGGAGGCTTCTCTCAGCTCTAGGTATATGAGAGGGAACCTGATTTTGCGGCCTCAAGTGGAATGTACACTGCGATGCCCTGACACGAAATAAGGCCGGATATCCCTGCAGTGACTTGAATGCAGGCTCGTTATGCATCTCCCAAGACGAAAGGATGTCTGAATTCCCTGTGGAGACCACAGAAATAGACCTAGTTCCCCACCTCATCGCGACCGGAGGCCTCACATACTTTGAAAACTCCACAGGTACGAGGAGATCAGTGCTTCCAAAGGAGATGATGCCTGACTCCTTGTGACACTTGATAGGATTCCCAGGATTCCTGTGGCACGTGGAAAGGGACCCTTGGTCTCCCGCCTCAGCTGGAGAGGCGTCCCAATTGCCCTGCCAAGCCTCGAGGAGAATCCCGAGTTGTCCCTTGCAACTAGGCAGGAGTCCTGACGTGGCTGAACAAACACGTGGGTGGAAGGGCCATCCCTGTCGTAACTCGAGAATATACCCCAGGTTCCCGCCGCAACACGAGAACAACCGTGAGACTTCCCCCTCGCCGCGAGATGAGGCCCGATTCCCCTGCATTGCGTGCAGAGCCATTCCGTGTTGCAATTCACACATGAAAGGAGCCTTGATTTCCTTGATGGCACTCCAGAGAAACCCCAAGAACACTGTTTCAAGGCTAGAGTGATCCTGAGGTCTCTGTAGCCACAAGAAAGAGCTCTGTGGACAAAAATCAACTCGAGATGAGAGGTTAGTCCCTGGCTTCAACTCCAGAGGAATACCACCTTACCACAAGCACCTCAAGAGGAGGCTTCTCTCAGCTCTAGGTATGTGAGAGGGACCCTGAGTTTGCGGCCTCAAGTGGAATGGACACCGCGAGGCCCTGACTCGAAATAAGGCCGGATATCCCTGCAGTGACTTGAATGCAGGCTCGTCTTGCATCTCCCAAGATGAAAGGATGTCTGAATCCCCTGTGGAGGCCACAGAGAAAGACCTATTTCCCCACCTCATCGCGACCGGAGGCCTCACATCCTTTGAAAACTCCAGAGGTCCGCGGAGATCAGTGCATCCAATGGAGACGATGCCTGACTCCTCGTGAAACTTGATAGGAGTCCCACGATTCCTGTGGCACGTGGAAAGGGACCCTTGGTCTACCGCCTCAGCTGGAGAGGCGTCCCAATTGCCCTGCCAAGCCTCGAGGAGAATCCCGAGTTGTCCCTCGCAACTAGGCAGGAGTCCTGATGTGGCTGAACTAACACGTGGGTGGAAGGGTCATCCCCGTCGTAACTCGAGAATATACCCCAGGTTCCCGCCGCAACTCGAGAAAAACCATGAGACTTCCCCGTCGCCGCGAGATGAGGCCCGATTCCTCTGCACTCGTGCAGAGCAATTCCGTATTGCACATCACACATGAAAGGAGCCTTGATTTCCTTGATGGCACTCCAGAGAAACCCCAAGAACACTGTTTCAAGGCTAGAGGGATCCTGAGGTCACTATAGCAAAACGAAAGAGCTCCGTGGACCAAAAATCAACTCGAGATGAGAGGTGAGTCCCTGGCTTCGACTCCAGAGGAATACCACCTTACCACAAGCACCTCAAGCGGAGGCTTCTCTCAGCTCTAGGTATGTGAGAGGGACCCTGAGTTTACGGCATCAAGTGGAATGGGCACCGCGATGCCCTGTCTCGAAATAAGGCCGGATATCCCTGCAGTGACTTGAATGCAGGCTCGTCTTGCATTTCCCAAGACGAAAGGATGTCTGAATCCCCTGTGGAGACCACAGAAAAAGACCTAGTTCCCCACCTCATCGCGACCGGAGGCCTCATATGCTTTGAAAATTCCAGAGGTACGCGGAAATCAGTGTCTCCAAAGGGGACGATGCCTTACTCCTCGTGAAACTTGATAGGAGTCCCAGGATTCCTGTGGCACGTGGAAAGGGACCCTTGGTCTCCCGCCTCATCTGGAGAGGCGTCCCAATTGCCCTGCCAAGCCTCGAGGAGAATCCCGAGTTGTTCCTCGCAACTAGGCAGGAGTCCTGACGTCGCTGAACAAACATGTCTGTGGAAGGGCAATCCGGGTTGTAACTCGAGAATATACCCCAGGTTCCCATCGCACCTCGAGAAAAACCATGAGAATTTCCCCTCGCCGCAAAATGAGGCCTGATACCCTGCACTGCGTGCAGAGCAATTCCGTGTTGCACATCACACATGAAAGGAGCCTTGATTTCCTTGATGGCACTCCAGAGAAACCCCAAGAACACTGTTTCAAGGCTAGAAGGATCCTGAGGTCACTGTAGCAACACGAAAGAGCTCCATGGACCAAAAATCAACTCGAGATGAGAGGTTAGTCCCTGGCTTCGACTCCAGAGGAATACCACCTTACCACAAGCACCTCAAGAGGAGGCTTCTCTCAGCTCTAGGTATGTGAGAGGGACCCTGAGTTTGTGGCCTCAAGTGGAATGGACACCGCGATGACCTGACTCGAAATAAGGCCAGATATCTCTGCAGTGACTTGAATGCCGGCTCGTTTTGCATCTGCAAAGATGAAAGGATGTTTGAATCCCCTGTGGAGACCACAGAGAAAGACCTAGTTCCGCACCTCATTGCGACCGGAGGCCTCAAATCCTTTGAAAACTCCAGAGGTACGCAGAGATCAGTGCCTCCAAAAGGGACGATGCCTGACTCCTCGTGAAACTTGATAGAAGTCCCAGGATTCCTGTGGCACGTGGAAAGGGACCCTTGGTCTCCCGCCTCAGCTGGAGAGGCGACCCAATTGCCCTGCCAAGCCTCGAGGAGAATCCCGAATTGACCCTCGCAACTAGGCAGGAGTCCTGACGTCGCTGAACAAACACGTGTGTGGAAGGGCCATCCCCGTCGAAACTCGAGAATATACCCCAGGTTCCCGCCGCAACTTAAGAAAATCCATGAGTCTTCCCCTCGTCGCGAGATGAGGCCCGATTCCCCTGCACTGCGTGCAGAGCAATTCCGTGTTGCACATCACACATGAGAGGAGCCTTGATTTCCTTGATGGCACTCCAGAGAAACCCCAAAAACACTGTTTCAAGGCTAGAAGGATCCTGAGGTCACTGAAGCAACACAAAAGAGCTCCGTGGACCAAAAATCAACTCGAGATGAGAGGTTAGTCCGTGGCTTCGACTCCAGAGGAATAACACCTTACCACAAGCAACTCAAGAGGAGGCTTCTCTCAGCTCTAGGTATATGAGAGGGACCCTGATTTTGCGGCCTCAAGTGGAATGGACACTGCGATGCCCTGACGCGAAATAAGGCCGGATATCCCTGCAGTGACATGAATGCAGGCTCGTTATGCATCTCCCAAGACGAAAGGATGTCTGAATTCCCTGTGGAGACCACAGAAAAAGACCTAGTTCCCCACCTCATCGCGACCGGAGGCCTCACATCCTTTGAAAACTCCAGAGGTACGCGGAGATCAGTGCCTCCAAAGGAGATGATGCCTGACTCCTTGTGACACTTGATAGGAGTCCCAGGATTCCTGTGGCACATGGAAAGGGACCCTTGGTCTCCCACCTCAGCTGGAGAGGCGTCCCAATTGCCCTGCCAAGCCTCGAGGAGAATCCCGAGTTGTCCCTTGCAACTAGGCAGGAGTCCTGACGTCGCTGAAGAAACACCTGTGTGGAAGGGCCATCCCCGTCATAACTCGAGAATATACCCCAGGATCCCGCCGCAACTCGAGGAAAACCATGAGACTTCCCCCTCGCCGCGAGATGAGGCCCGATTCCCCTGCACTGCGTGCAGAGCAATTCCGTGTTGCATATCACACATGAAAGGAGCCTTGATTTCCTTGATGGCACTCCAGAGAAACCCCAAGAACACTGTTTCAAGGCTAGAGCGATCCTGAGGTCACTGTAGCAACACGAAAGAGCTCCGTGGACCAAAAATCAACTCGAGATGAGAGGTTAGTCCCTGGCTTCGACTCCAGAGGAATACCACATAACCACAAGCACCTCAATAGGAGGCTTCTCTCAGCTCTAGGTATGTGAGAGGGACCCTGAGTTTGCGGCCTCAAGTGGAATGGACACCGCGATGCCCTGACTCGAAATAAGGCCGGATATCACTGCAGTGACTTGAATGCAGGCTCGTCTTGCATCTCCCAATACGAAAGGATGTCTGAATTCCCTGTGGAGACCACAGAGAAAGACCTAGTTCCCCACCTCATCGCGACCGGAGGCCTCACATCCTTTGAAAATTCCAGAGGTCCGCGGAGATCAGTGCATTCAATGGAGACGATGCCTGACTCCTCGTGAAAATTGATAGGAGTCCACGATTCCTGTGGCACGTGGAAAGGGACCCTTGGTCTCCCGCCTCAGCTGGAGAGGCGTCCCAATTGCCCTGCCAAGCCTCGAGGAGAATCCCGAGTTGTCCCTCGCAACTAGGCAGGAGTCCTGACGTGGCTGAACAAACACGTGGGTGGAAGGGCCATCCCCGTCGTAACTCGAGAATATATCCCAGGTTCCCGCCACAACTCGAGAAAAACCATGAGACTTCCCCCTCGCTGCAAGATGAGGCCCAATTCCCCTGCACTGCGTGCAGAGAAATTCCGTGTTGCACATCACACATGAAAGGAGCCTTGATTTCCTTGATGGCACTCCAGAGAAACCCCAAGAACACTGATTCAAGGCTAGAGGGATCCTGAGGTCACTGTAGCCACACAGAAGAGCTCCGTGAACCAAAAATCAACTTGAGATGAGAGGTTAGTCCCTGGCTTCAACTCCAGAGGAATACCACCTTACCACAAACACCTCAAGAGGAGGCTTTTCTCAGCTCTATGTATGTAGGAGGGACCCTGAGTTTGTGGCCTCAAGTTGAATGGACACCGCGATGCCCTGACTCGAAATAAGGCCGGATATCCCTGCAGTGACTTGAATGCAGGCTCGTCTTGCATCTCCCATGACGAAAGGATGTCTGAATCCCCTGTGGAGACCACAGAGAAAGACCTAGTTCCCCACCTCATCGCGACCGGAGGCCTCACATCCTTTGAAAACTCCAGAGGTACGCGGAGATCAGTGCCTCCAAAGGAGACGATGCCTGACTCCTCATGATACTTGATAGGAGTCCCAGGATTCCTGTGGCACGTGGAAAGGAAAGCTTGGTCTCCCGCCTCAGCTGGAGAGGCGTCCCAATTGCCCTGTCAAGCCTCGAGGAGAATCCCGAGTTGTCCCTCGCACTTAGGCAGGAGTCCTGACGTCGCTGAACAAACACGTGTGTGGATGGGCCATCCCCGTCGTAACTCGCGAATATACCCCAGGTTCCCGCCGCAACTCGAGAAAAACCATGAGACTTCCCCCTCGCCGCGAAATGAGGCCCGATTCCCCTACACTGCGTGCAGAGCAATTCCGTGTTGCACATCACACGTGAAAGGAGCCTTGATTTCCTTGATGGCACTCGAGAGAAACCCCAAGAACACTGTTTCAAGGCTAGAGGGATCCTGAGGTTACTGTAGCAACACGAAAGAGCTCCGTGTACCAAAAATCAACTCGAGATGAGAGCTTAGTCCCTGGCTTCGAATCCAGAGGAATACCACGTTACCATAAGCACCTCAAGAGGAGGCTTCTCTCAGCTCTAGGTATGTGAGAGGGACCCTGAGTTCGCGGGCTCAAGTGGAATGGACACTGCGATGCCCTGACGCGAAATAAGGCCGGATATCCCTGCAGTGACTTGAATGCAGGCTCGTCTTGCATCTCCCAAGATGAAAGGATGTCTGAATTCCCTGTGGAGGCCACAGAGAAAGACCTATTTCCCCACCACATCGCGACCGGAGGCCTCACATCCTTTGAAAACTCCAGAGGTACGCGGAGATCAGTGCCTCCAAAGGAGACGATGCCTGACTCCTCGTGAAACTTGGTAGGAGTCCAGGATTCCTGTGGCACGTGGAATGGGACCCTTGGTCTCCCGCCTCAGCTGGAGAGGCGTCCCAAATGCCCTGCCAAGCCTTGAGGAGAATCCCGAGTTGTCCCTCGCAACTAGGCAGGAGTCCTGACGTGGCTGAACAAACACGTGGGTGGAAGGGCCATCCCCGTCGTAACTCGAGAATATACGTCATGTTCCCACCGCAACTCGAGAAAAACCATGAGACTTCCACCTCGCCGCGAGATGAGGCCCGATTACTCTGCACTCGTGCAGAGCAATTCCGTATTGCACATCACACATGAAAGGAGCCTTGATTTCCTTGATGGCACTCCATAGAAACCCCAAGAACACTGTTTCAAGGCTAGAGGGATCCTGAGGTCACTGTAGCAACACGAAAGAGCTCCGTGGACCAAAAATCAACTCGAGATGAGAGGTGAGTCCCTGGCTTCGACTCCAGAGGAATACCACCTTACCACAAGCACCTCAACAGGAGGCTACTCTCAGCTCTAGGTATGTGAGAGGGACCCTGAGTTTGCGGCCTCAAGTGGAATGGGCACCGCGATGCCCTGTCTCGAAATAAGGCCGGATATCCCTGCAGTGACTTGAATGCAGGCTCGTCTTGCATTTCCCAAGACGAAAGGATGTCTGAATCCCCTGTGGAGACCACAGAAAAAGACCTAGTTCCCCACCTCATCGCGACCGGAGGCCTCATATGCTTTGAAAATTCCAGAGGTACGTGGAAATCAGTGTCTCCAAAGGGGACGATGCCTTACTCCTCGTGAAACTTGATAGGAGTCCCAGGATTCCTGTGGCAGGTGGAAAGGGACCCTTGGTCTCCCGCCTCATCTGGAGAGGCGTCCCAATTGCCCTGCCAAGCCTCGAGGAGAATCCCGAGTTGTCCCTCGCAACTAGGCAGGAGTCCTGACGTTGCTGAACAAACACGTGGGTGGAAGGGCCATTCCCGTCGTAACGAGAATATAACTCAGGTTCCCGCCACAACTTGAGAAAAACCATGAGACTTCCCCCTCGCCGCAAGATGAGGCACGATTCCCCTGCACTGCGTGCAGAGCAATTCCGTGTTGCACATCACACATGAAAGGAGCCTTGATTTCCTTGATGGCACTCCAGAGAAACCCCAAGAACACTGTTTCAAGGCTAGAGCGATCCTGAGGTCACTGTAGCAACAAGAAAGAGCTCCGTGGACCAAAAATCAACTCGAGATGAGAGGTTAGTCCCTGGCTTCGACTCCAGAGGAATACCACCTTACCACAAGCACCTCAAGAGGAGGCTTTTCTCAGCTCTAGGTATGTGAGAGGAACCCTGAGTTTGCGGCCTCAAGTGGAATGGACACCGCGATGCCCTGACTCGAAATAAGGCCGGATATCACTGCAGTGACTTGAATGCAGGCTCGTCTTGCATCTCCCATGACGAAAGGATGTCTGAATCCCCTGTGGAGACCACAGAGAAAGACCTAGTTCCCCACCTGATCGTGATCGAAGGCCTCACATCCTTTGAAAACTCCAGGGTACGTGGAGATCAGTGCCTCCAAAGGAGACGATGCCTGACTCCTCGTGAAACTTGATAGGAGATCCAGGATTTCTGTGGCACGTGGAAAGGGACACTTGGTCTCCCGCCTCAGCTGGAGAGGCGTCCCAAATGCCCTGCCAAGCCTCGAGGAGAATCCCGAGTTTTCCCTCGCAACTACGCAGGAGTCCTGACGTGGCTGAACAAACACGTGGATGGAAGGGCCATCCCCGTCGTAACTCGAGAATATACCCCAGGTTCCCGCCGCAACACGAGAACAACCGTGAGACTTCCCCCTCGCCGCGAGATGAGGCCCGATTCCCCTGCATTGCGTGCAGAGCCATTCCGTGTTGCAATTCACACATGAAAGGAGCCTTGATTTCCTTGATGGCACTCCAGAGAAACCCCAAGAACACTGTTTCAAGGCTAGAGTGATCCTGAGGTCTCTGTAGCCACAAGAAAGAGCTCTGTGGACAAAAATCAACTCGAGATGAGAGGTTAGTCCCTGGCTTCAACTCCAGAGGAATACCACCTTACCACAAGCACCTCAAGAGGAGGCTTCTCTCAGCTCTAGGTATGTGAGAGGGACCCTGAGTATGCGGCCTCAAGTGGAATGGACACCGCGATGCCCTGACTCGAAATAAGGCCGGATATCCCTGCAGTGACTTGAATGCAGGCTCGTCTTGCATCTCCCAAGATGAAAGGATGTCTGAATCCCCTGTGGAGGCCACAGAGAAAGACCTATTTCCCCACCTCATCGCGACCGGAGGCCTCACATCCTTTGAAAACTCCAGAGGTCCGCGGAGATCAGTGCATCCAATGGAGACGATGCCTGACTCCTCGTGAAACTTGATAGGAGTCCCACGATTCCTGTGGTACGTGGAAAGGGACCCTTGGTCTACCGCCTCAGCTGGAGAGGCGTCCCAATTGCCCTGCCAAGCCTCGAGGAGAATCCCGAGTTGTCCCTCGCAACTAGGCAGGAGTCCTGATGTGGCTGAACTAACACGTGGGTGGAAGGGTCATCCCCGTCGTAACTCGAGAATATACCCCAGGTTCCCGCCGCAACTGGAGAAAAACCATGAGACTTCCCCGTCGCCGCGAGATGAGGCCCGATTCCTCTGCACTCGTGCAGAGCAATTCCGTATTGCACATCACACATGAAAGGAGCCTTGATTTCCTTGATGGCACTCCAGAGAAACCCCAAGAACACTGTTTCAAGGCTAGAGGGATCCTGAGGTTACTATAGCAAAACGAAAGAGCTCCGTGGACCAAAAATCAACTCGAGATGAGAGGTGAGTCCCTGGCTTCGACTCCAGAGGAATACCACCTTACCACAAGCACCTCAAGCGGAGGCTTCTCTCAGCTCTAGGTATGTGAGAGGGACCCTGAGTTTACGGCATCAAGTGGAATGGGCACCGCGATGCCCTGTCTCGAAATAAGGCCGGATATCCCTGCAGTGACTTGAATGCAGGCTCGTCTTGCATTTCCCAAGACGAAAGGATGTCTGAATCCCCTGTGGAGACCACAGAAAAAGACCTAGTTCCCCACCTCATCGCGACCGGAGGCCTCATATGCTTTGAAAATTCCAGAGGTACGCGGAAATCAGTGTCTCCAAAGGGGACGATGCCTTACTCCTCGTGAAACTTGATAGGAGTCCCAGGATTCCTGTGGCACGTGGAAAGGGACCCTTGGTCTCCCGCCTCATCTGGAGAGGCGTCCCAATTGCCCTGCCAAGCCTCGAGGAGAATCCCGAGTTGTTCCTCGCAACTAGGCAGGAGTCCTGACGTCGCTGAACAAACATGTCTGTGGAAGGGCAATCCGGGTTGTAACTCGAGAATATACCCCAGGTTCCCATCGCACCTCGAGAAAAACCATGAGAATTTCCCCTCGCCGCAAAATGAGGCCTGATACCCTGCACTGCGTGCAGAGCAATTCCGTGTTGCACATCACACATGAAAGGAGCCTTGATTTCCTTGATGGCACTCCAGAGAAACCCCAAGAACACTGTTTCAAGGCTAGAAGGATCCTGAGGTCACTGTAGCAACACGAAAGAGCTCCATGGACCAAAAATCAACTCGAGATGAGAGGTTAGTCCCTGGCTTCGACTCCAGAGGAATACCACCTTACCACAAGCACCTCAAGAGGAGGCTTCTCTCAGCTCTAGGTATGTGAGAGGGACCCTGAGTTTGTGGCCTCAAGTGGAATGGACACCGCGATGATCTGACTCGAAATAAGGCCAGATATCTCTGCAGTGACTTGAATGCCGGCTCGTTTTGCATCTGCAAAGATGAAAGGATGTTTGAATCCCCTGTGGAGACCACAGAGAAAGACCTAGTTCCCCACCTCATTGCGACCGGAGGCCTCAAATCCTTTGAAAACTCCAGAGGTACGCAGAGATCAGTGCCTCCAAAAGGGACGATGCCTGACTCCTCGTGAAACTTGATAGAAGTCCCAGGATTCCTGTGGCACGTGGAAAGGGACCCTTGGTCTCCCGCCTCAGCTGGAGAGGCGACCCAATTGCCCTGCCAAGCCTCGAGGAGAATCCCGAATTGACCCTCGCAACTAGGCAGGAGTCCTGACGTCGCTGAACAAACACGTGTGTGGAAGGGCCATCCCCGTCGAAACTCGAGAATATACCCCAGGTTCCCGCCGCAACTTAAGAAAATCCATGAGTCTTCCCCTCGTCGCGAGATGAGGCCCGATTCCCATGCACTGCGTGCAGAGTAATTCCGTGCTGCACATCACACATGAAAGGAGCCTTGATTTCCTTGATGGCACTCCAGAGAAACCCCAAGAACACTGTTTCAAGGCTAGAAGGATCCTGAGGTCACTGTAGCAACACAAAAGAGCTCCGTGGACCAAAAATCAACTCGAGATGAGAGGTTAGTCCGTGGCTTCGACTCCAGAGGAATAACACCTTACCACAAGCAACTCAAGAGGAGCCTTCTCTCAGCTCTAGGTATTTGAGAGGGACCCTGATTTTGCGGCCTCAAGTGGAATGGACACTGCGATGCCCTGACGCGAAATAAGGCCGGATATCCCTGCAGTGACATGAATGCAGGCTCGTTATGCATCTCCCAAGACGAAAGGATGTCTGAATTCCCTGTGGAGACCACAGAAAAAGACCTAGTTCCCCACCTCATCGCGACCGGAGGCCTCACATCCTTTGAAAACTCCAGAGGTACGCGGAGATCAGTGCCTCCAAAGGAGATGATGCCTGACTCCTTGTGACACTTGATAGGAGTCCCAGGATTCCTGTGGCACATGGAAAGGGACCCTTGGTCTCCCACCTCAGCTGGAGAGGCGTCCCAATTGCCCTGCCAAGCCTCGAGGAGAATCCCGAGTTGTCCATTGCAACTAGGCAGGAGTCCTGACGTCGCTGAAGAAACACCTGTGTGGAAGGGCCATCCCCGTCATAACTCGAGAATATACCCCAGGATCCCGCCGCAACTCGAGGAAAACAATGAGACTTCCCCCTCGCCACGAGATGAGGCCCGATTCCCCTGCACTGCGTGCAGAGCAATTCCGTGTTGCATATCACACATGAAAGGAGCCTTGATTTCCTTGATGGCACTCCTGAGAAACCCCAAGAACACTGTTTCAAGGCTAGAGCGATCCTGAGGTCACTGTAGCAACAAGAAAGAGCTCCGTGGACCAAAAATCAACTCGAGATGAGAGGTTAGTCCCTGGCTTCGACTCCAGAGGAATACCACATAACCACAAGCACCTCAAGAGGAGGCTTCTCTCAGCTCTAGGTATGTGAGAGGGACCCTGAGTTTGCGGCCTCAAGTGGAATGGACACCGCGATGCCCTGACTCGAAATAAGGCCGGATATCACTGCAGTGACTTGAATGCAGGCTCGTCTTGCATCTCCCAATACGAAAGGATGTCTGAATTCCCTGTGGAGACCACAGAGAAAGACCTAGTTCCCCACCTCATCGCGACCGGAGGCCTCACATCCTTTGAAAATTCCAGAGGTCCGCGGAGATCAGTGCATTCAATGGAGACGATGCCTGACTCCTCGTGAAAATTGATAGGAGTCCCACGATTCCTGTGGCACGTGGAAAGGGACCCTTGGTCTACCGCCTCAGCTGGAGAGGCGTCCCAATTGCCCTGCCAAGCCTCGAGGAGAATCCCGAGTTGTCCCTCGCAACTAGGCAGGAGTCCTGATGTGGCTGAACTAACACGTGGGTGGAAGGGTCATCCCCGTCGTAACTCGAGAATATACCCCAGGTTCCCGCCGCAACTCGAGAAAAACCATGAGACTTCCCCCTCGCCGCGAGATGAGGCCCGATTCCCCTGCACTGCGTGCAGAGAAATTCCGTGTTGCACATCACACATGAAAGGAGCCTTGATTTCCTTGATGGCACTCCAGAGAAACCCCAAGAACACTGTTTCAAGGCTGGAGGGATCCTGAGGTCACCGTAGCAACACGAAAGAGCTCCGTGGACCAAGAATCAACTCGAGATGAGAGGTTAGTCCCTGGCTTCGACTCCATAGGAATACCACCTTACCACAAGCACCTCAAGAGGAGGCTTCTCTCAGCTCTAGGTATGTGAGAGTGACCCTGATTTTGCGGCCTCAAGTTGAATGGACATCGCGATGCCCTGACTTGAAATAAGGCCGGATATCCCTGCAGTGACTTGAATGCAGGCTCGTCTTACATCTCCCAAGACGAAAGGATGTCTATATCCCCTGTGCAGACCACAGAGAAAACCTAGTTCCCCACCTCATCGCGAATGGAGGCCTCACATCCTTTGAAAATTTCAGAGGTATGCGGAGATCAGTGCCTCCAAAGGAGACGATGCTTGACTCCTCGTGAAACTTGATAGAAGTCCCAGGATTCCTGTGGCACGTGGAAAGGGACACTTGGTCTCCCGCCTCAGCTGGAGAGGCGTCCCAATTGCCCTACCAAGCCTCGAGGAGAATCCCGAGTTTTCCCTCGCAACTAGCCAGGAGTCCTGACGTCGCTGAACAAACACGTGGGTGGAAGTGCCATCCCCGTCGTAACTCGAGAATATACCCAAGGTTCCCGCCGCAACTCGAGATAAACCATGAGACTTCACCCTTGTCTAGAGATGAGGCCCAATTCCCCTGCACTGCATGCAGAGCAATTCCGTGTTGCACATCACACATGAAATGAGCCTTGATTTTCTTGATGGCACTCCAGAGAAACCGCAAGAACACTGTTTTAAGGCTCGAGGGATCCTGAGGTCACTGTAGCAACATGAAAGAGATCCGTGGACCAAAAATCAACTCGAGATGAGAGGTTAGTCCCTGGTTTCGACTCCAGAGGAATACCACCTTACAACAAGCACCTCAAGAGGAGGCTTCTCTCAGCTCTAGGTATGTGAGAGGGACCCTGAGTTTGCGGCCTCAAGTGGAATGGACACCGCGATGCCTTGATTCGAAATAAGGCCGGATATCCCTGCAGTGACTTGAATGCAGGCTCGGCTTGCATCTCCCAAGAAGAAAGGATGTCTGAATCCCCTGTGCAGACCACAGAGAGAGACCTGGTTCCCCACCTCATCACGACCAGAGGCCTCACATCCTTTGAAAACACCAGAGGTACACGTAGATCAGTGCCTCCAAAGGGGACGATGCCTGACTCCTCGGGAAACTTGGTAGGAGTCCAGGATTCCTGTGGCACGTCTAATGGGACCCTTGGTCTCCCGCCTCAGCTGGAGAGGCGTCCGAATTGCCCTGCCAAGCCTCGAGGAGAATCCCGAGTTGTCCCTCGCAACTAGGCAGGAGTCCTGACGTGGCTGAACAAACACGTGGGTGGAAGGGCCATCCCCGTCGTAACTCGAGAATATATCCCAGGTTCCCGCCACAACTCGAGAAAAACCATGAGACTTCCCCCTCGCTGCAAGATGAAGCCCAATTCCCCTGCACTACGTGCAGAGAAATTCCGTGTTGCACATCACACATGAAAGGAGCCTTGATTTCCTTGATGGCACTCCAGAGAAACCCCAAGAACACTGATTCAAGGCTAGAGGGATCCTGAGGTCACTGTAGCCACACAGAAGAGCACCTTGAACCAAAAATCAACTTGAGATGAGAGGTTAGTCCCTGGCTTCAACTCCAGAGGAATACCACCTTACCACAAACACCTCAAGAGGAGGCTTTTCTCAGCTCTATGTATGTAGGAGGGACCCTGAGTTTGCAGCCTCAAGTTGAATAGACACCGCGATGCCCTGACTCGAAATAAGGCCGGATATCCCTGCAGTGACTTGAATGCAGGCTCGTCTTGCATCTCCCATGACGAAAGGATGTCTGAATCCCCTGTGGAGACCACAGAGAAAGACCTAGTTCCCCACCTCATCGCGACCGGAGGCCTCACATCCTTTGAAAACTCCAGAGGTACGCGGAGATCAGTGCCTCCAAAGGAGACGATGCCTGACTCCTCATGATACTTGATAGGAGTCCCAGGATTCCTGTGGCACGTGGAAAGGGACCCTTGGTCTCCCGCCTCAGCTGGAGAGGCGTCCCAATTGCCCTGTCAAACCTCGAGGAGAATCCCGAGTTGTCCCTCGCACTTAGGCAGGAGTCCTGACGTCGCTGAACAAACACGTGTGTGGATGGGCCATCCCCGTCGTAACTCGCGAATATACCCCAGGTTCCCGCCGCAACTCGAGAAAAACCATGAGACTTCCCCCTCGCCGCGAAATGAGGCCCGATTCCCCTACACTGCGTGCAGAGCAATTCCGTGTTGCACATCACACATGAAAGGAGCCTTGATTTCCTTGATGGCACTCGAGAGAAACCCCAAGAACACTGTTTCAAGGCTAGAGGGATCCTGAGGTTACTGTAGCAACACGAAAGAGCTCCGTGTACCAAAAATCAACTCGAGATGAGAGCTTAGTCCCTGGCTTCGAATCCAGAGGAATACCACTTTACCATAAGCACCTCAAGAGGAGGCTTCTCTCAGCTCTAGGTATGTGAGAGGGACCCTGAGTTCGCGGGCTCAAGTGGAATGGACACTGCGATGCCCTGACGCGAAATAAGGCCGGATATCCCTGCAGTGACTTGAATGCAGGCTCGTCTTGCATCTCCCAAGATGAAAGGATGTCTGAATTCCCTGTGGAGGCCACAGAGAAAGACCTATTTCCCCACCACATCGCGACCGGAGGCCTCACATCCTTTGAAAACTCCAGAGGTACGCGGAGATCAGTGCCTCCAAAGGAGACGATGCCTGACTCCTCGTGAAACTTGGTAGGAGTCCAGGATTCCTGTGGCACGTGGAATGGGACCCTTGGTCTCCCGCCTCAGCTGGAGAGGCGTCCCAAATGCCCTGCCAAGCCTCGAGGAGAATCCCGAGTTGTCCCTCGCAACTAGGCAGGAGTCCTGACGTGGCTGAACAAACACGTGGGTGGAAGGGCCATCCCCGTCGTAACTCGAGAATATACGTCATGTTCCCACCGCAACTCGAGAAAAACCATGAGACTTCCACCTCGCCGCGAGATGAGGCCCGATTACTCTGCACTCGTGCAGAGCAATTCCGTATTGCACATCACACATGAAAGGAGCCTTGATTTCCTTGTTGGCACTCCAGAGAAACCCCAAGAACACTGTTTCAAGGCTAGAGGGATCCTGAGGTCACTGTAGCAACACGAAAGAGCTCCGTGGACCAAAAATCAACTCGAGATGAGAGGTGAGTCCCTGGCTTCGACTCCAGAGGAATACCACCTTACCACAAGCACCTCAACAGGAGGCTACTCTCAGCTCTAGGTATGTAGGAGGGACCCTGAGTTTGTGGCCTCAAGTTGAATGGACACCGCGATGCCCTGACTCGAAATAAGGCCGGATATCCCTGCAGTGACTTGAATGCAGGCTCGTCTTGCATCTCCCATGACGAAAGGATGTCTGAATCCCCTGTGGAGACCACAGAGAAAGACCTAGTTCCCCACCTCATCGCGACCGGAGGCCTCACATCCTTTGAAAACTCCAGAGGTACGCGGAGATCAGTGCCTCCAAAGGAGACGATGCCTGACTCCTCATGATACTTGATAGGAGTCCCAGGATTCCTGTGGCACGTGGAAAGGAAACCTTGGTCTCCCGCCTCAGCTGGAGAGGCGTCCCAATTGCCCTGTCAAGCCTCGAGGAGAATCCCGAGTTGTCCCTCGCACTTAGGCAGGAGTCCTGACGTCGCTGAACAAACACGTGTGTGGATGGGCCCATCCCCGTCGTAACTCGCGAATATACCCCAGGTTCCCGCCGCAACTCGAGAAAAACCATGAGACTTCCCCCTCGCCGCGAAATGAGGCCCGATTCCCCTACACTGCGTGCAGAGCAATTCCGTGTTGCACATCACACGTGAAAGGAGCCTTGATTTCCTTGATGGCACTCGAGAGAAACCCCAAGAACACTGTTTCAAGGCTAGAGGGATCCTGAGGTTACTGTAGCAACACGAAAGAGCTCCGTGTACCAAAAATCAACTCGAGATGAGAGCTTAGTCCCTGGCTTCGAATCCAGAGGAATACCACGTTACCATAAGCACCTCAAGAGGAGGCTTCTCTCAGCTCTAGGTATGTGAGAGGGACCCTGAGTTCGCGGGCTCAAGTGGAATGGACACTGCGATGCCCTGACGCGAAATAAGGCGGATATCCCTGCAGTGACTTGAATGCAGGCTCGTCTTGCATCTCCCAAGATGAAAGGATGTCTGAATTCCCTGTGGAGGCCACAGAGAAAGACCTATTTCCCCACCACATCGCGACCGGAGGCCTCACATCCTTTGAAAACTCCAGAGGTACGCGGAGATCAGTGCCTCCAAAGGAGACGATGCCTGACTCCTCGTGAAACTTGGTAGGAGTCCAGGATTCCTGTGGCACGTGGAATGGGACCCTTGGTCTCCCGCCTCAGCTGGAGAGGCGTCCCAAATGCCCTGCCAAGCCTTGAGGAGAATCCCGAGTTGTCCCTCGCAACTAGGCAGGAGTCCTGACGTGGCTGAACAAACACGTGGGTGGAAGGGCCATCCCCGTCGTAACTCGAGAATATACGTCATGTTCCCACCGCAACTCGAGAAAAACCATGAGACTTCCACCTCGCCGGCGAGATGAGGCCCGATTGCTCTGCACGCAGTGCAGAGCAATTCCGTATTGCACATCACACATGAAAGGAGCCTTGATTTCCTTGATGGCACTCCAGAGAAACCCCAAGAACACTGTTTCAAGGCTAGAGGGATCCTGAGGTCACTGTAGCAACACGAAAGAGCTCCGTGGACCAAAAATCAACTCGAGATGAGAGGTGAGTCCCTGGCTTCGACTCCAGAGGAATACCACCTTACCACAAGCACCTCAACAGGAGGCTACTCTCAGCTCTAGGTATGTGAGAGGGACCCTGAGTTTGCGGCCCTCAAGTGGAATGGGCACCGCGATGCCCTGTCTCGAAATAAGGCCGGATATCCCTGCAGTGACTTGAATGCAGGCTCGTCTTGCATTTCCCAAGACGAAAGGATGTCTGAATCCCCTGTGGAGACCACAGAAAAAGACCTAGTTCCCCACCTCATCGCGACCGGAGGCCTCATATGCTTTGAAAATTCCAGAGGTACGCGGAAAATCAGTGTCTCCAAAGGGGACGATGCCTTACTCCTCGTGAAACTTGATAGGAGTCCCAGGATTCCTGTGGCAGGTGGAAAGGGACCCTTGGTCTCCCGCCTCATCTGGAGAGGCGTCCCAATTGCCCTGCCAAGCCTCGAGGAGAATCCCGAGTTGTCCCTCGCAACTAGGCAGGAGTCCTGACGTTGCTGAACAAACACGTGGGTGGAAGGGCCATTCCCGTCGTAACGAGAATATAACTCAGGTTCCCGCCACAAACTTGAGAAAAACCATGAGACTTCCCCCTCGCCGCAAGATGAGGCACGATTCCCCTGCACTGCGTGCAGAGCAATTCCGTGTTGCACATCACACATGAAAGGAGCCTTGATTTCCTTGATGGCACTCCAGAGAAACCCCAAGAACACTGTTTCAAGGCTAGAGCGATCCTGAGGTCACTGTAGCAACAAGAAAGAGCTCCGTGGACCAAAAATCAACTCGAGATGAGAGGTTAGTCCCGGGCTTCGACTCCAGAGGAATACCACCTTACCACAAGCACCTCAAGAGGAGGCTTTTCTCAGCTCTAGGTATGTGAGAGGAACCCTGAGTTTGCGGCCTCAAGTGGAATGGACACCGCGATGCCCTGACTCGAAATAAGGCCGGATATCACTGCAGTGACTTGAATGCAGGCTCGTCTTGCATCTCCCATGACGAAAGGATGTCTGAATCCCCTGTGGAGACCACAGAGAAAGACCTAGTTCCCCACCTGATCGTGATCGAAGGCCTCACATCCTTTGAAAACTCCAGGGTACGTGGAGATCAGTGCCTCCAAAGGAGACGATGCCTGACTCCTCGTGAAACTTGATAGGAGATCCAGGATTTCTGTGGCACGTGGAAAGGGACACTTGGTCTCCCGCCTCAGCTGGAGAGGCGTCCCAAATGCCCTGCCAAGCCTCGAGGAGAATCCCGAGTTTTCCCTCGCAACTACGCAGGAGTCCTGACGTGGCTGAACAAACACGTGGATGGAAGGGCCATCCCCGTCGTAACTCGAGAATATCCCAGGTTCCCGCCGCAACTCGAGAAAAACCATGAGACTTTCCCCTCGCCGCGAGATGAGGCCCGATTCCCCTACACTGCGGGCAGAGAAATTCCGTGTTGCACATCACACATGAAAGGAGCCTTGATTTCCTTGATGGCACTCCAGAGAAACCCCAAGAACACTGTTTCCAGGCTAGAGGGATCCTGAGGTCACTGTAGGAACACGAAAGAGCTCCGTGGACCAAAAATCAACTCGAGATGAGAGGTTAGTCCCTGGCTTCGACTCCAGAGGAATACCACCTTACCACAAGCACCTCAAGAGGAGGCTTCTCTCAGCTCTAGGTATGTGAGAGGGACCCTGAGTTTGCAGCCTCAACTCGAATGGACACCACGATGCCCTGACTCGAAATAAGGCCTGATATCCCTGCAGTGACTTGAATGCAGGCTCGTCTTGAATCTCCCAAGACATAAGGATGTCTGAATCCCCTGTGGAGAACACAGAGAAAGACCTAGTTCCCCACCTCATCGCGACCGGAGGCCTCACATCCTTTGAAAACTCCAGAGGTAAGCGGAGATCAGTGCCTCCAAAGGAGCCAATGCCTCACTCCTCGTCAAAGTTGATAGGAGTCCCAGGATTCCTGTGGCACGTGGAAAGGGACACTTGGTCTCCCGCCTCAGCTGGAGAGGCGTCCCAATTGCCCTGCCAAGCCTCGAGGAGAATCCCGAGTTGTCCCTTGAAACTAGGCAGGAGTCCTGCCGTCGCTGAAGAAACACGTGGGTGGAAGGGGCATCCCCGTCGTAACTCGAGAATATACCCCAGGTTCCCGCCGCAATTCGAGAAAAACCATGAGACTTCCCCCTCGCCGCGAGATGAGGCCCGATTCCCCTACACTGTGTGCAGAGCAATTCCGTGTTGCACATCACACATGAAAGGAGCCTTGATTTCCTTGATGGCACTCCAGAGAATCCCCAAAAACACTGTTTCAAGGCTAGAGGGATCCTGAGGTCACTGTAGCAACACGAAAGAGCTCCGTGGACCAAGAATCAACTTCAGATGAGAGGTTAGTCCCTGGCTTCGACTCCAGAGGAATACCACCTTACCACAAGCACCTCAAGAGGAGGCTTCTCTCAGCTCTAGGTATGTGAGAGGGACCCTGAGTTTGCGGCTTCAAGTGGAATGGACACCGCGATGCCCTGACGGGAAATAAGGCCAGATATCCCTGCAGTGACTTGAATGCAGGCTCGTCTTGCATCTCCCAAGACGAAAGGATGTCTGAATCCCCTGTGGAGACCACAGAGAAAGACCTAGTTCCCCACCTCATCGCGACCGGAGGCCTCACATCCTTTGAAAACTCCAGAGGTACGCGGAGATCAGTGCCTCCAAAGGAGACGATGCCTGACTCCTCGTGAAACTTGATAGGAGTCCCAGGATTCCTGTGGCACGTGGAAAGGGACCCTTGGTCTCCCGCCTCAGCTGGAGAGGCGTCCCAATTGCCCTGCCAAGCCTCGAGGAGAATCCCGAGTTGTCCCTCGCAACTAGGCAGGAGTCCTGCCGTCGTTGAACAAACACGTGGGTGGAAGGGCCATCCCCGTCGTAACTCGAGAATATACCCCAGGTTCCCGCCGCAACTCGAGAAAAACCATGAGACTTCCCCCTCGCCGCGAGATGAGGCCCGAACCCCTTGCACTGCGTGCAGAGCAATTCCGTGTTGCACATCACACATGAAAGGAGCCTTGATTTCCTTGATGGCACTCCAGAGAAAACCCAAGAACACTGTTTCAAGGCTAGAGGGATCCTGAGGTCACTGTAGAAACATGAAAGAGCTCCGTGGACCAAGAATCAACTCGAGATGAGAGGTTAGTCCCTGGCTTCGACTCCAGAGGAATACCACCTTACCACAAGCACCTCAAGAGGAGGCTTCTCTCAGCTCTAGGTATGTGAGAGGGACCCTGAGTTTGCGGCCTCAAGTGGAATGGACACTGTGATGGCCTGACGCGAAATAAGGCCGGATATCACTGCAGTGACTTGAATGCAGGCTCGTCTTGCATCTCCCAAGACGAAAGGATGGCTGAATCCCCTGTGGAGACCACAGAGAAAGACCTAGTCCCCCACCTCCTCGCGACCGGAAGCCTCACATCCTTTGAAAACTCCAGAGGTACGCGGAGATCAGTGCCTCCAAAGGAGACGATGCCTGACTCCTCGTGAAACTTGATAGGAGTCCCAGGATTCCTGTGGCACGTGGAAAGGGACCCTTGGTCTCCCGCCTCAGCTGGAGAGGCGTCCCAATTGCCCTGCCAAGCCTCGAGGAGAATCCCAAGTTGTCCCTCGCAACTAGGCAGGAGTCCTGCCGTCGCTGAACAAACACGTGGGTGGAAGGGCCATCCCCGTCGTAACTCGAGAATATACCCCAGGTTCCCGCGGCAACTCGAGAAAAACCATGAGACTTCCCCCTCGCCGCGAGATGAGGCCCGATTCCCCTGCACTGCGTGCAGAGCAGTTCCGTGTTGCACATCACACATGAAAGGAGCCTTAATTTCCTTGATGGCAATCCAGAGAACTCCAAGAACACTGTTTCAAGGCTAGAGGGATCCTGAGGTCACTGTAGCAACACGAAAGAGCTCCGTGGACCAAGAATCAACTCGAGAAGAGAGGTTAGTCCCTGGCTTCGACTCCAGAGGAATACCACCTTACCACAAGCACCTCAAGAGGAGGCTTCTCTCAGCTCTAGCTATGTGAGAGGGTCCCTGAGTTTGCGGCCTCAAGTGGAATGGACACAGCGATGCCCTGACTCGAAATAAGGCCGGATATCCCTGCAGTGACTTGAATGCAGGCTCGTCTTGCATCTCCCAAGATGAAAGGATGTCTGAATCCCCTGTGGAGACCACAGAGAAAGACCTAGTTCCCCACCTCATCGCGACCGGAGGCCTCACATTCTTTGAAAACTCCAGCGGTACGCCGAGATCAGTGGCTCCAAAGGAGACGATGCCTGATTCCTCGTGAAACTTTATAGGAATCCCAGGATAACTGTGGCACATGGAAAGGGACCCTTGGTCTCCCGCCTCAGGTGGAGAGGCATCCCAATTGCCCTGCCAATCCTCGAGGAGAATCCCGAAATTTCCCTCGCAACTAGGCAGGAGTCCTGATGTCGCTGAAGAAACACGTGTGTGGAAGGGCCATCCCAGTCGTAACTCGAGAATATACCCCAGGTTCCCGCCGCAACTCGAGAAAAACCATGAGACTTCCCCCTCGCCGCGAGATGAGGCCCGATTCCCCTGCACTGCGTTCAGAGCAATTCCGTGTTGCACATCACACATGAAAGGAGCCTTGATTTCCTTGGTGGCACTCCAGGGAAACCCCAAGAACACTGTTTCAAGGCTAGAGGGATCCTGAGGTTACTGTAGCAACATGAAAGAGTTCCGTGGACCAAAAATCAACTCGAGAAGAGAGGTTAGTCACTGGCTTCGACTCCAGAGGAATACCACCTAACCACAAGCACCTCAAGAGGAGGCTTCTCTCAGCTCTATGTATGTGACAGGGACCCTGAGTTTGCGGCCTCAAGTGGAATGGACACCGCGATGCCCTGGCTCGAAATAAGGCCGGATATCCCTGCAGTGACTTGAATGCAGGCTCGTCTTGCATCTCCCAAGATGAAAGGATGTCTGAATCCCCTGTGGAGACCACAGAGAAAGACGTAGTTCCCCACCTCATGGCGACCGGAGGCCTCACATCCTTTGAAAACTCCAGAGGTACGCGGAGATCAGTGCCTCCAAAGGAGACGATGCCTGACAACTCGTGAAACTTTATAGGAGTCCCAGGATGCCTGTGGCACATGGAAAGGGACCCTTGGTCTCTCACCTCAGCTGGAGAGGCATCCCAATTGCCCAGCCAAGCCTCGAGGAGAATCCCGAGTTGTCCCTCGCAACTAGGCAGGAGTCCTGCCGTCGCTGAACAAACACGTGTGTGGAAGGGCCATCCCCGTCGTAACTCGAGAATATACCCCAGGTTCCCGCCGCAACTCGAGAAAAACCATGAGACTTCCCCCTCGCCGCGAGATGAGGCCCAATTCCCCTGCACTGCGTGCAGAGCAATTCCGTGTTGCACATCACACATGAAAGGAGCCTTGATTTCCTTGATGGCACTCCAGAGAAACCCCAAGAACACTGTTTCAAGGCTAGAGGGATCCTGAGGTCACTGTAGCAACACGAAAGAGCTCCGTGGACCAAAAATCAACTCGAGATGAGAGGGTAGTCCCTGGCTTCAACTCCAGAGGAATACCACCATACCACAAACACCTCAAGAGGAGGCTTCTCTCAGCTCTAGGTATGTGAGAGGGACCCTGAGTTTTCAGCCTCAAGTGGAATGGACACCGCGATGCCCTGACTCAAAATAAGGCCGGATATCCCTGCAGTGACTTGAATGCAGGCTCGTCTTGCATCTCCCAAGACGAAAGGATGTCTATATCCCCTGTTGAGACCACAGAGATAGACCTAGTTCCCTACCTCATCGCGACCGGAGGCCTCACATCCTTTGAAAACTCCAGAGGTACGCGGAGATCAGTGCCTCCAAAGGAGACGATGCCTGACTCCTCGTAAAACTTTATAGGAGACCCAGGATTCCTGTGGCACATGGAAAGGGACCCTTGGTCTCCCGCCTCAGCTGGAGAGGCGTCCCAATTGCCCTGCCAAGCCTCGAGGAGAATCCCGAGTTGTCCCTCGCAACTAGGCAGGAGTCCTGACGTCGCTGAACAAACACGTGGGTGGAAGGGCCATCCCTGTCGTAACTCGAGAATATACCCCAGGTTCCCGCCGCAACTCGAGAAAAACCATGAGACTTCCCCCCTCGCCACGAGATGAGGCCCGATTCCCCTGCACTGCGTGCAGAGCAATTCCGTCTTGCACATCACACATGAAAGGAGCCTTGATTTCCTTGATGGCACTCCAGAGAAACCCCAAGAACACTGTTTCAAGGCTAGAGGGATCCTGAGGTCACTGTAGCAACACGAAAGAGCTCCGTGGACCAAAAATCAACTCGAGATGAGAGGTTAGTCCCTGGCTTCGACTCCAGAGGAATACCACCTTACCACAAGCACCTCAAGAGGAGGCTTCTCTCAGCTCTAGCTATGTGAGAGGGACCCTGAGTTTGTAGCCTCAAGTGGAATGGACAACGCGATGCCCTGACTCGAAATAAGGCCGGATATCCCTGCAGTGACTTGAATGCAGGCTCGTCTTGCATCTCCCAAGATGAAAGGATGTCTGAATCCCCTGTGGAGACCACAGAGAAAGATCTAGTTCCCCACCTCATCGCGACCGGAGGCTTCACATCCTTTGAAAACTCCAGAGGTACGCGGAGATCAGTGCCTCCAATGGAGACGATGCCTGACTCCTCAAGAAACTTGATAGGAGTCCCAGGATTCCTGTGGCACGTGGAAAGGGACCCTTGCTCTCCCGCGTCAGCTGGAGAGGCATCCCAATTGCCCTGCCAAGCCTCGAGGAGAATACCGAGATGTCCCTCGCAACTAGGCAGGAGTCCTGACGTCGCTGAACAAACACGTGGGTGGAAGGGCCATCCCCGGCGTAACTCGAGAGTATACCCCAGGTTCCCGCCGCAACTTGAGAAAAACCATGAGACTTCCCCCTCGCCGCGAGATGAGGCCCAATTCCCCTGCACTGCGTGCAGAGCAATTCCGTGTTGCACATCACACATGAAAGGAGCCTTGATTTCCTTGATGGCACTCAAGAGAACCCCAAGAACACTGTTTCAAGGCTAGAGGGATCCTGAGGTCACTGTAGCAACACGAAAGAGCTCCATGGACTAAAAATCAACTCGAGATGAGAGGTTAGTCCCTGGCTTCAACTCCAGAGGAATCCCACCTTACCAGAAGCACCTCAAGAGGAGGCTTCTCTCAGCTCTAGCTATGTGAGAGGGACCCTGAGTTTTCGGCCTCAAGTGGAGTGAACACCGCGATGCCCTGACTCAAAATAAGGCCGGATATCCGTGCAGTGACTTGAATGCAGGCTCGTCTTGCATCTCCCAAGACGAAAGGATGTCTATATCTCCTGTGGAGACCACAGAGAAAGACCTAGTTCCCCTCCTCATCGCGACCGGAGGCCTCACATCCTTTGAAAACTCCAGAGGTACACGGAGATCAGTGCCTCCAAAAGAGACGATGCCTTACTCCTCGTGAAACTTTATAGGAGTTCCAGGATTCCTGTGGCACATGGAAAGGGACCTTTGGACTCCCGCCTCAGCTGGAGAGGCATCACAATTGCCCTGCCAAGCCTCGAGGAGAATCCCGAGTTGTCCCTCGCAACTAGGCAGGAGTCCTGACGTCGCTGAAGTAACACGTGTGTGTAAGGGCCATCCCTGTCGTAACTCGAGAATATACCCCAGGTTCCCGCCGCAACTCGAGAAAAACCATGAGACTTCCCCCCCTCGCCGCGAGATGAGGCCTGATTCCCCTGCACTGCGTGCAGAGGAATTCCGTCTTGCACATCACACATGAAAGGAGCCTTGATTTCCTTGATGGCACTCCAGAGAAAGCCCAAGAACACTGTTTCAAGGCTAGAGGGTTCCTGAGGTCACTGTAGCAACACGAAAGAGCTCCGTGGACCAAAAATCAACTCGAGATGAGAGGTTAGTCCCTGGCTTCGACTCCAGAGGAATACCACCTTACCACAAGCACCTCAAGAGGAGGCTTCTCTCAGCTCTAGGTATGTGAGAGGGACCCTGAGTTTGCGGCCTCAAGTGGAATGGACACCGCGATGCCCTGACTCGAAATAAGGCCGGATATCCCTGCAGTGACTTGAATGCAGGCTCGTCTTGCATCTCCCAAGACGAAAGGATGTCTGAATCCCCAGTTGAGGCCACAGAAAAGACCAAGTTCCCCACATCATCGCGACCGGAGGCCTCACATCCTTTGAAAACTCCAGAGGTAAGCGGAGATCAGTGCCTCCAAAGGAGACGATGCCTGACTCCTCGTGAAACTTGATAGGAGTCCCAGGATTCCTGTGGCACGAGGAAAGGGACCCTTGGTCTCCCGCCTCAGCTGGAGAGGCGTTCCAATTGCCCTGCCAAGCCTCGAGGAGAATCCCGAGATGTCCCTCGCAACTAGGCAGGAGTCCTGACGTCGCTGAACAAACACGTGGGTGGAAGGGCCATCCCCGTCGTAACTCGAAAATATACCCCAGGTTCCTGCTGCAACTCGAGAAAAACCATGAGACTTCCCCCTCGCCGCGAGATGAGACCCGATTCCCCTGCACTGCGTGCAGAGCAATTCCGTCTTGCACATCACACATGAAAGGAGCCTTGATTTCCTTGATGACACTCCAGAGAAACCCCAAGAACACTGTTTCAAGGCTAGAGGGATCCTGAGGTCACTGTAGCAACATGAAAGAGCTCCGGGAACCACAAATCAACTCGAGATGAGAGGTTAGTCCCTGGCTTCGACTCCAGAGGAATACCACCTTACCACAAGCACCTCAAGAGGAGGCTTCTCTCAGCTCTAGGTATGTGAGAGGGACCCTGAGTTTGCGGCCTCAAGTGGAATGGACACCGCGATGCCCTGACTCGAAATAAGGCCGGATATCCCTGCAGTGACTTGAATGCAGGCTCGTCTTGCATCTCCCAAGACGAAAGGATGTCTGAATCCCCTGTGGAGACCACAGAGATAGACCTAGTTCCCCACCTCATCGCGACCGGAAGCCTCACATCCTTTGAAAACTCCAGAGGTACGCGGAGATCAGTGCCTCCAAAGGAGACGATGCCTGATTCCTCATGAAACTTTATAGGAGTTCCAGGATTCCTGTGGCACATGGAAAGGGACCCTTGGTCTCCCGCCTCAGCTGGAGAGGCATCCCAATTGCCCTGCCAAGCCTCGAGGAGAATCCCGAGTTGTCCCTCGCAACTAGGCAGGAGTCCTGACGTCGCTGAAGAAACACGTGTGTGGAAGAGCCATCCCTGTCGTAACTCGAGAATATACCCCAGGTACCCGCCGCAACTCGAGAAAAAACATGAGACTTCCCCCCTCGCCGCGAGATGAGGCCCGATTCCCCTGCACTGCGTGCAGAGCAATTCCGTCTTGCACATCACACATGAAAGGAGCCTTGATTTCCTTGATGGCACTCCAGAGAAACCCCAAGAACACTGTTTCAAGGCTAGAGGGATCCTGAGGTCACTGTAGCAACACGAAAGAGCTCTGTGGACCACAAATCAACTCGAGATGAGAGGTTAGTCCCTGGCTTCGACTCCAGAGGAATACCACCTAACCACAAGCACCTCAAGAGGAGGCTTCTCTCAGCTCTAGATATGTGAGAGGGACCCTGAGTTTGCGGCCTCAAGTGGAATGGACACCGCGATGCCCTGACTCGAAATAAGGCCGGATATCCCTGCAGTGACTTGAATGCAGGCTCGTCTTGCATCTCCCAAGACGAAAGGATGTCTGAATCCCAACTTGAGGCCACAGAGAAAGACCTAGTTCCCCACCTCATCGCGACCGGAGGCGTCACATCCTTTGAAAACTCCAGAGGTACGCGGAGATCAGTGCCTCCAAAGGAGACGATGCCTGACTCCTCGTGAAACTTGATAGGAGTCCCAGGATTCCTGTGGCACGTGGAAAGGGACCCTTGGTCTCCCGCTTCAGCTGGAGAGGCGTCCCAATTGCCCTGCCAAGCCTCGAGGAGAATCCCGAGATGTCCCTCGCAACTAGGCAGGAGTCCTGACGTCGCTGAACAAACACGTGGGTGGAAGGGGCTTCCCCGTCGTAACTCGAGAATATACCCCAGGTTCCCGCCGCAACTCGAGAAAAACCATGAGACTTCCCCCTCGCCGCGAGATGAGGCCCGATTCCCCTGCACTGCGTGCAGAGCAATTCCGTGTTGCACACCACACATGAAAGGAGCCTTGATTTCCTTGATGGCACTCCAGAGAAACCCCAAGAACACTGTTTCAAGGCTAGAGGGATCCTGACATCACTGTAGCCACAAGAAAGAGCTCCGTGGACCACAAATCAACTCGAGATGAGAGGTTAGTCCCTGGCTTCGACTCCAGAGAAATACGACCTTATGACAAGCACCTCAAGAGGAGGCTTCTCTCAGCTCTAGCTATGTGAGAAGGACCCTGAGTTTGCGGCCTCAAGTGGAATGGACACCGCGATGCCCTGACTCGAAATAAGGCCGGATATCCCTGCAGTGACTTGAATGCAGGCTCGTCTTGCATCTCGCAAGACGAAAGGATGTCTATACCCCTGTGGAGATTACAGAGAAAGACCTAGTTCCCCACCTCATCGCGACCGGAGGCCTCACATCCTTTGAAAATTCCAGAGGTACGCGGAGATCAGTGCCTCCAAAGGAGACGATGCCTGACTCCTCGTGAAACTTTATAGGGGTCCCAGGATTCCTGTGGCACATGGAAAGGGACCCTTGGTCTCCCGCCTCAGCTGGATAGGCATCCCAATTGCCCTGCCAAGCCTCGAGGAGAATCCCGAGTTGTCCCTCGCAACTAGGCAGGAGTCCTGACGTCGTTGAAGAAACACATGTGTGGAAGGGCCATCCCTGTCGTAACTCGAGAATATACCCCACTTTCCCGCCGCAACTCGAGAAAAACCATGAGACTTCCCCCCTCGCCACGAGATGAGGTCCGATTCCCCTGCACTGCGTGCAGAGCAATTCCGTCTTGCACATCACACAAGAAAGGAGCCTTGATTTCCTTGATGGCACTCCAGAGAAACCCCAAGAACACTGTTTCAAGGCTAGAGGGATCCTGAGGTCACTGTAGCAACACGAAAGAGCTCCGTGGACCAAAAATCAACTCGAGATGAGAGCTTAGTCCCTGGCTTCAACTCCAGAGGAATCCCACCTAACCACAAGCACCTCAAGAGGCGGCTTCTCTCAGCTTTAGGTATGTGAGAGGGACCCTGAGTTTGCGGCCTCAAGTGGAATGGACACCGCGATGCCCTGACTCGAAATAAGGCCGGATATCCCTGCAGTGACTTGAATGCAGGCTCGTCTTGCATCTCCCAAGACGAAACGATGTCTATATACCCTGTGGAGACCACAGAGATAGACCTAGTTCCCCACCTCTTCGCGACCGGAGGCCTCACATCCTTTGAAAACTCCAGAGGTACGCGGAGATCAGTGCCTCCAAAGGAGACGATGCCTGACTCCTCGTGAAACTTAATAGGAGTCCCAGGATTCCTGTGGCACATGGAAAGGGACACTTGGTCTCCCGCCTCAGCTGGAGAGGCATCCCAATTGCCCTGCCAAGCCTCGAGGAGACTCCCGAGTTGTCCCTCGCAACTAGGCAGGAGTCATGACGTCGCTGAAGAAACACGTGTGTGGAAGGGCCATCCCTGTCGTAACTCGCGAATATACCCCAGGTTCCCGCCGCAACTCGAGAAAAACCATGAGACTTCCCCATTCGCCGCGAGATGAGGCCCGATTCCCCTGCAATGCGTGCAGAGCAATTCCGTCTTGCACATCACACATGAAAGGAGCCTTGATTTCCTTGATGGCACTCCAGAGAAACCCCAAGAACACTGTTTCAAGGCTAGAGGGATCCTGAGGTCACTGTAGCAACACGAAAGAGCTCCGTGGACCACAAATCAACTCGAGATGAGAGGTTAGTCCCTGGCTTCGACTCCAGAGGAATACCACCTTACCACAAGCACCTCAAGAGGAGGCTTCTCTCAGCTCTAGGTATGTGAGAGGGACCCTGAGTTTGCAACCTCAAGTGGAATGGACACCGCGATGTCCTGACTCGAAATAAGGCCGGATATCCCTGCAGTGACTTGAATGCAGGCTCGTCTTGCATCTCCCAAGACGAAAGGATGTCTGAATCCCCTGTGGAGACCACAGAGAAAGACCTAGTTCCCCACCTCATCGCGACCGGAGGCCTCACATCCTTTGAAAACTCCAGAGGTACGCGGAGATCAGTGCCTCCAAAGGAGAGAATGCCTGACTCCTCGGGAAACTTGATAGGAGTCCTAGGATTCCTGTGGCACGTGGAAAGGGACACTTGGTCTCCCGCCTCAGCTGGAGAGGCATCCCAATTTCCCTGCCAAGCCTCGAGGAGAATCCCGAGTTGTCCCTCGCAACTAGGCAGGAGTCCTGACGTCGCTGAACAAACACGTGGGTGGATGGGCCATTCACATCGTAACTCGATAATATAGCCCAGGTTCCCGCCGCAACTCGAGAAAAACCATGAGACTACCCCCTCGCCGCGAGAAGAGGCCCGATTCCCCTACACTGCGTGCAGAGCAATTCCGTGTTGCACATCACACATGAAAGGAGCCTTGATTTCCTTGATGGCACTCCAGATTAACCCCAAGAACACTGTTTCAAGGCTAGAGGGATCCTGAGGTCACTGTAGCCACACGAAAGAGCTCCGTGGACCAGAAATCAACTCGAGATGAGAGGTTAGTCCCTGGCTTCGACTCCAGAGGAATACCACATTACGACAAGCACCTCAAGAGGAGGCTTCTCTCAGCTCTAGGTATGTGAGAGGGACCCTGAGTTTGCGGCCTCAAGTGGAATGAACACTGCGATGCCCTGACTCGAAATAAGACCGGATATCCCTGCAGTGACTTGAATGCAGGCTCGTCTTGCATCTCCCAAGACGAAACGATGTCTGAATCCCCTGTGCAGACCACAGAGAAAGACCTAGTTCCCCACCTCATCGCGACCGGAGGCCTCACATCCTTTGAAAACTCCAGAGGCACGCGGAGATCAGTGCCTCCAAAGGAAGCGATGCCTGACCCCTCGTGAAACTTGATAGGAGTCCCAGGATTCCTGTGGCACGTGGAAAGGGACCCTTGGTCTCCCCCCTCAGCTGGAGAGGCGTCCCAATTGCCCTGCCAAGCCTCGAGAAGAATCCTGAGTTGTCCCTCGCAACTAGGCAGGAGTCCTGACGTCACTGAACAAACACGTGTGTGGAAGGGCCATCCACGTCGTAACTCGAGAATATACCCCAGGTTCCCGCCGCAACTCGAGAAAAACCATGAGACTTCCCCCTCTCCGCGAGATGAGGCCCGATTCCCCTGCACTGCGTGCAGAGGAATTCCGTGTTGAACATCACACATGAAAACAGCCTTGATTTCCTTGATGGCACTCCAGAGAAAACCCAAGAACACTGTTTCAAGGCTAGAGGGATCCTGAGGTCACTGTAGCCACACAAAAGAGCTCCGTGGACCTAAAATCAACTCGAGATGAGAGGTTAGTCCCTGGCTTCGACTCCAGAGGTATACCACCTTACCACAAGCACCTCAAGAGGAGGCTTCTCTCAGCTCTAGGTATGTGAGAGTGACCCTGAGTTTGCGGCCTAAAGTGGAATGGACACCGCGATGCCCTGACTCGAAATAAGGCCGGATATCCCTGCAGTGACTTGAATGCAGGCTCGTCTTGCATCTCCCAAGACGAAAGGATGTCTGAATCCGCTGTGGAGACCACAGAGAAAGACTTAGTTCCCCACCTCATCGCGACCGGAGGCCTCACATCCTTTGAAAACTCCAGAGGTACGCGGAGATCAGTGCCTCCAATGGAGACGATGCCTGACTCCTCGTGAAGCTTGATAGGAGTCCCAGGATTCCTGTGGCACGTGGAAAGGGAACCTTGGTCTCCCGCCTCAGCTGGAGAGGCGTCCCAATTGCCCTGCCAAGCCTCGAGGAGAATCCCGAGTTGTCCCTCGCAACTAGGCAGGAGTCCTGACGTCGCTGAACAAACACGTGTGTGGAAGGGCCATCCCCGTTGTAACTCGAGAATATACCCCAGGTTCCCGCCGTAATTCGATAAAAACCATGAGTCTTCTCCCTCGCCGCGAGATGAGGCCCGATTCCCCTGCACTGCGTGCAGAGCAATACCGTGTTGCACATCACACATGAAAGGAGCCTTGATTTCCTTGATGGCACTCCAGAGAAACCCCAGGAACACTGTTTCAAGGCTAGAGGGATCCTGAGGTCGCTGTAGTAACACGAAAGAGCTCCGTGGACCAAGAATCAACTCGAGATGAGAGGTTAGTCCCTGGCTTCGACTCCAGAGGACTACCACCTTACCACAAGCACCTCAAGAGGAGGCTTCTCTCAGCTCTAAGTGTGTGAGAGGGACCCTGAGTTTGCGGCTTCAAGTGCAATGGACACCGCGATGCCCTGACTTGAAATAAGGCCGGATATCCCTGCAGTGACTTGCATGCAGGCTCGTCTTGCATCTCCCAAGACGAAAGGATGTCTGAATCCCCTGTGGAGACCACAGAGAAAGACCTAGTTCCCCACCTCATCGCGACCGGAGGCCTCACATCCTTTGAAAACTCCAGAGGTACGCGGAGATCAGTGCCTCCAAAGGAGAGAATGCCTGACTCCTCGGGAAACTTGATAGGATTCCCAGGATTCCTGTGGCACGTGGAAAGGGACACTTGGTCTCCCGCCTCAGCTAGAGAGGCATCCCAATTGCCCTGCCAAGCCTCGAGGAGAATCCCGAGTTGTTCCTCGCAACTAGGCAGGAGTCCTGACGTCGCTGAACAAACACGTGGGTGGATGGGCCATTCACATCGTAACTCGATAATATAGCCCAGGTTCCCGCCGCAACTCGAGATAAACCATGAAACTTCCCCCTCTCCGCGAGATGAGGCCCGATTCCCCTACACTGCGGGCAGAGAAATTCCGTGTTGCACATCACACATGAAAGGAGCCTTGATTTCCTTCATGGCACTCCAGAGAAACTCCAAGAACACTGTTTCAAGGCTAGAGGGATCCTGAGGTCACTGTAGCAACAAGAAAGAAATCTGTGGACCAAAAATCATCTCGAGATGAGAGGTTAGTCCCTAACTTCGACTCCAGAGGAATACCACCTAACCACAAGCACCTCAAGAGGAGGCTTCTCGCAGCCTTAGGTATGTGAGAGGGATCCTGAGATTGCAGCCTCAAGTGGAATGGACACCGCAAAGGCCTGACTCGAAATAAGGCCGGATATCCCTGCAGTGACTTGAATGCAGGCTTGTCTTGCATCTCCCAAGACGAAAGGATGTCTGAATCCCCTGTGGAGACCACAGAGAAAGACCTAGTTCTCACCTCATCATGACCGGAGGCCTCACATCCTTTGAAAACTCCAGAGGTACGCGGAGATCAGTGCCTCCAAAGGAGACGATGCCTGACTCCTCGTGAAAATTGATAGGAGTCCCAGGATACCTGTGGCACGTGGAAAGGGACCCTTGGTCTCCCGCCTCAGCTGGAGAGGCGTCCCATTTGCCCTGCCAAGCCTCAAGGATAATCCCAAATTGTCCCTCGCAACTAGGCAGGAGTCCTTACGTCGCTGAGGAAACACGTGTGTGGAAGAGCGATCCCCGTCGTAACTCGAGAATATACCCCAGGTTCCTGCCGCAACTCGAGAAAAACCATGAGACTTCCCCCTCGCCGCGACATGAGGCCCGATTCCCCTGCACTGCGTGAAGAGCAATTCCGTGTTGCACATCACGCATGAAAGGAGCCTTGATTTCCTTGATGGCACTCCAGAAAAACCCCAAGAACACTGTTTCAAGGCTAGAGGGATCCTGAGGACACTGGAGCAACACGAAAGAGCTCCGTGGACCAAATATCAACTCGAGATGAGAGGTTAGTATCTGGCTTCGACTCCAGAGGAACACCACCTTACCAGAAGCACCTCAAGAGGAGGCTTCTCTCAGCTCTAGGTATGTGAGAGGGACCCTGAGTTTGCGGCCTCAAGTGGAATGGACACCGCGATGCCCTGACTCGAAATAAGGCCGGATATCCCTGCAGTGACTTGAATGCAGGCTCGTCTTGCATCTCCCAAGACGAAAGAATGGCTGAATCCCCTGTGGAGACCACAGAGAAAGACCTAGTTCCCCACCTCATCGCGACCGGAAGCCTCACATCTTTTGAAAACTCCAGAGGTACGCGGAGATCAGTGCCTCCAAAGGAGACGATGCCTGACTCCTCGTGAAACTTGATAGGAGTCCCAGGATTCCTGTGGCACGTGGAAAGGGACCCTTGGTCTCCCGCCTCAGCTGGAGAGGCCTCCGAATTGCCCTGCCAAGCCTCGAAGAGAATCCCGAGTTGTCCCTCGCAACTAGGCTGGAGACATGACGTCGCTGAAGAAACACGTGGGTGGAAGGGCCTTCCCCGTCGTAACTCGAGAATATTCCCCAGGATCCCGCCGCAAGTCGAGAAAAACCATGAGACTTCCCCCTCGCCGCGAGATGAGGCCCGATTCCCCTGCACTGCGTGCAGAGCAATTCCGTGTTGCACATCACACATGAAAGGAGCCTTGATTTCCTTGATGGCACTCCAGAGAAACCCCAAGAACACTGTTTCAAGGCTAGAGGGATCCTGAGGTCACTGTAGCAACACGAAAGAGCTCCGTGGACCAGAAATCAACTCGAGGTGAGAGGTTAGTCCCTGGCTTCGACTCCAGAGGAATACCACCTTACCACAAGCACCTCAAGAGGAGGCTTCTCTCAGCTCTAGCTATGTGAGAGGGACCTTGAGTTTGCGGCCTCAAGTGGAATGGACACCGCGATGTCCTGACTCGAAACAAGGCCGGATATCCCTGCAGTGACTTGAATCCAGGCTCATTTTGCATCTCCCAAGAAGAAAGGATGTCTGAGTCCCCTGTGGAGACCACAGAGAAAGACCTAGTTCCCCACCTCATCGCGACCGGAGGCCTCACATCCTTTGAAAACTCCAGAGGTACGCGGAGATCAGTGCCTCCAAAGGAGACGATGCCTGACTCCTCGTGAAACTTGATAGGAGTCCCAGGATTCCTGTGGCACGTGGAAAGGGACCCTTGGTCTCCCGCCTCAGCTGGAGAGGCGTCCCAATTGCCCTGCCAAGCCTCGAGGAGAATCCCAGTTGTCCCTCGCAACTAGGCAGGAGTCCTGACGACGCTGAACAAACACGTGGGTGGAAGGGCCATCCCCGTCGTAACTCGAGAATATACCCCAGGTTCCCGCCGCAACTCGAGAAAAACCATGAAACTTCCCCCTCGCCGCGAGATGAGGCCCGATTCCCCTACACTGCGGGCAGAGAAATTCCGTGTTGCACATCACACATGAAAGGAGCCTTGATTTCCTTCATGGCACTCCAGAGAAACTCCAAGAACACTGTTTCAAGGCTAGAGGGATCCTGAGGTCACTGTAGCAACAAGAAAGAAATCTGTGGACCAAAAATCATCTCGAGATGAGAGGTTAGTCCCTAACTTCGACTCCAGAGGAATACCACCTAACCACAAGCACCTCAAGAGGAGGCTTCTCGCAGCCTTAGGTATGTGAGAGGGATCCTGAGATTGCAGCCTCAAGTGGAATGGACACCGCAAAGGCCTGACTCGAAATAAGGCCGGATATCCCTGCAGTGACTTGAATGCAGGCTTGTCTTGCATCTCCCAAGACGAAAGGATGTCTGAATCCCCTGTGGAGACCACAGAGAAAGACCTAGTTCTCACCTCATCATGACCGGAGGCCTCACATCCTTTGAAAACTCCAGAGGTACGCGGAGATCAGTGCCTCCAAAGGAGACGATGCCTGACTCCTCGTGAAAATTGATAGGAGTCCCAGGATACCTGTGGCACGTGGAAAGGGACCCTTGGTCTCCCGCCTCAGCTGGAGAGGCGTCCCATTTGCCCTGCCAAGCCTCAAGGATAATCCCAAATTGTCCCTCGCAACTAGGCAGGAGTCCTTACGTCGCTGAGGAAACACGTGTGTGGAAGAGCGATCCCCGTCGTAACTCGAGAATATACCCCAGGTTCCTGCCGCAACTCGAGAAAAACCATGAGACTTCCCCCTCGCCGCGACATGAGGCCCGATTCCCCTGCACTGCGTGAAGAGCAATTCCGTGTTGCACATCACGCATGAAAGGAGCCTTGATTTCCTTGATGGCACTCCAGAAAAACCCCAAGAACACTGTTTCAAGGCTAGAGGGATCCTGAGGACACTGGAGCAACACGAAAGAGCTCCGTGGACCAAATATCAACTCGAGATGAGAGGTTAGTATCTGGCTTCGACTCCAGAGGAACACCACCTTACCAGAAGCACCTCAAGAGGAGGCTTCTCTCAGCTCTAGGTATGTGAGAGGGACCCTGAGTTTGCGGCCTCAAGTGGAATGGACACCGCGATGCCCTGACTCGAAATAAGGCCGGATATCCCTGCAGTGACTTGAATGCAGGCTCGTCTTGCATCTCCCAAGACGAAAGAATGGCTGAATCCCCTGTGGAGACCACAGAGAAAGACCTAGTTCCCCACCTCATCGCGACCGGAAGCCTCACATCTTTTGAAAACTCCAGAGGTACGCGGAGATCAGTGCCTCCAAAGGAGACGATGCCTGACTCCTCGTGAAACTTGATAGGAGTCCCAGGATTCCTGTGGCACGTGGAAAGGGACCCTTGGTCTCCCGCCTCAGCTGGAGAGGCCTCCGAATTGCCCTGCCAAGCCTCGAAGAGAATCCCGAGTTGTCCCTCGCAACTAGGCTGGAGACATGACGTCGCTGAAGAAACACGTGGGTGGAAGGGCCTTCCCCGTCGTAACTCGAGAATATTCCCCAGGATCCCGCCGCAAGTCGAGAAAAACCATGAGACTTCCCCCTCGCCGCGAGATGAGGCCCGATTCCCCTGCACTGCGTGCAGAGCAATTCCGTGTTGCACATCACACATGAAAGGAGCCTTGATTTCCTTGATGGCACTCCAGAGAAACCCCAAGAACACTGTTTCAAGGCTAGAGGGATACTGAGGTCACTGTAGCAACACGAAAGAGCTCCGTGGACCAGAAATCAACTCGAGGTGAGAGGTTAGTCCCTGGCTTCGACTCCAGAGGAATACCACCTTACCACAAGCACCTCAAGAGGAGGCTTCTCTCAGCTCTAGCTATGTGAGAGGGACCTTGAGTTTGCGGCCTCAAGTGGAATGGACACCGCGATGTCCTGACTCGAAACAAGGCCGGATATCCCTGCAGTGACTTGAATCCAGGCTCATTTTGCATCTCCCAAGAAGAAAGGATGTCTGAGTCCCCTGTGGAGACCACAGAGAAAGACCTAGTTCCCCACCTCATCGCGACCGGAGGCCTCACATCCTTTGAAAACTCCAGAGGTACGCGGAGATCAGTGCCTCCAAAGGAGACGATGCCTGACTCCTCGTGAAACTTGATAGGAGTCCCAGGATTCCTGTGGCACGTGGAAAGGGACCCTTGGTCTCCCGCCTCAGCTGGAGAGGCGTCCCAATTGCCCTGCCAAGCCTCGAGGAGAATCCCAGTTGTCCCTCGCAACTAGGCAGGAGTCCTGACGACGCTGAACAAACACGTGGGTGGAAGGGCCATCCCCGTCGTAACTCGAGAATATACCCCAGGTTCCCGCCGCAACTCGAGAAAAACCATGAAACTTCCCCCTCGCCGCGAGATGAGGCCCGATTCCCCTGCACTGCGTGCAGAGCAATTCCGTGTTGCACATCACACATGAAAGGAGCCTTGATTTCCTTGATGGCACTCCAGAGAAACCCCAAGAACACTGTTTCAAGGCTAGAGGGATCCTGAGGTCACTGTAGGAACACAAAAGAGCTCCTTGGACTAAGAATCAACTCGAGATGAGAGGTTAGTCCCTGGCTTCGACTCCAGAGGAATACCACCTTACCACAAGCACTTCAAGAGGAGGCTTCTCTCAGCTCTAGGTATGTGTGAGGGACCCTGAGTTTGCGGCCTCAAGTGGAATGGACACCGCGATGCCCTGACTCGAAATAAGGCCGTATATCCCTGCAGTGACTTGAATGCAGGCTCGTCTTGCATCTCCCAAGATCAAAGGATGTCTGAATCCCCTGTGGAGACCACAGAGAAAGACCTAGTTACCCACCTCATCGCGACCAGAGGCCTCACATCCTTTGAAAACTCCAGAGGTACGCGGAGATTAGTGCCTCCAAAGGAGACGATGCCTGACTCCTCATGAAACTTGATAGGAGTCCCAGGATTCCTGTGCACGTGGATAGGGACACTTGGTCTCCCGCCTCAGCTGGAGAGGCGTCCCAATTGCCCTGCCAAGCCTCGAGGAGAATCCCGAGTTGTCCCTCGCAACTAGGCAGGAGTCCTGCCGTTGCTGAACAAACACGTGGGTGGAAGGGCCATCCCCGTCGTAACTCGAGAATATACCCCAGGTTCTCGCCGCAACTCGAGAAAAACTATGAGACTTCCCGCTCGCCGCGAGATGAGGCCCGATTCCCCTGCACTGCGTGCAGAGCAATTCCGTCTTGCACATCACACATGAAAGGAGCCTTGATTTCCTTGATGGCACTCCAGAGAACCCCAAGAACACTGTTTCAAGGCTAGAGGGATCCTGAGGTCACTGTAGCAACACGAAAGAGCTCTGTGGACCAAAAATCAACTCGAGATGAGAGGTTAGTCCCTGGCTTCGACTCCAGAGGAATACCACTTTACCACAAGCACCTCAAGAGGAGGCTTCTCTCAGCTCTAGGTATGTGAGAGGGACCCTGAGTTTGCGGCCTCAAGTGGAATGGACACTGCGATGCCCTGACTCGAAAAAAGGCCGGATATCCCTGCAGTGACTTGAATGCAGGCTCGTCTTGCATCTCCCAAGACGAAAGGATGTCTGAATCCCCTGTGGAGACCACAGAGAAAGACCTAGTTCCCCACCTCATCGCGACCGGAGGCCTCACATCCTTTGAAAACTCCAGAGGTACGCGGAGATCAGTGCCTCCAAAGGAGAGAATGCCTGACTCCTCGGGAAACTTGATAGGATTCCCAGGATTCGTGTGGCACGTGGAAAGGGACACTTGGTCTCCCGCCTCAGCTAGAGAGGCATCCCAATTGCCCTGCCAAGCCTCGAGGAGAATCCCGAGTTGTTCCTCGCAACTAGGCAGGAGTCCTGACGTCACTGAACAAACACGTGTGTGGAAGGGCCATCCACGTCGTAACTCGAGAATATACCCCAGGTTCCCGCCGCAACTCGAGAAAAACCATGAGACTTCCCCCTCTCCGCGAGATGAGGCCCGATTCCCCTGCACTGCGTGCAGAGGAATTCCGTGTTGAACATCACACATGAAAACAGCCTTGATTTCCTTGATGGCACTCCAGAGAAAACCCAAGAACACTGTTTCAAGGCTAGAGGGATCCTGAGGTCACTGTAGCCACACAAAAGAGCTCCGTGGACCAAAAATCAACTCGAGATGAGAGGTTAGTCCCCGGCTTCGACTCTAGAGGTATACCACCTTACCACAAGCACCTCAAGAGGAGGCTTCTCTCAGCTCTAGGTATGTGAGAGTGACCCTGAGTTTGCGGCCTAAAGTGGAATGGACACCGCGATGCCCTGACTCGAAATAAGGCCGGATATCCCTGCAGTGACTTGAATGCAGGCTCGTCTTGCATCTCCCAAGACGAAAGGATGTCTGAATCCGCTGTGGAGACCACAGAGAAAGACTTAGTTCCCCACCTCATCGCGACCGGAGGCCTCACATCCTTTGAAAACTCCAGAGGTACGCGGAGATCAGTGCCTCCAATGGAGACGATGCCTGACTCCTCGTGAAGCTTGATAGGAGTCCCAGGATTCCTGTGGCACGTGGAAAGGGAACCTTGGTCTCCCGCCTCAGCTGGAGAGGCGTCCCAATTGCCCTGCCAAGCCTCGAGGAGAATCCCGAGTTGTCCCTCGCAACTAGGCAGGAGTCCTGACGTCGCTGAACAAACACGTGTGTGGAAGGGCCATCCCCGTTGTAACTCGAGAATATACCCCAGGTTCCCGCCGTAATTCGATAAAAACCATGAGTCTTCTCCCTCGCCGCGAGATGAGGCCCGATTCCCCTGCACTGCGTGCAGAGCAATACCGTGTTGCACATCACACATGAAAGGAGCCTTGATTTCCTTGATGGCACTCCAGAGAAACCCCAGGAACACTGTTTCAAGGCTAGAGGGATCCTGAGGTCGCTGTAGTAACACGAAAGAGCTTCGTGGACCAAGAATCAACTCGAGATGAGAGGTTAGTCCCTGGCTTCGACTCCAGAGGACTACCACCTTACCACAAGCACCTCAAGAGGAGGCTTCTCTCAGCTCTAAGTGTGTGAGAGGGACCCTGAGTTTGCGGCTTCAAGTGCAATGGACACCGCGATGCCCTGACTTGAAATAAGGCCGGATATCCCTGCAGTGACTTGCATGCAGGCTCGTCTTGCATCTCCCAAGACGAAAGGATGTCTGAATCCCCTGTGGAGACCACAGAGAAAGACCTAGTTCCCCACCTCATCGCGACCGGAGGCCTCACATCCTTTGAAAACTCCAGAGGTACGCGGAGATCAGTGCCTCCAAAGGAGAGAATGCCTGACTCCTCGGGAAACTTGACAGGATTCCCAGGATTCCTGTGGCACGTGGAAAGGGACACTTGGTCTCCCGCCTCAGCTAGAGAGGCATCCCAATTGCCCTGCCAAGCCTCGAGGAGAATCCCGAGTTGTTCCTCGCAACTAGGCAGGAGTCCTGACGTCGCTGAACAAACACGTGGGTGGATGGGCCATTCACATCGTAACTCGATAATATAGCCCAGGTTCCCGCCGCAACTCGAGATAAACCATGAAACTTCCCCTCTCCGCGAGATGAGGCCCGATTCCCCTACACTGCGGGCAGAGAAATTCCGTGTTGCACATCACACATGAAAGGAGCCTTGATTTCCTTCATGGCACTCCAGAGAAACCCCAAGAACACTGTTTCAAGGCTAGAGGGATCCTGAGGTCACTGTAGCAACAAGAAAGAAATCTGTGGACCAAAAATCATCTCGAGATGAGAGGTTAGTCCCTAACTTCGACTCCAGAGGAATACCACCTAACCACAAGCACCTCAAGAGAAGGCTTCTCGCAGCCTTAGGTATGTGAGAGGGATCCTGAGATTGCAGCCTCAAGTGGAATGGACACCGCAATGGCCTGACTCGAAATAAGGCCGGATAACCCTGCATTGACATAAATGCAGGCTCGTTTTGCATCTCCCAAGATGAAAGGATTTCTGAATCCTCTGTGGAGACCACAGAGAAAGACCTAGTTCCCCACCTCATCGCGACCGGAGGCCTCACATCCTTTGAAAACTCCAGAGGTACGCGGAGATCAGTGCCTCCAAAGGAGACGATGCCTGACTCCTCGTCAAACTTGATAGGAGTCTCAGGATTCCTGTGGCACGTGGAAAGGTACCCTTGGTCTCCCGCCTCAGCTGGAGAGGCGTCCCAATTGCCCTGCCAAGCCTCGAGGAGAATCCCGAGTTGTCCCTTGAAACTAGGCAGGAGTCCTGACGTTGCTGAACAAACACGTGGGTGGAAGGGCCATTCTCGTCGTAACTCGAGAATATACCCCAGGTTTCCACCGCAACTCGAGAAAAACCATGAGACTTCCCCCTCGCCGCGAGATGAGGCCCGATTCCCCTGCACTGCGTGCAGAGCAATTCCGTGTTGCACATCACACATGAAAGGAGCCTTGATTTCCTTGATGGCACTCCAGAGAAACCCCAAGAACACTGTTTCCAGGCTAGAGGGATCCTGAGGTCACTGTAGCAACACGAAAGAGCTCCGTTGACAAAAATCAACTCGAGATGAGAGGTTAGTCCCTGGCTTCGACTCCAGAGGAATACCACCTTACCACAAGCAACTCAAGAGGAGGCTTCTCTCAACTCTAGGTATGTGAGAAGGACCCTGAGTTTGCGGCCTCAAGTGGAATGGACACTGCGATGCCCTGACGCGAAATAAGGCCGGATATCCCTGCAGTGACTTGAATGCAGGCTCGTCTTGCATGTCCCAAGACGAAAGGATGTCTGAATCCCCTGTGGAGACCACAGAGAAAGACCTAGTTCCCCACCTCATCGCGACCGGAGGCCTCACATTCTTTGAAAGCTCCAGAGGTACGCGGAGATAAGTGCCTCCAAAGGAGACGATGCCTGACTCCTCATGAAATTTGATAGGAGTCCCAGGATTCCTGTGGCACGTGGAAAGGGAACCTTGGTCTCCCGCCTCAGCTGAAGAGGCGTCCCAATGGCCCTGACAAGCCTCGAAGAGAATCCCGAGTTGTCCCTCGCAACTAGGCAGGAGTCCTGACGTCGCTGAACAAACACGTGGGTGGAAAGGCCATGCCCGTTGTCACTGGAGAATATACCCCAGGTTCCCGCCTCAACTCGAGAAAAACCATGAGACTTCCGCCTCGCTGCGAGATGAGGCCCGATTCCCCTGCACTGCGTGCAGAGCAATTCCGTGTTGCACATCACACATGAAAGGAGCCTTGATTTCCTTGATGCCACTCCAGAGAAACCCCAAGAACACTGTTTCAAGGCTAGCGGGATCCTGAGGTCAATGTAGCAACACGAAAGAGCTCCGTGGACCAACAATCAACTCGAGATGAGAGGTTGGTCCCTGGCTTCGACTCCAGAGGAATACCACCTTACCACAAGCACCTCAAGAGGAGGCTTCTCTCAGCTCTAGGTATGTGAGAGGGACCCTGAGTTTGCGGCCTCAAGTGGAATGGACACCGCGATGCCCTGACTCGAAATAAGGCCGGATATCCCTGCAGTGACTTGACTGCAGGCTCGCCTTGCATCTCCCAAGACGAAAGGATGTCTGAATCCCCTGTGAAGACCACAGAGAAAGACCGAGTTCCCCACCTCATCGCGACCGGATTCCTTATATCCTTTGAAAACTTAAGAGGTACGCGGAGATCAGTGCCTCCAAAGGAGACGATGCCTGACTCCTCGTGAAACTTGATAGGAGTCCCAGGATTCCTGTGGCACGTGGAAAGGGACACTTGGTCTCCCGCCTCAGCTGGAGAGGCGTCCCAATTGCCCAGCCAAGCCTCGAGGAGAATCCCAGTTGTCCCTCGCAACTAGGCAGGAGTCCTGACGTCGCTGAACAATCACGTGGGTGGAAGGGCCATCCCCGTCGTAACTCAAGAATATACCCCAGGTTCCCGCCGCAACTCGAGAAAAACCATGAGACTTCCCCCTCACCGCGAGATGAGGCCCGATTCCCCTGAACTGCGTGCAGAGCAATTCCGTGTTGCACATCACACATGAAAGGAGCCTTGATTTCCTTGGTGGCACTCCAGAGAAACCCCAAGAACACTGTTTCAAGGCTACAGGGATTCTGAGGTCAATGTAGCAACACGAAAGAGCTGCGTGGACCAAAAATCAACTCGAGATGAGAGGTTAGTCCCTGGCTTCGACTCCAGAGGATTACCACCTTACCACAAGCACCTCAAGAGGAGGCTTCTCTCAGCTCTAGGTATGTGAGAGGGATCCTGAGTTTGCGGCCTCAGGTGTAATGGACACCGCGATGCCCTGACTCGAAACAAGGCCGGATATCCCTGCAGTGACTTGAATGCAGGCTCGCCTTGCATCTCCCAAGAAGAAAGGATGTCTGAATCCCCTGTGTAGACCACAGAGAAAGACCTAGTTCCCCACCTCATCGCGACCGGATGCCTCACATCCGTTCAAAACTTCAGAGGTACACGGAGATCAGTGCCTCCAAAGGAGACGATGCCTGACTCCTCGTGAAACTTGATAGGAGTCCCAGGATTCCTGTGGCACGTGGAAAGGGACCCTTGGTCTCCCGCCTCAGCTGGAGAGGCGTCCCAATTGCCCTGCCAAGCCTCGAGGAGAATCCCGAGTTGTCCCTCGCAACTAGGCAGGAGTCCTGACGTCGCTGAACAATCACGTGGGTGGAAGGGCCATCCCCGTCGTAACTCGAGAATATACCCCAGGTTCCCGCCGCAACTCGAGAAAAACCATGAGACTTCCCCCTCGCCGCGAGATGAGGCCCGATTCCCCTGCACTGCGTGCAGAACAATTCCGTGTTGCACATCACACATGAAAGGAGCCTTGATTTCCTTGATGGCACTCCAGAGAAACCCCAAGAACACTGTTTCAAGGCTAGAGGGATCCTGAGGTCACTTAGCAACACGAAAGAGCTCCGTGTACCAAAATTCAACTCGAGATGATAGGTTAGTTCCTGGCTTCGACTCCAGAGGAATACCACCTTACCACAAGCAACTCAAGAGGAGGCTTCTCTCAGCTCTAGGTATGTGAGAGGGACCCTGAGTTTGCGGCCTCAAGTGGAATGGACACCGCGATGCCCTGACTCGAAACAAGGCCGGATATCCCTGCAGTGACTTGAATCCAGGCTCTTTTTGCATCTCCCAAGAAGAAAGGATGTCTGAGTCCCCTGTGCAGACCACAGAGAAAGACCTAGTTCCCCACCTCATCGCGACCGGAGGCCTCACATCCTTTGAAAACTCCAGAGGTACGCGGAGATCAGTGCCTCCAAAGGAGACGATGCCTGACTCCTCGTGAAACTTGATAGGAGTCCCAGGATTCCTGTGGCACGTGGAAATGGACCCTTGGTCTCCCGCCTCAGCTGGAGAGGCCTACCAGTTGCCCTGCCAAGCCTCGAGGAGAATCCCGAGTTGTCCCTCGCAACTAGGCAGGAGTCCTGAAGTCGCTGAACAAGCACGTGTGTGGAAGGGCCTTCCCCGTCGTAACTCGAGAATATTCCCCAGGTTCCCGCCGCAACTCGAGAAAAACCATGAGACGTCACTCTCGCCGCGAGATGAGGCCCGATTCCCCTGCACTGCGTGCAGAGCAATTCCGTGTTGCACATCACACATGAAAGGAGCCTTAATTTTCTTGATGGCACTCCAGAGAACCCCCAAGAACACTGTTTCAAGGCTAGAGGGATCCTGAGGTCACTGTAGCAACACGAAAGAGCTCCGTGGACCAGAAATCAACTCGAGATGAGGGGTTAGTCCCGGGCTTCGACTCCAGAGGAATCCCACCTTACCACAAGCAACTCAAGAGGAGGCTTCTCTCAGCTCTAGGTATGTGAGAGGGACCCTGATTTTGCGGCCTCAAGTGGAATGGACACCGCGACGCCCTGACTCGAAATAAGGCCGGATATCCCTGCAGTGACTTGAATGCAGGCTCGTCTTGCATCTCCCAAGACGAAAGGATGTCTGAATCCCCTGTGGAGACCACAGAGAAAGACCTAGTTCCCCACCTCATCGCGACCGGAGGCCTCACATCCTTTGAAAACTCCAGAGGTACGCGGAGATCAGTGCCTCCAAAGGAGACGATGCCTGACTCCTCGTGAAACTTGATAGGAGTCCCAGGATTCCTGTGGCACGTGGAAAGGGACCCTTGGTCTCCCGCCTCAGTTGGAGAGGCGTCCCAATTGCCCTGCCAAGCCTCGAGGAGAATCCCGAGTTGTCCCTCGCAACTAGGCAGGAGTCCTGCCGTCGCTGAACAAACACGTGTGTGGGAGGGCCAAACCCGTCGTAACTCGAGAATATACCCCAGGTTCCCGCCGCAACTCGAGAAAAACCATGAGACTTCGCACTCGCCGCGAGATGAGGCCCGATTCCCCTGCAGTGCGTGCAGAGCAATTCCGTGTTGCACATCACACATGAAAGGAGCCTTGATTTCCTTGATGGCACTCCAGAGAAACCCCAAGAACACTGTTTCAAGGCTAGAGGGATCCTGAGGTCACTGTAGCAACACGAAAGAGCTCCGTGGACCAGAAATCAACTCGAGATGAGGGGTTAGTCCCGGGCTTCGACTCCAGAGGAATACCACCTTACCACAAGCACCTCAAGAGGAGGCTTCTCTCAGCTCTAGGTATGTGAGAGGGACCCTGAGTCTGCGGCCTCAAGTGGAATGGACACCGCGATGCCCTGACTCGAAATAAGGCCGGATATCCCTGCAGTGACTTGAATGCAGGCTCGTCTTGCATCTCCCAAGACGAAAGGATGTCTGAATCCCCTGTGGAGACCACAGAGAAAGACCTAGTTCTCACCTCATCATGACCGGAGGCCTCACATCCTTTGAAAACTCCAGAGGTACGCGGAGATCAGTGCCTCCAAAGGAGACGATGCCTGACTCCTCGTGAAAATTGATAGGAGTCCCAGGATACCTGTGGCACGTGGAAAGGGACCCTTGGTCTCCCGCCTCAGCTGGAGAGGCGTCCCATTTGCCCTGCCAAGCCTCAAGGATAATCCCAAATTGTCCCTCGCAACTAGGCAGGAGTCCTTACGTCGCTGAGGAAACACGTGTGTGGAAGAGCGATCCCCGTCGTAACTCGAGAATATACCCCAGGTTCCTGCCGCAACTCGAGAAAAACCATGAGACTTCCCCCTCGCCGCGACATGAGGCCCGATTCCCCTGCACTGCGTGAAGAGCAATTCCGTGTTGCACATCACGCATGAAAGGAGCCTTGATTTCCTTGATGGCACTCCAGAGAAACCCCAAGAACACTGTTTCAAGGCTAGAGGGATCCTGAGGACACTGGAGCAACACGAAAGAGCTCCGTGGACCAAATATCAACTCGAGATGAGAGGTTAGTATCTGGCTTCGACTCCAGAGGAACACCACCTTACCAGAAGCACCTCAAGAGGAGGCTTCTCTCAGCTCTAGGTATGTGAGAGGGACCCTGAGTTTGCGGCCTCAAGTGGAATGGACACCGCGATGCCCTGACTCGAAATAAGGCCGGATATCCCTGCAGTGACTTGAATGCAGGCTCGTCTTGCATCTCCCAAGACGAAAGAATGGCTGAATCCCCTGTGGAGACCACAGAGAAAGACCTAGTTCCCCACCTCATCGCGACCGGAAGCCTCACATCTTTTGAAAACTCCAGAGGTACGCAGAGATCAGTGCCTCCAAAGGAGACGATGCCTGACTCCTCGTGAAACTTGATAGGAGTCCCAGGATTCCTGTGGCACGTGGAAAGGGAAACTTGTTCTCCGGCCTCAGCTGGAGAGGCCTCCGAATTGCCCTGCCAAGCCTCGAAGAGAATCCCGAGTTGTCCCTCGCAACTAGGCTGGAGACATGACGTCGCTGAAGAAACACGTGGGTGGAAGGGCCTTCCCCGTCGTAACTCGAGAATATTCCCCAGGATCCCGCCGCAAGTCGAGAAAAACCATGAGACTTCCCCCTCGCCGCGAGATGAGGCCCGATTCCCCTGCACTGCGTGCAGAGCAATTCCGTGTTGCACATCACACATGAAAGGAGCCTTGATTTCCTTGATGGCACTCCAGAGAAACCCCAAGAACACTGTTTCAAGGCTAGAGGGATACTGAGGTCACTGTAGCAACACGAAAGAGCTCCGTGGACCAGAAATCAACTCGAGGTGAGAGGTTAGTCCCTGGCTTCGACTCCAGAGGAATACCACCTTACCACAAGCACCTCAAGAGGAGGCTTCTCTCAGCTCTAGGTATGTGAGAGGGACCTTGAGTTTGCGGCCTCAAGTGGAATGGACACCGCGATGTCCTGACTCGAAACAAGGCCGGATATCCCTGCAGTGACTTGAATCCAGGCTCGTTTTGCATCTCCCAAGAAGAAAGGATGTCTGAGTCCCCTGTGGAGACCACAGAGAAAGACCTAGTTCCCCACCTCATCGCGACCGGAGGCCTCACATCCTTTGAAAACTCCAGAGGTACGCGGAGATCAGTGCCTCCAAAGGAGACGATGCCTGACTCCTCGTGAAACTTGATAGGAGTCCCAGGATTCCTGTGGCACGTGGAAAGGGACCCTTGGTCTCCCGCCTCAGGTGGAGAGGCGTCCCAATTGCCCTGCCAAGCCTCGAGGAGAATCCCAGTTGTCCCTCGCAACTAGGCAGGAGTCCTGACGACGCTGAACAAACACGTGGGTGGAAGGGCCATCCCCGTCGTAACTCGAGAATATACCCCAGGTTCCCGCCGCAACTCGAGAAAAACCATGAAACTTCCCCCTCGCCGCGAGATGAGGCCCGATTCCCCTGCACTGCGTGCAGAGCAATTCCGTGTTGCACATCACACATGAAAGGAGCCTTGATTTCCTTGATGGCACTTCAGAGAAACCCCAAGAACACTGTTTCAAGGCTAGAGGGATCCTGAGGTCACTGTAGCAACACAAAAGAGCTCCTTGGACCAAGAATCAACTCGAGATGAGAGGTTAGTCCCTGGCTTCGACTCCAGAGGAATACCACCTTACCACAAGCACTTCAAGAGGAGGCTTCTCTCAGCTCTAGGTATGTGTGAGGGACCCTGAGTTTGCGGCCTCAAGTGGAATGGACACCGCGATGCCCTGACTCGAAATAAGGCCGTATATCCCTGCAGTGACTTGAATGCAGGCTCGTCTTGCATCTCCCAAGATGAAAGGATGTCTGAATCCCCTGTGGAGACCACAGAGAAAGACCTAGTTACCCACCTCATCGCGACCAGAGGCCTCACATCCTTTGAAAACTCCAGAGGTACGCGGAGATTAGTGCCTCCAAAGGAGACGATGCCTGACTCCTCATGAAACTTGATAGGAGTCCCAGGATTCCTGTGCACGTGGATAGGGACACTTGGTCTCCCGCCTCAGCTGGAGAGGCGTCCCAATTGCCCTGCCAAGCCTCGAGGAGAATCCCGAGTTGTCCCTCGCAACTAGGCAGGAGTCCTGCCGTTGCTGAACAAACACGTGGGTGGAAGGGCCATCCCCGTCGTAACTCGAGAATATACCCCAGGTTCTCGCCGCAACTCGAGAAAAACTATGAGACTTCCCCCTCGCCGCGAGATGAGGCCCGATTCCCCTGCACTGCGTGCAGAGCAATTCCGTCTTGCACATCACACATGAAAGGAGCCTTGATTTCCTTGATGGCACTCCAGAGAACCCCAAGAACACTGTTTCAAGGATAGAGGGATCCTGAGGTCACTGTAGCAACACGAAAGAGCTCTGTGGACCAAAAATCAACTCGAGATGAGAGGTTAGTCCCTGGCTTCGACTCCAGAGGAATACCACTTTACCACAAGCACCTCAAGAGGAGGCTTCTCTCAGCTCTAGGTATGTGAGAGGGACCCTGAGTTTGCGGCCTCAAGTGGAATGGACACTGCGATGCCCTGACTCGAAAAAAGGCCGGATATCCCTGCAGTGACTTGAATGCAGGCTCGTCTTGCATCTCCCAAGGCGAAAGGATGGCTGAATCCCCTGTGGAGACCACAGAGAAAGACCTAGTTCCCCACCTCATCGCGACCGGAGGCCTCACATCCTTTGAAAACTCCAGAGGTACGCGGAGATCAGTGCCTCCAAAGGAGACGATGCCTGACTCCTCGTGAACTTGATAGGAGTCCCAGGATTCCTGTGGCACGTGGAAAGGGACCCTTGGTCTCCCGCCTCAGCTGGAGAGGCGTCCCAATTGCCCTGCCAAGCCTCGAGGAGAATCCGAGTTGTCCCTCACAACTAGGCAGGAGTCCTGACGACGTTGAACAAACACGTGGGTGGAAGGGCCATCCCAATCGTAACTCGAGAATATACCCCAGGTTCCCGCCGCAACTCGAGAAAAACCATGAGACTTCCCCCTCGCTGCGAGATGAGGCCCGATTCCCATGCACTGCATGCAGAGCAATTCCGTGTTGCACATCACACATGAAAGGAGCCTTGATTTCCTTGATGGCACTGCAGAGAAACCCCAAGAACACTGTTTCAAGGCTAGAGGGATCCTGAGGTCACTGTACCCACACGAAAGTGCTCCATGGACCAAAAATCAACTCGAGATGAGAGGTTAGTCCCTGGCTTCGACTCCAGAGGAATACCACCTTACCACAAGCACTTCAAGAGGAGGCTTCTCTCAGCTCTAGGTATGTGTGAGGGACCCTGAGTTTGCGGCCTCAAGTGGAATGGACACCGCGATGCCCTAACTCGAAATAAGGCCGGATATCCCTGCAGTGACTTGAATGCAGGCTCGTCTTGCATCTCCCAAGACGAAAGAATGGCTGAATCCCCTGTGGAGACCACAGAGAAAGACCTAGTTCCCCACCTCATCGCGACCGGAAGCCTCACATCTTTTGAAAACTCCAGAGGTACGCAGAGATCAGTGCCTCCAAAGGAGACGATGCCTGACTCCTCGTGAAACTTGATAGGAGTCCCAGGATTCCTGTGGCACGTGGAAAGGGACCCTTGGTCTCCCGCCTCAGCTGGAGAGGCCTCCGAATTGCCCTGCCAAGCCTCGAAGAGAATCCCGAGTTGTCCCTCGCAACTAGGCTGGAGACATGAAGTCGCTGAACAAGCACGTGTGTGGAAGGGCCTTCCCCGTCGTAACTCGAGAATATTCCCCAGGATCCCGCCGCAAGTCGAGAAAAACCATGAGACTTCCCCCTCGCCGCGAGATGAGGCCCGATTCCCCTGCACTGCGTGCAGAGCAATTCCGTGTTGCACATCACACATGAAAGGAGCCTTGATTTCCTTGATGGCACTCCAGAGAAACCCCAAGAACACTGTTTCAAGGCTAGAGGGATACTGAGGTCACTGTAGCAACACGAAAGTGCTCCGTGGACCAGAAATCAACTCGAGGTGAGAGGTTAGTCCCTGGCTTCGTCTCCAGAGGAATACCACCTTACCACAAGCACCTCAAGAGGAGGCTTCTCTCAGCTCTAGGTATGTGAGAGGGACCCTGAGTTTGCGGCCTCAAGTGGAATGGACACAGCGATGCCCTGACACGAAACAAGGCAGGATATCCCTGCAGTGACTTGAATGCAGGCTCGTCTTGCATCTCCCAAACGAAAGGATGGCTGAATCCCCTGTGTAGACGACAGAGAAAAACCTAGTTCCCCACCTCATCGCGACCGGAGGCCTCACATCCTTTGAAAACTCCAGAGGTACGCGGAGATCAGTGCCTCCAAAGGAGACGATGCCTGACTCCTCGTGAAACTTGATAGGAGTCCCAGGATTCCTGTGGCACGTGGAAAGGGACCCTTGGTCTCCCGCCTCAGATGGACAGGCGTCCCAATTGCCCTGCCAAGCCTCGAGGAGAATTCCGAGTTGTCCCTCACAACTAGGCAGGAGTCCTGACGACGCTGAACAAACACGTGGGTGGAAGGGCCATCCCCATCGTAACTCGAGAATATACCCCAGGTTCCCGCCGCAACTCGAGAAAAACCATGAGACTTCCCCCTCGCCGTTAGATGAGTCCTGATTCCCCTGCACTGCGTGCAGAGCAATTCCGTGTTGCACATCACACATGAAAGGAGCCTTGATTTCCTTGATGGCACTCCAGAGAAACCCCAAGAACACTGTTTCAAGGCTAGAGGGATCCTGAGGTCACTGTAGCAACACGAAAGAGCTCCGTGGACCAAAAAACAACTCGAGATGAGAGGTTAGTCCCTGTCTTCGACTCCAGAGGAATACCACCTTACCACAAGCACCTCAAGTGGAGGCTTCTCTCAGCTCTAGCTATGTGAGAGGGACCCTGAGTTTGCGGCCTCAAGTGGAATGAACACCGCGATGCCCTGACTCGAAATAAGGCCGGATATCCCTGCAGTGACTTGAATGCAGGCTCGTCTTGCATCTCCCAAGACGAAAGGATGTCTGAATCCCCTGTGGAGACCACAGAGAAAGACCTAGTTCCCCACCTCATCGCGACCGGAGGCCTCACATCCTTTGAAAACTCCAGAGGTGCGCGGAGATCAGTGCCTCCAAAGGAGATGATGCCTGACTCCTCGTGAAACTTGATAGGAATCCCAGGATTCCTGTGGCACGTGGAAAGGGACACTTGGTCTCCCGCCTCAGCTGGAGAGGCGTCCCAATTGCCCTGCCAAGCCTCGAGGAGAATCCCGAGTTGTCCCTCGCAACTAGGCAGGAGTCCTGACTTCGCTGAACAAACACGTGTGTGGAAGGGCAATCCCCGTCGAAACTCGAGAATATACCCCAGGTTCCCGCTGCAACTCGAGAAAAACCATGAGACTTCCCCCTCGCCGCGAGATGAGGCCCGATTCCCCGGCACTGCGTGCAGAGCAATTCCGTGTTGCACATCACACATGAGAGGAGCCTTGATTTCCTTGACGGCACTCCAGAGAAACCCCAAGAACACTGTTTCAAGGCTAGAGGGATCCTGAGGTCACTGTAGCAACAAGAAAGAGCTCCGTGGACCAAAAATCAACTCGAGATGAGAGGTTAGTCCCTGGTTTCGACTCCAGAGGAATACCACCTTACCACAAACACCTCAAGAGGAGGCTTCTCTCAGCTCCAGGTATTTGAGAGGGACCCTGAGATTGCAGCCTCAAGTGGAATGGACACCGCTATGCCCTGACTCGAAATAAGGCCGGATATCCCTGCAGTGACTTGAATGCAGGCTCGTCTCGCATCTCCCAAGACGAAAGAATGGCTGAATCCCCTGTGGAGACCACAGAGAAAGACCTAGTTCCCCACCTCATCGCGACCGGAGGCCTCACATCCTTTGAAAACTCCAGAGGTATGCGGAGATCAGTTCCTCCAAAGGAGACGATGACTGACTTCTCGTGAAACTTGATAGGAGTCCCAGAATTCCTGTGGCACGTGGAAAGGGACCCTTGATCTCCCGCCTCAGCTGGAGAGGCGTCCCAATTGCCCTGCCAAGCCTCGAGGAGAATCCCGAGTTGTCCCTCGCAACTAGGCAGGAGTTCTGACGTCGCAGAACAAACACGTGGGTGGAAGGGCCATCCCAGTGGTAACTCGAGAATATACCCCAGGTTCCCGCCGCAACTCGAGAAAAACAATTAGACTTCCCCCTCGCCGCGAGATGAGGCCCGATTCCCCGGCACTGCGTGCAGAGGAATTCCGTGTTGCACATCACACATGAAAGGAGCCTTGATTTCCTTGGTGGCACTAAATAGAAACCCCAAGAACACTGTTGCAAGGCTAGAGGGATCCTGAGGTCACTGTAGCAACACGAAAGAGCTCTGTGGACCAAAAATCAACTCGAGATGAGAGGTTAGTCCCTGGCTTCGACTCCAGAGGAATACCACCTTACCACAAGCACCTCAAGAGGAGGCTTCTCTCAGCTCTAGGTATGTGAGAGGGACCCTGATTTTGCGGCCTCAAATGGAATGAACACTGGGATGCCCTGACGCGACATAAGGCCGGATATCCCTGCAGTGACTTGAATGCAGGCTCGTCTTGCATCTCCCAAGACGAAAGGATGTCTGAATCCCCTGTGGAGACCACAGAGAAAAACCTTGTTCCCCACCTCATCGCGACCGGAGGCCTCACATCCTTTGAAAACTCCAGAGGTACGCGGAGATCAGTGCCTCCAAAGAAGATGATGCCTGACTCCTCGCGAAACTTGATAGGAGTCCCAGGATTCCTGTGGCACGTGGAAAGGGACCCTTGATCTCCCGCCTCAGCTGGAGAGGCGTCCCAATTGCCCTGCAAAGCCTCGAGGAGAATCCGGAGTTGTCCCTCGCAACTAGGCAGGAGACCTGACGTCACTGAACAAACACGTGGGTGGAAGGGCCATCCCCGTCGTAACTCGAGAATATACCCCAGGTTCTTGCCGCAACTAGAGAAAAACCATGAGACTTCCCCCTCGCCGTGAGATCAGTCCTGATTTCCCTGCACTGCATGGAGAGCAATTCCGTGTTGCACATCACACATGAAAGGAGCCTTGATTTCCTTGATGGCACTCCAGAAAAACCCCAAGAACACTGTTTCAAGGTTAGAGGGATCCTGAGGTCACTGTAGCAACACGAAAGAGCTCCGTGGACCAAAAATCAACTCGAGATGATAGGTTAGTCCCTGGCATCGACTCCAGACGAATACCACCTTACCACAAGCATCTCAAGAGGAGGATTCTCTCAGCACTAGGTATGTAAGAGGGACCCTGATTTTGCGGCCTCAAGTGGAATGGACACCGCGATGCCCTGACGTGAAATAAGGCCGGATATCCCTGCAGTGACTTGAATGCAGGCTCGTCTTGCATCTCCCAAGACGGAAGAATGTCTGAATCCCCTGTGGAGACCACAGAGAAAGACCTAGTTCCCCACCTCATCGCGACCGGAGGCCTCACATCCTTTGAAAACTCCAGAGGTACGCGGAGATCAGTGCCTCCAAAGGAGACGATGCCTGACTCCTCGTGAAACTTGATAGGAGTCCCAGGATTCCTGTGGCACGTACAAAGGGACCCTTCGTCTCCCGCCTCAGCTGGAGAGGCGTCCCAATTGCCCAGTCAATCCTCGAGGAGAATCCCGAGTTGTCCCTCGCAACAAGCCAAGAGTCCTGACGTCAGTGAACAAACACGTGGGTGGAAGGGCCATCCCCGTCGTAACTCGAGAATATACCCCAGGTTCCCGCCGCAACTCGAGAAAAACCATGAGACTTCCCCCTCGCCGCGAGATGAGGGCCGATTCCCCTGCACTGCGTGCAGAGCAATTCCGTGTTGCACATCACACATGAAAGGAGCCTTGATTTCCTTGATGGCACTCCACAGAAACCCCAAGAACACTGTTTCAAGGCCAGAGGGATCCTGAGGTCACTGTAGCAACACGAAAGAGCTCCGTGGACCAAAAATCAACTCGAGATGAGAGGTTAGTCCCTGGCTTCGACTCCAGAGGAATACCACCTTACCACAAGCACCTCAAGAGGAGGCTTCTCTCAGCTCTAGCTATGTGAGAGGGACCCTGATTTTGCGACCTCAAGTGGAATGGACACCGCGACGCCGTGACTCGAAATAAGGCCGGATATCCCTGCAGTGACTTGAATGCAGGCTCGTCTTGCATCTCCCAAGACGAAAGGATGTCTGAATCCCCTGTGGAGACCACAGAGAAAGACCTAGTTCCCCACCTCATCCCGACCGGAGGCCTCACATCCTCTGAAAACTCCAGAGGAATGCGGAGATCAGTGCCTCCAAAGGAGACGATACCTGACTCCTCGTGAAACATGATAGGAGTCCCAGGATTCCTGTGGCACGTGGAAAGGGACCCTTGGTGCCCGCCTCAGCTGGAGAGGCGTCCCAATTGCCTGCCAAGCCTCGAGGAGAATCCCGAGCTGTCCCTCGCAACTAGGCAGGAGTCCTGCCGTCGCTGAACAAACACTTGTGTGGAAGGGCCATCCCCGTCGTAACTCGAGAATATACCCCAGGTTCCCGCCGCAACTCGAGAAAAACCATGAGACTTCCCCCTCGCCGCGAGATGAGGCCCGATTCCCCTGCACTGCGTGAAGAGCAATTCCGTGTTGCACATCACACATGAAAGGAGCCTTGATTTCCTTGATGGCACTCCAGAGAAACCCCAGAACACTGTTTCAAGGCCAGAGGGATCCTGAGGTCACTCTAGCAACCCGAAAGAGCTCCGTGGACCAAAAATCAACTCGAGATGAGAGGTTAGTCCCTGGCTTCGACTCCAGAGGAATACCACCTTACCACAAGCACCTCAAGAGGAGGCTTCTCTCAGCTCTAGCTATGTGAGAGGGACCCTGAGTTTGCGGCCTCAAGTGGAATGGACACCGCGATGCCCTGACTCGAAATAAGGCAGGATATCCCTGCAGTGACTTGAATGAAGGCTCGTCTTGCATCTCCCAAGACGAAAGAATGTCTGAATCCCGTGTGGAGACCACAGAGAAAGACTTGTTCCCCACCTCATCGTGACCGGAGGCCTCACATCCTTTGAAAATTCCAGAGGTACGCGGAGATCAGTGCCTCCAACGGAGACGATACCTGACTCCTCGTTAAACTTGATAGGAGTCCCAGGATTCCTGTGGCACGTGGAAAGAGACCCTTGGTCTCCCGCCTCACCTGGAGAGGCGTCCCAATTGCCCTGCCAAGCCTGGAGGAGAATCCCGAGTTGTCCCTCACAACTAGGCAGGAGTCCTAACGTCGCTGACAAACACGTGGGTGGGAAGGCCATCCCCGTCGTAACTCGAGTATATACCCCAGGTTCCCGCCGCAACTCGAGAGAAACAATTAGACTTCCCCCTCGCCGCGAGATGAGGCCCGATTCCCCGGCACTGCGTGCAGAGGAATTCCGTGTTGCACATCACACATGGAAGGAGCCTTGATTTCCTTGGTGGCACTAAATAGAAACCCCAAGATCACTGTTGCAAGGCTAGAGGGATCCTGAGGTCACTGTAGCAACACGAAAGAGCTCCGTGAACCAAAAATCAACTCGAGATGAGAGGTTAGTCCCTGGCTTCGACTCCAGAGGAATACCACCTTACCACAAGGACCACAAGAGGAGGCTTCTCTCAGCTCTAGGTATGTGAGAGGGACCCTGAGTTTGCGGCCTCATGTGGAATGGAAACCGCGATGCCCTGACTCGAAATAAGGCCGGATATCCCTGCAGTGACTTGAATGCAGGCTCGTCTTGCATCTCCCAAGACGAAAGGATGTGTGAATCCCCTGTGGAGACCACAGAGAAAGACCTAGTTCCCCACCTCATCGCGACCGGAGGCCTCACATCCTTTGAAAACTCCAGAGGTACGCGGAGATCAGTGCCTCCAAAGGAGACGATGCCTGACTCCTCGTGAAACTTGATAGGAGTTCCAGGATTCCTGTGGCACGTGGAAAGGGACCCTTGGTCTCCCGGCTCAGCTGGAGAGGCTTCCCAAATGCCCTGCCAAGCCTCGAGGAGAATCCCGAGTTGTCCCTCGCAACTAGGCAGGAGTCCTGACGTCGCTGAACAAACACGTGTGTGGAAGGACCATCCCCGTCGTAACTCGAGAATATACCCCTGGTTCCCGCCGCAACTAGAGAAAAACCATGAGACTTCCCCCTCGCCGCGAGATGAGGCCCGATTCCCCTGCACTGTGTGCAGAGCAATTCCGTGTTGCACATCACACATGAAAGGAGCCTTGATTTCCTTGATGGCACTCCAGAGAAACCCCAAGAACAATGTTTCAAGGCTAGAGGGATCCTGAGGTCACTGTAGCAACCCGAAAGAGCTCCGTGGACCAAAAATCAACTCGAGATGAGAGATTAGTCCCTGACTTCGATTCCAGAGGAATACCACCTTACCACACGCACCTCAAGAGGTGGCTTCTCTCAGCTCTAGCTATGTGAGAGGGACCCTGAGTTTGCGGCCTCAAGTGGAATGGACACCGCGATGCCCTGACTTGAAATAAGGCCGGATATCCCTGCAGTGACTTGAATGCAGGCTCGTCTTGCATCTCCCAAGACAAAAGGATGTCTGAATCCCCTGTGGAGACCACAGAGAAAGACCTAGTTCGCCACCTCATCGCGACCGGAGGCGTCACATCCTTTGAAAACCCCAGAGGTACGTGGAGATCAGTGCCTCCAAAGGAGACGATGCCTGACTCCTCGTGAAACTTGATAGGAGTCCCAGGATTCCTGTGGCACGTGGAAAGGGACACTTGGTCTCCCGCCTCAGCTGGAGAGGCGTCCCAATTGCCCTGCCAAGCCTCGAGGAGAATCCCGAGTTGTCCCTCGCAACTAGGCAGGAGTCCTGACGTCGCTGAACAAACACGTGGGTGGAAGGGCCATCCCCGTCGTAACTCGAGAATATACCCTAGGTTCCCGCCGCAACTTGAGAAAAACCATGAGACTTCCCCCTCGCCGCGAGATGAGGCCCGATTCCCGTGCACTGCATGCAGACCAATTCAGTGTTGCACATAACACATGAAAGGAGTCTTGACTTCCTTGATGGCACTCCAGAGAAACCCCAAGAACACTGTTTCAAGGCTAGAGGGATCCTGAGGTCACTGTAGCAACACGAAAGAGCTCTGTGGACCAAAAATCAACTCGAGATGAGAGGTTAGTCCCTGGCTTCGACTCCAGAGGAATACCACCTTACCACACGCACCTCAAGAGGAGGCTTCTCTCAGCTCTAGGTATGTGAGAGGGACCCTGATTTTGCGACCTCAAATGGAATGAACACTGCGATGCCCTGACGCGACATAAGGCCGGAAATCCCTGCAGTGAGTTGAATGCAGGCTCGTCTTGCATCTCCCAAGATGAAAGGATGTCTGAATCCCCTGTGGAGACCACAGAGAAAGACCTAGTTCCCCACCTCATCGCGACCGGAGGCCTCACATCCTGTGAAAATTCCAGAGGTACGCGGAGATCAGTGCCTCCAAAGGAGACGATGACTGACTCCTCGTGAAACTTGATAGGAGTCCCAGGATTGCTGTGGCACGTGGAAAGGGACCCTTGGTCTCCCGCCTCAGCTGGAGAGGCGTCCCAATTGCCCTGCCAAGCCTCGAGGAGAATCCCGAGTTGTCCCTCGCAACTAGGCAGGAGTCCTGACGTCGCTGAACAAACACGTGTGTGGAAGGGCCATCCCCGTGGTAACTCGAGAATATACCTCAGGTTCCCGCCGCAACTCGAGAAAAACCATGAGACTTCCCCCTCGCCCCGAGATGAGGCCCGTTTCCGCTGCACTGCGTGCAGAGTAATTCCGTGCTGCACATCACACATGAAAGGAGCCTTGATTTCCTTGATGGCACTCCAGAGAAACCACAAGAACACTGTTTCAAGGCCAGAGGGATCCTGAGGTCACTGTAGCAACACGAAAGAGCTCCGTGGACCAAAAATCAACTCGAAATGAGAGGTTAGTCCCTGGCTTCGACTCCAGAGGAATACCACCTTACCACAAGCACCTCAAGAGGAGGCTTCTCTCAGCTCTAGCTATGTGAGAGGGACCCTGAGTTTGCGGCCTCAAGTGGAATGGACACCGCGATGCCCTGACTCGAAATAAGGCCGGATATCCCTGCAGTGACTTGAATGCAGGCTCGTCTTGCATCTCCCAAGATGAAAGGATGTCTGAATCCCCTGTGGAGACCACAGAGAAAGACCTAGTTCCCCACCTCATCGCCACCGGAGGCCTCACATCCTTTGAAAACTCCAGAGGTACGCGGAAATCAGTGCCTCCAAAGGAGATGATGCCTGACTCCTCGTGAAACTTGATAGGAGTCCCAGGATTCCTGTGGCACGTGGAAAGGGACCCTTGGTCTCCCGCCTCAGCTGGAGAGGCATCCCAATTGCCCTGCCAAGCCTCGAGGAGAATCCCGAGTTGTCCCTCGCAACTAGGCAGGAGTCCTGACGTCGCTGAACAAACACGTGTGTGGAAGGGCAATCCCCGTCGAAACTCGAGAATATACCCCAGGTTCCCGCTGCAACTCGAGAAAAACCATGAGACTTCCCCCTCGCCGCGAGATGAGGCCCGATTCCCCTGCACTGCGTGCAGAGCAATTCCGTGTTGCACATCACACATGAAAGGAGCCTTGATTTCCTTGACGGCACTCCAGAGAAAGCCCAAGAACACTGTTTCAAGGCTAGAGGGATCCTGAGGTCACTGTAGCAACACGAAAGAGCTCTGTGGACCGAAAATCAACTCGAGATGAGAGGTTAGTCCCTGGCTTCGACTCCAGAGAAATACCACTTTACCACAAGCACCTCATGAGGAGGCATCTCTCAGCTCTAGCTATGTGAGAGGGACCCTGAGTTTGCGGCCTCAAGAGGAATGGACACCGCGATGCCCTGACTCGAAATAAGGCCGGATATCCCTGCAGTGACTTGAATGCAGGCTCGTCTTGCATCTCCCAAGATGAAAGGATGTCTGAATCCCCTGTGGAGACCACAGAGAAAGACCTAGTTCGCCACCTCATCGCGACCGGAGACCTCACATCCTTTGAAAACTCCAGAGGTACGCGGAGATCAGTGCCTCCAAAGGAGACGATGCCTGACTCCCCGTGAAACTTGATAGGAGTCCCAGGATTCCTGTGGCACGTGGAAAGGGACACTTGGTCTCCCGCCTCAGCTGGAGAGGCGTCCCAATTGCCTTGCTAAGCCTCGAGGAGAATCCCGAATTGTCCCTCGCGACTAGCTAGGAGTCCTGACGTTGCTGAATAAACACGTGGGTGGAAGGGCCATCCCCGTCGTAAGTCGAGAATATACCCGAGGTTCCGGCGGCAACTCGAGAAAAACCATGAGACTTCCCCCTCGCCGCGAGATGAGGCCTGATTCCCCTGCACTGAGTGCAGAACAATTCCGTGTTGCACATCACACATGAAAGGAGCCTTGATTTCCTTGGTGGCACTAAATAGAAACCCCAAGGACACTGTTGCAAGGCTAGAGGGATCCTGAGATCAATGTAGCAACACGAAAGAGCTCTGTGGACCAAAAATCAACTCGAGATGAGAGGTTAGTCCCTGGCTTCGACTCCAAAGGAATACCACCTTACCACAAGCACCTCAAGAGGAGGCTTCTCTCAGCTCTAGGTATGTGAGAGGGACCCTGATTTTGCGGCCTCAAATGGAATGAACACTGGGATGCCCTGACGCGACATAAGGCCGGATATCCCTGCAGTGACTTGAATGCAGGCTCGTCTTGCATCTCCCAAGATGAAAGGATGTCTGAATCCCCTGTGGAGACCACAGAGAAAAACCTAGTTCCCCACCTCATCGCGACCGGAGGCCTCACATCCTTTGAAAACTCCAGAGGTACGCGGAGATCAGTGCCTCCAAAGAAGATGATGCCTGACTCCTCGCGAAACTTGATAGGAGTCCCAGGATTCCTGTGGCACGTGGAAAGGGACCCTTGATCTCCCGCCTCAGCTGGAGAGGCGTCCCAATTGCCCTGCAAAGCCTCGAGGAGAATCCGGAGTTGTCCCTCGCAACTAGGCAGGAGACCTGACGTCGCTGAACAAACACGTGGGTGGAAGGGCCATCCCCGTCGTAACTCGAGAATATACCCCAGGTTCTTGCCGCAACTAGAGAAAAACCATGAGACTTCCCCCTCGCCGTGAGATCAGTCCTGATTTCCCTGCACTGCATGGAGAGCAATTCCGTGTTGCACATCACACATGAAAGGAGCCTTGATTTCCTTGATGGCACTCCAGAAAAACCCCAAGAACACTGTTTCAAGGTTAGAGGGATCCTGAGGTCACTGTAGCAACACGAAAGAGCTCCGTGGACCAAAAATCAACTCGAGATGAGAGGTTAGTCCCTGGCATCGACTCCAGACGAATACCACCTTACCACAAGCATCTCAAGAGGAGGATTCTCTCAGCACTAGGTATGTGAGAGGGACCCTGATTTTGCGGCCTCAAGTGGAATGGACACCGCGATGCCCTGACGTGAAATAAGGCCGGATATCCCTGCAGTGACTTGAATGCAGGCTCGTCTTGCATCTCCCAAGACGGAAGAATGTCTGAATCCCCTGTGGAGACCACAGAGAAAGAACTAGTTCCCCACCTCATCGCGACCGGAGGCCTCACATCCTTTGAAAACTCCAGAGGTACGCGGAGATCAGTGCCTCCAAAGGAGACGACGCCTGACTCTTCGTTAAACTTGATAGGAGTCCCAGGATTCCTGTGGCACGTGGAAAGGGACCCTTGGTCTCCCGCCTCAGCTGGAGAGGCGTCCCAATTGCCCTGCCAAGCCTCGAGGAGAATCCCGAGTTGTCCCTCGCAACTAGGCAGGAGTCCTGCCGTCGCTGAACAAACACGTGTGTGGAAGGGCCATCCCCGTCGTAACTCGAGAATATACCCCAGGTTCCCGCCGCAACTCGAGAAAAACCATGAGACTTCCCCCTCGCCGCGAGATGAGGCCCGATTCCCCTGCAATGCGTGCAGAACAATTCCGTGTTGCACGTCACACATGAAAGGAGCCTTGATTTCCTTGATGGCACTCCAAAGAAAGCCCAAGAACACTGTTTCAAGGCCAGAGGGATCCTGAGGTCACTGTAGCAACACGAAAGAGCTCCGTGGACCAAAAATCAACTCGAGATGAGAGGTTAGTCCCTGGCTTCGACTCCAGAGGAATACCACCTTACCACAAGTAACTCAAGAAGAGGCTTCTCTCAGCTCTAGGTATGTGAGAGGGACCCTGAGTTTGCGGCCTCAAGTGGAATTGACACCGTGATGCCCTGACTTGAAATAAGGCTGGATATTCCTGCAGTGACTTGAATGCAGCCTCGTCTTGCATCTCCCAAGATCAAAGGATATCTGAATCCCCTGTGGAGACCACAGAGAAAGACCTAGTTCCCCACCTCATCGCGACCGGAGGCCTCACATCCTTTGAAAACTCCAGAGGTACGCGGAGATCAGTGCCTCCAAAGGAGATGATGCCTGACTCCTCGCGAAACTTGATAGGAGTCCCAGGATTGCTGTGGCACGTGGAAAGGGACCCTTGGTCTCCCGCCTCAGCTGGAGAGGCGTCCCAATTGCCCTGCCAAGCCTCGAGGAGAATCCCGAGTTGTCCCTCGCAACAAGCCAAGAGTCCTGACGTCAGTGTACAAACACGTGGGTGGAAGGGCCATCCCCGTCGTAACTCGAGAATATACCCCAGGTTCCCGCCGCAACTCGAGAAAAACCATGAGACTTCCCCCTCGCCGCGAGATGAGGGCCGATTCCCCTGCACTGCGTGCAGAGCAATTCCGTGTTGCACATCACACATGAAAGGAGCCTTGATTTCCTTGATGGCACTCCAGAGAAACCCCAAGAACACTGTTTCAAGGCCAGAGGGATCCTGAGGTCACTGTAGCAACACGAAAGAGCTCCGTGGACCAAAAATCAACTCGAGATGAGAGGTTAGTCCCTGGCTTCGACTCCAGAGGAATACCACCTTACCACAAGCACCTCAAGAGGAGGCTTCTCTCAGCTCTAGCTATGTGAGAGGGACCCTGAGTTTGCGGCCTCAAGTGGAATGGACACCGCGATGCCCTGACTCGAAATAAGGCCGGATATCCGTGCAGTGACTTGAATGCAGGCTCGTCTTGCATCTCCCAAGACGAAAGAATGTCTGAATCCCGTGTGGAGACCACAGAGAAAGACTTGTTCCCCACCTCATCGTGACCGGAGGCCTCACATCCTTTGAAAATTCCAGAGGTACGCGGAGATCAGTGCCTCCAACGGAGACGATACCTGACTCCTCGTTAAACTTGATAGGAGTCCCAGGATTCCTGTGGCACGTGGAAAGAGACCCTTGGTCTCCCGCCTCATCTGGAGAGGCGTCCCAATTGCCCTGCCAAGCCTGGAGGAGAATCCCGAGTTGTCCCTCACAACTAGGCAGGAGTCCTAACGTCGCTGAACAAACACGTGGGTGGGAAGGCCATCCCCGTCGTAACTCGAGTATATACCCCAGGTTCCCGCCGCAACTCGAGAGAAACAATTAGACTTCCCCCTCGCCGCGAGATGAGGCCCGATTCCCCGGCACTGCGTGCAGAGGAATTCCGTGTTGCACATCACACATGAAAGGAGCCTTGATTTCCTTGGTGGCACTAAATAGAAACCCCAAGATCACTGTTGCAAGGCTAGAGGGATCCTGAGGTCACTGTAGCAACACGAAAGAGCTCCGTGAACCAAAAATCAACTCGAGATGAGAGATTAGTCCCTGACTTCGATTCCAGAGGAATACCACCTTACCACACGCACCTCAAGAGGTGGCTTCTCTCAGCTCTAGCTATGTGAGAGGGACCCTGAGTTTGCGGCCTCAAGTGGAATGGACACCGCGATGCCCTGACTTGAAATAAGGCCGGATATCCCTGCAGTGACTTGAATGCAGGCTCGTCTTGCATCTCCCAAGACAAAAGGATGTCTGAATCCCCTGTGGAGACCACAGAGAAAGACCTAGTTCGCCACCTCATCGCGACCGGAGGCCTCACATCCTTTGAAAACCCCAGAGGTACGTGGAGATCAGTGCCTCCAAAGGAGACGATGCCTGACTCCTCGTGAAACTTGATAGGAGTCCCAGGATTCCTGTGGCACGTGGAAAGGGACACTTGGTCTCCCGCCTCAGCTGGAGAGGCGTCCCAATTGCCCTGCCAAGCCTCGAGGAGAATCCCGAGTTGTCCCTCGCAACTAGGCAGGAGTCCTGACGTCGCTGAACAAACACGTGGGTGGAAGGGCCATCCCCGTCGTAACTCGAGAATATACCCTAGGTTCCCGCCGCAACTTGAGAAAAACCATGAGACTTCCCCCTCGCCGCGAGATGAGGCCCGATTCCCGTGCACTGCATGCAGACCAATTCAGTGTTGCACATAACACATGAAAGGAGTCTTGACTTCCTTGATGGCACTCCAGAGAAACCCCAAGAACACTGTTTCAAGGCTAGAGGGATCCTGAGGTCACTGTAGCAACACGAAAGAGCTCTGTGGACCAAAAATCAACTCGAGATGAGAGGTTAGTCCCTGGCTTCGACTCCAGAGGAATACCACCTTACCACAAGCACCTCAAGAGGAGGCTTCTCTCAGCTCTAGGTATGTGAGAGGGACCCTGATTTTGCGACCTCAAATGGAATGAACACTGCGATGCCCTGACGCGACATAAGGCCGGATATCCCTGCAGTGACTTGAATGCAGGCTCGTCTTGCATCTCCCAAGATGAAAGGATGTCTGAATCCCCTGTGGAGACCACAGAGAAAGACCTAGTTCCCCACCTCATGGTGACCGGAGGCCTCACATCCTTTGAAAATTCCAGAGGTATGCGGAGATCAGTGCCTCCAAAGGAGACGATGCCTGACTCCTCGTGAAACTTGATAGGAGTCCCAGGATTCCTGTGGCACGTGGAAAGGGACCCTTGGTCTCCCGCCTCACCTGGAGAGGCATCCCAATTGCCCTGCCAAGCCTCGAGGAGAATCCCGAGTTGTCCCTCGCAACTAGGCAGTAGTCCTGCGGTCGCTGAACAAACACGTGTGTGGGAGGGCAATCCCAGTCGTAACTCGAGAATATACCCCAGGTTCCCGCCGCAACTCGAGAAAAACCATGAGACTTCCCCCTCGCCGCGAGATGAGGCCCGATTCCCCTGCACTGCGTGCAGAGCAATTCCGTGTTGCACATCACACATGAAAGGAGCCTTGATTTCCTTGATGGCACTCCAGAGAAACCCCAGAACACTGTTTCAAGGCCAGAGGGATCCTGAGGTCACTGTAGCAACCCGAAAGAGCTCCGTGGACCAAAAATCAACTCGAGATGAGAGGTTAGTCCCTGGCTTCGACTCCAGAGGAAGACCACCTTACGACAAACACCTCAAGAGGAGGCTTCTCTCAGCTCTAGGTATGTGAGAGGGACCCTGAGTTTGCGGCCTCAAGTGGAATTGACACCGCGATGCCCTGACTTGAAATAAGGCTGGATATCCCTGCCGTGACTTGAATGCAGGCTCGTCTTGCATCTCCCAAGACGAAAGGATGTCTGAATCCCCTGTGGAGACCACAGAGAAAGACCTAGTTCCACACCTCATCACGACCGGAGGCCTCACATTCTTTGAAAACTCCAGAGGTACGCGGAGATCAGTGCCTCCAAAGGAGACGATGCCTGACTCCTCGTGAAACTTGATAGGAGTCCCAGGATTCCTGTGGCACGTGGAAAGGGACCCTTGGTCTCCCGCCTCAGCTGGAGAGGCGTCCCAATTGCCCTGCCAAGCCTCGAGGAGAATCCCGAGTTGTCCCTCGCAACTAGGCAGGAGTCCTGACGTCGCTGAACAAACACGTGTGTGGAAGGGCCATCCCCCTCGTAACTCGAGAATATACCCCAGGTTCCGGCCGCAACTCGAGAAAAACCATGAGACTTCCCCCTCGCCGCGAGATGAGGCCCGATTCCCCTGTATTGTGTTCCGAGCAATTCCGTGTTGCACATCACACATGAAAGGAGCCTTGATTTCCTTGATGGCACTCCAGAGAAACCCCAAGAACACTGTTTCCAGGCTAGAGGGATCCTGAGGTCACTGTAGCAAACCGAAAGAGCTCCGTGTACCAATAATCAACTCGAGATGAGAGGTTAGTCCCTGGCTTAGACTCCAGAGGAATACCACCTTACCACAAGCACCTCAAGAGGAGGCTTCTCTCACCTCTAGCTATGTGAAAGGGTCCCTGACTTTGCGGCCTCAAGTGGAATGGACACCGCGATGCCCTGACTCGAAATAAGGCCGGATATTCATGCAGTGACTTGAATGTAAGCTCGTCTTGCATCTTCCAAGACGAAAGGATGTCTGAATCCCCTGTGGAGACCACAGAGAAAGACCTAGTTCCCCACCTCATCGCGACCGGAGGCCTCACATCCTTTGAAAACTCCAGAGGTAGGCGGAGATCAGTGCCTCCAAAGGAGACGATGCCTGACTCCTCGTGAAACTTGATAGGAGTCCCAGGATTCCTGTGGCACGTGGAAAGGGACCCTTGGTCTCCCGCCTCAGCTGGAGAGGCGTCCCAATTGCCCTGCCAAGCCTTGAGGAGAATCCCGAGTTGTCCCTCGCAACTAGGCAGGAGTCCTGACGTCGCTGAACAAACACGTGGGTGGAAGGGCCATCCCCGTCGTAACTCGAGAATATACCCCTGGTTCCCGCCGCAACTCGAGACAAACCATGAGACTTCCCCCTCGCCGTGAGATGAGGCCCGATTCCCCTGCACTACATGCAGAGCAATTCCGTGTTGCACATCAAACATGAAAGGAGCCTTGATTTCCTTGATGGCACTCCAGAGAAAGCCCAAGAACACTGTTTCAAGGCTAGAGGGATCCTGAGGTCACTGTAGCAACACGAAAGAGCTCCGTGGACCAGAAATCAACTTGAGATGAGAGGTTAGTCCCTGGCTTCAACTCCCGAGGAATACTACCTTAGCACAAGCACCTCAAGAGGAGGCTTCTCTCAGCTCTAGGTATGTGAGAGGGACCCTGAGATTGCGGCCTCAAGTGGAATGGACACTGCTATGCCCTGACTCGAAATAAGGCCAGATATCCCTGCAGTGACTTGAATGCAGGCTCGTCTTGCATCTCCCAAGACGAAAGAATGTCTGAATCCCCTGTGCAGACCACAGAGAAAGACCTAGGTCCCCACCTCATCGCGACCGGAGGCCTCACATCCTTTGAAAATTCCAGAGGTATGCGGAGATTAGTGCCTCCAAAGAAGACGATGCCTGACTCCTCGTGAAACTTGATAGGAGTCCCAGGATTGCTGTGGCACGTGGAAAGGGGCCCTTGGTCTCCCGCCTCAGCTGGAGAGGCGTCCCAATTTCCCTGCCAAGCCTCGAGGAGAATCCCGAGTTGTCCCTCGCAGCTATGCAGGAGTCCTGCCGTCGCTGAACAAACACGTGTGTGGAAGGGCCATCCCCATCGTAACTCGAGAATATACCCCAGGATCCCGCCGCAACTCGAGAAAAACCATGAGACTTCCCCCTCGCCGCGAGATGAGGCCCGATTCCCCTACACTGCGTGCAGAGCAATTCCGTGTTGCACATCACACATGAAAGGAGCCTTGATTTCCTTGATGGCACTCCAGAAAAACCCCAAGAACACTGTTTCAAGGCTAGAGGGATCCTGAGGTCACTGTAGCAACAAGAAAGAGCTCCGTGGACCAAAAATCAACTCGAGATGAGAGGTTAGTCCCTGGCTTCGACTCCAGAGGAATACCACCTTACCACAAGCACCTCAAGAGGAGGCTTCTCTCAGCTCTAGGTATGTGAGAGGGACCCTGAGTTTGCGGCCTCAAGTGGAATGGACACCGTGATGCTCTGACGCGAAATAAGGCCTGATATCCCTGCAGTGACTTGAATGCAGGCTCGTCTTGCATCTCCCAAGACGAAAGGATGTCTGAATCCCCTGTGGAGATCACAGAGAAAGACCTAGTTCCCCACCTCATCGCGACCGGAGGCCTCACATCCTTTGAAAACTCCAGAGGTACGCGGAGATCAGTGCCTCCAAAGGAAATGATGCCTGACTCCTCGTGAAACTTGATAGGAGTCCCAGGATTCCTGTGGCACGTGGAAAGGGACCCTTGGTCTCCCGCCTCAGCTGGAGAGGCGTCCCAATTGCCCTGCCAAGCCTCGAGGAGAATCCCGAGTTGTCCCTCGCAACTAGGCAGGAGTCCTGACGTCGCTGAACAAACACGTGTGTGGAAGGGCAATCCCCGTCGAAACTCGAGAATATACCCCAGGTTCCCACTGCAACTCGAGAAAAACCATGAGACTTCCCTCTCGCCGCGAGATGAGGCCCGATTCCCCTGCACTGCGTGAAGAGCAATTCCGTGTTGCACATCACGCATGAAAGGAGCCTTGATTTCCTTGATGGCACTCCAGAGAAACCCCAAGAACACTGTTTCAAGGCTAGAGGGATCCTGAGGTCACTGTAGCAACACGAAAGAGCTCCGTGGACCAAAATTCAACTCGAGATGATAGGTTAGTCCCTGGCTTCGACTCCAGAGGAATACCACCTTACCACAAGCAACTCAAGAGGAGGCTTCTCTCAGCTCTAGGTATGTGAGAGGGACCCTGAGTTTGCGGCCTCAAGTGGAATGGACACCGTGATGCCCTGACGCGAAATAATGCCGGATATCCCTGCAGTGACTTGAATGCAGGCTCGTCTTGCATCTTCCAAACGGAAGGATGGCTGAATCCCCTGTGGAGACCACAGAGAAAGACCTAGTTCCCCACCTCATCGCGACCGGAGGCCTCACATCCTGTGAAAATTCCAGAGGTACGCGGAGATCAGTGCCTCCAAAGGAGACGATGACTGACTCCTCGTGAAACTTGATAGGAGTCCCAGGATTGCTGTGGCACGTGGAAAGGGACCCTTGGTCTCCCGCCTCAGCTGGAGAGGCGTCCCAATTGCCCTGCCAAGCCTCGAGGAGAATCCCGAGTTGTCCCTCGCAACTAGGCAGGAGTCCTGACGTCGCTGAACAAACACGTGTGTGGAAGGGCCATCCCCGTGGTAACTCGAGAATATACCTCAGGTTCCCGCCGCAACTCGAGAAAAACCATGAGACTTCCCCCTCGCCCCGAGATGAGGCCCGTTTCCCCTGCACTGCGTGCAGAGTAATTCCGTGCTGCACATCACACATGAAAGGAGCCTTGATTTCCTTGATGGCACTCCAGAGAAACCCCAAGAACACTGTTTCAAGGCCAGAGGGATCCTGAGGTCACTGTAGCAACACGAAAGAGCTCCGTGGACCAAAAATCAACTCGAAATGAGAGGTTAGTCCCTGGCTTCGACTCCAGAGGAATACCACCTTACCACAAGCACCTCAAGAGGAGGCTTCTCTCAGCTCTAGCTATGTGAGAGGGACCCTGAGTTTGCGGCCTCAAGTGGAATGGACACCGCGATGCCCTGACTCGAAATAAGGCCGGATATCCCTGCAGTGACTTGAATGCAGGCTCGTCTTGCATCTCCCAAGATGAAAGGATGTCTGAATCCCCTGTGGAGACCACAGAGAAAGACCTAGTTCCCCACCTCATCGCCACCGGAGGCCTCACATCCTTTGAAAACTCCAGAGGTACGCGGAGATCAGTGCCTCCAAAGGAGATGATGCCTGACTCCTCGTGAAACTTGATAGGAGTCCCAGGATTCCTGTGGCACGTGGAAAGGGACCCTTGGTCTCCCGCCTCAGCTGGAGAGGCATCCCAATTGCCCTGCCAAGCCTCGAGGAGAATCCCGAGTTGTCCCTCGCAACTAGGCAGGAGTCCTGACGTCGCTGAACAAACACGTGTGTGGAAGGGCAATCCCCGTCGAAACTCGAGAATATACCCCAGGTTCCCGCTGCAACTCGAGAAAAACCATGAGACTTCCCCCTCGCCGCGAGATGAGGCCCGATTCCCCTGCACTGCGTGCAGAGCAATTCCGTGTTGCACATCACACATGAAAGGAGCCTTGATTTCCTTGACGGCACTCCAGAGAAAGCCCAAGAACACTGTTTCAAGGCTAGAGGGATCCTGAGGTCACTGTAGCAACACGAAAGAGCTCTGTGGACCGAAAATCAACTCGAGATGAGAGGGTAGTCCCTGGCTTCGACTCCAGAGGAATACCACTTTACCACAAGCACCTCATGAGGAGGCATCTCTCAGCTCTAGCTATGTGAGAGGGACCCTGAGTTTGCGGCCTCAAGTGGAATGGACACCGCGATGCCCTGACTCGAAATAAGGCCGGATATCCCTGCAGTGACTTGAATGCAGGCTCGTCTTGCATCTCCCAAGATGAAAGGATGTCTGAATCCCCTGTGGAGACCACAGAGAAAGACCTAGTTCGCCACCTCATCGCGACCGGAGGCCTCACATCCTTTGAAAACTCCAGAGGTACGCGGAGATCAGTGCCTCCAAAGGAGACGATGCCTGACTCCCCGTGAAACTTGATAGGAGTCCCAGGATTCCTGTGGCACGTGGAAAGGGACACTTGGTCTCCCGCCTCAGCTGGAGAGGCGTCCCAATTGCCTTGCTAAGCCTCGAGGAGAATCCCGAATTGTCCCTCGCGACTAGCTAGGAGTCCTGACGTTGCTGAATAAACACGTGGGTGGAAGGGCCATCCCCGTCGTAAGTCGAGTATATACCCGAGGTTCCGGCGGCAACTCGAGAAAAACCATGAGACTTCCCCCTCGCCGCGAGATGAGGCCTGATTCCCCTGCACTGAGTGCAGAACAATTCCGTGTTGCACATCACACATGAAAGGAGCCTTGATTTCCTTGATGGCACTCCAGAGAAAACCCAAGAACACTCTTTCAAGGCTAGAGGAATCCTGAGGTCACTGTAGCAACACGAAAGAGCTCCGTGGACCAAAATTCAACTCGAGATGAGAGGTTAGTCCCTGGCTTCGACTCCAGAGGAATACCACCTTACCACAAGCAACTCAACAGGAGGCTTCTCTCAGCTCTAGGTATGTGAGAGGGACCCTGAGTTTGCGGGCTCAAGTGGAATGGACACCGTGATGCCCTGAATCGAAATAAGGCCGGATATCCCTGCAGTGACTTGAATGCAGGCTCGTCTCGCATCTCCCAAGACGAAAGAATGGCTGAATCCCCTGTGCAGACCACAGAGAAAGACCTAGTTCCCCACCTCATCACGACCGGAGGCCTCACATCCTTTGAAAACTCCAGAGGTATGCGGAGATCAGTTCCTCCAAAGGAGACGATGACTGACTTCTCGTGAAACTTGATAGGAGTCCCAGAATTCCTGTGGCACGTGGAAAGGGACCCTTGATCTCCCGCCTCAGCTGGAGAGGCGTCCCAATTGCCCTGCCAAGCCTCGAGGAGAATCCCGAGTTGTCCCTCGCAACTAGGCAGGAGTTCTGACGTCGCAGAACAAACACGTGGGTGGAAGGGCCATCCCAGTTGTAACTCGAGAATATACCCCAGGTTCCCGCCGCAACTCGAGAAAAACAATTAGACTTCCCCCTCGCCGCGAGATGAGGCCCGATTCCCCGGCACTGCGTGCAGAGGAATTCCGTGTTGCACATCACACATGAAAGGAGCCTTGATTTCCTTGGTGGCACTAAATAGAAACCCCAAGAACACTGTTGCAAGGCTAGAGGGATCCTGAGGTCACTGTAGCAACACGAAAGAGCTCTGTGGACCAAAAATCAACTCGAGATGAGAGGTTAGTCCCTGGCTTCGACTCCAGAGGAATACCACCTTACCACAAGCACCTCAAGAGGAGGCTTCTCTCAGCTCTAGGTATGTGAGAGGGACCCTGATTTTGCGGCCTCAAATGGAATGAACACTGGGATGGCCTGACGCGACATAAGGCCGGATATCCCTGCAGTGACTTGAATGCAGGCTCGTCTTGCATCTCCCAAGATGAAAGGATGTCTGAATCCCCTGTGGAGACCACAGAGAAAAACCTAGTTCCCCACCTCATCGCGACCGGAGGCCTCACATCCTTTGAAAACTCCAGAGGTACGCGGAGATCAGTGCCTCCAAAGAAGATGATGCCTGACTCCTCGCGAAACTTGATAGGAGTCCCAGGATTCCTGTGGCACGTGGAAAGGGACCCTTGATCTCCCGCCTCAGCTGGAGAGGCGTCCCAATTGCCCTGCAAAGCCTCGAGGAGAATCCGGAGTTGTCCCTCGCAACTAGGCAGGAGACCTGACGTCGCTGAACAAACACGTGGGTGGAAGGGCCATCCCCGTCGTAACTCGAGAATATACCCCAGGTTCTTGCCGCAACTAGAGAAAAACCATGAGACTTCCCCCTCGCCGTGAGATCAGTCCTGATTTCCCTGCACTGCATGGAGAGCAATTCCGTGTTGCACATCACACATGAAAGGAGCCTTGATTTCCTTGACGGCACTCCAGAAAAACCCCAAGAACACTGTTTCAAGGTTAGAGGGATCCTGAGGTCACTGTAGCAACACGAAAGAGCTCCGTGGACCAAAAATCAACTCGAGATGAGAGGTTAGTCCCTGGCATCGACTCCAGACGAATACCACCTTACCACAAGCATCTCAAGAGGAGGATTCTCTCAGCACTAGGTATGTGAGAGGGACCCTGATTTTGCGGCCTCAAGTGGAATGGACACCGCGATGCCCTGACGTGAAATAAGGCCGGATATCCCTGCAGTGACTTGAATGCAGGCTCGTCTTGCATCTCCCAAGACGGAAGAATGTCTGAATCCCCTGTGGAGACCACAGAGAAAGAACTAGTTCCCCACCTCATCGCGACCGGAGGCCTCACATCCTTTGAAAACTCCAGAGGTACGCGGAGATCAGTGCCTCCAAAGGAGACGACGCCTGACTCTTCGTTAAACTTGATAGGAGTCCCAGGATTCCTGTGGCACGTGGAAAGGGACCCTTGGTCTCCCGCCTCACCTGGAGAGGCGTCCCAATTGCCCTGCCAAGCCTCGAGGAGAATCCCGAGTTGTCCCTCGCAACTAGGCAGGAGTCCTGCCGTCGCTGAACAAACACGTGTGTGGAAGGGCCATCCCCGTCGTAACTCGAGAATATACCCCAGGTTCCCGCCGCAACTCGAGAAAAACCATGAGACTTCCCCCTCGCCGCGAGATGAGGCCCGATTCCCCTGCAATGCGTGCAGAACAATTCCGTGTTGCACGTCACACATGAAAGGAGCCTTGATTTCCTTGATGGCACTCCAAAGAAAGCCCAAGAACACTGTTTCAAGGCCAGAGGGATCCTGAGGTCACTGTAGCAACACGAAAGAGTTCCGTGGACGAAGAATCAACTCGAGATGAGAGGTTAGTCCCTGGCTTCGACTCCAGAGGAATACAACCTTACCACAAGCACCTCAAGAGGAGGCTTCTCTCAGCTCTAGGTATGTGAGAGGGACCCTGATTTTGCGGCCTCAAGTGGAATGGACACCGCGATGCCCTGACTCGAAATAAGGCCGGATATCCCTGCAGTGACTTGAATCCAGGCTCGTTTTGCATCTCCCAAGACGAAAGGATGGCTGAGTCCCCTGTGGAGACCACAGAGAAAGACCTAGTTCCCCACCTCATCGCGACCGGAGGCCTCACATCCTTTGAAAACTCCAGAGGTACGCGGAGATCAGTGCCTCCAAAGGAGACGATGCCTGACTCCTCGTGAAACTTGATAGGAGTCCCAGGATTCCTGTGGCACGTACAAAGGGACCCTTCGTCTCCCGCCTCAGCTGGAGAGGCGTCCCAATTGCCCAGTCAATCCTCGAGGAGAATCCCGAGTTGTCCCTCGCAACAAGCCAAGAGTCCTGACGTCAGTGAACAAACACGTGGGTGGAAGGGCCATCCCCGTCGTAACTCGAGAATATACCCCAGGTTCCCGCCGCAACTCGAGAAAAACCATGAGACTTCCCCCTCGCCGCGAGATGAGGGCCGATTCCCCTGCACTGCGTGCAGAGCAATTCCGTGTTGCACATCACACATGAAAGGAGCCTTGATTTCCTTGATGGCACTCCAGAGAAACCCCAAGAACACTGTTTCAAGGCCAGAGGGATCCTGAGGTCACTGTAGCAACACGAAAGAGCTCCGTGGACCAAAAATCAACTCGAGATGAGAGGTTAGTCCCTGGCTTCGACTCCAGAGGAATACCACCTTACCACAAGCACCTCAAGAGGAGGCTTCTCTCAGCTCTAGCTATGTGAGAGGGACCCTGATTTTGCGGCCTCAAGTGGAATGGACACCGCGACGCCCTGACTCGAAATAAGGCCGGATATCCCTGCAGTGACTTGAATGCAGGCTCGTCTTGCATCTCCCAAGACGAAAGGATGTCTGAATCCCCTGTGGAGATCACAGAGAAAGACCTAGTTCCCCACCTCATCCCGACCGGAGGCCTCACATCCTCTGAAAACTCCAGAGGTATGCGGAGATCAGTGCCTCCAAAGGAGACGATACCTGACTCCTCGTGAAACATGATAGGAATCCCAGGATTCCTGTGGCACGTGGAAAGAGACCCTTGGTCTCCCGCCTCACCTGGAGAGGCGTCCCAATTGCCCTGCCAAGCCTCGAGGAGAATCCCGAGTTGTCCCTCACAACTAGGCAGGAGTCCTAACGTCGCTGAACAAACACGTGGGTGGGAAGGCCATCCCCGTCGTAACTCGAGTATATACCCCAGGTTCCCGCCGCAACTCGAGAGAAACAATTAGACTTCCCCCTCGCCGCGAGATGAGGCCCGATTCCCCGGAACTGCGTGCAGAGGAATTCCGTGTTGCACATCACACATGAAAGGAGCCTTGATTTCCTTGGTGGCACTAAATAGAAACCCCAAGATCACTGTTGCAAGGCTAGAGGGATCCTGAGGTCACTGTAGCAACACGAAAGAGCTCCGTGAACCAAAAATCAACTCGAGATGAGAGGTTAGTCCCTGGCTTCGACTCCAGAGGAATACCACCTTACCACAAGGACCACAAGAGGAGGCTTCTCTCAGCTCTAGGTATGTGAGAGGGACCCTGAGTTTGCGGCCTCATGTGGAATGGAAACCGCGATGCCCTGACTCGAAATAAGGCCGGATATCCCTGCAGTGACTTGAATGCAGGCTCGTCTTGCATCTCCCAAGACGAAAGGATGTCTGAATCCCATGTGGAGACAACAGAGAAAGACCTAGTTCCCCACCTCATCGCGACCGGAGGCCTCACATCCTTTGAAAACTCCAGAGGTACGCGGAGATCAGTGCCTCCAAAGGAGACGATGCCTGACTCCTCGTGAAACTTGATAGGAGTTCCAGGATTCCTGTGGCACGTGGAAAGGGACCCTTGGTCTCCCGCCTCAGCTGGAGAGGCTTCCCAAATGCCCTGCCAAGCCTCGAGGAGAATCCCGAGTTGTCCCTCGCAACTAGGCAGGAGTCCTGACGTCGCTGAACAAACACGTGTGTGGAAGGACCATCCCCGTCGTAACTCGAGAATATACCCCTGGTTCCCGCCGCAACTAGAGAAAAACCATGAGACTTCCCCCTCGCCGCGAGATGAGGCCCGATTCCCCTGCACTGTGTGCAGAGCAATTCCGTGTTGCACATCACACATGAAAGGAGCCTTGATTTCCTTGATGGCACTCCAGAGAAACCCCAAGAACAATGTTTCAAGGCTAGAGGGATCCTGAGGTCACTGTAGCAACCCGAAAGAGCTCTGTGGACCAAAAATCAACTCGAGATGAGAGATTAGTCCCTGACTTCGATTCCAGAGGAATACCACCTTACCACACGCACCTCAAGAGGTGGCTTCTCTCAGCTCTAGCTATGTGAGAGGGACCCTGAGTTTGCGGCCTCAAGTGGAATGGACACCGCGATGCCCTGACTTGAAATAAGGCCGGATATCCCTGCAGTGACTTGAATGCAGGCTCGTCTTGCATCTCCCAAGACAAAAGGATGTCTGAATCCCCTGTGGAGACCACAGAGAAAGACCTAGTTCGCCACCTCATCGCGACCGGAGGCCTCACATCCTTTGAAAACCCCAGAGGTACGTGGAGATCAGTGCCTCCAAAGGAGACGATGCCTGACTCCTCGTGAAACTTGATAGGAGTCCCAGGATTCCTGTGGCACGTGGAAAGGGACACTTGGTCTCCCGCCTCAGCTGGAGAGGCGTCCCAATTGCCCTGCCAAGCCTCGAGGAGAATCCCGAGTTGTCCCTCGCAACTAGGCAGGAGTCCTGACGTCGCTGAACAAACACGTGGGTGGAAGGGCCATCCCCGTCGTAACTCGAGAATATACCCTAGGTTCCCGCCGCAACTTGAGAAAAACCATGAGACTTCCCCCTCGCCGCGAGATGAGGCCCGATTCCCGTGCACTGCATGCAGACCAATTCAGTGTTGCACATAACACATGAAAGGAGTCTTGACTTCCTTGATGGCACTCCAGAGAAACCCCAAGAACACTGTTTCAAGGCTAGAGGGATCCTGAGGTCACTGTAGCAACACGAAAGAGCTCTGTGGACCAAAAATCAACTCGAGATGAGAGGTTAGTCCCTGGCTTCGACTCCAGAGGAATACCACCTTACCACAAGCACCTCAAGAGGAGGCTTCTCTCAGCTCTAGGTATGTGAGAGGGACCCTGATTTTGCGACCTCAAATGGAATGAACACTGCGATGCCCTGACGCGACATAAGGCCGGATATCCCTGCAGTGAGTTGAATGCAGGCTCGTCTTGCATCTCCCAAGATGAAAGGATGTCTGAATCCCCTGTGGAGACCACAGAGAAAGACCTAGTTCCCCACCTCATGGTGACCGGAGGCCTCACATCCTTTGAAAATTCCAGAGGTATGCGGAGATCAGTGCCTCCAAAGGAGACGATGCCTGACTCCTCGTGAAACTTGATAGGAGTCCCAGGATTCCTGTGGCACGTGGAAAGGGACCCTTGGTCTCCCGCCTCACCTGGAGAGGCATCCCAATTGCCCTGCCAAGCCTCGAGGAGAATCCCGAGTTGTCCCTCGCAACTAGGCAGTAGTCCTGCGGTCGCTGAACAAACACGTGTGTGGGAGGGCAATCCCAGTCGTAACTCGAGAATATACCCCAGGTTCCCGCCGCAACTCGAGAAAAACCATGAGACTTCCCCCTCGCCGCGAGATGAGGCCCGATTCCCCTGCACTGTGTGAAGAGCAATTCCGTGTTGCACATCACACATGAAAGGGGCCTTGATTTCCTTGATGGCACTCCAAAGAAACCCCAAGAACACTGTTTCAAGGCCAGAGGGATCCTGAGGTCACTGTAGCAACACGAAAGAGCTCCATGGACCAAAAATCAACTCGAGATGAGAGGTTAGTCCCTGGCTTCGACTCCAGAGGAATACCACCTTACCACAAGCACCTCAAGAGGAGTCTTCTCCCAGCTCTAGCTATGTGAGAGGGACCCTGAGTTTGCGGCCTCAAGTGGAATGGACACCGCGATGCCCTGACTCGAAATAAGGCCGGATATCCCTGCAGTGACTTGAATGCAGGCTCGTCTTGCATCTCCCAAGACGAAAGGATGTCTGAATCCCCTGTGGAGACCACAGAGAAAGACCTAGTTCCCCACCTCATCGCGACCGGAGGCCTCACATCCTTTGAAAACTCCAGAGGTATGCGGAGATCAGTGCCTCCAAAGGAGACGATGCCTGACTCCTCATGAAACTTGATAGGAGTCCCAGGATTCCTGTGCACGTGAAAAGGGACACTTGGTCTCCCGCCTCAGCTGGAGAGACGTCCCAATTGCCCTGCAAGCCTCGAGGAGAATCCCGAATTGTCCCTCGCAACTAGGCAGGAGTCCTGACGTCGCTGAACAAACACGTGTGTGGAAGGGCCATCCCCGTCGTAACTCGAGAATATACCCCAGGTTCCCGCCGCAACTCGAGAAAAACCATGAGACTTCCCCCTCGCCGCGAGATGAGGCCCGATTCCCCTGCACTGCGTGAAGAGCAATTCCGTGTTGCACATCACACATGATAGGAGCCTTGATTTCTTTAATGGCACTCCAGAGAAACCCCAAGAACACTGTTTCAAGGCTAGAGGGATCCTGAGGTCACTGTAGCAACACGAAAGAACTCCGTGGACCAGAAATCAACTCGAGATGAGAGGTTAGTCCCTGGCTTCGACTCCAGAGGAATACCACCTTACCACAAGCAACTCAAGAGGAGGCTTCTCTCAGCTCTAGGTATGTGAGAGGGACCCTGAGTTTGCGGCCTCAAGTGGAATTGACACCGCGATGCCCTGACTTGAAATAAGGCTGGATATCCCTGCAGTGACTTGAATGCAGGCTCGTCTTGCATCTCCCAAGACGAAAGGATGTCTGAATCCCCTGTGGAGACCACAGAGAAAGACCTAGTTCCCCACCTCATCGCGACCGGAGGCCTCACATCCTTTGAAAACTCCAGAGGTACGCGGAGATCAGTGCCTCCAAAGGAGATGATGCCTGACTCCTCGCGAAACTTGATAGGAGTCCCAGGATTCCTGTGGCACGTGGAAAGGGACCCTTGGTCTCCCGCCTCAGCTGGGCAGGCGTCCCAATTGCCCTGCCAAGCCTCGAGGAGAATTCCGAGTTGTCCCTCGCAACTAGGCAGGAGACCTGACGTCGCTGAACAAACACGTGTGTGGAAGGGCCATCCCCGTCGTAACTCGAGAATATACCCCTGGTTCCTGCCACAACTCGAGAAAACCATGAGACTTGCCCCTCGCCGTTAGATGAGTCCTGATTCCCCTGCACTGCATGCAGAGCAATTCCGTGTTGCACATCACGCATGAAAGGAGCCTTGATTTCCTTGATGGCACTCCAGAGAAACCCCAAGAACACTCTTTCAAGGCTAGAGGGATCCTGAGGTCACTGTAGCAACACGAAAGAGCTCTGTGGACCAAAAATCAACTCGAGATGAGAGGTTAGTCCCTGGCTTCGACTCCAGACGAATACCACCTTACCACAAGCATCTCAAGAGGAGGATTCTCTCAGCACTAGGTATGTGAGAGGGACCCTGATTTTGCGGCCTCAAATGGAATGGACACTGCGATGCCCTGACGCGAAATAAGGCCGGATATCCCTGCAGTGACTTGAATGCAGGCTCGTCTTGCATCTCCCAATATGAAAGGATGTCTGAATCCCCTTTAAAGACCAAAGAGAAAAAACTAGTTCCCCACCTCATCGCGACCGGAGGCCTCACATCCTTTGAAAACTCCAGAGGTATGCGGAGATCAGTGCCTCCAAAGGAGACGATACCTGACTCCTCGTGAAACATGATAGGAGTCCCAGGATTCGTGTGGAACGTGGAATGGGACCCTTGGTCTCCCGCCTCACCTGGAGAGGCGTCCCAATTGCCTGCCAAGCCTCGAGGAGAATCCCGAGTTGTCCCTCGCAACTAGGCAGGAGTCCTGCCGTCGCTGAACAAACACTTGTGTGGAAGGGCCATTCCCGTCGTATCTCCAGAATATACCCCAGGTTCCCGCCGCAACTCGAGAAAAACCATGAGACTTCCCCCTCGCCGCGAGATGAGGCCCGATTCCCCTGCACTGCGTGCAGAGCAATTCCGTGTTGCACATCACACATGAAAGGAGCCTTGATTTCCTTGATGGCACTCCAGAGAAACCCCAGAACACTGTTTCAAGGCCAGAGGGATCCTGAGGTCACTGTAGCAACCCGAAAGAGCTCCGTGGACCAAAAATCAACTCGAGATGAGAGGTTAGTCCCTGGCTTCGACTCCAGAGGAAGACCACCTTACGACAAACACCTCAAGAGGAGGCTTCTCTCAGCTCTAGGTATGTGAGAGGGACCCTGAGTTTGCGGCCTCAAGTGGAATTGACACCGCGATGCCCTGACTTGAAATAAGGCTGGATATCCCTGCCGTGACTTGAATGCAGGCTCGTCTTGCATCTCCCAAGACGAAAGGATGTCTGAATCCCCTGTGGAGACCACAGAGAAAGACCTAGTTCCACACCTCATCACGACCGGAGGCCTCACATCCTTTGAAAACTCCAGAGGTACGCGGAGATCAGTGCCTCCAAAGGAGACGATGCCTGACTACTCGTGAAACTTGATAGGAGTCCCAGGATTCCTGTGGCACGTGGAAAGGGACACTTGGTCTCCCGCCTCAGCTGGAGAGGCGTCCCAATTGCCCTGCCAAGCCTCGAGGAGAATCCCGAGTTGTCCCTCGCAACTAGGCAGGAGTCCTGACGTCGCTGAACAAACACGTGTGTGGAAGGGCCATCCCCCTCGTAACTCGAGAATATACCCCAGGTTCCGGCCGCAACTCGAGAAAAACCATGAGACTTCCCCCTCGCCGCGAGATGAGGCCCGATTCCCCTGTATTGTGTTCCAAGCAATTCCGTGTTGCACATCACACATGAAAGGAGCCTTGATTTCCTTGATGGCACTCCAGAGAAACCCCAAGAACACTGTTTCCAGGCTAGAGGGATCCTGAGGTCACTGTAGCAAACCGAAAGAGCTCCGTGTACCAATAATCAACTCGAGATGAGAGGTTAGTCCCTGGCTTCGACTCCAGAGGAATACCACCTTACCACAAGCACCTCAAGAGGAGGCTTCTCTCACCTCTAGCTATGTGAAAGGGTCCCTGACTTTGCGGCCTCAAGTGGAATGGACACCGCGATGCCCTGACTCGAAATAAGGCCGGATATTCATGCAGTGACTTGAATGTAAGCTCGTCTTGCATCTCCCAAGACGAAAGGATGTCTGAATCCCCTGTGGAGACCACAGAGAAAGACCTAGTTCCCCACCTCATCGCGACCGGAGGCCTCACATCCTTTGAAAACTCCAGAGGTAGGCGGAGATCAGTGCCTCCAAAGGAGACGATGCCTGACTCCTCGTGAAACTTGATAGGAGTCCCAGGATTCCTGTGGCACGTGGAAAGGGACCCTTGGTCTCCCGCCTCAGCTGGAGAGGCGTGCCAATTGCCCTGCCAAGCCTCGAGGAGAATCCCGAATTGTCCCTCGCAACTAGCTAGGAGGCCTGACGTCGCTGAACAAAGACGTGGGTGGAAGGGCCATCCCCGTCGTAACTCGAGCATATACCCCAGGTTCCGGCCGCAACTCGAGAAAAACAATGAGACTTCCCCCTCGCCGCGAGATGAGGCCCGATTCCCCTGCACTGCGTGCAGAGCAATTCCGTGTTGCACATCACACATGAAAGGAGCCTTGATTTCCTTGATGGCACTCCAGAGAAACCCCAAGAACACTGTTTCAACGCTAGAGGGATCCTGAGGTCACTGTAGCAACACGAAAGAGCTCCGTGGACCAAAAATCAAATTGAGATGAGAGGTTAGTCCCTGCCTTCGACTCCAGAAGAATACCACCTTACCACAAGCACCTCAAGAGGAGGCTTCTCTCAGCTCTAGGTATGTGAGAGGGACCCTGAGTTTGCGGCCTCAAGTGGAATGGACACCGCGATGCCCTGAATCGAAATAAGGCCGGATATTCATGCAGTGACTTGAATGCAAGCTCGTCTTGCATCTCCCAAGACGAAAGGATGTCTGAATCTCTTGTGGAGACCACAGAGAAAGACCTAGTTCCCCACCTCATCCCGACCGGAGGCCTCACATCCTTTGAAAACTCCAGAGGTACGCGGAGATCAGTGCCTCCAAAGGAGACGATGACTGACTCCTCGTGAAACTTGATAGGAGTCCCAGGATTCCTGTGGCACGTGGAAAGGGACCCTTGGTCTCCCGCTTCAGCTGGAGAGGCGTCCCAATTGCCCTGCCAAGCCTCGAGGAGAATCCCGAATTGTCCCTCGCAACTAGCTAGGAGTCCTGACGTCGCTGAACAAACACGTGGGTGGAAGGGCCATCCCCGTCGTAACTCGGGATATACCCCAGGTTCCGGCCGCAACTCGAGAAAAACCATGAGACTTCCCCCTCGCCGCGAGATGAGGCCCGATTCCCCTGCACTGCGTGCAGAGCAATTCCGTGTTGCACATCACACATGAAAGGAGCCTTGATTTCCTTGATGGCACTCCAGAGAAACCCCAAGAACACTGTTTCAAGGCTAGAGGGATCCTGAGGTCACTGTAGCAACACGAACGAGCTCGGTGGACCAAAAATCAACTCGAGATGAGAGGTTAGTCCCTGGCTTCGACTCCAGAGGAATACCACCTTACCACAAGCACCTCAAGAGGAGGCTTATCTCAGCTCTAGCTATGTGAGAAGGACCCTGATTTTGCGGCCTCAAGTGGAATGGACACCGCGATGCCCTGACTCGAAATAAGGCCGGATATCCCTGCAGTGACTTGAATGCAGGCTCGTCTTGCATCTCCCAAGACGAAAGGATGTCTGAATCCCCTGTGGAGACCACAGAGAAAGACCTAGTTCCCCACCTCATCGCGACCGGAGTCCTCACATCCTTTGAAAACTCCAGAGGTACGCGGAGATCAGTGCCTCCAAAGGAGACGATGCCTGACTCCTCGTGAAACTTGATAGGAGTCCCAGGATTTCTGTGGCACGTGGAAAGGGACACTTGGTCTCCCGCCTCAGCTGGAGAGGCGTCCCAATTGCCCTGCCAAGCCTCGAGGAGAATCCCGAGTTGTCCTTCGCAACTAGGCAGGAGTCCTGACGTCGCTGAAGAAACACGTGGGTGGAAGGGCCATCCCCGTCGTAACTCGAGAATATACCCCAGGTTCCCGCCGCAACTCGAGAAAAACCATGAGACTTCCCCCTCGCCGCGAGATGAGGCCGGATTGCCCTGCACTGTGTGCAGAGCAATTCCGTATTGCACATCACACATGAAAGGAGCCTTGATTTCCTTGATGGCACTCCAGAGAAACCCCAAGAACACTGTTTCAAGGCTAGAGGGATCCTGAGGTCACTGTAGCAACACGAAAGAGCTCCGTGGACCAAGAATCAACTCGAGATGAGAGGTTAGTCCCTGGCTTCGACTCCAGAGGAATCCCACCTTACCAGAAGCACCTCAAGAGGAGGCTTCTCTCAGCTCTTGCTATGTGAGAGGGACCCTGAGTTTGCGGCCTCAAGTGGAATGGACACCGCGATGCCCTGTCTCGAAATAAGGCCGGATATCCATGCAGTGACTTGAATGCAGGCTCGTCTTACATCTCCCAAGACGAAAGGATGTCTGAATCCCCTGTGGAGACAACAGAGAAAGACCTAGTTCCCCAACTAATCGTGACCGGAGGCCTCACATCCTTTGAAAACTCCAGAGGTACGCGGAGATCAGTGCCTCCAAAGGAGAAGATGCCTGACTCCTCGTGAAATTTGATAGGAGTCCCAGGATTCCTGTGGCACGTGGAAAGGGGCCCTTGGTCTCCCCCCTCAGCTGGAGAGGCGTCCCAATTGCCCTACCAAGCCTCGAGGAGAATCCCGAGTTGTCCCTCGCAACTATGCAGGAGTCCTGCCGTCGCTGAACAAACACGTGTGTGGAAGGGCCATCCCCATCGTAACTCGAGAATATACCCCAGGATCCCGCCGCAACTCGAGAAAAACCATGAGACTTCCCCCTCGCCGCGAGATGAGGCCCGATTCCCCTACACTGCGTGCAGAGCAATTCCGTGTTGTACATCACACATGAAAGGAGCCTTGATTTCCTTGATGGCACTCCAGAAAAACCCCAAGAACACTGTTTCAAGGCTAGAGGGATCCTGAGGTCACTGTAGCAACAAGAAAGAGCTCCGTGGACCAGAAATCAACTTAAGATGAGAGGTTAGTCCCTGGCTTCGACTCCAGAGGAATACCACCTTACCACAAGCACCTCAAGAGGAGGCTTCTCTCAGCTCTAGGTATGTGAGAGGGACCCTGAGTTTGCGGCCTCAAGTGGAATGGACACCGTGATGCCCTGACGAGAAATAAGGCCGGATATCCCTGCAGTGACTTGAATGCAGGCTCGTCTTGCATCTCCCAAGACGAAAGGATGTCTGAATCCCCTGTGGAGACCACAGAGAAAGACCTAGTTCCCCACCTCATCGCGACCAGAGGCCTCACTTCCTTTGAAAATTCCAGAGGTACGCGGAGATCAGTGCCTCCAAAGGAGACGATGCCTGACTCCTCGTGAAACTTGATAGGAGTCCCAGGATTCCTGTGGCACGTGGAAAGGGACCCTTGGTCTCCCGCCTCAGCTGGAGAGGCGTCAGAATTGCCCTGCTAAGCCTCGACGAGAATACCGAGTTGTCCTTCGCAACTACGCAGGAGTCCTGCCGTCGCTGAACAAACACGTGGGTGGAAAGGCCATCCCCGTCGTAACTCGAGAATATACCCCAGGTTCCCGCCGCAACTCGAGAAAAACCATGAGACTTCCCCCTCGCCGCGAGATGAGGCCCGATTCCCCTGCACTGCGTTCAGAGCAATTCTGTCTTGCACATCACACATGAAAGGAGCCTTGATTTCCTTGATGGCACTCCAGAGAAACCCCAAGAATACTGTTTCAAGGCTAGAGGGATCCTGAGGTCACTGTAGCAACAAGAAAGAACTCCGTGGACCAAAAATCAACTCGAGTTGAGAGGTTAGTCCCTGGCTTCGACTCCAGAGGAATACCACCTTACCACAAGCACCTCAAGAGGAGGATTCTCTCAGCTCTAGCTATGTGAGAGGGACCCTGAGTTTGCGGCCTCAAGTGGAATGGACACTGCGATGCCCTGACTCAAAATAAGGCCGGATATCCCTGCAGTGACTTGAATGCAGGCTCGTCTTGCATCTCCCAAGACGAAAGGATGTCTGAATCCCCTGTGGAGACCACAGAGAAAGACATAGTTCCCAATCTTATCGCGACCGGAGGCCTCACATCCTTTGAAAACTCCAGAGGTACGCGGAGATCAGTGCCTCCAAAGGAGACGATGCCTGACTCCTCGTGAAACTTGATAGGAATCCCAGGATTCCAGTGGCGCGTGGAAAGGGACCCTTGGTCTCCCGCCTCAGCTGGAGAGGCGTCCCAATTGCCCTGGCAAGCCTCGAGGAGAATCCCGAATTGTCCCTCGCAACTAGGCAGGAGTCCTGACGTCGCTGAACAAACACGTGGGTGGAAGGGCCATCCCCGTCATAACTCGAGAATATACCCCAGGTTCCCGCCGCAACTCGAGAAAAACCATGAGACTTCCCCCTCGCCCCGAGATGAGGCCCGATTCCCCTGCACTGCGTGCACAGCAATTCCGTGTTGCACATCACACATGAAAGGAGCCTTGATTTGATGATGGCACTCCAGAGAAAACCCAAGAACACTGTTTCAAGGCTAGAGGGATCCTGAAGTCACTGTAGCAACACGAAAGAGCTCCGTGGACCAAAAATCAACTCGAGATGAGAGGTTAGTCCCTGGCTTCGACTCCAGAGGAATACCACCTTACCACAAGCACCTCAAGAGGAGGCTTCTCTCAGCTCTAGGTATGTGAGAGGGACCCTGAGTTTGTGGCCTCAAGTGGAATGGACACCGCGATGCCCTGACTCGAAATAAGGCCGGATATCCCTGCAGTGACTTGAATGCAGGCTCGTCTTGCATCTCCCAAGACGAAAGGATGTCTGAATCCCCTGTGGATACCACATAGAAAGACCTAGTTCCCGACCTCATCGCGACCGGAGGCCTCACATCCTTTGAAACTTCCAGAGGTACGCGGAGATCGGTGCCTCCAAAGGAGACGATGCCTGACTCCTCGTGAAACTTGATAGGAGTCCCAGGATTCCTGTGGCACGTGGAAAGGGACCCTTGGTCTCCTGCCTCAGCTGGAGAGGCGTCCCAATTGCCCTGCCAAGCCTCGAGGAGAATCCCGAGTTGTCCCTCGCAACTAGGCAGGGGTCCTGACGTCGCTGAAGAAACACGTGGGTGGAATTGCCATCCCCGTCGTAACTCGAGAATATACCCCAGGTTCCCGCCGCAACTCGAGAAAAACCATGAGATTTCCCCCTCGCCGCGAGATGAGGCTGGATTCCCCTGCACTGTGTGCAGAGCAATTCCGTGTTGCACATCAAACATGAAAGGAGCCTTGATTTCCTTGATGGCACTCCAGAGAAACCCCAAGAACACTGTTTCAAGGCTAGAGGGATCCTGAGGTCACTGTAGCAACACGAAAGAGCTCCGTGGACCAAGAATCAACTCGAGATGAGAGGTTCGTCCCTGGCTTCGACTCCAGAGGAATCCCACCTTACCAGAAGCACCTCAAGAGGAGGCTTCTCTCAGCTCTAGCTATGTGAGGGGGACCCTGAGTTTGCGGCCTCAAGTGGAATGGACACCGCGATGCCCTGTCTCGAAATAAGGCCGGATATCCATGCAGTGACTTGAATGCAGGCTCGTCTTACATCTCCCAAGACGAAAGGATGTCTGAATCCCCTGTGGAGACAACAGAGAAAGACCTAGTTCCCCAACTAATCGTGACCGGAGGCCTCACATCCTTTGAAAACTCCAGAGTTACGCGGAGATCAGTGCCTCCAAAGGAGAAGATGCCTGACTCCTCGTGAAATTTGATAGGAGTCCCAGGATTCCTGTGGCACGTGGAAAGGGACCCTTGGTCTCCTGCCTCAGCTGGAGAGGCGTCCCAATTGCCCTGCCAAGCCTCGAGGAGAATCCCGAGTTGTCCCTCGCAACTAGGCAGGAGTCCTGACGTCGCTGAACAAACACGTGTGTGGAAGGGCCATCCCCGTCGTAACTCGAGAATATACCCCAGGTTCCCGCCGCAACTCGAGAAAAACCATGAGACTTCCCCCTCGCCGCGAGATGAGGCTCGATTCTCCTGCACTGCATGCAGAGCAATTCCGTGTTGCACATCAAACATGAAAGGAGCCTTGATTTTCTAGATGGCACTCTAGAGAAACCCCAAGAACACTGTTTCAAGGCTAGAGGGATCCTGAGGTCACTGTAGCAACACGAAAGAGCTCCGTGGACCAAAAATCAACTCGAGATGAGAGGTTAGTCCCTGGCTTCGACTCCAGAGGAATACCACCTAACCACAAGCACCTCAAGAGGAGGCTTCTCGCAGCTTTAGGTATGTGAGAGGGACCCTGAGTTTGCAGCCTCAAGTGGAATGGACATGCAATGCCCTGACTGGAAATAAGGCCGGATATCCCTGCATTGACATAAATGCAGGCTCGTCTTGCATCTCCCAAGACGAAAGGATGTCTGAATCCCCTGTGGAGACCACAGAGAAAGACCTAGTTCCCCATCTCATCACGACCGGAGGCCTCACATCCTTTGAAAACTCCAGAGGTACGCGGAGATCAGTGCCTCCAAAGGAAACAATGCCTGACTCCTCATGAAACTTGATAGGAGTCCCAGGATTCCAGTGGCACGTGGAAAGGGACCCTTGGTCTCCCGCCTCAGCTGGAGTGGCGTCCCAATTGCCCTGGCAAGCCTCGAGGAGAATCCCGAATTGTCCCTCGCAACTAGGCAGGAGTCCTAACGTCGCTGAACAAACAGGTGGGTGGAAGGGCCATCCCCGTCGTAACTCGAGAATATACCCCAGCTTCCCGCCGCAACTCGAGAAAAACCATGAGACTTCCCCCTCGCCCCGAGATGAGGCCCGATTCCCCTGCACTGCGTGCAGAGCAATTCCGTGTTGCACATCACACATGAAAGGAGCCTTGATTTCCTTGATGGCACTCCAGAGAAAACCCAAGAACACTGTTTCAAGGCTAGAGGGATCCTGAGGTCACTGTAGCAACACGAAAGAGCTCCGTGGACCAAAAATCAACTCAAGATGAGAGGTTAGTCCCTGGCTTCGACTCCAGAGGAATACCACCTTACCACAAGCACCTCAAGAGGAGGCTTCTCTCAGTTCTAGGTATGTGAGAGGGACCCTGAGTTTTTGGCCTCAAGTGGAATGGACACCGCGATGCCCTGACTCGAAATAAGGCCGGATATCCTTGCATTGACATAAATGCAGGCTCGTCTTGCATCTCCCAAGACGAAAGGATGACTGAATCCCCTGTGGAGACCACAGAGAAAGACCTAGTTCCCCATCTCATCACGACCGGAGGCCTCACATCCTTTGAAAACTCCAGAGGTACGCGGAGATCAGTGCCTCCAAAGGAAACAATGCCTGACTCCTCATGAAACTTGATAGGAGTCCCAGGATTCCTGTGGCACATGGAAAGGGACCCTTGGTCTCCCGCCTCAGCTGGAGAGGCGTCCCAATTGCCCTGGCAAGCCTCGAGGAGAATCCCGAATTGTCCCTCGCAACTAGGCAGGAGTCCTGACGTCGCTGAACAAACACGTGGGTGGAAGGGCCATCCCCGTCGTAACTCGAGAATATACCCCAGGTTCCCGCCGCAACTCGAGAAAAACCATGAGACTTCCCCCTCGCCGCGAGATGAGGCCGGATTCCCCTGCACTGTGTGCAGAGCAATTCCGTGTTGCACATCACACATGAAAGGAGCCTTGATTTCCTTGATGGCACTCCAGAGAAACCCCAAGAACACTGTTTCAAGGCTAGAGGGATCCTGAGGTCACTGTAGCAACAAGAAAGAGCTCCGTGGACCAAGAATCAACTCGAGATGAGAGGTTAGTCCCTCGCTTCGACTCCAGAGGAATCCCACCTTACCAGAAGCACCTCAAGAGGAGGCTTCTCTCAGCTCTAGGTATGTGAGAGGGACCCTGAGTTTGCGGCCTCAAGTGGAATGGACACCGCGATGCCCTGTCTCGAAATAAGGCCGGATATCCATGCAGTGACTTGATTGCAGGCTCGTCTTACATCTCCCAAGACGAAAGGATATCTGAATCCTCTGTGGAGACAACAGAGAAAGACTTAGTTCCCCAACTATTCGTGACCGGAGGCCTCACATCCTTTGAAAACTCCAGAGGTACGCGGAGATCAGTGCCTCCAAAGGAGAAGATGCCTGACTCCTCGTGAAATTTGATAGGAGTCCCAGGATTTCTGTGGCACGTGGAAAGGGGCCCTTGGTCTCCCGCCTCAGCTGGAGAGGCGTCCCAATTGCCCTGCCAAGCCTCGAGGAGAATCCCGAGTTGTCCCTCGCAACTATGCAGGAGTTCTGCCGTCGCTGAACAAACACGTGTGTGGAAGGGCCATCCCCATCGTAACTCGAGAATATACCCCAGGATCCCGCCGCAACTCGAGAAAAACCATGAGACTTCCCCCTTGCCGCGAGATGAGGCCCGATTCCCCTATACTGCGTGCAGAGCAATTCCGTGTTGCACATCACACATGAAAGCAGCCTTGATTTCCTTGATGGCACTCCAGAAAAACCCCAAGAACACTGTTTCAAGGCTAGAGGGATCCTGAGGTCACTGTAGCAACAAGAAAGAGCTCCGTGGACCAGAATTCAACTTAAGATGAGAGGTTAGTCCCTGGCTTCGACTCAAGAGGAATACCACCTTACCACAAGCACCTCAAGAGGAGGCTTCTCTCAGCTCTAGGTATGTGAGAGGGACCCTGAGTTTGCGGCCTCAAGTGGAATGGACACCGTGATACCCTGACGCGAAATAAGGCCGGATATCCCTGCAGTGACTTGAATGCAGGCTCATCTTGCATCTCCCAAGACGAAAGGATGTCTGAATCCCCTGTGGAGACCACAGAGAAAGACCTAGTTCCCCACCTCATCGCGACCGGAGGCCTCACTTCCTTTGAAAACTCCAGAGGTACGCGGAGATCAGTGCCTCCAAAGGAGACGATGCCTGACTCCTCGTGAAACTTGATAGGAGTCCCAGGATTCCTGTGGCACGTGGAAAGGGACCCTTGGTCTCCCGCCTCAGCTGGAGAGGCATCCCAATTGCCCTGCCAAGCCTCGACGAGAATCCCGAGTTGTCCTTTGCAACTAGGCAGGAGTCCTGCCGTCGCTGAACAAACACGTGGGTGGAAAGGCCATCCCCGTCGTAACTCGAGAATATACCCCAGGTTCCCGCCGCAACTCGAGAAAAACCATGAGACTTCCCCCTCGCCGCGAGATGAGGCCCGATTCCCCTGCACTGCGTTCAGAGCAATTCTTTCTTGCACATCACACATGAAAGGAGCCTTGATTACCTTGATGGCACTCCAGAGAAACCCTAAGAATACTGTTTCAAGGCTAGAGGGATCCTGAGGTCACTGTAGCAACAAGAAAGAACTCCGTGGACCAAAAATCAACTCGAGTTGAGAGGTTAGTCCCTGGCTTCGACTCCAGAGGAATACCACCTTACCACAAGCACCTCAAGAGGAGGATTCTCTCAGCTCTAGGTATGTGAGAGGGACCCTGAGTTTGCGGCCTCAAGTGGAATGGACACTGCGATGCCCTGACTCAAAATAAGGCCGGATATCCCTGCAGTGACTTGAATGCAGGCTCGTCTTGCATCTCCCAAGACGAAAGGATGTCTGAATCCCCTGTGGAGACCACAGAGAAAGACATAGTTCCCAATCTCATCGCGTCCGGAGGCCTCACATTCTTTGAAAACTCCAGAGGTACGCGGAGATCAGTGCCTCCAAAGGAGACGATGCCTGACTCCTCGTGAAACTTGATAGGAATCCCAGGATTCCTGTGGCACGTGGATAGGGACACTTGGTCTAACGCTTCAGATGGGGAGGCGTCCCAATTGCCCTGCCAAGCCTCGAGGAGAATCCCGAGTTGTTCCTCGCATCTAGGCGGGAATCCTGACGTGGCTGAACAAACACGTGGGTGGAAGGGCCATCCCCGTCGTAACTCGAGAATATACCCCAGGTTCCCGCCGCAACTCGAGAAAAACCATGAGACTTCCCCCTCGCCCCGAGATGAGGCCCGATTCCCCTGCACTGCGTGCAGAGCAATTCCGTGTTGCACATCACACATGAAAGGAGCCTTGATTTCCTTGATGGCACTCCAGAGAAACCCCAAGAACACTGTTTCAAGGCTAGAGGGATCCTGAGGTCACTGTAGCAACACAAAAGAGCTCCGTGGACCAAAAATCAACTCGAGATGAGAGGTTAGTCCCTGGCTTCGACTCCAGAGGAATACCACCTTACCACAAGCACCTCAAGAGGAGGCTTCTCTCAGCACTAGGTATGTGAGAGGGGCCCTGAGTTTGCGGCCTCAAGTGGAATGGACACCGCGATGCCCTGACTGGAAATAAGGCCGGATATACCTGCAGTGACTTGAATGCAGGCTCGTCTTGCATCTCCCAAGACGAAAGGATGTCTGAATCCCCTGTGGATACCACAGAGAAAGACCTAGTTCCCCACCTCATCGCGAACGGAGTCCTCACATCCTTTGAAAACTGCAGAGGTACGCGGAGATCAGTGCCTCCAAAGGAGATGATGCCTGACTCCTCATGAAACTTGATAGGAGTCCCAGGATTCCTGTGCACGTGAAAAGGGACACTTGGTCTCCCGCCTCAGCTGGAGAGGCGTCCCAATTGCCCTGCCAAGCCTCGAGGAGAATCCCGAATTGTCCCTCGCAACTAGGCAGGAGTCCTGACGTCGCTGAACAAACACGTGTGTGGAAGGGCCATCCCCGTCGTAACTCGAGAATATACCCCAGGTTCCCGCCGCAACTCGAGAAAAACCATGAGACTTCCCCCTCGCCGCGAGATGAGGCCCGATTCCCCTGCACTGCGTGAAGAGCAATTCCGTGTTGCACATCACAGATGATAGGAGCCTTGATTTCCTTAATGGCACTCCAGAGAAACCCCAAGAACACTGTTTCAAGGCTAGAGGGATCCTGAGGTCACTGTAGCAACACGAAAGAACTCCGTGGACCAAAAATCAACTCGAGATGAGAGGTTAGTCCCTGGCTTCGACTCCAGAGGAATACCACCTTACCACAAGCACCTCAAGAGGAGGCTTCTCTCAGCTCTAGCTATGTGAGAGGGACCCTGATTTTGCGGCCTCAAGTGGAATGGACACCGCGATGCCCTGACTCGAAATAAGGCCAGATATCCATGCAGTGACTTGAATGCAGGCTCGTCTTGCATCTCCCAAGACTAAAGGATGTCTGAATCCCCTGTGGAGACCACAGAGAAAGACCTATTTCCCCACCTCATCGCGACCGGAGGCCTCACATCCTTTGAAAACTCCAGAGGTACGCGGAGATCAGTGCCTCCAAAGGAGACGATGCCTGACTCCTCGTGAAACTTGATAGGAGTCCCAGGATTCCTGTGGCACGTGGAAAGGGACCCTTGTTCTCCCGCCTCAGCTGGAGAGGCGTCCCAATTGCCCTGCCAAGCCTTGAGGAGAATCCCGAGTTGTCCCTCGCTACTAGGCAGGAGTCCTGACGTCGCTGAACAAACACGTGGGTGGAAGGGCCATCCCCCTCGTAACTCGAGAATATACCCCTGGTTCCCGCCGCAACTCGAGAAAAACCATGAGACTTCCCCCTCGCCGTGAGATGAGGCCCGATTCCCCTGCACTACATGCAGGGCAATTCCGTGTTGCACATCAAACATGAAAGGAGCCTTGATTTCCTTGATGGCACTCCAGAGAAAGCCCAAGAACATTGTTTCAAGGCTAGAGGGATCCTGAGGTCACTGTAGCAACACAAAAGAGCTCCGTGGACCAAAAATCAACTCGAGATGAGAGGTTAGTCCCTGGCTTCGACTCCAGAGGAATACCACCTTACCACAAGCACCTCAAGAGGAGGCTTCTCTCAGCACTAGGTATGTGAGATGGGCCCTGAGTTTGCGGCCTCAAGTGGAATGGACACCGCGATGCCCTGACTCGAAATAAGGCCGGATATCCCTGCAGTGACTTGAATGCAGGCTCGTCTTGCATCTCCCAAGACGAAAGGATGTCTGAATCCCCTGTGGAGACCACAGAGAAAGACCTAGTTCCCCACCTCATCGCGAACGGAGTCCTCACATCCTTTGAAAACTCCAGATGTACGCGGAGATCAGTGCCTCCAAAGGAGATTATGCCTGACTCCTCATGAAACTTGATAGGAGTCCCAGGATTCCTGTGCACGTGAAAAGGGACACTTGGTCTCCCGCCTCAGCTGGAGAGGCGTCCCAATTGCCCTGCCAAGCCTCGAGGAGAATCCCGAATTGTCCCTCGCAACTAGGCAGGAGTCCTGACGTCGCTGAACAAACACGTGTGTGGAAGGGCCATCCCCGTCGTAACTCGAGAATATACCCCAGGTTCCCGCCGCAACTCGAGAAAAACCATGAGACTTCCCCCTCACCGCGAGATGAGGCCCGATTCCTCTGCACTGCGTGAAGAGCAATTCCGTGTTGCACATCACACATGATAGGAGCCTTGATTTCTTTAATGGCACTCCAGAGAAACCCCAAGAACACTGTTTCAAGGCTAGAGGGATCCTGAGGTCACTGTAGCAACACGAAAGAACTCCGTGGACCAAAAATCAACTCGAGATGAGAGGTTAGTCCCTGGCTTCGACTCCAGAGGAATACCACCTTACCACAAGCAAGTCAAGAGGAGGCTTCTCTCAGCTCTAGGTATGTGAGAGGGACCCTGAGTTTGCGGCCTCAAGTGGAATTGACACCGCGATGCCCTGACTTGAAATAAGGCTGGATATCCCTGCAGTGACTTGAATGCAGGCTCGTCTTGCATCTCCCAAGACGAAAGGATGTCTGAATCCCCTGTGGAGACCACAGAGAAAGACCTAGTTCCCCACCTCATCGCGACCGGAGGCCTCACATCCTTTGAAAACTCCAGAGGTATGCGGAGATCAGTGCCTCCAAAGGAGATGATGCCTGACTCCTCGCGAAACTTGATAGGAGTCCCAGGATTCGTGTGGAACGTGGAAAGGGACCCTTGGTCTCCCGCCTCAGCTGGGGAGGCGTCCCAATTGCCCTGCCAAGCCTCGAGGAGAATCCCGAGTTGTCCCTCGCAACTAGGCAGGAGACCTGACGTCGCTGAACAAACACGTGGGTGGAAGGGCCTTCCCCGTCGTAACTCGAAAATATACCCCTGGTTCCCGCCACAACTCGAGAAAACCATGAGACTTGCCCCTCGCCGTTAGATGAGTCCTGATTCCCCTGCACTGCATGCAGAGCAATTCCGTGTTGCACATCACACATGAAAGGAGCCTTGATTTCCTTGATGGCACTCCAGAGAAACCCCAAGAACACTGTTTCAAGGCTAGAGGGATCCTGAGGTCACTGTAGCAACACGAAAGAGCTCTGTGGAACAAAAATCAACTCGAGATGAGAGGTTAGTCCCTGGCTTCGACTCCAGACGAATACCACCTTACCACAAGCACCTCAAGAGGAGGATTCTCTCAGCTCTAGGTATGTAAGAGGGACCCTGAGTTTGCGCCCTCAAGTGGAATGGACACTGCGATGCGCTGACGCGAAATAAGGCCGGATATCCCTGCAGTGACTTGAATGCAGGCTCGTCTTGCATCTCCCAAGATGAAAGGATGTCTGAATCTCCTATGGAGACCACAGAGAAAGACCTAGTTCCCCACCTCATGGCGACCGGAGGCCTCACATCCTTTGAAAACTCCAGAGGTACACGGAGATCAGTGCCTCCAAAGGAGACGATGCCTGACTCCTCGTGAAACTTGATAGGAGTCCCAGGATTCCTGTGGCACGTGGAAAGGGACTCTTGGTCTCCCACCTCAGCTGGAGAGGCGTCCCAATTGCCCTGCCAAGCCTCGAGGAGAATCCCGAATTGTCCCTCGCAACTAGGCAGGAGTCCTGACGTCGCTGAACAAACACGTGGGTGGAAGGGCCATCCCCGTCGTAACTCGAGAATATACCCCAGGTTCCCGCCGCAACTCGAGAAAAACCATGAGACTTCCCCCTCGCCGCGAGATGAGGCCGGATTCCCCTGCACTGTGTGCAGAGCAATTCCGTGTTGCACATCACACATGAAAGGAGCCTTGATTTCCTTGATGGCACTCCAGAGAAACCCCAAGAACACTGTTTCAAGGCTAGAGGGATCCTGAGGTCACTGTAGCAACAAGAAAGAGCTCCGTGAACCAAGAATCAACTCGAGATGAGAGGTTAGTCCCTCGCTTCGACTCCAGAGGAATCCCACCTTACCAGAAGCACCTCAAGAGGAGGCTTCTCTCAGCTCTAGGTATGTGAGAGGGACCCTGAGTTTGCGGCCTCAAGTGGAATGGACACCGCGATGCCCTGTCTCGAAATAAGGCCGGATATCCATGCAGTGACTTGATTGCAGGCTCGTCTTACATCTCCCAAGACGAAAGGATATCTGAATCCTCTGTGGAGACAACAGAGAAAGACTTAGTTCCCCAACTATTCGTGACCGGAGGCCTCACATCCTTTGAAAACTCCAGAGGTACGCGGAGATCAGTGCCTCCAAAGGAGAAGATGCCTGACTCCTCGTGAAATTTGATAGGAGTCCCAGGATTTCTGTGGCACGTGGAAAGGGGCCCTTGGTCTCCCGCCTCAGCTGGAGAGGCGTCCCAATTGCCCTGCCAAGCCTCGAGGAGAATCCCGAGTTGTCCCTCGCAACTATGCAGGAGTCCTGCCGTCGCTGAACAAACACGTGTGTGGAAGGGCCATCCCCATCGTAACTCGAGAATATACCCCAGGATCCCGCCGCAACTCGAGAAAAACCATGAGACTTCCCCCTTGCCGCGAGATGAGGCCCGATTCCCCTATACTGCGTGCAGAGCAATTCCGTGTTGCACATCACACATGAAAGCAGCCTTGATTTCCTTGATGGCACTCCAGAAAAACCCCAAGAACACTGTTTCAAGGCTAGAGGGATCCTGAGGTCACTGTAGCAACAAGAAAGAGCTCCGTGGACCAGAATTCAACTTAAGATGAGAGGTTAGTCCCTGGCTTCGACTCAAGAGGAATACCACCTTACCACAAGCACCTCAAGAGGAGGCTTCTCTCAGCTCTAGGTATGTGAGAGGGACCCTGAGTTTGCGGCCTCAAGTGGAATGGACACCGTGATACCCTGACGCGAAATAAGGCCGGATATCCCTGCAGTGACTTGAATGCAGGCTCGTCTTGCATCTCCCAAGACGAAAGGATGTCTGAATCCCCTGTGGAGACCACAGAGAAAGACCTAGTTCCCCACCTCATCGCGACCAGAGGCCTCACTTCCTTTGAAAACTCCAGAGGTACGCGGAGATCAGTGCCTCCAAAGGAGACGATGCCTGACTCCTCGTGAAACTTGATAGGAGTCCCAGGATTCCTGTGGCACGTGGAAAGGGACCCTTGGTCTCCCGCCTCAGCTGGAGAGGCATCCCAATTGCCCTGCCAAGCCTCGACGAGAATCCCGAGTTGTCCTTTGCAACTAGGCAGGAGTCCTGCCGTCGCTGAACAAACACGTGGGTGGAAAGGCCATCCCCGTCGTAACTCGAGAATATACCCCAGGTTCCCGCCGCAACTCGAGAAAAACCATGAGACTTCCCCCTCGCCGCGAGATGAGGCCCGATTCCCCTGCACTGCGTTCAGAGCAATTCTTTCTTGCACATCACACATGAAAGGAGCCTTGATTACCTTGATGGCACTCCAGAGAAACCCTAAGAATACTGTTTCAAGGCTAGAGGGATCCTGAGGTCACTGTAGCAACAAGAAAGAACTCCGTGGACCAAAAATCAACTCGAGTTGAGAGGTTAGTCCCTGGCTTCCACTCCAGAGGAATACCACCTTACCACAAGCACCTCAAGAGGAGGATTCTCTCAGCTCTAGGTATGTGAGAGGGACCCTGAGTTTGCGGCCTCAAGTGGAATGGACACTGCGATGCCCTGACTCAAAATAAGGCCGGATATCCCTGCAGTGACTTGAATGCAGGCTCGTCTTGCATCTCCCAAGACGAAAGGATGTCTGAATCCCCTGTGGAGACCACAGAGAAAGACATAGTTCCCAATCTCATCGCGTCCGGAGGCCTCACATTCTTTGAAAACTCCAGAGGTACGCGGAGATCAGTGCCTCCAAAGGAGACGATGCCTGACTCCTCGTGAAACTTGATAGGAATCCCAGGATTCCTGTGGCACGTGGATAGGGACACTTGGTCTAACGCCTCAGATGGGGAGGCGTCCCAATTGCCCTGCCAAGCCTCGAGGAGAATCCCGAGTTGTTCCTCGCATCTAGGCGGGAATCCTGACGTGGCTGAACAAACACGTGGGTGGAAGGGCCATCCCCGTCGTAACTCGAGAATATACCCCAGGTTCCCGCCGCAACTCGAGAAAAACCATGAGACTTCCCCCTCGCCCCGAGATGAGGCCCGATTCCCCTGCACTGCGTGCAGAGCAATTCCGTGTTGCACATCACACATGAAAGGAGCCTTGATTTCCTTGATGGCACTCCAGAGAAACCCCAAGAACACTGTTTCAAGGCTAGAGGGATCCTGAGGTCACTGTAGCAACAAGAAAGAACTCCGTGGACCAAAAATCAACTCGAGATGAGAGGTTAGTCCCTGGCTTCGACTCCAGAGGAATACCACCTTACCACAAGCACCTCAAGAGGAGGCTTCTCTCAGCACTAGGTATGTGAGAGGGGCCCTGAGTTTGCGGCCTCAAGTGGAATGGACACCGCGATGCCCTGACTGGAAATAAGGCCGGATATACCTGCAGTGACTTGAATGCAGGCTCGTCTTGCATCTCCCAAGACGAAAGGATGTCTGAATCCCCTGTGGATACCACAGAGAAAGACCTAGTTCCCCACCTCATCGCGAACGGAGTCCTCACATCCTTTGAAAACTGCAGAGGTACGCGGAGATCAGTGCCTCCAAAGGAGATGATGGCTGACTCCTCATGAAACTTGATAGGAGTCCCAGGATTCCTGTGCACGTGAAAAGGGACACTTGGTCTCCCGCCTCAGCTGGAGAGGCGTCCCAATTGCCCTGCCAAGCCTCGAGGAGAATCCCGAATTGTCCCTCGCAACTAGGCAGGAGTCCTGACGTCGCTGAACAAACACGTGTGTGGAAGGGCCATCCCCGTCGTAACTCGAGAATATACCCCAGGTTCCCGCCGCAACTCGAGAAAAACCATGAGACTTCCCCCTCGCCGCGAGATGAGGCCCGATTCCCCTGCACTGCGTGAAGAGCAATTCCGTGTTGCACATCACAGATGATAGGAGCCTTGATTTCCTTAATGGCACTCCAGAGAAACCCCAAGAACACTGTTTCAAGGCTAGAGGGATCCTGAGGTCACTGTAGCAACACGAAAGAACTCCGTGGACCAAAAATCAACTCGAGATGAGAGGTTAGTCCCTGGCTTCGACTCCAGAGGAATACCACCTTACCACAAGCACCTCAAGAGGAGGCTTCTCTCAGCTCTAGCTATGTGAGAGTGACCCTGATTTTGCGGCCTCAAGTGGAATGGACACCGCGATGCCCTGACTCGAAATAAGGCCAGATATCCATGCAGTGACTTGAATGCAGGCTCGTCTTGCATCTCCCAAGACTAAAGGATGTCTGAATCCCCTGTGGAGACCACAGAGAAAGACCTAGTTCCCCACCTCATCGCGACCGGAGGCCTCACATCCTTTGAAAACTCCAGATGTACGCGGAGATCAGTGCCTCCAAAGGAGACGATGCCTGACTCCTCGTGAAACTTGATAGGAGTCCCAGGATTCCTGTGGCACGTGGAAAGGGACCCTTGTTCTCCCGCCTCAGCTGGAGAGGCGTCCCAATTGCCCTGCCAAGCCTTGAGGAGAATCCCGAGTTGTCCCTCGCTACTAGGCAGGAGTCCTGACGTCGCTGAACAAACACGTGGGTGGAAGGGCCATCCCCCTCGTAACTCGAGAATATACCCCTGGTTCCCGCCGCAACTCGAGAAAAACCATGAGACTTCCCCCTCGCCGTGAGATGAGGCCCGATTCCCCTGCACTACATGCAGGGCAATTCCGTGTTGCACATCAAACATGAAAGGAGCCTTGATTTCCTTGATGGCACTCCAGAGAAAGCCCAAGAACATTGTTTCAAGGCTAGAGGGATCCTGAGGTCACTGTAGCAACACAAAAGAGCTCCGTGGACCAAAAATCAACTCGAGATGAGAGGTTAGTCACTGGCTTCGACTCCAGAGGAATACCACCTTACCACAAGCACCTCAAGAGGAGGCTTCTCTCAGCACTAGGTATGTGAGATGGGCCCTGAGTTTGCGGCCTCAAGTGGAATGGACACCGCGATGCCCTGACTCGAAATAAGGCCGGATATCCCTGCAGTGACTTGAATGCAGGCTCGTCTTGCATCTCCCAAGACGAAAGGATGTCTGAATCCCCTGTGGATACCACAGAGAAAGACCTAGTTCCCCACCTCATCGCGAACGGAGTCCTCACATCCTTTGAAAACTCCAGATGTACGCGGAGATCAGTGCCTCCAAAGGAGATTATGCCTGACTCCTCATGAAACTTGATAGGAGTCCCAGGATTCCTGTGGCACGTGAAAAGGGACACTTGGTCTCCCGCCTCAGCTGGAGAGGCGTCCCAATTGCCCTGCCAAGCCTCGAGGAGAATCCCGAATTGTCCCTCGCAACTAGGCAGGAGTCCTGACGTCGCTGAACAAACACGTGTGTGGAAGGGCCATCCCCGTCGTAACTCGAGAATATACCCCAGGTTCCCGCCGCAACTCGAGAAAAACCATGAGACTTCCCCCTCACCGCGAGATGAGGCCCGATTCCTCTGCACTGCGTGAAGAGCAATTCCGTGTTGCACATCACACATGATAGGAGCCTTGATTTCTTTAATGGCACTCCAGAGAAACCCCAAGAACACTGTTTCAAGGCTAGAGGGATCCTGAGGTCACTGTAGCAACACGAAAGAACTCCGTGGACCAAAAATCAACTCGAGATGAGAGGTTAGTCCCTGGCTTCGACTCCAGAGGAATACCACCTTACCACAAGCAAGTCAAGAGGAGGCTTCTCTCAGCTCTAGGTATGTGAGAGGGACCCTGAGTTTGTGGCCTCAAGTGGAATTGACACCGCGATGCCCTGACTTGAAATAAGGCTGGATATCCCTGCAGTGACTTGAATGCAGGCTCGTCTTGCATCTCCCAAGACGAAAGGATGTCTGAATCCCCTGTGGAGACCACAGAGAAAGACCTAGTTCCCCACCTCATCGCGACCGGAGGCCTCACATCCTTTGAAAACTCCAGAGGTATGCGGAGATCAGTGCCTCCAAAGGAGATGATGCCTGACTCCTCGCGAAACTTGATAGGAGTCCCAGGATTCGTGTGGAACGTGGAAAGGGACCCTTGGTCTCCCGCCTCAGCTGGGGAGGCGTCCCAATTGCCCTGCCAAGCCTCGAGGAGAATCCCGAGTTGTCCCTCGCAACTAGGCAGGAGACCTGACGTCGCTGAACAAACACGTGGGTGGAAGGGCCTTCCCCGTCGTAACTCGAAAATATACCCCTGGTTCCCGCCACAACTCGAGAAAACCATGAGACTTGCCCCTCGCCGTTAGATGAGTCCTGATTCCCCTGCACTGCATGCAGAGCAATTCCGTGTTGCACATCACACATGAAAGGAGCCTTGATTTCCTTGATGGCACTCCAGAGAAACCCCAAGAACACTGTTTCAAGGCTAGAGGGATCCTGAGGTCACTGTAGCAACACGAAAGAGCTCTGTGGAACAAAAATCAACTCGAGATGAGAGGTTAGTCCCTGGCTTCGACTCCAGACGAATACCACCTTACCACAAGCACCTCAAGAGGAGGATTCTCTCAGCTCTAGGTATGTAAGAGGGACCCTGAGTTTGCGCCCTCAAGTGGAATGGACACTGCGATGCGCTGACGCGAAATAAGGCCGGATATCCCTGCAGTGACTTGAATGCAGGCTCGTCTTGCATCTCCCAAGATGAAAGGATGTCTGAATCTCCTATGGAGACCACAGAGAAAGACCTAGTTCCCCACCTCATGGCGACCGGAGGCCTCACATCCTTTGAAAACTCCAGAGGTACGCGGAGATCAGTGCCTCCAAAGGAGACGATGCCTGACTCCTCGTGAAACTTGATAGGAGTCCCAGGATTCCTGTGGCACGTGGAAAGGGACTCTTGGTCTCCCACCTCAGCTGGAGAGGCGTCCCAATTGCCCTGCCAAGCCTCGAGGACAATCCCGAGTTGTCCCTCGCAACTAGGCAAGAGTCCTGACGTCGCTGAACAAACACGTGGGTGGAAGGGCCATCCCCGTCGTAACTCGCGAATATATTCCAGGTTCCCGCCACAACTCGAGAAAAACCATGAGACTTCCCCCTCGCCGCGAGGTGAGGCCCGATTCCCCTGCACTGCGTGCAGAGCAATTCCGTGTTGCACATCACACATGAAAGGAGCCTTGATTTCCTTGATGGCACTCCAGAGAAACCCCAAGAACACTGTTTCAAGGCTAGAGGGATCCTGAGGTCACTGTTGCAACACGAAAGAGCTCCGTGGACCAAAAATCAACTTGAGATGAGAGGTTAGTCCCTGGCTTCGACTCCAGAGGAATACCACCTTACCACAAGCACCTCAAGAGGAGGCTTCTCTCAGCTCTAGGTATGTGAGAGGGACCCTGAGTTTGCGGCCTCAAGTGGAATGGACATCGCGATGCCCTGACTCGAAATAAGGCCGGATATCCCTGCAGTGACTTGAATGCAGGCTCGTCTTGCATCTCCCAAGACGAAAGGATGTCTGAATCCGCTGTGGAGACCACAGAGAAAGACCTAGTTCCCCACCTCATCACGACCGGAGGCCTCACATCCTTTGAAAACTCCAGAGGTACGCGGAGATCAGTGCCTCCAAAGGAGACGATGCCTGACTACTCGTAAAACTTGATAGGAGTCCCAGGATTCCTGTGGCACGTGGAAAGGGACCCTTGGTCTCCTGCCTCAGCTGGAGAGGCGTCCCAATTGCCCTGCCAAGCCTCGAGGAGAATCCCGAGTTGTCCCTCGCAACTAGGCAGGAGTCCTGACGTCGCTGAACAAACACGTGTGTGGAAGGGCCATCCCCCTCGTAACTCGAGAATATACCCCAGGTTCCCGCCGCAACTCGAGAAAAACCATGAGACTTCCCCCTCGCCGCGAGATGAGGCCCGATTCCCCTGTATTGTGTTCAGAGCAATTCCTTGTTGCACATCACACATGAAAGGAGCCTTGATTTCCTTGATGGCACTCCAGAGAAACCCCAAGAACACTGTTTCAAGGCTAGAGGGATCCTGAGGTCACTGTAGCAAAGCGAAAGAGCTCCGTGGACCAATAATCAACTCAAAATGAGAGGTTAGTCCCTGGCTTCGACTCCAGAGGTATACCACTTTACCACAAGCACCTCAAGAGGAGGCTTCTCTCAGCTCTAGGTATGTGAGAGGGACCCTGAGTTTGCGGCCTCAAGTGGAATGGACACCGCGATGCCCTGACTCGAAATAAGGCCGGATATTCCTGCAGTGACATGAATGCAGGCTCGTCTTGCATCTCCCAAGACGAAAGGATGTCTGAATCCCCTGTGGAGACCACAGAGAAAGACCTAGTTCCCCAACTCATCGCGACCGGAGGCCTCACATCCTTTGAAAACTCCAGAGGTACGCGGAGAATAGTGCCTCCAAAGGAGACGATGCCTGACTCCTCGTGAAACTTGATAGGAGTCCCAGGATTCCTGTGGCACGTGGAAAGGGACCCTTGGTCTCCCGCCTCAGCTGGAGAGGCGTGCCAATTGCCCTGCCAAGCCTCGAGGAGAATCCTGAATTGTCCCTCGCAACTAGCTAGGAGGCCTGACGTCGCTGAACAAAGACGTGGGTGGAAGGGCCATACCCGTCGTAACTCGAGAATATACCCCAGGTTCCGGCCGCAACTCGAGAAAAACAATGAGACTTCCCCCTCGCCGCGAGATGAGGCCCGATTCCCCTGCACTGCGTGCAGAGCAATTCCGTGTTGCATATCACACATGAAAGGAGCCTTGATTTCCTTGATGGCACTCCAGAGAAACCCCAAGACCACTGTTTCAACGCTAGAGGGATCCTGAGGTCACTGTAGCAACACGAAAGAGCTCCGGGAACCAAAATTCAACTCGAGATGATAGGTTAGTCCCTGGCTTCGACTCCAGAGGAATACCACATTACCACAAGCAACTCAAGAGGAGGCTTCTCTCAGCTCTAGGTATGTGAGAGGGACCCTGAGTTTGCGGCCTCAAGCGGAATGGACACCGCGATGCCCTGACTCGAAATAAGGCTGGATATCCCTGCCGTGACTTGAATGCAGGCTCGTCTTGCATCTCCCAAGACGAAAGGATGTCTGAATCCCCTGTGGAGACCACAGAGAAAGACCTAGTTCCCCACCTCATCGCGACTGGAGGCCTCACATCCTTTGAAAACTCCAGAGGTACGCGGAGATCAGTGCCTCCAAAGGAGACGATGCCTGACTCCTCGTGAAACTTGATAGGAGTCCCAGGATTCCTGTGGCACGTGGAAAGGGACCCTTGGTCTCCCGCCTCAGCTGGAGAGGCGTCCCAATTGCCCTGCCAAGCCTCGAGGAGAATCCCGAGTAGTCCCTCGCAACTAGGCAGGAGTCCTGACGTCGCTGAACAAACACGTGTGTGGAAGGGCCATCCCCGTCGTAACTCGAGAATATACCCCAGGTTCCCGCCGCAACTCGAGAAAAACCATGAGACTTCCCTCTCGCCCTGAGATGAGGCCCGATTCCTCTGCACTGCGTGAAGAGCAATTCCGTGTTGCACATCACACATGATAGGAGCCTTGATTTCTTTAATGGCACTCCAGAGAAACCCCAAGAACACTGTTTCAAGGCTAGAGGGATCCTGAGGTCACTGTAGCAACACGAAAGAACTCCGTGGACCAAAAATCAACTCGAGATGAGAGGTTAGTCCCTGGCTTCGACTCCAGAGGAATACCACCTTACCACAAGCAAGTCAAGAGGAGGCTTCTCTCAGCTCTAGGTATGTGAGAGGGACCCTGAGTTTGCGGCCTCAAGTGGAATTGACACCGCGATGCCCTGACTTGAAATAAGGCTGGATATCCCTGCAGTGACTTGAATGCAGGCTCGTCTTGCATCTCCCAAGACGAAAGGATGTCTGAATCCCCTGTGGAAACCACAGAGAAAGACCTAGTTCCCCATCTCATCGCGACCGGAGGCCTCACATCCTTTGAAAACTCCAGAGGTATGCGGAGATCAGTGCCTCCAAAGGAGATGATGCCTGACTCCTCGCGAAACTTGATAGGAGTCCCAGGATTCCTGTGGCACGTGGAAAGGGACCCTTGGTCTCCCGCCTCAGCTGGGGAGGCGTCCCAATTGCCCTGCCAAGCCTCGAGGAGAATCCCGAGTTGTCCCTCGCAACTAGGCAGGAGTCCTGACGTCGCTGAACAAACACGTGGGTGGAAGGGCCATCCCCGTCGTAACTCGAAAATATACCCCTGGTTCCCGCCACAACTCGAGAAAACCATGAGACTTGCCCCTCGCCGTTAGATGAGTCCTGATTCCCCTGCACTGCATGCAGAGCAATTCCGTGTTGCACATCACACATGAAAGGAGCCTTGATTTCCTTGATGGCACTCCAGAGAAACCCCAAGAACACTGTTTCAAGGCTAGAGGGATCCTGAGGTCTCTGTAGCAACACGAAAGAGCTCTGTGGACCAAAAATCAACTCGAGATGAGAGGTTAGTCCCTGGCTTCGACTCCAGACGAATACCACCTTACCACAAGCACCTCAAGAGGAGGATTCTCTCAGCTCTAGGTATGTAAGAGGGACCCTGAGTTTGCGCCCTCAAGTGGAATGGACACTGCGATGCGCTGACGCGAAATAAGGCCGGATATCCCTGCAGTGACTTGAATGCAGGCTCGTCTTGCATCTCCCAAGATGAAAGGATGTCTGAATCTCCTATGGAGACCACAGAGAAAGACCTAGTTCCCCACCTCATGGCGACCGGAGGCCTCACATCCTTTGAAAACTCCAGAGGTACACGGAGATCAGTGCCTCCAAAGGAGACGATGCCTGACTCCTCGTGAAACTTGATAGGAGTCCCAGGATTCCTGTGGCACGTGGAAAGGGACTCTTGGTCTCCCACCTCAGCTGGAGAGGCGTCCCAATTGCCCTGCCAAGCCTCGAGGACAATCCCGAGTTGTCCCTCGCAACTAGGCAAGAGTCCTGACGTCGCTGAACAAACACGTGGGTGGAAGGGCCATCCCCGTCGTAACTCGCGAATATATTCCAGGTTCCCGCCACAACTCGAGAAAAACCATGAGACTTCCCCCTCGCCGCGAGATGAGGCCCGATTCCCCTGCACTGCGTGCAGAGCAATTCCGTGTTGCACATCACACATGAAAGGAGCCTTGATTTCCTTGATGGCACTCCAGAGAAACCCCAAGAACACTGTTTCAAGGCTAGAGGGATCCTGAGGTCACTGTTGCAACACGAAAGAGCTCGGTGGACCAAAAATCAACTCGAGATGAGAGGTTAGTCCCTGGCTTCGACTCCAGAGGAATACCACCTTACCACAAGCACCTCAAGAGGAGGCTTATCTCAGCTCTAGCTATGTGAGAAGGACCCTGATTTTGCGGCCTCAAGTGGAATGGACACCGCGATGCCCTGACTCGAAATAAGGCCGGATATCCCTGCAGTGACTTGAATGCAGGCTCGTCTTGCATCTCCCAAGACGAAAGGATGTCTGAATCCCCTGTGGAGACCACAGAGAAAGACCTAGTTCCCCACCTCATCGCGACCGGAGTCCTCACATCCTTTGAAAACTCCAGAGGTACGCGGAGATCAGTGCCTCCAAAGGAGACGATGCCTGACTCCTCGTGAAACTTGATAGGAGTCCCAGGATTCCTGTGGCACGTGGAAAGGGACACTTGGTCTCCCGCCTCAGCTGGAGAGGCGTCCCAATTGCCCTGCCAAGCCTCGAGGAGAATCCCGAGTTGTCCTTCGCAACTAGGCAGGAGTCCTGACGTCGCTGAAGAAACACGTGGGTGGAAGGGCCATTCCCGTCGTAACTCGAGAATATACCCCAGGTTCCCGCCGCAACTCGAGAAAAACCATGAGACTTCCCCCTCGCCGCGAGATGAGGCCGGATTGCCCTGCACTGTGTGCAGAGCAATTCCGTGTTGCACATCACACATGAAAGGAGCCTTGATTTCCTTGATGGCACTCCAGAGAAACCCCAAGAACACTGTTTCAAGGCTAGAGGGATCCTGAGGTCACTGTAGCAACACGAAAGAGCTCCGTGGACCAAGAATCAACTCGAGATGAGAGGTTAGTCCCTGGCTTCGACTCCAGAGGAATCCCACCTTACCAGAAGCACCTCAAGAGGAGGCTTCTCTCAGCTCTTGCTATGTGAGAGGGACCCTGAGTTTGCGGCCTCAAGTGGAATGGACACCGCGATGCCCTGTCTCGAAATAAGGCCGGATATCCATGCAGTGACTTGAATGCAGGCTCGTCTTACATCTCCCAAGACGAAAGGATGTCTGAATCCCCTGTGGAGACAACAGAGAAAGACCTAGTTCCCCAACTAATCGTGACCGGAGGCCTCACATCCTTTGAAAACTCCTGAGGTACGCGGAGATCAGTTCCTCCAAAGGAGAAGATGCCTGACTCCTCGTGAAATTTGATAGGAGTCCCAGGATTCCTGTGGCACGTGGAAAGGGGCCCTTGGTCTCCCCCCTCAGCTGGAGAGGCGTCCCAATTGCCCTACCAAGCCTCGAGGAGAATCCCGAGTTGTCCCTCGCAACTATGCAGGAGTCCTGCCGTCGCTGAACAAACACGTGTGTGGAAGGGCCATCCCCATCGTAACTCGAGAATATACCCCAGGATCCCGCCGCAACTCGAGAAAAACCATGAGACTTCCCCCTCGCCGCGAGATGAGGCCCGATTCCCCTACACTGCGTGCAGAGCAATTCCGTGTTGCACATCACACATGAAAGGAGCCTTGATTTCCTTGATGGCACTCCAGAAAAACCCCAAGAACACTGTTTCAAGGCTAGAGGGATCCTGAGGTCACTGTAGCAACAAGAAAGAGCTCCGTGGAACAGAAATCAACTTAAGATGAGAGGTTAGTCCCTGGCTTCGACTCCAGAGGAATACCACCTTACCACAAGGACCTCAAGAGGAGGCTTCTCTCAGCTCTAGGTATGTGAGAGGGACCCTGAGTTTGCGGCCTCAAGTGGAATGGACACCGTGATGCCCTGACGAGAAATAAGGCCGGATATCCCTGCAGTGACTTGAATGCAGGCTCGTCTTGCATCTCCCAAGACGAAAGGATGTCTGAATCCCCTGTGGAGACCACAGAGAAAGACCTAGTTCCCCACCTCATCGCGACCAGAGGCCTCACTTCCTTTGAAAATTCCAGAGGTACGCAGAGATCAGTGCCTCCAAAGGAGACGATGCCTGACTCCTCGTGAAACTTGATAGGAGTCCCAGGATTCCTGTGGCACGTGGAAAGGGACCCTTGGTCTCCCGCCTCAGCTGGAGAGGCGTCCCAATTGCCCTGCTAAGCCTCGAAGAGAATACCGAGTTGTCCTTCGCAACTACGCAGGAGTCCTGCCGTCGCTGAACAAACACGTGGGTGGAAAGGCCATCCCCATCGTAACTCGAGAATATACCCCAGGTTCCCGCCGCAACTCGAGAAAAACCATGAGACTTCCCCCTCGCCGCGAGATGAGGCCCGATTCCCCTGCACTGCGTTCAGAGCAATTCTGTCTTGCACATCACACATGAAAGGAGCCTTGATTTCCTTGATGGCACTCCAGAGAAACCCCAAGAATACTGTTTCAAGGCTAGAGGGATCCTGAGGTCACTGTAGCAACAAGAAAGAACTCCGTGGACCAAAAATCAACTCGAGTTGAGAGGTTAGTCCCTGGCTTCGACTCCAGAGGAATACCACCTTACCACAAGCACCTCAAGAGGAGGATTCTCTCAGCTCTAGGTATGTGAGAGGGACCCTGAGTTTGCGGCCTCAAGTGGAATGGACACTGCGATGCCCTGACTCAAAATAAGGCCGGATATCCCTGCAGTGACTTGAATGCAGGCTCGTCTTGCATCTCCCAAGACGAAAGGATGTCTGAATCCCCTGTGGAGACCACAGAGAAAGACATAGTTCCCAATCTCATCGCGACCGGAGGCCTCACATCCTTTGAAAACTCCAGAGGTACGCGGAGATCAGTGCCTCCAAAGGAGACGATGCCTGACTCCTCGTGAAACTTGATAGGAATCCCAGGATTCCAGTGGCACGTGGAAAGGGACCCTTGGTCTCCCGCCTCAGCTGGAGAGGCGTCCCAATTGCCCTGGCAAGCCTCGAGGAGAATCCCGAATTGTCCCTCGCAACTAGGCAGGAGTCCTGATGTCGCTGAACAAACACGTGGGTGGAAGGGCCATCCCCGTCATAACTCGAGAATATACCCCAGGTTCCCGCCGCAACTCGAGAAAAACCATGAGATTTCCCCCTCGCCCCGAGATGAGGCCCGATTCCCCTGCACTGCGTGCACAGCAATTCCGTGTTGCACATCACACATGAAAGGAGCCTTGATTTGATGATGGCACTCCAGAGAAAACCCAAGAACACTGTTTCAAGGCTAGAGGGATCCTGAGGTCACTGTAGCAACACGAAAGAGCTCCGTGGACCAAAAATCAACTCGAGATGAGAGGTTAGTCCCTGGCTTCGACTCCAGAGGAATACCACCTTACCACAAGCACCTCAAGAGGAGGCTTCTCTCAGCTGTAGGTATGTGAGAGGGAACCTGAGTTTGTGGCCTCAAGTGGAATGGACACCGCGATGCCCTGACTCGAAATAAGGCCGGATATCCCTGCAGTGACTTGAATGCAGGCTCGTCTTGCATCTCCCAAGACGAAAGGATGTCTGAATCCCCTGTGGATACCACATAGAAAGACCTAGTTCCCGACCTCATCGCGACCGGAGGCCTCACATCCTTTGAAACTTCCAGAGGTACGCGGAGATCGGTGCCTCCAAAGGAGACGATGCCTGACTCCTCGTGAAACTTGATAGGAGTCCCAGGATTCCTGTGGCACGTGGAAAGGGACCCTTGGTCTCCTGCCTCAGCTGGAGAGGCGTTCCAATTGCCCTGCCAAGCCTCGAGGAGAATCCCGAGTTGTCCCTCGCAACTAGGCAGGAGTCCTGACGTCGCTGAAGAAACACGTGGGTGGAAGGGCCATCCCCGTCGTAACTCGAGAATATACCCCAGGTTCCCGCCGCAACTCGAGAAAAACCATGAGATTTCCCCCTCGCCGCGAGATGAGGCTGGATTCCCCTGCACTGTGTGCAGAGCAATTCCGTGTTGCACATCACACATGAAAGGAGCCTTGATTTCCTTGATGGCACTCCAGAGAAACCCCAAGAACACTGTTTCAAGGCTAGAGGGATCCTGAGGTCACTGTAGCAACACGAAAGAGCTCCGTGGACCAAGAATCAACTCGAGATGAGAGGTTCGTCCCTGGCTTCGACTCCAGAGGAATACCACCTTACCACAAGCACCTCAAGAGGAGGCTTCTCTCAGCTCTAGCTATGTGAGAGGGACCCTGAGTTTGCGGCCTCAAGTGGAATGGACACCGCTATGCCCTGTCTCGAAATAAGGCCGGATATCCATGCAGTGACTTGAATGCAGGCTCGTCTTACATCTCCCAAGACGAAAGGATGTCTGAATCCCCTGTGGAGACCACAGAGAAAGACCTAGTTCCCCAACTAATCGTGACCGGAGGCCTCACATCCTTTGAAAACTCCAGAGTTACGCGGAGATCAGTGCCTCCAAAGGAGAAGATGCCTGACTCCTCGTGAAATTTGATAGGAGTCCCAGGATTCCTGTGGCACGTGGAAAGGGACCATTGGTCTCCTGCCTCAGCTGGAGAGGCGTCCCAATTGCCCTGCCAAGCCTCGAGGAGAATCCCGAGTTGTCCCTCGCAACTAGGCAGGAGTCCTGACGTCGCTGAAGAAACACGTGGGTGGAAGGGCCATCCCCGTCGTAACTCGAGAATATACCCCAGGTTCCCGCCGCAACTCGAGAAAAACCATGAGACTTCCCCCTCGCCGCGAGATGAGGCTCGATTCTCCTGCACTGCATGCAGAGCAATTCCGTGTTGCACATCAAACATGAAAGGAGCCTTGATTTTCTAGATGGCACTCTAGAGAAACCCCAAGAACACTGTTTCCAGGCTAGAGGGAACCTGAGGTCACTGTAGCAACACGAAAGAGCTCCGTGGACCAAAAAGAAACTCGAGATGAGAGGTTAGTCCCTGGCTTCGACTCCAGAGGAATACCACCTAACCACAATCACCTCAAGAGGAGGCTTCTCGCAGCTTTAGGTATGTGAGAGGGACCCTGAGTTTGCAGCCTCAAGTGGAATGGACATGCAATGCCCTGACTGGAAATAAGGCCGGATATCCCTGCATTGACATAAATGCAGGCTCGTCTTGCATCTCCCAAGACGAAAGGATGTCTGAATCCCCTGTGGAGACCACAGAGAAAGACCTAGTTCCCCATCTCATCACGACCGGAGGCCTCACATCCTTTGAAAACTCCAGAGGTACGCGGAGATCAGTGCCTCCATAGGAAACAATGCCTGACTCCTCATGAAACTTGATAGGAGTCCCAGGATTCCAGTGGCACGTGGAAAGGGGCCCTTGGTCTCCCGCCTCAGCTGGAGAGGCGTCCCAATTGCCCTGCCAAGCCTCGAGGAGAATCCCGAGTTGTCCCTCGCAACTAGGCAGGAGTCCTGACGTCGCTGAACAAACACGTGGGTGGAAGGGCCATCCCCGTCGTAACTCGAGAATATACCCCAGGTTCCCGCCGCAACTCGAGAAAAACCATGAGACTTCCCCCTCGCCGCCAGATGAGGCCGGATTCCCCTGCACTGTGTGCAGAGCAATTCCGTGTTGCACATCACACATGAAAGGAGCCTTGATTTCCTTGATGGCACTCCAGAGAAACCCCAAGAACACTGTTTCAAGGCTAGAGGGATCCTGAGGTCACTGTAGTAACAAGAAAGAGCTCCGTGGTCCAAGAATCAACTCGAGATGAGAGGTTAGTCCCTGGGTTCGACTCCAGAGGAATCCCACCTTACCAGAAGCACCTCAAGAGGAGGCTTCTCTCAGCTCTAGGTATGTGAGAGGGACCCTGAGTTTGCGGCCTCAAGTGGAATGGACACCGCGATGCCCTGTCTCGAAATAAGGCCGGATATCCATGCAGTGACTTGATTGCAGGCTCGTCTTACATCTCCCAAGACGAAAGGATATCTGAATCCTCTGTGGAGACAACAGAGAAAGACTTAGTTCCCCAACTATACGTGACCGGAGGCCTCACATCCTTTGAAAACTCCAGAGGTACGCGGAGATCAGTGCCTCCAAAGGAGAAGATGCCTGACTCCTCGTGAAATTTGATAGGAGTCCCAGGATTTCTGTGGCACTTGGAAAGGGGCCCTTGGTCTCCCGCCTCAGCTGGAGAGGCGTCCCAATTGCCCTGCCAAGCCTCGAGGAGAATCCCGAGTTGTCCCTCGCAACTATGCAGGAGTCCTGCCGTCGCTGAACAAACACGTGTGTGGAAGGGCCATCCCCATCGTAACTCGAGAATATACCCCAGGATCCCGCCGCAACTCGAGAAAAACCATGAGACTTCCCCCTCGCCGCGAGATGAGGCCCGATTCCCCTATACTGCGTGCAGAGCAATTCCGTGTTGCACATCACACATGAAAGCAGCCTTGATTTCCTTGATGGCACTCCAGAAAAACCCCAAGAACACTGTTTCAAGGCTAGAGGGATCCTGAGGTCACTGTAGCAACAAGAAAGAGCTCCGTGGACCAGAATTCAACTTAAGATGAGAGGTTAGTCCCTGGCTTCGACTCAAGAGGAATACCACCTTACCACAAGCACCTCAAGAGGAGGCTTCTCTCAGCTCTAGGTATGTGAGAGGGACCCTGAGTTTGCGGCCTCAAGTGGAATGGACACCGTGATGCCCTGACGCGAAATCAGGCCGGATATCCCTGCAGTGACTTGAATGCAGGCTCGTCTTGCATCTCCCAAGACGAAAGGATGTCTGAATCCCCTGTGGAGACCACAGAGAAAGACCTAGTTCCCCACCTCATCGCGACCAGAGGCCTCACTTCCTTCGAAAACTCCAGAGGTACGCGGAGATCAGTGCCTCCAAAGGAGACGATGCCTGACTCCTCGTGAAACTTGATAGGAGTCCCAGGATTCCTGTGGCACGTGGAAAGGGACCCTTGGTCTCCCGCCTCAGCTGGAGAGGCATCCCAATTGCCCTGCCAAGCCTTGACGAGAATCCCGAGTTGTCCTTTGCAACTAGGCAGGAGTCCTGCCGTCGCTGAACAAACACGTGGGTGGAAAGGCCATCCCCGTCGTAACTCGAGAATATACCCCAGGTTCCCGCCGCAACTCGAGAAAAACCATGAGACTTCCCCCTCGCCGCGAGATGAGGCCCGATTCCCCTGCACTGCGTTCAGAGCAATTCTGTCTTGCACATCACACATGAAAGGAGCCTTGATTTCCTTGATGGCACTCCAGAGAAACCCCAAGAATACTGTTTCAAGGCTAGAGGGATCCTGAGGTCACTGTAGCAACAAGAAAGAACTCCGTGGACCAAAAATCAACTCGAGTTGAGAGGTTAGTCCCTGGCTTCGACTCCAGAGGAATACCACCTTACCACAAGCACCTCAAGAGGAGGATTCTCTCAGCTCTAGGTATGTGAGAGGGACCCTGAGTTTGCGGCCTCAAGTGGAATGGACACTGCGATGCCCTGACTCAAAATAAGGCCGGATATGCCTGCAGTGACTTGAATGCAGGCTCGTCTTGCATCTCCCAAGACGAAAGGATGTCTGAATCCCCTGTGGAGGCCACAGAGAAAGACATAGTTCCCAATCTCATCGCGACCGGAGGCCTCACATTCTTTGAAAACTCCAGAGGTACGCGGAGATCAGTGCCTCCAAAGGAAACAATGCCTGACTCCTCATGAAACTTGATAGGAATCCCAGGATTCCTGTGGCACGTGGATAGGGACACTTGGTCTAACGCCTCAGATGGGGAGGCGTCCCAATTGCCCTGCCAAGCCTCGAGGAGAATCCAGAATTGTCCTTCGCAACTAGGCAGGAGTCCTGACGTCCCTGAACAAACACGTGGGTGGAAGGGCCATCCCCGTCGTAACTCGAGAATATACCCCAGGTTCCCGCCGCAACTCGAGAAAAACCATAAGACTTCCCCCTCGCCCCGAGATGAGGCCCGATTCCCCTGCACTGCGTGCAGAGCAATTCCGTGTTGCACATCACACATGAAAGGAGCCTTGATTTCCTTGATGGCACTCCAGAGAAACCCCAAGAACACTGTTTCAAGGCTAGAGGGATCCAGAGGTCACTGTTGCAACACGAAAGAGCTCCGTGGACCAAAAATCAACTTGAGATGAGAGGTTAGTCCATGGCTTCGACTTCAGAGGAATACCACCTTACCTCAAACACCTCAAGAGGAGGCTTCTCTCAGCTCTAGGTATGTGAGAGGGACCCTGAGTTTGCGGCCTCAAGTGGAATGGACACCGCGATGCCCTGACTCGAAATAAGGCCGGATATCCCTGCAGTGACTTGAATGCAGGCTCGTTTTGCATCTCCCAAGACGAAAGGATGTCTGAATCCCCTGTGGAGACCACAGAGAAAGACCTAGTTCCCCACCTCATAACGACCGGAGGCCTCACATCCTTTGAAAACTCCAGAGGTACGCGGAGATCAGTGCCTCCAAAGGAGACGATGCCTGACTACTCGTAAAACTTGATAGGAGTCCCAGGATTCCTGTGGCACGTGGAAAGGGACCCTTGGTCTCCCGCCTCAGCTGGAGAGGCGTCCCAATTGCCCTGCCAAGCCTCGAGGAGAATCCCGAGTTGTCCCTCACAACTAGGCAGGAGTCCTGACGTCGCTGAACAAACACTTGTGTGGAAGGGCCATCCCCCTCGTAACTCGAGAATATACCCCAGGTTCCCGCCGCAACTCGAGAAAAACCATGAGACTTCCCCCTCGCCGCGAGATGAGGCCCAATTCCCCTGTATTGTGTTCAGAGCAATTCCTTGTTGCACATCACACATGAAAGGAGCCTTGATTTCCTTGATGGCACTCCAGAGAAACCCCAAGAACACTGTTTCAAGGCTAGAGGGATCCTGAGGTCACTGTAGCAAAGCGAAAGAGCTCCGTGGACCAATAATCAACTCAAAATGAGAGGTTAGTCCCTGGCTTCGACTCCAGAGGTATACCACTTTACCACAAGCACCTCAAGAGGAGGCTTCTCTCAGCTCTAGCTATGTGAGAGGGACCCTGAGTTTGCGGCCTCAAGTGGAATGGACACCGCGATGCCCTGTCTCAAAATAAGGCCGGATATTCCTGCAGTGACTTGATTGCAGGCTCGTCTTGCATCTCCCAAGACGAAAGGATGTCTGAATCCCCTGTGGAGACCACAGAGAAAGACCTAGTTCCCCACCTCATCGCGACCGGAGGCCTCACATCCTTTGAAAACTCCAGAGGTACGCGGAGAATAGTGCCTCCAAAGGAGACGATGCCTGACTCCTCGTGAAACTTGATAGGAGTCCCAGGATTCCTGTGGCACGTGGAAAGGGACCCTTGGTCTCCCGCCTCAGCTGGAGAGGCGTGCCAATTGCCCTGCCAAGCCTCGAGGAGAATCCCGAATTGTCCCTCGCAACTAGCTAGGAGGCCTGACGTCGCTGAACAAAGACGTGGGTGGAAGGGCCATCCCCGTCGTAACTCGAGAATATACCCCAGGTTCCGGCCGCAACTCGAGAAAAACCATGAGACTTCCCCCTCGCCGCGAGATGAGGCCCGATTCCCCTGCACTGCGTGCAGAGCAATTCCGTGTTGCACATCACACATGAAAGGAGCCTTGATTTCCTTGATGGCACTCCAGAGAAACCCCAAGAACACTGTTTCAAGGCTAGAGGGATCCTGGGGTCACTGTAGCAACACGAAAGAGCTCCGGGAACCAAAATTCAACTCGAGATGATAGGTTAGTCCCTGGCTTCGACTCCAGAGGAATACCACATTACCACAAGCAACTCAAGAGGAGGCTTCTCTCAGCTCTAGGTATGTGAGAGGGACCCTGAGTTTGCGGCCTCAAGCGGAATGGACACCGCGATGCCCTGACTCGAAATAAGGCTGGATATCCCTGCAGTGACTTGAATGCAGGCTCGTCTTGCATCTCCCAAGACGAAAGGATGTCTGAATCCCCTGTGGAGACCACAGAGAAAGACCTAGTTCCCCACCTCATCGCGACTGGAGGCCTCACATCCTTTGAAAACTCCAGAGGTACGCGGAGATCAGTGCCTCCAAAGGAGACGATGCCTGACTCCTCGTGAAACTTGATAGGAGTCCCAGGATTCCTGTGGCACGTGGAAAGGGACCCTTGGTCTCCCGCCTCAGCTGGAGAGGCGTCCCAATTGCCCTGCCAAGCCTCGAGGAGAATCCCGAGTTGTCCCTCGCAACTAGGCAGGAGTCCTGACGTCGCTGAACAAACACGTGGGTGGAAGGGCCATCCCCGTCGTAACTCGAGAATATACCCCAGGTTCCCGCCGCAACTCGAGAAAAACCATGAGACTTCCCCCTCGCCGCGAGATGAAGCCCGATTCCCCTGTATTGTGTTCCGAGCAATTCCGTGTTGCACATCACACATGAAAGGAGCCTTGATTTCCTTGATGGCACTCCAGAGAAACCCCAAGAACACTGTTTCCAGGCTAGAGGGATCCTGAGGTCACTGTAGCAAACCGAAAGTGCTCCGTGTACCAATAATCAACTCGAGATGAGAGGTTAGTCCCTGGCTTCGACTCCAGAGGAATACCACCTTACCACAAGCACCTCAAGAGGAGGCTTCTCTCACCTCTAGCTATGTGAAAGGGTCCCTGACTTTGCGGCCTCAAGTGGAATGGACACCGCGATGCCCTGACTCGAAATAAGGCCGGATATTCATGCAGTGACTTGAATGCAAGCTCGTCTTGCATCTCCCAAGACGAAAGGATGTCTGAATCTCCTGTGGAGACCACAGAGAAAGACCTAGTTCCCCACCTCATCGCGACCGGAGGCCTCACATCCTTTGAAAACTCCAGAGGTACGCGGAGATCAGTGCCTCCAAAGGAGACGATGACTGACTCCTCGTGAAACTTGATAGGAGTCCCAGGATTCCTGTGGCACGTGGAAAGGGACCCTTGGTCTCCCGCCTCAGCTGGAGAGGCGTGCCAATTGCCCTGCCAAGCCTCGAGGAGAATCCCGAATTGTCCCTCGCAACTAGCTAGGAGTCCTGACGTCGCTGAACAAACACGTGGGTGGAAGGGCCATCCCCGTCGTAACTCGAGAATATACCCCAGGTTCCGGCCGCAACTCGAGAAAAACCATGAGACTTCCCCCTCGCCGCGAGATGAGGCCCGATTCCCCTGCACTGCGTGCAGAGCAATTCCGTGTTGCACATCACACATGAAAGGAGCCTTGATTTCCTTGATGGCACTCCAGAGAAACCCCAAGAACACTGTTTCAAGGCTAGAGGGATCCTGAGGTCACTGTAGCAACACGAAAGAGCTCGGTGGACCAAAAATCAACTCGAGATGAGAGGTTAGTTCCTGGCTTCGACTCCAGAGGAATACCACCTTACCACAAGCACCTCAAGAGGAGGCTTATCTCAGCTTTAGCTATGTGAGAAGGACCCTGATTTTGCGGCCTCAAGTGGAATGGACACCGCGATGCCCTGACTCGAAATAAGGCTGGATATCCCTGCAGTGACTTGAATGCAGGCTCGTCTTGCATCTCCCAAGACGAAAGGATGTCTGAATCCCCTGTGGAGACCACAGAGAAAGACCTAGTTCCCCACCTCATCGCGACCGGAGTCCTCACATCCTTTGAAAACTCCAGAGGTACGCGGAGATCAGTGCCTCCAAAGGAGACGATGCCTGACTCCTCGTGAAACTTGATAGGAGTCCCAGGATTCCTGTGGCACGTGGAAAGGGACACTTGGTCTCCCGCCTTAGCTGGAGAGGCGTCCCAATTGCCCTGCCAAGCCTCGAGGAGAATCCCGAGTTGTCCTTCGCAACTGGGCAGGAGTCCTGACGTCGCTGAAGAAACACGTGGGTGGAAGGGCCATCCCCGTCGTAACTCGAGAATATACCCCAGGTTCCCGCCGCAACTCGAGAAAAACCATGAGACTTCCCCCTCGCCGCGAGATGAGGCCGGATTGCCCTGCACTGTGTGCAGAGCAATTCCGTGTTGCACATCACACATGAAAGGAGCCTTGATTTCCTTGATGGCACTCCAGAGAAACCCCAAGAACACTGTTTCAAGGCTAGAGGGATCCTGGGGTCACTGTAGCAACACGAAAGAGCTCCGTGGACCAAGAATCAACTCGAGATGAGAGGTTAGTCCCTGGCTTCGACTCCAGAGGAATCCCACCTTACCAGAAGCACCTCAAGAGGAGGCTTCTCTCAGCTCTAGCTATGTGAGAGGGACCCTGAGTTTGCGGCCTCAAGTGGAATGGACACCGCGATGCCCTGTCTCGAAATAAGGCCGGATATCCCTGCAGTGACTTGAATGCAGGCTCGTCTTACATCTCCCAAGACGAAAGGATGTCTGAATCCCCTGTGGAGACAACAGAGAAAGACCTAGTTCCCCAACTAATCGTGACCGGAGGCCTCACATCCTTTGAAAACTCCAGAGGTACGCGGAGATCAGTGCCTCCAAAGGAGAAGATGCCTGACTCCTCGTGAAATTTGATAGGAGTCCCAGGATTCCTGTGGCACGTGGAAAGGGGCCCTTGGTCTCCCCCCTCAGCTGGAGAGGCGTCCCAATTGCCCTACCAAGCCTCGAGGAGAATCCCGAGTTGTCCCTCGCAACTATGCAGGAGTCCTGCCGTCGCTGAACAAACACGTGTGTGGAAGGGCCATCCCCATCGTAACTCGAGAATATACCCCAGGATCCCGCCGCAACTCGAGAAAAACCATGAGACTTCCCCCTCGCCGCGAGATGAGGCCCGATTCCCCTACACTGCGTGCAGAGCAATTCCGTGTTGCACATCACACATGAAAGGAGCCTTGATTTCCTTGATGGCACTCCAGAAAAACCCCAAGAACACTGTTTCAAGGCTAGAGGGATCCTGAGGTCACTGTAGCAACAAGAAAGAGCTCCGTGGACCAGAAATCAACTTAAGATGAGAGGTTAGTCCCTGGCTTCGACTCCAGAGGAATACCACCTTACCACAAGCACCTCAAGAGGAGGCTTCTCTCAGCTCTAGGTATGTGAGAGGGACCCTGAGTTTGCGGCCTCAAGTGGAATGGACACCGTGATGCCCTGACGAGAAATAAGGCCGGATATCCCTGCAGTGACTTGAATGCAGGCTCGTCTTGCATCTCCCAAGACGAAAGGATGTCTGAATCCCCTGTGGAGACCACAGAGAAAGACCTAGTTCCCCACCTCATCGCGACCAGAGGCCTCACTTCCTTTGAAAATTCCAGAGGTACGCGGAGATCAGTGCCTCCAAAGGAGACGATGCCTGACTCCTCGTGAAACTTGATAGGAGTCCCAGGATTCCTGTGGCACGTGGAAAGGGACCCTTGGTCTCCCGCCTCAGCTGGAGAGGCGTCCCAATTTCCCTGCTAAGCCTCGACGAGAATACCGAGTTGTCCTTCGCAACTACGCAGGAGTCCTGCCGTCGCTGAACAAACACGTGGGTGGAAAGGCCATCCCCGTCGTAACTCGAGAATATACCCCAGGTTCCCGCCGCAACTCGAGAAAAACCATGAGACTTCCCCATCGCCGCGAGATGAGGCCCGATTCCCCTATATTGTGTTCCGAGCAATTCCGTGTTGCACATCACACATGAAAGGAGCCTTGATTTCCTTGATGGCACTCCAGAGAAACCCCAAGAACACTGTTTCCAGGCTAGAGGGATCCTGAGGTCACTGTAGCAAACCGAAAGAGCTCCGTGTACCAATAATCAACTCGAGATGAGAGGTTAGTCCCTGGCTTCGACTCCAGAGGAATACCACCTTACCACAAGCACCTCAAGAGGAGGCTTCTCTCACCTCTAGCTATGTGAAAGGGTCCCTGACTTTGCGGCCTCAAGTGGAATGGACACCGCGATGCCCTGACTCGAAATAAGGCCGGATATTCATGCAGTGACTTGAATGCAAGCTCGTCTTGCATCTCCCAAGACGAAAGGATGTCTGAATCTCCTGTGGAGACCACAGAGAAAGACCTAGTTCCCCACCTCATCGCGACCGGAGGCCTCACATCCTTTGAAAACTCCAGAGGTACGCGGAGATCAGTGCCTCCAAAGGAGACGATGCCTGACTCCTCGTGAAACTTGATAGGAGTCCCAGGATTCCTGTGGCACGTGGAAAGGGACCCTTGGTCTCCCGCCTCAGCTGGAGAGGCGTGCCAATTGCCCTGCCAAGCCTCGAGGAGAATCCCGAATTGTCCCTCGCAACTAGCTAGGAGTCCTGACGTCGCTGAACAAACACGTGGGTGGAAGGGCCATCCCCGTCGTAACTCGAGAATATACCCCAGGTTCCGGCCGCAACTCGAGAAAAACCATGAGACTTCCCCCTCGCCGCGAGATGAGGCCCGATTCCCCTGCACTGCGTGCGGAGCAATTCCATGTTGCACATCACACATGAAAGGAGCCTTGATTTCCTTGATGGCACTCCAGAGAAACCCCAAGAACACTGTTTCAAGGCTAGAGGGATACTGAGGTCACTGTAGCAACACGAAAGAGCTCGGTGGACCAAAAATCAACTCGAGATGAGAGGTTAGTCCCTGGCTTCGACTCCAGAGGAATACCACCTTACCACAAGCACCTCAAGAGGAGGCTTATCTCAGCTCTAGCTATGTGAGAAGGACCCTGATTTTGCGGCCTCAAGTGGAATGGACACCGCGATGCCCTGACTCGAAATAAGGCTGGATATCCCTGCAGTGACTTGAATGCAGGCTCGTCTTGCATCTCCCAAGACGAAAGGATGTCTGAATCCCCTGTGGAGACCACAGAGAAAGACCTAGTTCCCCACCTCATCGCGACTGGAGGCCTCACATCCTTTGAAAACTCCAGAGGTATGCGGAGATCAGTGCCTCCAAAGGAGACGATGCCTGACTCCTCGTGAAACTTGATAGGAGTCCCAGGATTCCTGTGGCACGTGGAAAGGGACCCTTGGTCTCCCGCCTCAGCTGGAGAGGCGTCCCAATTGCCCTGCCAAGCCTCGAGGAGAATCCCGAGTTGTCCCTCGCAACTAGGCAGGAGTCCTGACGTCGCTGAACAAACACGTGGGTGGAAGGGCCATCCCCGTCGTAACTCGAGAATATACCCCAGGTTCCGGCCGCAACTCGAGAAAAACCATGAGACTTCCCCCTCGCCGCGAGATGAGGCCCGATTCCCCTGTATTGTGTTCCGAGCAATTCCATGTTGCACATCACACATGAAAAGAGCCTTGATTTCCTTGATGGCACTCCAGAGAAACCCCAAGAACACTGTTTCCAGGCTAGAGGGATCCTGAGGTCACTGTAGCAACACGAAAGAGCTCGGTGGACCAAAAATCAACTCGAGATGAGAGGTTAGTCCCTGGCTTCGACTCCAGAGGAATACCACCTTACCACAAGCACCTCAAGAGGAGGCTTATCTCAGCTCTAGCTATGTGAGAAGGACCCTGATTTTGCGGCCTCAAGTGGAATGGACACCGCGATGCCCTGACTCGAAATAAGGCTGGATATCCCTGCAGTGACTTGAATGCAGGCTCGTCTTGCATCTCCCAAGACGAAAGGATGTCTGAATCCCCTGTGGAGACCACAGAGAAAGACCTAGTTCCCCACCTCATCGCGACTGGAGGCCTCACATCCTTTGAAAACTCCAGAGGTATGCGGAGATCAGTGCCTCCAAAGGAGACGATGCCTGACTCCTCGTGAAACTTGATAGGAGTCCCAGGATTCCTGTGGCACGTGGAAAGGGACCCTTGGTCTCCCGCCTCAGCTGGAGAGGCGTCCCAATTGCCCTGCCAAGCCTCGAGGAGAATCCCGAGTTGTCCCTCGCAACTAGGCAGGAGTCCTGACGTCGCTGAACAAACACGTGGGTGGAAGGGCCATCCCCGTCGTAACTCGAGAATATACCCCAGGTTCCCGCCGCAACTCGAGAAAAACCATGAGACTTCCCCCTCGCCGCGAGATGAGGCCCGATTCCCCTGTATTGTGTTCCGAGCAATTCCGTGTTGCACATCACACATGAAAAGAGCCTTGATTTCCTTGATGGCACTCCAGAGAAACCCCAAGAACACTGTTTCCAGGCTAGAGGGATCCTGAGGTCACTATAGCAAACCGAAAGAGCTCCGTGTACCAATAATCAACTCGAGATGAGAGGTTAGTCCCTGGCTTCGACTCCAGAGGAATACCACCTTACCACAAGCACCTCAAGAGGAGGCTTCTCTCACCTCTAGCTATGTGAAAGGGTCCCTGACTTTGCGGCCTCAAGTGGAATGGACACCGCGATGCCCTGACTCGAAATAAGGCCGGATATTCATGCAGTGACTTGAATGCAAGCTCGTCTTGCATCTCCCAAGACGAAAGGATGTCTGAATCCCCTGTGGAGACCACAGAGAAAGACCTAGTTCCCCACCTCATCGCGACCGGAGTCCTCACATCCTTTGAAAACTCCAGAGGTACGCGGAGATCAGTGCCTCCAAAGGAGACGATGCCTGACTCCTCGTGAAACTTGATAGGAGTCCCAGGATTCCTGTGGCACGTGGAAAGGGACACTTGGTCTCCCGCCTTAGCTGGAGAGGCGTCCCAATTGCCCTGCCAAGCCTCGAGGAGAATCCCGAGTTGTCCTTCGCAACTGGGCAGGAGTCCTGACGTCGCTGAAGAAACACGTGGGTGGAAGGGCCATCCCCGTCGTAACTCGAGAATATACCCCAGGTTCCCGCCGCAACTCGAGAAAAACCATGAGACTTCCCCCTCGCCGCGAGATGAGGCCGGATTGCCCTGCACTGTGTGCAGAGCAATTCCGTGTTGCACATCACACATGAAAGGAGCCTTGATTTCCTTGATGGCACTCCAGAGAAACCCCAAGAACACTGTTTCAAGGCTAGAGGGATCCTGGGGTCACTGTAGCAACACGAAAGAGCTCCGTGGACCAAGAATCAACTCGAGATGAGAGGTTAGTCCCTGGCTTCGACTCCAGAGGAATCCCACCTTACCAGAAGCACCTCAAGAGGAGGCTTCTCTCAGCTCTAGCTATGTGAGAGGGACCCTGAGTTTGCGGCCTCAAGTGGAATGGACACCGCGATGCCCTGTCTCGAAATAAGGCCGGATATCCATGCAGTGACTTGAATGCAGGCTCGTCTTACATCTCCCAAGACGAAAGGATGTCTGAATCCCCTGTGGAGACAACAGAGAAAGACCTAGTTCCCCAACTAATCGTGACCGGAGGCCTCACATCCTTTGAAAACTCCAGAGGTACGCGGAGATCAGTGCCTCCAAAGGAGAAGATGCCTGACTTCTCGTGAAATTTGATAGGAGTCCCAGGATTCCTGTGGCACGTGGAAAGGGGCCCTTGGTCTCCCCCCTCAGCTGGAGAGGCGTCCCAATTGCCCTACCAAGCCTCGAGGAGAATCCCGAGTTGTCCCTCGCAACTATGCAGGAGTCCTGCCGTCGCTGAACAAACACGTGTGTGGAAGGGCCATCCCCATCGTAACTCGAGAATATACCCCAGGATCCCGCCGCAACTCGAGAAAAACCATGAGACTTCCCCCTCGCCGCGAGATGAGGCCCGATTCCCCTACACTGCGTGCAGAGCAATTCCGTGTTGCACATCACACATGAAAGGAGCCTTGATTTCCTTGATGGCACTCCAGAAAAACCCCAAGAACACTGTTTCAAGGCTAGAGGGATCCTGAGGTCACTGTAGCAACAAGAAAGAGCTCCGTGGACCAGAAATCAACTTAAGATGAGAGGTTAGTCCCTGGCTTCGACTCAAGAGGAATACCACCTTACCACAAGCACCTCAAGAGGAGGCTTCTCTCAGCTCTAGGTATGTGAGAGGGACCCTGAGTTTGCGGGCTCAAGTGGAATGGACACCGTGATGCCCTGACGAGAAATAAGGCCGGATATCCCTGCAGTGACTTGAATGCAGGCTCGTCTTGCATCTCCCAAGACGAAAGGATGTCTGAATCCCCTGTGGAGACCACAGAGAAAGACCTAGTTCCCCACCTCATCGCGACCAGAGGCCTCACTTCCTTTGAAAATTCCAGAGGTACGCAGAGATCAGTGCCTCCAAAGGAGACGATGCCTGACTCCTCGTGAAACTTGATAGGAGTCCCAGGATTCCTGTGGCACGTGGAAAGGGACCCTTGGTCTCCCGCCTCAGCTGGAGAGGCGTCCCAATTTCCCTGCTAAGCCTCGAAGAGAATACCGAGTTGTCCTTCGCAACTACGCAGGAGTCCTGCCGTCGCTGAACAAACACGTGGGTGGAAAGGCCATCCCCGTCGTAACTCGAGAATATACCCCAGGTTCCCGCCGCAACTCGAGAAAAACCATGAGACTTCCCCATCGCCGCGAGATGAGGCCCGATTCCCCTGCACTGTGTTCAGAGCAATTCTGTCTTGCACATCACACATGAAAGGAGCCTTGATTTCCTTGATGGCACTCCAGAGAAACCCCAAGAATACTGTTTCAATGCTAGAGGGATCCTGAGGTCACTGTAGCAACAAGAAAGAACTCCGTGGACCAAAAATCAACTCGAGTTGAGAGGTTAGTCCCTGGCTTCGACTCCAGAGGAATACCACCTTACCACAAGCACCTCAAGAGGAGGATTCTCTCAGCTCTAGGTATGTGAGAGGGACCCTGAGTTTGCGGCCTCAAGCGGAATGGACACCGCGATGCCCTGACTCGAAATAAGGCCGGATATCCCTGCAGTGACTTGAATGCAGGCTCGTCTTGCATCTCCCAAGACGAAAGGATGTCTGAATCCCCTGTGGAGACCACAGAGAAAGACCTAGTTCCCCACTTCATCGCGACCGGAGGCCTCCCATCCTTTGAAAACTCCAGAGGTACGCGGAGATCAGTGCCTCCAAAGGAGACGATGCCTGACTCCTCGTGAAACTTGATAGGAGTCCCAGGATTCCTGTGGCACGTGGAAAGGGACCCTTGGTCTCCCGCCTCAGCTGGAGAGGCGTCCCAATTGCCCTGCCAAGCCTCGAGGAGAATCCCGAGTTGTCCCTCGCAACTAGGCAGGAGTCCTGACGTCGCTGAACAAACACGTGGGTGGAAGGGCCATCCCCGTCGTAACTCGAGAATATACCCCAGGTTCCCGCCGCAACTCGAGAAAAACCATGAGACTTCCCCCTCGCCGCGAGATGAGGCCCGATTCCCCTGTATTGTGTTCCGAGCAATTCCGTGTTGCACATCACACATGAAAGGAGCCTTGATTTCCTTGATGGCACTCCAGAGAAACCCCAAGAACACTGTTTCCAGGCTAGAGGGATCCTGAGGTCACTGTAGCAAACCGAAAGAGCTCCGTGTACCAATAATCAACTCGAGATGAGAGGTTAGTCCCTGGCTTCGACTCCAGAGGAATACCACCTTACCACAAGCACCTCAAGAGGAGGCTTCTCTCACCTCTAGCTATGTGAAAGAATCCCTGACTTTGCGGCCTCAAGTGGAATGGACACCGCGATGCCCTGACTCGAAATAAGGCCGGATATTCATGCAGTGACTTGAATGCAAGCTCGTCTTGCATCTCCCAAGACGAAAGGATGTCTGAATCTCCTGTGGAGACCACAGAGAAAGACCTAGTTCCCCACCTCATCGCGAACGGAGGCCTCACATCCTTTGAAAACTCCAGAGGTACGCGGAGATCAGTGCCTCCAAAGGAGACGATGCCTGACTCCTCGTGAAACTTGATAGGAGTCCCAGGATTCCTGTGGCACGTGGAAAGGGACCCTTGGTCTCCCGCCTCAGCTGGAGAGGCGTGCCAATTGCCCTGCCAAGCCTCGAGGAGAATCCCGAATTGTCTCTCGCAACTAGCTAGGAGTCCTGACGTCGCTGAACAAACACGTGGGTGGAAGGGCCATCCCCGTCGTAACTCGAGAATATACCCCAGGTTCCGGCCGCAACTCGAGAAAAACCATGAGACTTCCCCCTAGCCGCGAGATGAGGCCCGATTCCCCTGCACTGCGTGCAGAGCAATTCCGTGTTGCACATCACACATGAAAGGAGCCTTGATTTCCTTGATGGCACTCCAGAGAAACCCCAAGAACACTGTTTCAAGGCTAGAGGGATACTGAGGTCACTGTAGCAACACGAAAGAGCTCGGTGGACCAAAAATCAACTCGAGATGAGAGGTTAGTCCCTGGCTTCGACTCCAGAGGAATACCACCTTACCACAAGCACCTCAAGAGGAGGCTTATCTCAGCTCTAGCTATGTGAGAAGGACCCTGATTTTGCGGCCTCAAGTGGAATGGACACCGCGATGCCCTGACTCGAAATAAGGCTGGATATCCCTGCAGTGACTTGAATGCAGGCTCGTCTTGCATCTCCCAAGACGAAAGGATGTCTGAATCCCCTGTGGAGACCACAGAGAAAGACCTAGTTCCCCACCTCATCGCGACCGGAGTCCTCACATCCTTTGAAAACTCCAGAGGTACGCGGAGATCAGTGCCTCCAAAGGAGACGATGCCTGACTCCTCGTGAAACTTGATAGGAGTCCCAGGATTCCTGTGGCACGTGGAAAGGGACACTTGGTCTTCCGCCTTAGCTGGAGAGGCGTCCCAATTGCCCTGCCAAGCCTCGAGGAGAATCCCGAGTTGTCCTTCGCAACTGGGCAGGAGTCCTGACGCCGCTGAAGAAACACGTGGGTGGAAGGGCCATCCCCGTCGTAACTCGAGAATATACCCCAGGTTCCCGCCGCAACTCGAGAAAAACCATGAGACTTCCCCCTCGCCGCGAGATGAGGCCGGATTGCCCTGCACTGTGTGCAGAGCAATTCCGTGTTGCACATCACACATGAAAGGAGCCTTGATTTCCTTGATGGCACTCCAGAGAAACCCCAAGAACACTGTTTCAAGGCTAGAGGGATCCTGGGGTCACTGTAGCAACACGAAAGAGCTCCGTGGACCAAGAATCAACTCGAGATGAGAGGTTAGTCCCTGGCTTCGACTCCAGAGGAATCCCACCTTACCAGAAGCACCTCAAGAGGAGGCTTCTCTCAGCTCTAGCTATGTGAGAGGGACCCTGAGTTTGCGGCCTCAAGTGGAATGGACACCGCGATGCCCTGTCTCGAAATAAGGCCGGATATCCATGCAGTGACTTGAATGCAGGCTCGTCTTACATCTCCCAAGACGAAAGGATGTCTGAATCCCCTGTGGAGACAACAGAGAAAGACCTAGTTCCCCAACTAATCGTGACCGGAGGCCTCACATCCTTTGAAAACTCCAGAGGTACGCGGAGATCAGTGCCTCCAAAGGAGAAGATGCCTGACTCCTCGTGAAATTTGATAGGAGTCCCAGGATTCCTGTGGCACGTGGAAAGGGGCCCTTTGTCTCCCCCCTCAGCTGGAGAGGCGTCCCAATTGCCCTACCAAGCCTCGAGGAGAATCCCGAGTTGTCCCTCGCAACTATGCAGGAGTCCTGCCGTCGCTGAACAAACACGTGTGTGGAAGGGCCATCCCCATCGTAACTCGAGAATATACCCCAGGATCCCGCCGCAACTCGAGAAAAACCATGAGACTTCCCCCTCGCCGCGAGATGAGGCCCGATTCCCCTACACTGCGTGCAGAGCAATTCCGTGTTGCACATCACACATGAAAGGAGCCTTGATTTCCTTGATGGCACTCCAGAAAAACCCCAAGAACACTGTTTCAAGGCTAGAGGGATCCTGAGGTCACTGTAGCAACAAGAAAGAGCTCCGTGGACCAGAATTCAACTTAAGATGAGAGGTTAGTCCCTGGCTTCGACTCCAGGGGAATACCACCTTACCACAAGCACCTCAAGAGGAGGCTTCTCTCAGCTCTAGGTATGTGAGAGGGACCCTGAGTTTGCGGCCTCAAGTGGAATGGACACCGTGATGCCCTGACGAGAAATAAGGCCGGATATCCCTGCAGTGACTTGAATGCAGGCTCGTCTTGCATCTCCCAAGACGAAAGGATGTCTGAATCCCCTGTGGAGACCACAGAGAAAGACATAGTTCCCCACCTCATCGCGACCAGAGGCCTCACTTCCTTTGAAAATTCCAGAGGTACGCGGAGATCAGTGCCTCCAAAGGAGACGATGCCTGACTCCTCGTGAAACTTGATAGGAGTCCCAGGATTCCTGTGGCACGTGGAAAGGGACCCTTGGTCTCCCGCCTCAGCTGGAGAGGCGTCCCAATTTCCCTGCTAAGCCTCGACGAGAATACCGAGTTGTCCTTCGCAACTACGCAGGAGTCCTGCCGTCGCTGAACAAACACGTGGGTGGAAAGGCCATACCCGTCGTAACTCGAGAATATACCCCAGGTTCCCGCCGCAACTCGAGAAAAACCATGAGACTTCCCCATCGCCGCGAGATGAGGCCCGATTCCCCTGCACTGCGTTCAGAGCAATTCTGTCTTGCACATCACACATGAAAGGAGCCTTGATTTCCTTGATGGCACTCCAGAGAAACCCCAAGAATACTGTTTCAAGGCTAGAGGGATCCTGAGGTCACTGTAGCAACAAGAAAGAACTCCGTGGACCAAAAATCAACTCGAGTTGAGAGGTTAGTCCCTGGCTTCGACTCCAGAGGAATACCACCTTACCACAAGCACCTCAAGAGGAGGATTCTCTCAGCTCTAAGTATGTGAGAGGGACCCTGAGTTTGCGGCCTCAAGTGGAATGGACACCGCGATGCCCTGTCTCGAAATAAGGCCGGATATCCATGCAGTGACTTGAATGCAGGCTCGTCTTACATCTCCCAAGACGAAAGGATGTCTGAATCCCCTGTGGAGACAACAGAGAAAGACCTAGTTCCCCAACTAATCGTGACCGGAGGCCTCACATCCTTTGAAAACTCCAGAGTTACGCGGAGATCAGTGCCTCCAAAGGAGAAGATGCCTGACTCCTCGTGAAATTTGATAGGAGTCCCAGGATTCCTGTGGCACGTGGAAAGGGACCCTTGGTCTCCTGCCTCAGCTGGAGAGGCGTCCCAATTGCCCTGCCAAGCCTCGAGGAGAATCCCGAGTTGTCCCTCGCAACTAGGCAGGAGTCCTGACGTCGCTGAAGAAACACGTGGGTGGAAGGGCCATCCCCGTCGTAACTCGAGAATATACCCCAGGTTCCCGCCGCAACTCGAGAAAAACCATGAGACTTCCCCCTCGCCGCGAGATGAGGCTCGATTCTCCTGCACTGCATGCAGAGCAATTCCGTGTTGCACATCAAACATGAAAGGAGCCTTGATTTTCTAGATGGCACTCTAGAGAAACCCCAAGAACACTGTTTCCAGGCTAGAGGGATCCTGAGGTCACTGTAGCAACACGAAAGAGCTCCGTGGACCAAAAATCAACTCGAGATGAGAGGTTAGTCCCTGGCTTCGACTCCAGAGGAATACCACCTAACCACAAGCACCTCAAGAGGAGGCTTCTCGCAGCTTTAGGTATGTGAGAGGGACCCTGAGTTTGCAGCCTCAAGTGGAATGGACATGCAATGCCCTGACTGGAAATAAGGCCGGATATCCCTGCCTTGACATAAATGCAGGCTCGTCTTCCATCTCCCAAGACGAAAGGATGTCTGAATCCCCTGTGGAGACCACAGAGAAAGACCTAGTTCCCCATCTCATCACGACCGGAGGCCTCACATCCTTTGAAAACTCCAGAGGTACGCGGAGATCAGTGCCTCCAAAGGAAACAATGCCTGACTCCTCATGAAACTTGATAGGAGTCCCAGGATTCCAGTGGCACGTGGAAAGGGACCCTTGGTCTCCCGCCTCAGCTGGAGAGGCGTCCCAATTGCCCTGGCAAGCCTCGAGGAGAATCCGGAATTGTCCCTCGCAACTAGGCAGGAGTCCTGACGTCGCTGAACAAACAGGTGGGTGGAAGGGCCATCCCCGTCGTAACTCGAGAATATACCCCAGGTTCCCGCCGCAACTCGAGAAAAACCATGAGACTTCCCCCTCGCCCCGAGATGAGGCGCGATTCCCCTGCACTGCGCGCAGAGCAATTCCGTGTTGCACATCACACATGAAAGGAGCCTTGATTTCCTTGATGGCACTCCAGAGAAAACCCAAGAACACTGTTTCAAGGCTAGAGGGATCCTGAGGTCACTGTAGCAACACGAAAGAGCTCCGTGGACCAAAAATCAACTCGAGATGAGAGGTTAGTCCCTGGCTTCGACTCCAGAGGAATACCACCTTACCACAAGCACCTCAAGAGGAGGCTTCTCTCAGCTCTAGGTATGTGAGAGGGACCCTGAGTTTTTGGCCTCAAGTGGAATGGACACCGCGATGCCCTGACTCGAAATAAGGCCGGATATCCCTGCAGTGACTTGAATGCAGGCTCGTCTTGCATCTCCCAAGACGAAAGGATGTCTGAATCCCCTGTGGAGACAACAGAGAAAGACCTAGTTCCCGACCTCATCACGACCGGAGGCCTCACATCCTTTGAAAACTCCAGAGGTACGCGGAGATCAGTGCCTCCAAAGGAGAAGATGCCTGACTCCTCGTGAAATTTGATAGGAGTCCCAGGATTTCTATGGCACGTGGAAAGGGGCCCTTGGTCTCCCGCCTCAGCTGGAGAGGCGTCCCAATTGCCCTGCCAAGCCTCGAGGAGAATCCCGAGTTGTCCCTCGCAACTAGGCAGGAGTCCTGACGTCGCTGAAGAAACACGTGGGTGGAAGGGCCATCCCCGTCGTAACTCGAGAATATACCCCAGGTTCCCGCCGCAACTCGAGAAAAACCATGAGACTTCCCCCTCGCCGCGAGATGAGGCTCGATTCTCCTGCACTGCATGCAGAGCAATTCCGTGTTGCACATCAAACATGAAAGGAGCCTTGATTTTCTAGATGGCACTCTAGAGAAACCCCAAGAACACTGTTTCCAGGCTAGAGGGATCCTGAGGTCACTGTAGCAACACGAAAGAGCTCCATGGACCAAAAATCAACTCGAGATGAGAGGTTAGTCCCTGGCTTCGACTCCAGAGGAATACCACCTAACCACAAGCACCTCAAGAGGAGACTTCTCGCAGCTTTAGGTATGTGAGAGGGACCCTGAGTTTGCAGCCTCAAGTGGAATGGACATGCAATGCCCTGACTCGAAATAAGGCCGGATATCCCTGCATTGACATAAATGCAGGCTCGTCTTGCATCTCCCAAGACGAAAGGATGTCTGAATCCCCTGTGGAGACCACAGAGAAAGACCTACTTCCCCATCTCATCACGACCGGAGGCCTCACATCCTTTGAAAACTCCAGAGGTACGCGGAGATCAGTGCCTCCAAAGGAAACAATGCCTGACTCCTCATGAAACTTGATAGGAGTCCCAGGATTCCTGTGGCACGTGGAAAGGGACCCTTGGTCTCTCGCCTCAGCTGGAGAGGCGTCCCAATTGCCCTGGCAAGCCTCGAGGAGAATCCCGAGTTGTCCCTCGCAACTAGGCAGGAGTCCTGACGTCGCTGAGCAAACACGTGGGTGGAAGGGCCATCTCCGTCGTAACTCGAGAATATACCCCAGGTTCCCGCCGCAACTCGAGAAAAACCATGAGACTTCCCCCTCGCCGCGAGATGAGGCCGGATTCCCCTGCACTGTGTTCCGAGCAATTCCGTGTTGCACATCACACATGAAAGGAGCCTTGATTTCCTTGATGGCACTCCAGAGAAACCCCAAGAACACTGTTTCAAGGCTAGAGGGATCCTGAGGTCACTGTAGCAACAAGAAAGAGCTCTGTGGACCAAGAATCAACTCGAGATGAGAGGTTAGTCCCTGGCTTCGACTCCAGAGGAATCCCACCTTACCAGAAGCACCTCAAGAGGAGGCTTCTCTCAGCTCTAGGTATGTGAGAGGGACCCTGAGTTTGCGGCCTCAAGTGGAATGGACACCGCGATGCCCTGTCTCGAAATAAGGCCGGATATCCATGCAGTGACTTGATTGCAGGCTCGTCTTACATCTCCCAAGACGAAAGGATGTCTGAATCCTCTATGGAGACAACAGAGAAAGACTTAGTTCCCCAACTATTTGTGACCGGAGGCCTCACATCCTTTGAAAACTCCAGAGGTACGCGGAGATCAGTGCCTCCAAAGGAGAAGATGCCTGACTCCTCGTGAAATTTGATAGGAGTCCCAGGATTTCTGTGGCACGTGGAAAGGGACACTTGGTCTCCCGCCTCAGCTGGAGAGGCGTTCCAATTGCCCTGCCAAGCCTCGAGGAGAATCCCGAGTTGTCCCTCGCAACTATGCAGGAGTCCTGCCGTCGCTGAACAAACACGTGTGTGGAAGGGCCATCCCCATCGTAACTCGAGAATATACCCCAGGATCCCACCGCAACTCGAGAAAAACCATGAGACTTCCCCCTCGCCGCGAGATGAGGCCCGATTCCCCTATACTGCGTGCAGAGCAATTCCGTGTTGCACATCACACATGAAAGCAGCCTTGATTTCCTTGATGGCACTCCAGAGAAACCCCAAGAACACTGTTTCAAGGCTAGAGGGATCCTGAGGTCACTGTAGCAACACGAAAGAGCTCCGTGGACCAGAATTCAACTTAAGATGAGAGGTTAGTCCCTGGCTTCGACTCAAGAGGAATACCACCTTACCACAAGCACCTCAAGAGGAGGCTTCTCTCAGCTCTAGGTATGTGAGAGGGACCCTGAGTTTGCGGCCTCAAGTGGAATGGACACCGTGATGCCCTGACGAGAAATAAGGCCGGATATCCCTGCAGTGACTTGAATGCAGGCTCGTCTTGCATCTCCCAAGACGAAAGGATGTCTGAATCCCCTGTGGAGACCACAGAGAAAGACCTAGTTCCCCACCTCATCGCGACCAGAGGCCTCACTTCCTTTGAAAACTCCAGAGGTACGCGGAGATCAGTGCCTCCAAAGGAGACGATGCCTGACTCCTCGTGAAACTTGATAGGAGTCCCAGGATTCCTGTGGCACGTGGAAAGGGACCCTTGGTCTCCCGCCTCAGCTGGAGAGGCGTCCCAATTGCCCTGCCAAGCCTCGAGGAGAATCCCAAGTTGTCCCTCGCAACTAGGCAGGAGTCCTGACGTCGCTGAACAAACACGTGGCTGGAAGGGCCATCCCCGTCGTAACTCGAGAATATACCCCAGGTTCCCGCCGCAGCTCGAGAAAAACCATGAGACTTCCCCCTCGCCGCGAGATGAGGCCCGATTCCCCTGCACTGCCTGCAGAGCAATTCCATGTTGCACATCACACATGAAAGGAGCCTTGATTTCCTTGGTGGCACTCCAGAGAAACCCCAAGAACACTGTTTCAAGGCTAGAGGGATCCTGAGGTCACTGTAGCAACAAGAAAGAACTCCGTGGACCAAAAATCAACTCGAGTTGAGAGGTTAGTCCCTGGCTTCGACTCCAGAGGAATACCACCTTACCACAAGCACCTCAAGAGGAGGCTTCTCTCAGCTCTAGGTATGTGAGAGGGACCCTGAGTTTGCGGCCTCAAGTGAAATGGACACTGCGATGCCCTGACTCAAAATAAGGCCGGATATCCCTGCAGTGACTTGAATGCAGGCTCGTCTTGCATCTCCCAAGACGAAAGTATGTCTGAATCCCCTGTGGAGACCACAGAGAAAGACATAGTTCCCAATCTCATCGCGACCGGAGGCCTCACATTCTTTGAAAACTCCAGAGGTACGCGGAGATCAGTGCCTTCAAAGGAAACGATGCCTGACTCCTCGTGAAACTTAATAGGAATCCCAGGATTCCTGTGGCACGTGGATAGGGACACTTGGTCTAACGCCTCAGATGGGGAGGCGTCCCAATTGCCCTGCCAAGCCTCGAGGAGAATCCCGAGTTGTTCCTCGCATCTAGGCGGGAATCCTGTCGTGGCTGAACAAACACGTGGGTGGAAGGGCTATCCCCGTCGTAACTCGAGAATATACCCCAGGTTCCCGCCGCAACTCGAGAAAGACCATGAGACTTCCCCCTCGCCCCGAGATGAGGCCCGATTCCCCTGCACTGCGTGCAGAGCAATTCCGTGTTGCACATCACACATGAAAGGAGCCTTGATTTCCTTGATGGCACTCCAGAGAAACCCCAAGAACACTGTTTCAAGGCTAGAGGGATCCTGAGGTCACTGTAGCAACACGAAAGAGCTCCGTGGACCAAAAATCAACTCGAGATGAGAGGTTAGTCCCTGGCTTCGACTCCAGAGGAATACCACCTTACCACAAGCACCTCAAGAGGAGGCTTCTCTCAGCTCTAGGTATGTGAGAGGGACCCTGTGTTTGTGGCCTCAAGTGGAATGGACACCGCGATGCCCTGACTCGAAATAAGGCCGGATATCCCTGCAGTGACTTGAATGCAGGCTCGTCTTGCATCTCCCAAGACGAAAGGATGTCTGAATCCCCTGTGGAGACCACAGAGAAAGACCTAGTTCCCGACCTCATCGCGACCGGAGGCCTCACATCCTTTGAAAACTCCAGAGGTACGCGGAGATCAGTGCCTCCAAAGGAGAAGATGCCTGACTCCTCGTGAAATTTGATAGGAGTCCCAGGATTCTTGTGGCACGTGGAAAGGGACCCTTGGTCTCCTGCCTCAGCTGGAGAGGCGTCCCAATTGCCCTGCCAAGCCTCGAGGAGAATCCCGAGTTGTCCCTCGCAACTAGGCAGGAGTCCTGACGTCGCTGAAGAAACACGTGGGTGGAAGGGCCATCCCCGTCGTAACTCGAGAATATACCCCAGGTTCCCGCCGCAACTCGAGAAAAACCATGAGACTTCCCCCTCGCCGCGAGATGAGGCTCGATTCTCCTGCACTGCATGCAGAGCAATTCCGTGTTGCACATCACACATGAAAGCAGCCTTGATTTCCTTGATGGCACTCCAGAAAAACCCCAAGAACACTGTTTCAAGGCTAGAGGGATCCTGAGGTCACTGTAGCAACAAGAAAGAGCTCCGTGGACCAGAATTCAACTTAAGATGAGAGGTTAGTCCCTGGCTTCGACTCAAGAGGAATCCCACCTTACCACAAGCACCTCAAGAGGAGGCTTCTCTCAGCTCTAGGTATGTGAGAGGGACCCTGAGTTTGCGGCCTCAAGTGGAATGGACACCGTGATGCCCTGACGCGAAATAAGGCCGGATATCCCTGCAGTGACTTGAATGCAGGCTCGTCTTGCATCTCCCAAGACGAAAGGATGTCTGAATCCCCTGTGGAGACCACAGAGAAAGACCTAGTTCCCCACCTCATCGCGACCAGAGGCCTCACTTCCTTTGAAAACTCCAGAGGTACGCGGAGATCAGTGCCTCCAAAGGAGACGATGCCTGACTCCTCGTGAAACTTGATAGGAGTCCCAGGATTCCTGTGGCACGTGGAAAGGGACCCTTGGTCTCCCGCCTCAGCTGGAGAGGTGTCCCAATTGCCCTGCCAAGCCTCGAGGAGAATCCCAAGTTGTCCCTCGCAACTAGGCAGGAGTCCTGACGTCGCTGAACAAACACGTGGCTGGAAGGGCCATCCCCGTCGTAACTCGAGAATATACCCCAGGTTCCCGCCGCAGCTCGAGAAAAACCATGAGACTTCCCCCTCGCCGCGAGATGAGGCCCGATTTCCCTGCACTGCCTGCAGAGCAATTCCATGTTGCACATCACACATGAAAGGAGCCTTGATTTCCTTGGTGGCACTCCAGAGAAACCCCAAGAACACTGTTTCAAGGCTAGAGGGATCCTGAGGTCACTGTAGCAACAAGAAAGAACTCCGTGGACCAAAAATCAACTCGAGTTGAGAGGTTAGTCCCTGGCTTCGACTCCAGAGGAATACCACCTTACCACAAGCACCTCAAGAGGAGGATTCTCTCAGCTCTAGGTATGTGAGAGGGACCCTGAGTTTGCGGCCTCAAGTGAAATGGACACTGCGATGCCCTGACTCAAAATAAGGCCGGATATCCCTGCAGTGACTTGAATGCAGGCTCGTCTTGCATCTCCCAAGACGAAAGGATGTCTGAATCCCCTGTGGAGACCACAGAGAAAGACATAGTTCCCAATCTCATCGCGACCGGAGGCCTCACATTCTTTGAAAACTCCAGAGGTACGCGGAGATCAGTGCCTCCAAAGGAAACGATGCCTGACTCCTCGTGAAACTTGATAGGAATCCCAGGATTCCTGTGGCACGTGGATAGGGACACTTGGTCTAACGCCTCAGATGGGGAGGCGTCCCAATTGCCCTGCCAAGCCTCGAGGAGAATCCCGAGTTGTTCCTCGCATCTAGGCGGGAATCCTGACGTGGCTGAACAAACACGTGGGTGGAAGGGCCATCCCCGTCGTAACTCGAGAATATACCCCAGGTTCCCGCCGCAACTCGAGAAAGACCATGAGACTTCCCCCTCGCCCCGAGATGAGGCCCGATTCCCCTGCACTGCGTGCAGAGCAATTCCGTGTTGCACATCACACATGAAAGGAGCCTTGATTTCCTTGATGGCACTCCAGAGAAAACCCAAGAACACTGTTTCAAGGCTAGAGGGATCCTGAGGTCACTGTAGCAACACGAAAGAGCTCCGTGGACCAAAAATCAACTCGAGATGAGAGGTTAGTCCCTGGCTTCGACTCCAGAGGAATACCACCTTACCACAAGCACCTCAAGAGGAGGCTTCTCTCAGCTCTAGGTATGTGAGAGGGACCCTGAGTTTGTGGCCTCAAGTGGAATGGGCACCGCGATGCCCTGACTCGAAATAAGGCCGGATATCCCTGCAGTGACTTGAATGCAGGCTCGTCTTGCATCTCCCAAGACGAAAGGATGTCTGAATCCCCTGTGGAGACCACAGAGAAAGTCGTAGTTCCCGACCTCATCGCGACCGGAGGCCTCACATCCTTTGAAAACTCCAGAGGTACGCGGAGATCAGTGCCTCCAAAGGAGACGATGCCTGACTACTCGTGAAATTTGATAGGAGTCCCAGGATTTCTGTGGCACGTGGAAAGGGGCCCTTGGTCTCCCCCCTCAGCTGGAGAGGCGTCCCAATTGCCCTGCCAAGCCTCGAGGAGAATCCCGAGTTGTCCCTCGCAACTATGCAGGAGTCCTGCCGTCGCTGAACAAACACGTGTGTGGAAGGGCCATCCCCATCGTAACTCGAGAATATACCCCAGGATCCCGCAGCAACTCGAGAAAAACCATGAGACTTCCCCCTCGCCGCGAGATGAGGCCCGATTCCCCTACACTGCGTGCAGAGCAATTCCGTGTTGCACATCACACATGAAAGGAGCCTTGATTTCCTTGATGGCACTCCAGAAAAACCCCAAGAACACTGTTTCAAGGCTAGAGGGATCCTGAGGTCACTGTAGCAACAAGAAAGAGCTCCGTGGACCAGAATTCAACTTAAGATGAGAGGTTAGTCCCTGGCTTCGACTCAAGAGGAATACCACCTTACCACAAGCACCTCAAGAGGAGGCTTCTCTCAGCTCTAGGTATGTGAGAGGGACCCTGAGTTTGCGGCCTCAAGTGGAATGGACACCGTGATGCCCTGACGCGAAATAATGCCGGATATCCCTGCAGTGACTTGAATGCAGGCTCGTCTTGCATCTCCCAAGACGAAAGGATGTCTGAATCCCCTGTGGAGACCACAGAGAAAGACCTAGTTCCCCACCTCATCGCGACCAGAGGCCTCACTTCCTTTGAAAACTCCAGAGGTACGCGGAGATCAGTGCCTCCAAAGGAGACGATGCCTGACTCCTCGTGAAACTTGATAGGAGTCCCAGGATTCCTGTGGCACGTGGAAAGGGACCCTTGGTCTCCCGCCTCAGCTGGAGAGGCATCCCAATTGCCCTGCCAAGCCTAGACGAGAATCCCGAGTTGTCCTTCGCAACTAGGCAGGAGTCCTGCCGTCGCTGAACAAACACGTGGGTGGAAAGGCCATCCCCGTCGTAACTCGAGAATATACCCCAGGTTCCCGCCGCAACTCGAGAAAAACCATGAGACTTCCCCCTCGCCGCGAGATGAGGCCCGATTCCCCTGCACTGCGTTCAGAGCAATTCTGTCTTGCACATCACACATGAAAGGAGCCTTGATTTCCTTGATGGCACTCCAGAGAAACCCCAAGAATACTGTTTCAAGGCTAGAGGGATCCTGAGGTCACTGTAGCAACAAGAAAGAACTCCGTGGACCAAAAATCAACTCGAGTTGAGAGGTTAGTCCCTGGCTTCGACTCCAGAGGAATACCACCTTACCACAAGCACCTCAAGAGGAGGCTTCTCTCAGCTCTAGGTATGTGAGAGGGACCCTGAGTTTGCGGCCTCAAGTGGAATGGACACTGCGATGCCCTGACTCAAAATAAGGCCGGATATCCCTGCAGTGACTTGAATGCAGGCTCGTCTTGCATCTCCCAAGACGAAAGGATGTCTGAATCCCCTGTGGAGACCACAGAGAAAGACCAAGTTCCCCATCTCATCACGACCGGAGTCCTCACATCCTTTGAAAACTCCAGAGGTACGCGGAGATCAGTGCCTCCAAAGGAAACAATGCCTGACTCCTCATGAAACTTGATAGGAGTCTCAGGATTCCTGTGGCACGTGGAAAGGGACCCTTGGTCTCCCGCCTCAGCTGGAGAGGCGTCCCAATTGCCCTGGCAAGCCTCGAGGAGAATCCCGAATTGTCCTTCGCAACTAGGCAGGAGTCCTGACGTCGCTGAACAAACACGTGGGTGGAAGGGCCATCCCCGTCGTAACTCGAGAATATACCCCAGGTTCCCGCCGCAACTCGAGAAAAACCATAAGACTTCCCCCTCGCCCCGAGATGAGGCCCGATTCCCCTGCACTGCGTGCAGAGCAATTCCGTGTTGCACATCACACATGAAAGGAGCCTTGATTTCCTTGATGGCACTCCAGAGAAAACCCAAGAACACTGTTTCAAGGCTAGAGGGATCCTGAGGTCACTGTAGCAACACGAAAGAGCTCCGTGGACCAAAAATCAACTCGAGATGAGAGGTTAGTCCCTGGCTTCGACTCCAGAGGAATACCACCTTACCACAAGCACCTCAAGAGGAGGCTTCTCTCAGCTCTAGGTATGTGAGAGGGACCCTGAGTTTGTGGCCTCAAGTGGAATGGACACCGCGATGCCCTGACTCGAAATAAGGCCGGATATCCCTGCAGTGACTTGAATGCAGGCTCGTCTTGCATCTCCCAAGATGAAAGGATGTCTGAATCCCCTGTGGAGACCACAGAGAAAGACCTAGTTCCCGACCTCATCGCGACCGGAGGCCTCACATCCTTTGAAAACTCCAGAGGTACGCGGAGATCAGTGCCTCCAAAGGAGACGATGCCTGACTCCTCGTGAAACTTGATAGGAGTCCCAGGATTCCTGTGGCACGTGGAAAGGGACCCTTGGTCTCCTGCCTCAGCTAGAGAGGCGTCCCAATTGCCCTGCCAAGCCTCGAGGAGAATCCCGAGTTGTCCCTCGCAACTAGGCAGGAGTCCTGCCGTCGATGAAGAAACACGTGTGTGGAAGGGCCATCCCCGTCGTAACTCGAGAATATACCCCAGGTTCCCGCCGCAACTCGAGAAAAACCATGAGACTTCCCCCTCGCCGCGAGATGAGGCCCGATTCCCCTGCACTGCGTGCAGAGCAACTCCGTGTTGCACATCACACATGAAAGGAGCCTTGATTTCCTTGATGGCACTCCAGAGAAACCCCAAGAACACTGTTTCAAGGCTAGAGGAATCCTGAGGTCACTGTAGCCACACGAAAGATCTTCGTGGACCAAAAATCAACTCGAGATGAGAGGTTAGTCCCTGGCTTCGATTCCAGAGTAATACCACCTTACCACAAGCACCTCAAGAGGAGGCTTCTCTCAGCTCTAGGTATGTGACAGGGACCCTGATTTTGCGGCCTCAGGTGGAATGGACACTGTGATGCCCTGACTGGAAATAAGGCCGGATATCCCTGCAGTGACTTGAATGCAGGCTCGTCTTGCATCTCCCAAGACGAAAGGATGTCTGAATCCCCTGTGGAGACCACAGAGAAAGACATAGTTCCCAATCTCATCGCGACCGGAGGCCTCACATTCTTTGAAAACTCCAGAGGTACGCGGAGATCAGTGCCTCCAAAGGAGACGATGCCTGACTCCTCGTGAAACTTGATAGGAATCCCAGGATTCCTGTGGCACGTGGATAGGGACACTTGGTCTAACGCCTCAGATGGGGAGGCGTCCCAATTGCCCTGCCAAGCCTCGAGGAGAATCCCGAGTTGTTCCTCGCATCTAGGCGGGAATCCTGACGTGGCTGAACAAACACGTGGGTGGAAGGGCCATCCCCGTCGTAACTCGAGAATATACCCCAGGTTCCCGCCGCAACTCGAGAAAGACCATGAGACTTCCCCATCGCCCCGAGATGAGGCCCGATTCCCCTGCACTGCGTGCAGAGCAATTTCGTGTTGCACATCACACATGAAAGGAGCCTTGATTTCCTTGATGGCACTCCAGAGAAAACCCAAGAACACTGTTTCAAGGCTAGAGGGATCCTGAGGTCACTGTAGCAACACGAAAGAGCTCCGTGGACCAAAAATCAACTCGAGATGAGAGGTTAGTCCCTGGCTTCGACTCCAGAGGAATACCACCTTACCACAAGCACCTCAAGAGGAGGCTTCTCTCAGCTCTAGGTATGTGAGAGGGACCCTGAGTTTGTGGCCTCAAGTGGAATGGACACCGCGATGCCCTGACTCGAAATAAGGCCGGATATCCCTGCAGTGACTTGAATGCAGGCTCGTCTTGCATCTCCCAAGACGAAAGGATGTCTGAATCCCCTGTGGAGACCACAGAGAAAGACCTAGTTCCCGACCTCATCGCGACCGGAGGCCTCACATCCTTTGAAAACTCCAGAGGTACGCGGAGATCAGTGCCTCCAAAGGAGACGATGCCTGACTACTCGTGAAATTTGATAGGAGTCCCAGGATTTCTGTGGCACGTGGAAAGGGGCCCTTGGTCTCCCCCCTCAGCTGGAGAGGCGTCCCAATTGCCCTGCCAAGCCTCGAGGAGAATCCCGAGTTGTCCCTCGCAACTATGCAGGAGTCCTGCCGTCGCTGAACAAACACGTGTGTGGAAGGGCCATCCCCATCGTAACTCGAGAATATACCCCAGGATCCCGCCGCAACTCGAGAAAAACCATGAGACTTCCCCCTCGCCGCGAGATGAGACCCGATTTCCCTGCACTGCGTGCAGAGCAATTCCGTGTTGCACATCACACATGAAAGGAGCCTTGATTTCCTTGATGGCACTCCAGAAAAACCCCAAGAACACTGTTTCAAGGCTAGAGGGATCCTGAGGTCACTGTAGCAACAAGAAAGAGCTCCGTGGACCAGAATTCAACTTAAGATGAGAGGTTAGTCCCTGGCTTCGACTCAAGAGGAATACCACCTTACCACAAGCACCTCAAGAGGAGGCTTCTCTCAGCTCTAGGTATGTGAGAGGGACCCTGAGTTTGCGGCCTCAAGTGGAATGGACACCGTGATGCCCTGACGCGAAATAATGCCGGATATCCCTGCAGTGACTTGAATGCAGGCTCGTCTTGCATCTCCCAAGACGAAAGGATGTCTGAATCCCCTGTGGAGACCACAGAGAAAGACCTAGTTCCCCACCTCATCGCGACCAGAGGCCTCACTTCCTTTGAAAACTCCAGAGGTACGCGGAGATCAGTGCCTCCAAAGGAGACGATGCCTGACTCCTCGTGAAACTTGATAGGAGTCCCAGGATTCCTGTGGCACGTGGAAAGGGACCCTTGGTCTCCCGCCTCAGCTGGAGAGGCATCCCAATTGCCCTGCCAAGCCTAGACGAGAATCCCGAGTTGTCCTTCGCAACTAGGCAGGAGTCCTGCCGTCGCTGAACAAACACGTGGGTGGAAAGGCCATCCCCGTCGTAACTCGAGAATATACCCCAGGTTCCCGCCGCAACTCGAGAAAAACCATGAGACTTCCCCCTCGCCGCGAGATGAGGCCCGATTCCCCTGCACTGCGTTCAGAGCAATTCTGTCTTGCACATCACACATGAAAGGAGCCTTGATTTCCTTGATGGCACTCCAGAGAAACCCCAAGAATACTGTTTCAAGGCTAGAGGGATCCTGAGGTCACTGTAGCAACAAGAAAGAACTCCGTGGACCAAAAATCAACTCGAGTTGAGAGGTTAGTCCCTGGCTTCGACTACAGAGGAATACCACCTTACCACAAGCACCTCAAGAGGAGGATTCTCTCAGCTCTAGGTATGTGAGAGGGACCCTGAGTTTGCGGCCTCAAGTGGAATGGACACTGCGATGCCCTGACTCAAAATAAGGCCGGATATCCCTGCAGTGACTTGAATGCAGGCTCGTCTTGCATCTCCCAAGACGAAAGGATGTCTGAATCCCCTGTGGAGACCACAGAGAAAGACCAAGTTCCCCATCTCATCACGACCGGAGGCCTCACATCCTTTGAAAACTCCAGAGGTACGCGGAGATCAGTGCCTCCAAAGGAAACAATGCCTGACTCCTCATGAAACTTGATAGGAGTCTCAGGATTCCTGTGGCACGTGGAAAGGGACCCTTGGTCTCCCGCCTCAGCTGGAGAGGCGTCCCAATTGCCCTGGCAAGCCTCGAGGAGAATCCCGAATTGTCCTTCGCAACTAGGCAGGAGTCCTGACGTCGCTGAACAAACACGTGGGTGGAAGGGCCATCCCCGTCGTAACTCGAGAATATACCCCAGGTTCCCGCCGCAACTCGAGAAAAACCATAAGACTTCCCCCTCGCCCCGAGATGAGGCCCGATTCCCCTGCACTGCGTGCAGAGCAATTCCGTGTTGCACATCACACATGAAAGGAGCCTTGATTTCCTTGATGGCACTCCAGAGAAAACCCAAGAACACTGTTTCAAGGCTAGAGGGATCCTGAGGTCACTGTAGCAACACGAAAGAGCTCCGTGGACCAAAAATCAACTCGAGATGAGAGGTTAGTCCCTGGCTTCGACTCCAGAGGAATACCACCTTACCACAAGCACCTCAAGAGGAGGCTTCTCTCAGCTCTAGGTATGTGAGAGGGACCCTGAGTTTGTGGCCTCAAGTGGAATGGACACCGCGATGCCCTGACTCGAAATAAGGCCGGATATCCCTGCAGTGACTTGAATGCAGGCTCGTCTTGCATCTCCCAAGATGAAAGGATGTCTGAATCCCCTGTGGAGACCACAGAGAAAGACCTAGTTCCCGACCTCATCGCGACCGGAGGCCTCACATCCTTTGAAAACTCCAGAGGTACGCGGAGATCAGTGCCTCCAAAGGAGACGATGCCTGACTCCTCGTGAAACTTGATAGGAGTCCCAGGATTCCTGTGGCACGTGGAAAGGGACCCTTGGTCTCCTGCCTCAGCTAGAGAGGCGTCCCAATTGCCCTGCCAAGCCTCGAGGAGAATCCCGAGCTGTCCCTCGCAACTAGGCAGGAGTCCTGACTTCGCTGAACAAACACGTGGGTGGAAAGGCCATCCCCCTCGTAACTCGAGAATATACCCCAGGTTCCCGCCGCAACTCGAGAAAAACCATGAGACTTCCCCCTCGCCGCGAGATGAGGACCGATTCCCCTGCACTGCGTGCAAAGCAATTCCGTGTTGCACATCAAACATGAAGGGAGCCTTGATTTCCTTGATGACACTCCAGAGAAACCCCAAGAACACTGTTTCAAGGCTAGAGGGATCCTGAGGTCACTGTAGCAACACGAAAGAGCTGCGTGGACCAAAAATCAACTCAAGATGAGAGGTTAGTCCCTGGCTTCGACTCCAGAGGAATACCACCTTACCACAAGCACCTCAAGAGGAGGATTCTCTCAGCTCTAGGTTTGTGAGAAGGACCCTGAGAGTGTGGCCTCAAGTGGAATGGACACCGCGATGCCCTGACGCGAAATAAGGCCGGATATCCCTGCAGTGACTTGAATGCAGGCTCGTCTTGCATCTCCCAAGACGAAAGGATGTCTGAATCCCCTGTGGAGACCACAGAGAAAGACCTAGTTCCCGACCTCATTGCGACTGGAGGCCTCATATCCTTTGAAAACTCCAGAGGTACGCGGAGATCAGTGCTTCCAAAGAGATGATGCTTGACTCCTCGTGAAACTTGACAGGAGTCCCAGGATTCCTGTGGCACGTGGAAAGGGACCCTTGGTCTCCCGCCTCAGATGGAGAGGCGTCCCAATTGCCCTGCCAAGCCTCGAGGAGATTCCCGAGTTGTCCCTCGCAACTAGGCAGGAGTCATGACGTCGCTGAACAAACACGTGGGTGGAAGGGCCATTCCCGTCGTAACTCGAGAATATATCCCAGGTTCCCACCGCAACTCGAGAAAAACCATGAGACTTCCCCCTCGCCGCGAGATGAGGCCCGATTCCCCTGCACTGCGTGCAGAGCAATACCGTGTTGCACATCACACATGAAAGGAGCCTTGATTTCCTTGATGGCACTCCAGAGAAACCCAAAGAACACTGTTTCAAGGCTAGAGGGAACCTGACGTCACTGTAGCAACACGAAAGAGCTCCGTGGACCAAAAATCAACTCGAGATGAGAGGGTAGTCCCTGGCTTCGACTCCAGAGGAATACCACCTTACCACAAGCACCTCAAGAGGAGGATTCTCTCAGCTCTAGGTATGTGAGAGGGACCCTGCGTTTGCGGCCTCAAGTGGAATGGACACCGCGATGCCCTGACTCGACATAAGGCCGGATATCCCTGCAGTGACTTGAATGCATGCTTGTCTTGCATCTCCCAAGACGAATGGATGTCTGAATCCAATGTGGAGACCACAGAGAAAGACCTAGTTCCCCACCTCATCGCGACCGGAGGCCTCACATCCTTTGAATACTCCAGAGGTACTCGGAGATCAGTGCCTCCAAAGGAGACGATGCCTGACTCCTCGTGAAACTTGATAGGAGTCCCAGGATTAATGTGGCACGTGGAAAGGGACACTTGGTCTCCCGCCTCAGCTGGAGAGGTGTCCCAATTGCCCTGCCAAGCCTCGAGGAGAATCCCGAGTTGTCCCTCGCAACTAGGCAGGAGTCCTCATGTCGCTGAACCAACACGTGTGTGGAAGGGCCATCCCCGTCGTAACTCGAGAATATATCCCAGGTTCCCAACGCAACTCGAGAAAAACCATGAGACTTCCCCCTCGCCGCGAGATAAGGCCCGATTCCCCTGCACTGCGTGCAGAGCAATTCCGTGTTGCACATCACACATGAAAGGAGCCTTGATTTCCTTGATGGCACTCCAGAGAAACAACAAGATCACTGTTTCAAGGCTAGAGGGAACCTGATGTCACTGTAGCAACACGAAAGAGCTCCGTGGACCAAAAATCAACTCGAGATGAGAGGTTACTCCCTGGCTTCGACTCCAGAGGAATACCACCTTACCGCAAGCACCTCAAGAGGGGGCTTCTCTCAGCTCTATGTATGTGAGAGGGACCCTGAGTTTGCGGCCTCAAGTGGAATGGACACCGCGATGTCCTGACTCGAAGTAAAGCCGGATATCCCTGCAGTGACTTGAATGCAGGCTCGTCTTGCATCTCCCAAGATGAAAGGATGTCTGAATCCCCATTGAGACCACAGAGAAAGACGTAGTTCCCCACCTCATCGCGACCGGAGGCCTCACATCCTTTGAAAACTCCAGAGGTACGCGGAGATCAGTGCCTCCAAAGGAACCAATGCCTGACTCCTCGTCAAACTTGATAGGAGTCCCAGGATTCCTGTGGCACATGGAAAGGGACACTTGGTCTCCCGCCTCAGCTGGAGAGGCGTCCCAATTGCCCTGCCAAGCCTCGAGGAGAATCCTGAGTTGTCCCTCGCAACTAGGCTGGAGTCCTGACGTCGCTGAACAAACACGTGGGTGGAAGGGCCATCCCCGTCGTAACTCGAGAATATACCCCAGGTTCCTGCCGCAACTCGAGAAAAACCATGAGACTTCCCCCTCGCCGCAAAATGAGGCCCGATATCCTGCACTGCGTGCAGAGCAATTCCGTGTTGCACATCACACATGAAAGGAGCCTTGATTTCCTTGATGGCACTCCAGAGAAACCCCAAGAACACTGTTTCAAGGCTAGAGGGATCCTGAGGTCACTGTAGCAACTGAAAGAGCTCCGTGGACCAAGAATTAACTCGAGAAGAGAGGTTAGTCCCTGGCTTCGACTCAAGAGGAATACCACCTTACCACAAGCACCTCAAGAGGAGGCTTCTCTCAGCTCTAGGTATGTGAGAGGGACCCTGAGTTTGCGGCCTCAAGTGGAATGGACACTGTGATGCCCTGACGCGAAATAAGGCCGGATATCCCTGCAGTGACTTGAATGCAGGCTCGTCTTGCATCTCCGAAGACAAAAGGATGTCTGAATCCCCTGTGGAGACCACAGAGAAAGACCTAGTTCCCCACCTCATTGCGACCGAAGGCCTCATATCCTTTGAAAACTCCAGAGGTACGCGGAGAATAGTGCCTCCAAAGGTGACGATGCCTGACTCCTCGTGAAACTTGATACGAGTCCCAGGATTCCTGTGGCAGGTGGAAAGGGACACTTGGTCTCCCGCCTCAGCTGGAGAGGCGTCCCAATTGCCCTGCCAAGCCTCGAGGAGAATCCCGAGTTGTCCCTCGCAACTAGGCAGGATTCCTGACATCGCTGAACAAACACGTGGGTGGAAGAGCCATTCCCGTCATAACTCGAGAATATACCCCAGGTTCCCACCGCAACTCGAGAAAAACCATGAGACTTCCCCCTCGCCGTAAAATGAGGCCCGATATCCTGCACTGCGTGTAGAGCAATTCCGTGTTGCACATCACACATGAAAGGAGCCTTGATTTCCTTGATGGCACTCCAGAGAAACCCCAAGAACACTCTTTCAAGTCTAGAGGGAACCTGAGGTCACTGTAGCAACACGAAAGAGCTCCGTGGACCAAAAATCAACTCGAGATGAGAGGTTAGTCCCTGCCTTTGACTCCAGAGGAAAACAACCTTACCACAAGCACCTCAAGAGGAGGCTTCTCTCAGATCTAGGTATGTGAGAGGGACCCTGAGTTTGCAGCCTCAAGTGGAATGGACACCGCGATGCCCTGACTCGAAATAAGGCCAGATATCCATGCAGTGACTTGAATGCAGGCTCGTCTTGCATGTCCCAAGATGAAAGGATGTCTGAATCCCCAGTGGAGACCACAGAGAAAGACCTAGTTCCCCACCTCATCGCGACCGGAGGCCTCACATCCTTTAAAAACTCCAGAGGTACGCGGAGATCAGTGCCTCCAAAGGAGACGATGCCTGACTTCTCGTGAAACTTGATAGGAGTCCCAGGATTACTGTGGCACGTGGAAAGGGACCCTTGGTCTACCGCCACAGATGGAGAGGCGTCCCAATTGCCCTGCCAAGCCTCGAGGAGAATCCCGAGTTGTCCCTCGCAACTAGGCAGGAGTCCTGACGTCGCTGAACAAACACGTGGGTGGAAGGGCCATCCCCGTCGTAACTCGAGAATATACCCCAGGTTCCCGCCGCAACTCGAGAAAAACCATGAGACTTCCCCCTCTCCGCGAGATGAGGCCCGATTCCCCTGCACTGCGTGCAGAGCAATTCAGTGTTGCACATCACACATGAAAGGAGCCTTGATTTCCTTGATGGCACTCCAGAGAAACCCCAAGAACACTGTTTCAAGGCTAGAGGGATCCTGAGGTCAATGTAGCAACACGAAAGAGCTCCGTGGACGGAAAGTCAACTCGAGATGAGAGGTTAGTCCCTGGCTTCGACTCCAGAGGAATCCCACCTTACCAGAAGCACCTCAAGAGGAGGCTTCTCTCAGCTCTATGTATGTGAGAGGGACCCTGAGTTTGCGGCCTCAAGTGGAATGGACACCGCGATGCCCTGACTCGAAATAAGGCCGGATATCCCTGCAGTGACTTGAATGCAGGCTCGTCTTGCATCTCCCAAGATGAAAATATGTCTGAATCCCCTGTGAAGACCACAGAGAAAGACCTAGTTCCCCACCTCATCGCGACCGGAGGCCTCACATCCTTTGAAAACTCCAGAGGTACGCGGAGATCAGTGCCTCCAAAGGAGACGATGCCTGACTGCTCGTGAAACTTGATAGGAGTCCCAGGATTCCTGTGGCACGTGGAAAGGGACCCTTGGTCTCCCGCCTCAGCTGGAGAGGCGTCCCAATTGCCCTGCCAAGCCTCGAGGAGAATCCCGAGTTGTCCCTCGCAACTAGGCAGGAGTCCTGACATCGCTGAACAAACACGTGGGTGGAAGGGCCATCCCCGTCATAACTCGAGAATATACCCCAGGTTCCCGCCACAACTCGAAAAAAACCATGAGACTTCCCCCTCGCTGCAAAATGAGGCCCGATATCCTGCACTGCGTGCAGAGCAATTCCGTGTTGCACATCACACATGAAAGGAGCCTTGATTTCCTTGATGGCACTCCAGAGAAACCCCAAGAACACTGTTTCAAGGCTAGAGGGATCCTGAGGTCACTGTAGCAACACGAAAGAGCTCCGTGGACCACAAATCATCTCGAGATGAGGTGTTAGTCCCTGGCTTCGACCCCAGAGGAATACCACCTTACCACAAGCACCTCAAGAGGAGGCTTCTCTCAGCTCTAGGTATGTGAGAGTGACCCTGAGTTTGCAGCCTCAAGTGGAATGGACACTGTGATGCCCTGACTGGAAATAAGGCCGGATATCCCTGCAGTGACTTGAATGCAGGTTCGTCTTGCATCTCCCAAGACGAAAGGATGTCTGAATCCCCTGCGGAGACCACAGAGAAAGACCTAGTTCCCCACCTCATCGCGACCGGAGGCCTCACATCCTTTGAAAACTCCAGAGGTACGCGGAGATCAGTGCCTCCAAAGGAACCAATGCCTGACTCCTCGTCAAACTTGATAGGAGTCCCAGGATTTCTGTGGCACGTGGAAAGGGACCCTTGGTCTCCCGCCTCAGCTGGAGAGGCGTCCCAATTGCCCTGCCAAGCCTCGAGGAGTATCCCGAGTTGTCCCTCGCAACTAGGCAGGAGTCCTAACGTCGCTGAACAAACACGTGGGTGGAAGGGCCATCCCCGTCGTAACTCGAGAATATACCCCAGGTTCCCGCCGCAACTCGAGAAAAACCATGAGACTTCCCCCTCGCCGCGAGATGAGGCCCGATTCCCCTGCACTGCGTGCAGAGCAATTCAGTGTTGCACATCACACATGAAAGGAGCCTTGATTTCCTTGATGGCACTCCAGAGAAACCCCAAGAACACTGTTTCAAGGCTAGAGGGATCCTGAGGTCAATGTAGCAACACGAAAGAGCTCCGTGGACGGAAAGTCAACTCGAGATGAGAGGTTAGTCCCTGGCTTCGACTCCAGAGGAATCCCACCTTACCAGACGCACCTCAAGAGGAGGCTTCTCTCAGCTCTAGGTATGTGAGAGGGACCCTGAATTTGCGGCCTCAAGTGGAATGGACACCGCGATGCCCTGACTCGAAATAAGGCCGGATATCCCTGCAGTGACTTGAATGCAGGCTCGTCTTGCATCTCCCAAGATGAAAATATGTCTGAATCCCCTGTGAAGACCACAGAGAAAGACCTAGTTCCCCACCTCATCGCGACCGGAGGCCTCACATCCTTTGAAAACTCCAGAGGTACGCGGAGATCAGTGCCTCCAAAGGAGACGATGCCTGACTGCTCGTGAAACTTGATAGGAGTCCCAGGATTCCTGTGGCAAGTGGAAAAGGACCCTTGGTCTCCCGCCTCAGCTGGAGAGGCGTCCCAATTGCCCTGCCAAGCCTCGAGGAGCATTTCGAGTTGTCCCTCGCAACTAGGCAGAAGTCCTGACGTCACTGAACAAACACGGGGGTGGAGGGGCCATCCCCGTCTTAAATCGCGAATATACCCCAGGTTCCCGCCGCAACTCGAGAAAAACCATGAGTCTTCCCCCTCGCCGTGAGATGAGGCCCGATTCCCCTGCACTGCATGCAGAGCAATTCCGTGTTGCACATCAAACAAGAAAGGAGCCTTGATTTCCTTGATGGCACTCCAGAGAAACCCCAAGAACACTGTTTCAAGGCTAGAGGCATCCTGAGGTCACTGTAGCAACACGAAAGAGCTCCGTGGACCAAAAATCAACTGGAGATGAGAGGTTAGTCCCTGGCTTCGACTCCAGAGGAATACCACCTTACCACAAGCACCTCAAGAGGAGGCTTCTCTCAGCTCTTGGTATGTGAGAGGGACCCTGAGTTTGCGGCCTCAAGTGGAATGGACACCGCGATGCACTGACTCGAAATAAGGCCGGATATCCCTGCAGTGACTTGAATGCAGGCTCGTCTTGCATCTCCCAAGACGAAAGGATGTATGAATCCCCTGTGGAGACCACAGAGAAAGACCTAGTTCCCCACCTCATCGTGACCGGAGGCCTCACATCCTTTGAAAACTCCAGAGGTACGCGGAGATCAGTGCCTCCAAAGGAGACGATGCCTGACTCCTCGTGAAATTTGATAGGAGTCCCAGGAATCCTGTGGCACGTTTAAAGGGACCCTTGGTCTCCCGCCTCAGCTGGAGAGGCGTCCCAATTGCCCTGCCAAGCCTCGAGGAGAATCCCGAGTTGTCCCTCGCAACTAGGCAGGAGTCCTGACGTCGCTGAACAAACACGTGGGTGGAAGGGCCATCCCCGTCGTAACTCGAGAATATACCCCAAGTTCCCGCCGCAACTCGAGACAAAGCATGAGACATCCCCCTCGCCGCAAGATGAGGCCCGATTCCCCTGCACTGCATTCAATGCAATTCCGTGTTGCACATCAAACATGAAAGGAGCCTTGATTTCCTTGATGGCCCTCCAGAGAAACCCCAAGAACACTGTTTCAAGGCTAGAGGGATCCTGAGGTCATTGTAGCAACACGAAAGAGCTCCGTGGACCAAAAATCAACTCGAGATGAGAGGTTAGTCCCTGGCTTCGACTCCAGAGGAATACCACCTTACCACAAGCACCTCAAGAAGAGGCTTCTCTCAGCTCTAGGTATGTGAGAGGGACCCTGATTTTGCGGCCTCAAGTGGAATGGACACTGCGATGCCCTGACTCGAAATAAGGCCGGATATCCCTGCAGTGACTTGAATGCAGGCTCGTCTTGCATCTCCCAAGATGAAAGGATGTCTGAATCCCCTGTGGAGACCACAGAGAAAGACCTAGTTCCCCACCTCATCGCGACCGGAGGCCTCACATCCTTTGAAAACTCCAGAGGTACGCGGAGATCAGTGCCTCCAAAGGAGACGATGCCTGACTCCTCGTGAAACTTGATAGGAGTCCCAGGATTCCTGTGGCACGTGGAAAGGGACCCTTGGTCTCCCGCCTCAGCTGGAGAGGCGTGCCAATTGCCCTGCCAAGCCTCGAGGAGAATCCCGAATTGTCTCTCGCAACTAGCTAGGAGTCCTGACGTCGCTGAACAAACACGTGGGTGGAAGGGCCATCCCCGTCGTAACTCGAGAATATACCCCAGGTTCCGGCCGCAACTCGAGAAAAACCATGAGACTTCCCCCTCGCCGCGAGATGAGGCCCGATTCCCCTGCACTGCGTGCAGAGCAATTCCGTGTTGCACATCACACATGAAAGGAGCCTTGATTTCCTTGATGGCACTCCAGAGAAACCCCAAGAACACTGTTTCAAGGCTAGAGGGATACTGAGGTCACTGTAGCAACACGAAAGAGCTCGGTGGACCAAAAATCAACTCGAGATGAGAGGTTAGTCCCTGGCTTCGACTCCAGAGGAATACCACCTTACCACAAGCACCTCAAGAGGAGGCTTATCTCAGCTCTAGCTATGTGAGAAGGACCCTGATTTTGAGGCCTCAAGTGGAATGGACACCGCGATGCCCTGACTCGAAATAAGGCTGGATATCCCTGCAGTGACTTGAATGCAGGCTCGTCTTGCATCTCCCAAGACGAAAGGATGTCTGAATCCCCTGTGGAGACCACAGAGAAAGACCTAGTTCCCCACCTCATCGCGACCGGAGTCCTCACATCCTTTGAAAACTCCAGAGGTACGCGGAGATCAGTGCCTCCAAAGGAGACGATGCCTGACTCCTCGTGAAACTTGATAGGAGTCCCAGGATTCCTGTGGCACGTGGAAAGGGACACTTGGTCTTCCGCCTTAGCTGGAGAGGCGTCCCAATTGCCCTGCCAAGCCTCGAGGAGAATCCCGAGTTGTCCTTCGCAACTGGGCAGGAGTCCTGACGTCGCTGAAGAAACACGTGGGTGGAAGGGCCATCCCCGTCGTAACTCGAGAATATACCCCAGGTTCCCGCCGCAACTCGAGAAAAACCATGAGACTTCCCCCTCGCCGCGAGATGAGGCCGGATTGCCCTGCACTGTGTGCAGAGCAATTCCGTGTTGCACATCACACATGAAAGGAGCCTTGATTTCCTTGATGGCACTCCAGAGAAACCCCAAGAACACTGTTTCAAGGCTAGAGGGATCCTGGGGTCACTGTAGCAACACGAAAGAGCTCCGTGGACCAAGAATCAACTCGAGATGAGAGGTTAGTCCCTGGCTTCGACTCCAGAGGAATCCCACCTTACCAGAAGCACCTCAAGAGGAGGCTTCTCTCAGCTCTAGCTATGTGAGAGGGACCCTGAGTTTGCGGCCTCAAGTGGAATGGACACCGCGATGCCCTGTCTCGAAATAAGGCCGGATATCCATGCAGTGACTTGAATGCAGGCTCGTCTTACATCTCCCAAGACGAAAGGATGTCTGAATCCCCTGTGGAGACAACAGAGAAAGACCTAGTTCCCCAACTAATCGTGACCGGAGGCCTCACATCCTTTGAAAACTCCAGAGGTACGCGGAGATCAGTGCCTCCAAAGGAGAAGATGCCTGACTCCTCGTGAAATTTGATAGGAGTCCCAGGATTCCTGTGGCACGTGGAAAGGGGCCCTTTGTCTCCCCCCTCAGCTGGAGAGGCGTCCCAATTGCCCTACCAAGCCTCGAGGAGAATCCCGAGTTGTCCCTCGCAACTATGCAGGAGTCCTGCCGTCGCTGAACAAACACGTGTGTGGAAGGGCCATCCCCATCGTAACTCGAGAATATACCCCAGGATCCCGCCGCAACTCGAGAAAAACCATGAGACTTCCCCCTCGCCGCGAGATGAGGCCCGATTCCCCTACACTGCGTGCAGAGCAATTCCGTGTTGCACATCACACATGAAAGGAGCCTTGATTTCCTTGATGGCACTCCAAAAAAACCCCAAGAACACTGTTTCAAGGCTAGAGGGATCCTGAGGTCACTGTAGCAACAAGAAAGAGCTCCGTGGACCAGAATTCAACTTAAGATGAGAGGTTAGTCCCTGGCTTCGACTCCAGAGGAATACCACCTTACCACAAGCACCTCAAGAGGAGGCTTCTCTCAGCTCTAGGTATGTGAGAGGGACCCTGAGTTTGCGGCCTCAAGTGGAATGGACACCGTGATGCCCTGACGAGAAATAAGGCCGGATATCCCTGCAGTGACTTGAATGCAGGCTCGTCTTGCATCTCCCAAGACGAAAGGATGTCTGAATCCCCTGTGGAGACCACAGAGAAAGACATAGTTCCCCACCTCATCGCGACCAGAGGCCTCACTTCCTTTGAAAATTCCAGAGGTACGCGGAGATCAGTGCCTCCAAAGGAGACGATGCCTGACTCCTCGTGAAACTTGATAGGAGTCCCAGGATTCCTGTGGCACGTGGAAAGGGACCCTTGGTCTCCCGCCTCAGCTGGAGAGGCGTCCCAATTTCCCTGCTAAGCCTCGACGAGAATACCGAGTTGTCCTTCGCAACTACGCAGGAGTCCTGCCGTCGCTGAACAAACACGTGGGTGGAAAGGCCATCCCCGTCGTAACTCGAGAATATACCCCAGGTTCCCGCCGCAACTCGAGAAAAACCATGAGACTTCCCCATCGCCGCGAGATGAGGCCCGATTCCCCTGCACTGCGTTCAGAGCAATTCTGTCTTGCACATCACACATGAAAGGAGCCTTGATTTCCTTGATGGCACTCCAGAGAAACCCCAAGAATACTGTTTCAAGGCTAGAGGGATCCTGAGGTCACTGTAGCAACAAGAAAGAACTCCGTGGACCAAAAATCAACTCGAGTTGAGAGGTTAGTCCCTGGCTTCGACTCCAGAGGAATACCACCTTACCACAAGCACCTCAAGAGGAGGATTCTCTCAGCTCTAAGTATGTGAGAGGGACCCTGAGTTTGCGGCCTCAAGTGGAATGGACACCGCGATGCCCTGTCTCGAAATAAGGCCGGATATCCATGCAGTGACTTGAATGCAGGCTCGTCTTACATCTCCCAAGACGAAAGGATGTCTGAATCCCCTGTGGAGACAACAGAGAAAGACCTAGTTCCCCAACTAATCGTGACCGGAGGCCTCACATCCTTTGAAAACTCCAGAGTTACGCGGAGATCAGTGCCTCCAAAGGAGAAGATGCCTGACTCCTCGTGAAATTTGATAGGAGTCCCAGGATTCCTGTGGCACGTGGAAAGGGACCCTTGGTCTCCTGCCTCAGCTGGAGAGGCGTCCCAATTGCCCTGCCAAGCCTCGAGGAGAATCCCGAGTTGTCCCTCGCAACTAGGCAGGAGTCCTGCCGTCGCTGAAGAAACACGTGGGTGGAAGGGCCATCCCCGTCGTACCTCGAGAATATACCCCAGGTTCCCGCCGCAACTCGAGAAAAACCATGAGACTTCCCCCTCGCCGCGAGATGAGGCTCGATTCTCCTGCACTGCATGCAGAGCAATTCCGTGTTGCACATCAAACATGAAAGGAGCCTTGATTTTCTAGATGGCACTCTAGAGAAACCCCAAGAACACTGTTTCCAGGCTAGAGGGATCCTGAGGTCACTGTAGCAACACGAAAGAGCTCCGTGGACCAAAAATCAACTCGAGATGAGAGGTTAGTCCCTGGCTTCGACTCCAGAGGAATACCACCTAACCACAAGCACCTCAAGAGGAGGCTTCTCGCAGCTTTAGGTATGTGAGAGGGACCCTGAGTTTGCAGCCTCAAGTGGAATGGACATGCAATGCCCTGACTGGAAATAAGGCCGGATATCCCTGCCTTGACATAAATGCAGGCTCGTCTTCCATCTCCCAAGACGAAAGGATGTCTGAATCCCCTGTGGAGACCACAGAGAAAGACCTAGTTCCCCATCTCATCACGACCGGAGGCCTCACATCCTTTGAAAACTCCAGAGGTACGCGGAGATCAGTGCCTCCAAAGGAAACAATGCCTGACTCCTCATGAAACTTGATAGGAGTCCCAGGATTCCAGTGGCACGTGGAAAGGGACCCTTGGTCTCCCGCCTCAGCTGGAGAGGCGTCCCAATTGCCCTGGCAAGCCTCGAGGAGAATCCGGAATTGTCCCTCGCAACTAGGCAGGAGTCTTGACGTCGCTGAACAAACAGGTGGGTGGAAGGGCCATCCCCGTCGTAACTCGAGAATATACCCCAGGTTCCCGCCGCAACTCGAGAAAAACCATGAGACTTCCCCCTCGCCCCGAGATGAGGCGCGATTCCCCTGCACTGCGCGCAGAGCAATTCCGTGTTGCACATCACACATGAAAGGAGCCTTGATTTCCTTGATGGCACTCCAGAGAAAACCCAAGAACACTGTTTCAAGGCTAGAGGGATCCTGAGGTCACTGTAGCAACACGAAAGAGCTCCGTGGACCAAAAATCAACTCGAGATGAGAGGTTAGTCCCTGGCTTCGACTCCAGAGGAATACCACCTTACCACAAGCACCTCAAGAGGAGGCTTCTCTCAGCTCTAGGTATGTGAGAGGGACCCTGAGTTTTTGGCCTCAAGTGGAATGGACACCGCGATGCCCTGACTCGAAATAAGGCCGGATATCCCTGCAGTGACTTGAATGCAGGCTCGTCTTGCATCTCCCAAGACGAAAGGATGTCTGAATCCCCTGTGGAGACCACAGAGAAAGACCTAGTTCCCGACCTCATCACGACCGGAGGCCTCACATCCTTTGAAAACTCCAGAGGTACGCGGAGATCAGTGCCTCCAAAGGAGAAGATGCCTGACTCCTCGTGAAATTTGATAGGAGTCCCAGGATTCCTGTGGCTCGTGGAAAGGGACCCTTGGTCTCCTGCCTCAGCTGGAGAGGCGTCCCAATTGCCCTGCCAAGCCTCGAGGAGAATCCCGAGTTGTCCCTCGCAACTAGGCAGGAGTCCTGACGTCGCTGAAGAAACACGTGGGTGGAAGGGCCATCCCCGTCGTAACTCGAGAATATACCCCAGGTTCCCGCCGCAACTCGAGAAAAACCATGAGACTTCCCCCTCGCCGCGAGATGAGGCTCGATTCTCCTGCACTGCATGCAGAGCAATTCCGTGTTGCACATCAAACATGAAAGGAGCCTTGATTTTCTAGATGGCACTCTAGAGAAACCCCAAGAACACTGTTTCCAGGCTAGAGGGATCCTGAGGTCACTGTAGCAACACGAAAGAGCTCCATGGACCAAAAATCAACTCGAGATGAGAGGTTAGTCCCTGGCTTCGACTCCAGAGGAATACCACCTAACCACAAGCACCTCAAGAGGAGACTTCTCGCAGCTTTAGGTATGTGAGAGGGACCCTGAGTTTGCAGCCTCAAGTGGAATGGACATGCAATGCCCTGACTCGAAATAAGGCCGGATATCCCTGCATTGACATAAATGCAGGCTCGTCTTGCATCTCCCAAGACGAAAGGATGTCTGAATCCCCTGTGGAGACCACAGAGAAAGACCTAGTTCCCCATCTCATCACGACCGGAGGCCTCACATCCTTTGAAAACTCCAGAGGTACGCGGAGATCAGTGCCTCCAAAGGAAACAATGCCTGACTCCTCATGAAACTTGATAGGAGTCCCAGGATTCCTGTGGCACGTGGAAAGGGACCCTTGGTCTCTCGCCTCAGCTGGAGAGGCGTCCCAATTGCCCTGGCAAGCCTCGAGGAGAATCCCGAATTGTCCCTCGCAACTAGGCAGGAGTCCTGACGTCGCTGAGCAAACACGTGGGTGGAAGGGCCATCTCCGTCGTAACTCGAGAATATACCCCAGGTTCCCGCCGCAACTCGAGAAAAACCATGAGACTTCCCCCTCGCCGCGAGATGAGGCCGGATTCCCCTGCACTGTGTTCCGAGCAATTCCGTGTTGCACATCACAGATGAAAGGAGCCTTGATTTCCTTGATGGCACTCCAGAGAAACCCCAAGAACACTGTTTCAAGGCTAGAGGGATCCTGAGGTCACTGTAGCAACAAGAAAGAGCTCTGTGGACCAAGAATCAACTCGAGATGAGAGGTTAGTCCCTGGCTTCGACTCCAGAGGAATCCCACCTTACCAGAAGCACCTCAAGAGGAGGCTTCTCTCAGCTCTAGGTATGTGAGAGGGACCCTGAGTTTGCGGCCTCAAGTGGAATGGACACCGCGATGCCCTGTCTCGAAATAAGGCCGGATATCCATGCAGTGACTTGATTGCAGGCTCGTCTTACATCTCCCAAGACGAAAGGATATCTGAATCCTCTATGGAGACAACAGAGAAAGACTTAGTTCCCCAACTATTTGTGACCGGAGGCCTCACATCCTTTGAAAACTCCAGAGGTACGCGGAGATCAGTGCCTCCAAAGGAGAAGATGCCTGACTCCTCGTGAAATTTGATAGGAGTCCCAGGATTTCTGTGGCACGTGGAAAGGGGCCCTTGGTCTCCCGCCTCAGCTGGAGAGGCGTTCCAATTGCCCTGCCAAGCCTCGAGGAGAATCCCGAGTTGTCCCTCGCAACTATGCAGGAGTCCTGCCGTCGCTGAACAAACACGTGTGTGGAAGGGCCATCCCCATCGTAACTCGAGAATATACCCCAGGATCCCACCGCAACTCGAGAAAAACCATGAGACTTCCCCCTCGCCGCGAGATGAGGCCCGATTCCCCTATACTGCGTGCAGAGCAATTCCGTGTTGCACATCACACATGAAAGCAGCCTTGATTTCCTTGATGGCACTCCAGAAAAACCCCAAGAACACTGTTTCAAGGCTAGAGGGATCCTGAGGTCACTGTAGCAACAAGAAAGAGCTCCGTGGACCAGAATTCAACTTAAGATGAGAGGTTAGTCCCTGGCTTCGACTCAAGAGGAATACCACCTTACCACAAGCACCTCAAGAGGAGGCTTCTCTCAGCTCTAGGTATGTGAGAGGGACCCTGAGTTTGCGGCCTCAAGTGGAATGGACACCGTGATGCCCTGACGAGAAATAAGGCCGGATATCCCTGCAGTGACTTGAATGCAGGCTCGTCTTGCATCTCCCAAGACGAAAGGATGTCTGAATCCCCTGTGGAGACCACAGAGAAAGACCTAGTTCCCCACCTCATCGCGACCAGAGGCCTCACTTCCTTTGAAAACTCCAGAGGTACGCGGAGATCAGTGCCTCCAAAGGAGACGATGCCTGACTCCTCGTGAAACTTGATAGGAGTCCCAGGATTCCTGTGGCACGTGGAAAGGGACCCTTGGTCTCCCGCCTCAGCTGGAGAGGCGTCCCAATTGCCCTGCCAAGCCTCGAGGAGAATCCCAAGTTGTCCCTCGCAACTAGGCAGGAGTCCTGACGTCGCTGAACAAACACGTGGCTGGAAGGGCCATCCCCGTCGTAACTCGAGAATATACCCCAGGTTCCCGCCGCAGCTCGAGAAAAACCATGAGACTTCCCCCTCGCCGCGAGATGAGGCCCGATTCCCCTGCACTGCCTGCAGAGCAATTCCATGTTGCACATCACACATGAAAGGAGCCTTGATTTCCTTGGTGGCACTCCAGAGAAACCCCAAGAACACTGTTTCAAGGCTAGAGGGATCCTGAGGTCACTGTAGCAACAAGAAAGAACTCCGTGGACCAAAAATCAACTCGAGTTGAGAGGTTAGTCCCTGGCTTCGACTCCAGAGGAATACCACCTTACCACAAGCACCTCAAGAGGAGGCTTCTCTCAGCTCTAGGTATGTGAGAGGGACCCTGAGTTTGCGGCCTCAAGTGAAATGGACACTGCGATGCCCTGACTCAAAATAAGGCCGGATATCCCTGCAGTGACTTGAATGCAGGCTCGTCTTGCATCTCCCAAGACGAAAGGATGTCTGAATCCCCTGTGGAGACCACAGAGAAAGACATAGTTCCCAATCTCATCGCGACCGGAGGCCTCACATTCTTTGAAAACTCCAGAGGTACGCGGAGATCAGTGCCTTCAAAGGAAACGATGCCTGACTCCTCGTGAAACTTGATAGGAATCCCAGGATTCCTGTGGCACGTGGATAGGGACACTTGGTCTAACGCCTCAGATGGGGAGGCGTCCCAATTGCCCTGCCAAGCCTCGAGGAGAATCCCGAGTTGTTCCTCGCATCTAGGCGGGAATCCTGACGTGGCTGAACAAACACGTGGGTGGAAGGGCTATCCCCGTCGTAACTCGAGAATATACCCCAGGTTCCCGCCGCAACTCGAGAAAGACCATGAGACTTCCCCCTCGCCCCGAGATGAGGCCCGATTCCCCTGCACTGCGTGCAGAGCAATTCCGTGTTGCACATCACACATGAAAGGAGCCTTGATTTCCTTGATGGCACTCCAGAGAAAACCCAAGAACACTGTTTCAAGGCTAGAGGGATCCTGAGGTCACTGTAGCAACACGAAAGAGCTCCGTGGACCAAAAATCAACTCGAGATGAGAGGTTAGTCCCTGGCTTCGACTCCAGAGGAATACCACCTTACCACAAGCACCTCAAGAGGAGGCTTCTCTCAGCTCTAGGTATGTGAGAGGGACCCTGTGTTTGTGGCCTCAAGTGGAATGGACACCGCGATGCCCTGACTCGAAATAAGGCCGGATATCCCTGCAGTGACTTGAATGCAGGCTCGTCTTGCATCTCCCAAGACGAAAGGATGTCTGAATCCCCTGTGGAGACCACAGAGAAAGACCTAGTTCCCGACCTCATCGCGACCGGAGGCCTCACATCCTTTGAAAACTCCAGAGGTACGCGGAGATCAGTGCCTCCAAAGGAGACGATGCCTGACTACTCGTGAAATTTGATAGGAGTCCCAGGATTTCTGTGGCACGTGGAAAGGGGCCCTTGGTCTCCCCCCTCAGCTGGAGAGGCGTCCCAATTGCCCTGCCAAGCCTCGAGGAGAATCCCGAGTTGTCCCTCGCAACTATGCAGGAGTCCTGCCGTCGCTGAACAAACACGTGTGTGGAAGGGCCATCCCCATCGTAACTTGAGAATATACCCCAGGATCCCGCCGCAACTCGAGAAAAACCATGAGACTTCCCCCTCGCCGCGAGATGAGGCCCGATTCCCCTACACTGCGTGCAGAGCAATTCCGTGTTGCACATCACACATGAAAGGAGCCTTGATTTCCTTGATGGCACTCCAGAAAAACCCCAAGAACACTGTTTCAAGGCTAGAGGGATCCTGAGGTCACTGTAGCAACAAGAAAGAGCTCCGTGGACCAGAATTCAACTTAAGATGAGAGGTTAGTCCCTGGCTTCGACTCAAGAGGAATACCACCTTACCACAAGCACCTCAAGAGGAGGCTTCTCTCAGCTCTAGGTATGTGAGAGGGACCCTGAGTTTGCGGCCTCAAGTGGAATCGACACCGTGATGCCCTGACGCGAAATAATGCCGGATATCCCTGCAGTGACTTGAATGCAGGCTCGTCTTGCATCTCCCAAGACGAAAGGATGTCTGAATCCCCTGTGGAGACCACAGAGAAAGACCTAGTTCCCCACCTCATCGCGACCAGAGGCCTCACTTCCTTTGAAAACTCCAGAGGTACGCGGAGATCAGTGCCTCCAAAGGAGACGATGCCTGACTCCTCGTGAAACTTGATAGGAGTCCCAGGATTCCTGTGGCACGTGGAAAGGGACCCTTGGTCTCCCGCCTCAGCTGGAGAGGCATCCCAATTGCCCTGCCAAGCCTAGACGAGAATCCCGAGTTGTCCTTCGCAACTAGGCAGGAGTCTTGCCGTCGCTGAACAAACACGTGGGTGGAAAGGCCATCCCCGTCGTAACTCGAGAATATACCCCAGGTTCCCGCCGCAACTCGAGAAAAACCATGAGACTTCCCCCTCGCCGCGAGATGAGGCCCGATTCCCCTGCACTGCGTTCAGAGCAATTCTGTCTTGCACATCACACATGAAAGGAGCCTTGATTTCCTTGATGGCACTCCAGAGAAACCCCAAGAATACTGTTTCAAGGCTAGAGGGATCCTGAGGTCACTGTAGCAACAAGAAAGAACTCCGTGGACCAAAAATCAACTCGAGTTGAGAGGTTAGTCCCTGGCTTCGACTCCAGAGGAATACCACCTTACCACAAGCACCTCAAGAGGAGGATTCTCTCAGCTCTAGGTATGTGAGAGGGACCCTGAGTTTGCGGCCTCAAGTGGAATGGACACTGCGATGCCCTGACTCAAAATAAGGCCGGATATCCCTGCAGTGACTTGAATGCAGGCTCGTCTTGCATCTCCCAAGACGAAAGGATGTCTGAATCCCCTGTGGAGACCACAGAGAAAGACCAAGTTCCCCATCTCATCACGACCGGAGGCCTCACATCCTTTGAAAACTCCAGAGGTACGCGGAGATCAGTGCCTCCAAAGGAAACAATGCCTGACTCCTCATGAAACTTGATAGGAGTCTCAGGATTCCTGTGGCACGTGGAAAGGGACCCTTGGTCTCCCGCCTCAGCTGGAGAGGCGTCCCAATTGCCCTGGCAAGCCTCGAGGAGAATCCCGAATTGTCCTTCGCAACTAGGCAGGAATCCTGACGTCGCTGAACAAACACGTGGGTGGAAGGGCCATCCCCGTCGTAACTCGAGAATATACCCCAGGTTCCGGCTGCAACTCGAGAAAAACCATGAGACTTCCCCCTCGCCGCGAGATGAGGCTGGATTCCCCTGCACTGTGTGCAGAGCAATTCCGTGTTGCACATCACACATGAAAGGAGCCTTGATTTCCTTGATGGCACTCCAGAGAAACCCCAAGAACACTGTTTCAAGGCTAGAGGGATCCTGAGGTCACTGTAGCAACACGAAAGAGCTCCGTGGACCAAGAATCAACTCGAGATGAGAGGTTCGTCCCTGGCTTCGACTCCAGAGGAATCCCACCTTACCAGAAGCACCTCAAGAGGAGGCTTCTCTCAGCTCTAGCTATGTGAGAGGGACCCTGAGTTTGCGGCCTCAAGTGGAATGGACACCGCGATGCCCTGTCTCGAAATAAGGCCGGATATCCATGCAGTGACTTGAATGCAGGCTCGTCTTACATCTCCCAAGACGAAAGGATGTCTGAATCCCCTGTGGAGACAACAGAGAAAGACCTAGTTCCCCAACTAATCGTGACCGGAGGCCTCACATCCTTTGAAAACTCCAGAGTTACGCGGAGATCAGTGCCTCCAAAGGAGAAGATGCCTGACTCCTCGTGAAACTTGATAGGAGTCCCAGGATTCCTGTGGCACGTGGAAAGGGGCCCTTGGTCTCCCCCCTCAGCTGGAGAGGCGTCCCAATTGCCCTGCCAAGCCTCGAGGAGAATCCCGAGTTGTCCCTCGCAACTATGCAGGAGTCCTGCCGTCGCTGAACAAACACGTGTGTGGAAGGGCCATCCCCATCGTAACTTGAGAATATACCCCAGGATCCCGCCGCAACTCGAGAAAAACCATGAGACTTCCCCCTCGCCGCGAGATGAGGCCCGATTCCCCTACACTGCGTGCAGAGCAATTCCGTGTTGCACATCACACATGAAAGGAGCCTTGATTTCCTTGATGGCACTCCAGAAAAACCCCAAGAACACTGTTTCAAGGCTAGAGGGATCCTGAGGTCACTGTAGCAACAAGAAAGAGCTCCGTGGACCAGAATTCAACTTAAGATGAGAGGTTAGTCCCTGGCTTCGACTCAAGAGGAATACCACCTTACCACAAGCACCTCAAGAGGAGGCTTCTCTCAGCTCTAGGTATGTGAGAGGGACCCTGAGTTTGCGGCCTCAAGTGGAATCGACACCGTGATGCCCTGACGCGAAATAATGCCGGATATCCCTGCAGTGACTTGAATGCAGGCTCGTCTTGCATCTCCCAAGACAAAAGGATGTCTGAATCCCCTGTGGAGACCACAGAGAAAGACCTAGTTCCCCACCTCATCGCGACCAGAGGCCTCACTTCCTTTGAAAACTCCAGAGGTACGCGGAGATCAGTGCCTCCAAAGGAGACGATGCCTGACTCCTCGTGAAACTTGATAGGAGTCCCAGGATTCCTGTGGCACGTGGAAAGGGACCCTTGGTCTCCCGCCTCAGCTGGAGAGGCATCCCAATTGCCCTGCCAAGCCTAGACGAGAATCCCGAGTTGTCCTTCGCAACTAGGCAGGAGTCTTGCCGTCGCTGAACAAACACGTGGGTGGAAAGGCCATCCCCGTCGTAACTCGAGAATATACCCCAGGTTCCCGCCGCAACTCGAGAAAAACCATGAGACTTCCCCCTCGCCGCGAGATGAGGCCCGATTCCCCTGCACTGCGTTCAGAGCAATTCTGTCTTGCACATCACACATGAAAGGAGCCTTGATTTCCTTGATGGCACTCCAGAGAAACCCCAAGAATACTGTTTCAAGGCTAGAGGGATCCTGAGGTCACTGTAGCAACAAGAAAGAACTCCGTGGACCAAAAATCAACTCGAGTTGAGAGGTTAGTCCCTGGCTTCGACTCCAGAGGAATACCACCTTACCACAAGCACCTCAAGAGGAGGATTCTCTCAGCTCTAGGTATGTGAGAGGGACCCTGAGTTTGCGGCCTCAAGTGGAATGGACACTGCGATGCCCTGACTCAAAATAAGGCCGGATATCCCTGCAGTGACTTGAATGCAGGCTCGTCTTGCATCTCCCAAGACGAAAGGATGTCTGAATCCCCTGTGGAGACCACAGAGAAAGACCAAGTTCCCCATCTCATCACGACCGGAGGCCTCACATCCTTTGAAAACTCCAGAGGTACGCGGAGATCAGTGCCTCCAAAGGAAACAATGCCTGACTCCTCATGAAACTTGATAGGAGTCTCAGGATTCCTGTGGCACGTGGAAAGGGACCCTTGGTCTCCCGCCTCAGCTGGAGAGGCGTCCCAATTGCCCTGGCAAGCCTCGAGGAGAATCCCGAATTGTCCTTCGCAACTAGGCAGGAATCCTGACGTCGCTGAACAAACACGTGGGTGGAAGGGCCATCCCCGTCGTAACTCGAGAATATACCCCAGGTTCCGGCTGCAACTCGAGAAAAACCATGAGACTTCCCCCTCGCCGCGAGATGAGGCTGGATTCCCCTGCACTGTGTGCAGAGCAATTCCGTGTTGCACATCACACATGAAAGGAGCCTTGATTTCCTTGATGGCACTCCAGAGAAACCCCAAGAACACTGTTTCAAGGCTAGAGGGATCCTGAGGTCACTGTAGCAACACGAAAGAGCTCCGTGGACCAAGAATCAACTCGAGATGAGAGGTTCGTCCCTGGCTTCGACTCCAGAGGAATCCCACCTTACCAGAAGCACCTCAAGAGGAGGCTTCTCTCAGCTCTAGCTATGTGAGAGGGACCCTGAGTTTGCGGCCTCAAGTGGAATGGACACCGCGATGCCCTGTCTCGAAATAAGGCCGGATATCCATGCAGTGACTTGAATGCAGGCTCGTCTTACATCTCCCAAGACGAAAGGATGTCTGAATCCCCTGTGGAGACAACAGAGAAAGACCTAGTTCCCCAACTAATCGTGACCGGAGGCCTCACATCCTTTGAAAACTCCAGAGTTACGCGGAGATCAGTGCCTCCAAAGGAGAAGATGCCTGACTCCTCGTGAAATTTGATAGGAGTCCCAGGATTCCTGTGGCTCGTGGAAAGGGACCCTTGGTCTCCTGCCTCAGCTGGAGAGGCGTCCCAATTGCCCTGCCAAGCCTCGAGGAGAATCCCGAGTTGTCCCTCGCAACTAGGCAGGAGTCCTGACGTCGCTGAAGAAACACGTGGGTGGAAGGGCCATCCCCGTCGTAACTCGAGAATATACCCCAGGTTCCCGCCGCAACTCGAGAAAAACCATGAGACTTCCCCCTCGCCGCGAGATGAGGCTCGATTCTCCTGCACTGCATGCAGAGCAATTCCGTGTTGCACATCACACATGAAAGCAGCCTTGATTTCCTTGATGGCACTCCAGAAAAACCCCAAGAACACTGTTTCAAGGCTAGAGGGATCCTGAGGTCACTGTAGCAACAAGAAAGAGCTCCGTGGACCAGAATTCAACTTAAGATGAGAGGTTAGTCCCTGGCTTCGACTCAAGAGGAATCCCACCTTACCACAAGCACCTCAAGAGGAGGCTTCTCTCAGCTCTAGGTATGTGAGAGGGACCCTGAGTTTGCGGCCTCAAGTGGAATGGACACCGTGATGCCCTGACGCGAAATAAGGCCGGATATCCCTGCAGTGACTTGAATGCAGGCTCGTCTTGCATCTCCCAAGACGAAAGGATGTCTGAATCCCCTGTGGAGACCACAGAGAAAGACCTAGTTCCCCACCTCATCGCGACCAGAGGCCTCACTTCCTTTGAAAACTCCAGAGGTACGCGGAGATCAGTGCCTCCAAAGGAGACGATGCCTGACTCCTCGTGAAACTTGATAGGAGTCCCAGGATTCCTGTGGCACGTGGAAAGGGACCCTTGGTCTCCCGCCTCAGCTGGAGAGGCGTCCCAATTGCCCTGCCAAGCCTCGAGGAGAATCCCAAGTTGTCCCTCGCAACTAGGCAGGAGTCCTGACGTCGCTGAACAAACACGTGGCTGGAAGGGCCATCCCCGTCGTAACTCGAGAATATACCCCAGGTTCCCGCCGCAGCTCGAGAAAAACCATGAGACTTCCCCCTCGCCGCGAGATGAGGCCCGATTTCCCTGCACTGCCTGCAGAGCAATTCCATGTTGCACATCACACATGAAAGGAGCCTTGATTTCCTTGGTGGCACTCCAGAGAAACCCCAAGAACACTGTTTCAAGGCTAGAGGGATCCTGAGGTCACTGTAGCAACAAGAAAGAACTCCGTGGACCAAAAATCAACTCGAGTTGAGAGGTTAGTCCCTGGCTTCGACTCCAGAGGAATACCACCTTACCACAAGCACCTCAAGAGGAGGATTCTCTCAGCTCTAGGTATGTGAGAGGGACCCTGAGTTTGCGGCCTCAAGTGAAATGGACACTGCGATGCCCTGACTCAAAATAAGGCCGGATATCCCTGCAGTGACTTGAATGCAGGCTCGTCTTGCATCTCCCAAGACGAAAGGATGTCTGAATCCCCTGTGGAGACCACAGAGAAAGACATAGTTCCCAATCTCATCGCGACCGGAGGCCTCACATTCTTTGAAAACTCCAGAGGTACGCGGAGATCAGTGCCTCCAAAGGAAACGATGCCTGACTCCTCGTGAAACTTGATAGGAATCCCAGGATTCCTGTGGCACGTGGATAGGGACACTTGGTCTAACGCCTCAGATGGGGAGGCGTCCCAATTGCCCTGCCAAGCCTCGAGGAGAATCCCGAGTTGTTCCTCGCATCTAGGCGGGAATCCTGACGTGGCTGAACAAACACGTGGGTGGAAGGGCCATCCCCGTCGTAACTCGAGAATATACCCCAGGTTCCCGCCGCAACTCGAGAAAGACCATGAGACTTCCCCCTCGCCCCGAGATGAGGCCCGATTCCCCTGCACTGCGTGCAGAGCAATTCCGTGTTGCACATCACACATGAAAGGAGCCTTGATTTCCTTGATGGCACTCCAGAGAAAACCCAAGAACACTGTTTCAAGGCTAGAGGGATCCTGAGGTCACTGTAGCCACACGAAAGAACTCCGTGGACCAAAAATCAACTCGAGATGAGAGGTTAGTCCCTGGCTTCGACTCCAGAGGAATACCACCTTACCACAAGCACCTCAAGAGGAGGCTTCTCACAGCTCTAGGTATGTGAGAGGGACCCTGAGTTTGTGGCCTCAAGTGGAATGGGCACCGCGATGCCCTGACTCGAAATAAGGCCGGATATCCCTGCAGTGACTTGAATGCAGGCTCGTCTTGCATCTCCCAAGACGAAAGGATGTCTGAATCCCCTGTGGAGACCACAGAGAAAGTCCTAGTTCCCGACCTCATCGCGACCGGAGGCCTCACATCCTTTGAAAACTCCAGAGGTACGCGGAGATCAGTGCCTCCAAAGGAGACGATGCCTGACTACTCGTGAAATTTGATAGGAGTCCCAGGATTTCTGTGGCACGTGGAAAGGGGCCCTTGGTCTCCCCCCTCAGCTGGAGAGGCGTCCCAATTGCCCTGCCAAGCCTCGAGGAGAATCCCGAGTTGTCCCTCGCAACTATGCAGGAGTCCTGCCGTCGCTGAACAAACACGTGTGTGGAAGGGCCATCCCCATCGTAACTCGAGAATATACCCCAGGATCCCGCAGCAACTCGAGAAAAACCATGAGACTTCCCCCTCGCCGCGAGATGAGGCCCGATTCCCCTACACTGCGTGCAGAGCAATTCCGTGTTGCACATCACACATGAAAGGAGCCTTGATTTCCTTGATGGCACTCCAGAAAAACCCCAAGAACACTGTTTCAAGGCTAGAGGGATCCTGAGGTCACTGTAGCAACAAGAAAGAGCTCCGTGGACCAGAATTCAACTTAAGATGAGAGGTTAGTCCCTGGCTTCGACTCAAGAGGAATACCAACTTACCACAAGCACCTCAAGAGGAGGCTTCTCTCAGCTCTAGGTATGTGAGAGGGACCCTGAGTTTGCGGCCTCAAGTGGAATGGACACCGTGATGCCCTGACGCGAAATAATGCCGGATATCCCTGCAGTGACTTGAATGCAGGCTCGTCTTGCATCTCCCAAGACGAAAGGATGTCTGAATCCCCTGTGGAGACCACAGAGAAAGACCTAGTTCCCCACCTCATCGCGACCAGAGGCCTCACTTCCTTTGAAAACTCCAGAGGTACGCGGAGATCAGTGCCTCCAAAGGAGACGATGCCTGACTCCTCGTGAAACTTGATAGGAGTCCCAGGATTCCTGTGGCACGTGGAAAGGGACCCTTGGTCTCCCGCCTCAGCTGGAGAGGCATCCCAATTGCCCTGCCAAGCCTAGACGAGAATCCCGAGTTGTCCTTCGCAACTAGGCAGGAGTCCTGCCGTCGCTGAACAAACACGTGGGTGGAAAGGCCATCCCCGTCGTAACTCGAGAATATACCCCAGGTTCCCGCCGCAACTCGAGAAAAACCATGAGACTTCCCCCTCGCCGCGAGATGAGGCCCGATTCCCCTGCACTGCGTTCAGAGCAATTCTGTCTTGCACATCACACATGAAAGGAGCCTTGATTTCCTTGATGGCACTCCAGAGAAACTCCAAGAATACTGTTTCAAGGCTAGAGAGATCCTGAGGTCACTGTAGCAACAAGAAAGAACTCCGTGGACCAAAAATCAACTCGAGTTGAGAGGTTAGTCCCTGGCTTCGACTCCAGAGGAATACCACCTTACCACAAGCACCTCAAGAGGAGGATTCTCTCAGCTCTAGGTATGTGAGAGGGACCCTGAGTTTGCGGCCTCAAGTGGAATGGACACTGCGATGCCCTGACTCAAAATAAGGCCGGATATCCCTGCAGTGACTTGAATGCAGGCTCGTCTTGCATCTCCCAAGACGAAAGGATGTCTGAATCCCCTGTGGAGACCACAGAGAAAGACCAAGTTCCCCATCTCATCACGACCGGAGTCCTCACATCCTTTGAAAACTCCAGAGGTACGCGGAGATCAGTGCCTCCAAAGGAAACAATGCCTGACTCCTCATGAAACTTGATAGGAGTCTCAGGATTCCTGTGGCACGTGGAAAGGGACCCTTGGTCTCCCGCCTCAGCTGGAGAGGCGTCCCAATTGCCCTGGCAAGCCTCGAGGAGAATCCCGAATTGTCCTTCGCAACTAGGCAGGAGTCCTGACGTCGCTGAACAAACACGTGGGTGGAAGGGCCATCCCCGTCGTAACTCGAGAATATACCCCAGGTTCCCGCCGCAACTCGAGAAAAACCATAAGACTTCCCCCTCGCCCCGAGATGAGGCCCGATTCCGCTGCACTGCGTGCAGAGCAATTCCGTGTTGCACATCACACATGAAAGGAGCCTTGATTTCCTTGATGGCACTCCAGAGAAAACCCAAGAACACTGTTTCAAGGCTAGAGGGATCCTGAGGTCACTGTAGCAACACGAAAGAGCTCCGTGGACCAAAAATCAACTCGAGATGAGAGGTTAGTCCCTGGCTTCGACTCCAGAGGAATACCACCTTACCACAAGCACCTCAAGAGGAGGCTTCTCTCAGCTCTAGGTATGTGAGAGGGACCCTGAGTTTGTGGCCTCAAGTGGAATGGACACCGCGATGCCCTGACTCGAAATAAGGCCGGATATCCCTGCAGTGACTTGAATGCAGGCTCGTCTTGCATCTCCCAAGATGAAAGGATGTCTGAATCCCCTGTGGAGACCACAGAGAAAGACCTAGTTCCCGACCTCATCGCGACCGGAGGCCTCACATCCTTTGAAAACTCCAGAGGTACGCGGAGATCAGTGCCTCCAAAGGAGACGATGCCTGACTCCTCGTGAAACTTGATAGGAGTCCCAGGATTCCTGTGGCACGTGGAAAGGGACCCTTGGTCTCCTGCCTCAGCTAGAGAGGCATCCCAATTGCCCTGCCAAGCCTCGAGGAGAATCCCGAGCTGTCCCTCGCAACTAGGCAGGAGTCCTGACATCGCTGAACAAACACGTGGGTGGAAAGGCCATCCCCCTCGTAACTCGAGAATATACCCCAGGTTCCCGCCGCAACTCGAGAAAAACCATGAGACTTCCCCCTCGCCGCGAGATGAGGACCGATTCCCCTGCACTGCGTGCAAAGCAATTCCGTGTTGCACATCAAACATGAAGGGAGCCTTGATTTCCTTGATGACACTCCAGAGAAACCCCAAGAACACTGTTTCAAGGCTAGAGGGATCCTGAGGTCACTGTAGCAACACGAAAGAGCTGCGTGGACCAAAAATCAACTCAAGATGAGAGGTTAGTCCCTGGCTTCGACTCCAGAGGAATACCACCTTACCACAAGCACCTCAAGAGGAGGATTCTCTCAGCTCTAGGTTTGTGAGAAGGACCCTGAGAGTGTGGCCTCAAGTGGAATGGACACCGCGATGCCCTGACGCGAAATAAGGCCGGATATCCCTGCAGTGACTTGAATGCAGGCTCGTCTTGCATCTCCCAAGACGAAAGGATGTCTGAATCCCCTGTGGAGACCACAGAGAAAGACCTAGTTCCCGACCTCATTGCGACTGGAGGCCTCATATCCTTTGAAAACTCCAGAGGTACGCGGAGATCAGTGCTTCCAAAGAGACGATGCTTGACTCCTCGTGAAACTTGACAGGAGTCCCAGGATTCCTGTGGCACGTGGAAAGGGACCCTTGGTCTCCCGCCTCAGATGGAGAGGCGTCCCAATTGCCCTGCCAAGCCTCGAGGAGATTCCCGAGTTGTCCCTCGCAACTAGGCAGGAGTCATGACGTCGCTGAACAAACACGTGGGTGGAAGGGCCATTCCCGTCGTAACTCGAGAATATATCCCAGGTTCCCACCGCAACTCGAGAAAAACCATGAGACTTCCCCCTCGCCGCGAGATGAGGCCCGATTCCCCTGCACTGCGTGCAGAGCAATACCGTGTTGCACATCACACATGAAAGGAGCCTTGATTTCCTTGATGGCACTCCACAGAAACCCCAAGAACACTGTTTCAAGGCTAGAGGGAACCTGACGTCACTGTAGCAACACGAAAGAGCTCCGTGGACCAAAAATCAACTCGAGATGAGAGGGTAGTCCCCGGCTTCGACTCCAGAGGAATACCACCTTACCACAAGCACCTCAAGAGGAGGATTCTCTCAGCTCTAGGTATGTGAGAGGGACCCTGCGTTTGCGGCCTCAAGTGGAATGGACACCGCGATGCCCTGACTCGACATAAGGCCGGATATCCCTGCAGTGACTTGAATGCATGCTTGTCTTGCATCTCCCAAGACGAATGGATGTCTGAATCCCCTGTGGAGACCACAGAGAAAGACCTAGTTCCCCACCTCATCGCGACCGGAGGCCTCACATCCTTTGAATACTCCAGAGGTACTCGGAGATCAGTGCCTCCAAAGGAGACGATGCCTGACTCCTCGTGAAACTTGATAGGAGTCCCAGGATTAATGTGGCACGTGGAAAGGGACACTTGGTCTCCCGCCTCAGCTGGAGAGGTGTCCCAATTGCCCTGCCAAGCCTCGAGGAGAATCCCGAGTTGTCCCTCGCAACTAGGCAGGAGTCCTCACGTCGCTGAACCAACACGTGTGTGGAAGGGCCATCCCCGTCGTAACTCGAGAATATATCCCAGGTTCCCAACGCAACTCGAGAAAAACCATGAGACTTCCCCCTCGCCGCGAGATAAGGCCCGATTCCCCTGCACTGCGTGCAGAGCAATTCCGTGTTGCACATCACACATGAAAGGAGCCTTGATTTCCTTGATGGCACTCCAGAGAAACAACAAGATCACTGTTTCAAGGCTAGAGGGAACCTGATGTCACTGTAGCAACACGAAAGAGCTCCGTGGACCAAAAATCAACTCGAGATGAGAGGTTACTCCCTGGCTTCGACTCCAGAGGAATACCACCTTACCGCAAGCACCTCAAGAGGGGGCTTCTCTCAGCTCTATGTATGTGAGAGGGACCCTGAGTTTGCGGCCTCAAGTGGAATGGACACCGCGATGTCCTGACTCGAAGTAAAGCCGGATATCCCTGCAGTGACTTGAATGCAGGCTCGTCTTGCATCTCCCAAGATGAAAGGATGTCTGAATCCCCATGGAGACCACAGAGAAAGACGTAGTTCCCCACCTCATCGCGACCGGAGGCCTCACATCCTTTGAAAACTCCAGAGGTACGCGGAGATCAGTGCCTCCAAAGGAACCAATGCCTGACTCCTCGTCAAACTTGATAGGAGTCCCAGGATTCCTGTGGCACATGGAAAGGGACCCTTGGTCTCCCGCCTCAGCTGGAGAGGCGTCCCAATTGCCCTGCCAAGCCTCGAGGAGAATCCTGAGTTGTCCCTCGCAACTAGGCTGGAGTCCTGACGTCGCTGAACAAACACGTGGGTGGAAGGGCCATCCCCGTCGTAACTCGAGAATATACCCCAGGTTCCTGCCGCAACTCGAGAAAAACCATGAGACTTCCCCCTCGCCGCAAAATGAGGCCCGATATCCTGCACTGCGTGCAGAGCAATTCCGTGTTGCACATCACACATGAAAGGAGCCTTGATTTCCTTGATGGCACTCCAGAGAAACCCCAAGAACACTGTTTCAAGGCTAGAGGGATCCTGAGGTCACTGTAGCAACTGAAAGAGCTCCGTGGACCAAGAATTAACTCGAGAAGAGAGGTTAGTCCCTGGCTTCGACTCAAGAGGAATACCACCTTACCACAAGCACCTCAAGAGGAGGCTTCTCTCAGATCTAGGTATGTGAGAGGGACCCTGAGTTTGCAGCCTCAAGTGGAATGGACACCGCGATGCCCTGACTCGAAATAAGGCCAGATATCCATGCAGTGACTTGAATGCAGGCTCGTCTTGCATGTCCCAAGATGAAAGGATGTCTGAATCCCCAGTGGAGACCACAGAGAAAGACCTAGTTCCCCACCTCATCGCGACCGGAGGCCTCACATCCTTTAAAAACTCCAGAGGTACGCGGAGATCAGTGCCTCCAAAGGAGACGATGCCTGACTTCTCGTGAAACTTGATAGGAGTCCCAGGATTACTGTGGCACGTGGAAAGGGACCCTTGGTCTACCGCCACAGATGGAGAGGCGTCACAATTGCCCTGCCAAGCCTCGAGGAGAATCCCGAGTTGTCCCTCGCAACTAGGCAGGAGTCCTGACGTCGCTGAACAAACACGTGGGTGGAAGGGCCATCCCCGTCGTAACTCGAGAATATACCCCAGGTTCCCGCCGCAACTCGAGAAAAACCATGAGACTTCCCCCTCGCCGCGAGATGAGGCCCGATTCCCCTGCACTGCGTGCAGAGCAATTCAGTGTTGCACATCACACATGAAAGGAGCCTTGATTTCCTTGATGGCACTCCAGAGAAACCCCAAGAACACTGTTTCAAGGCTAGAGGGATCCTGAGGTCACTGTAGCAACACGAAAGAGCTCCGTGGACGGAAAGTCAACTCGAGATGAGAGGTTAGTCCCTGGCTTCGACTCCAGAGGAATCCCACCTTACCAGAAGCACCTCAAGAGGAGGCTTCTCTCAGCTCTATGTATGTGAGAGGGACCCTGAGTTTGCGGCCTCAAGTGGAATGGACACCGCGATGCCCTGACTCGAAATAAGGCCGGATATCCCTGCAGTGACTTGAATGCAGGCTCGTCTTGCATCTCCCAAGATGAAAATATGTCTGAATCCCCTGTGAAGACCACAGAGAAAGACCTAGTTCCCCACCTCATCGCGACCGGAGGCCTTACATCCTTTGAAAACTCCAGAGGTACGCGGAGATCAGTGCCTCCAAAGGAGACGATGCCTGACTGCTCGTGAAACTTGATAGGAGTCCCAGGATTCCTGTGGCACGTGGAAAGGGACCCTTGGTCTCCCGCCTCAGCTGGAGAGGCGTCCCAATTGCCCTGCCAAGCCTCGAGGAGAATCCCGAGTTGTCCCTCGCAACTAGGCAGGAGTCCTGACATCGCTGAACAAACACGTGGGTGGAAGGGCCATCCCCGTCATAACTCGAGAATATACCCCAGGTTCCCGCCACAACTCGAAAAAAACCATGAGACTTCCCCCTCGCTGCAAAATGAGGCCCGATATCCTGCACTGCGTGCAGAGCAATTCCGTGTTGCACATCACACATGAAAGGAGCCTTGATTTCCTTGATGGCACTCCAGAGAAACCCCAAGAACACTGTTTCAAGGCTAGAGGGATCCTGAGGTCACTGTAGCAACACGAAAGAGCTCCGTGGACCACAAATCATCTCGAGATGAGGTGTTAGTCCCTGGCTTCGACCCCAGAGGAATACCACCTTACCACAAGCACCTCAAGAGGAGGCTTCTCTCAGCTCTAGGTATGTGAGAGTGACCCTGAGTTTGCAGCCTCAAGTGGAATGGACACTGTGATGCCCTGACTGGAAATAAGGCCGGATATCCCTGCAGTGACTTGAATGCAGGTTCGTCTTGCATCTCCCAAGACGAAAGGATGTCTGAATCCCCTGCGGAGACCACAGAGAAAGACCTAGTTCCCCACCTCATCGCGACCGGAGGCCTCACATCCTTTGAAAACTCCAGAGGTACGCGGAGATCAGTGCCTCCAAAGGAACCAATGCCTGACTCCTCGTCAAACTTGATAGGAGTCCCAGGATTTCTGTGGCACGTGGAAAGGGACCCTTGGTCTCCCGCCTCAGCTGGAGAGGCGTCCCAATTGCCCTGCCAAGCCTCGAGGAGTATCCCGAGTTGTCCCTCGCAACTAGGCAGGAGTCCTAACGTCGCTGAACAAACACGTGGGTGGAAGGGCCATCCCCGTCGTAACTCGAGAATATACCCCAGGTTCCCGCCGCAACTCGAGAAAAACCATGAGACTTCCCCCTCGCCGCGAGATGAGGCCCGATTCCCCTGCACTGCGTGCAGAGCAATTCAGTGTTGCACATCACACATGAAAGGAGCCTTGATTTCCTTGATGGCACTCCAGAGAAACCCCAAGAACACTGTTTCAAGGCTAGAGGGATCCTGAGGTCAATGTAGCAACACGAAAGAGCTCCGTGGACGGAAAGTCAACTCGAGATGAGAGGTTAGTCCCTGGCTTCGACTCCAGAGGAATCCCACCTTACCAGACGCACCTCAAGAGGAGGCTTCTCTCAGCTCTAGGTATGTGAGAGGGACCCTGAATTTGCGGCCTCAAGTGGAATGGACACCGCGATGCCCTGACTCGAAATAAGGCCGGATATCCCTGCAGTGACTTGAATGCAGGCTCGTCTTGCATCTCCCAAGATGAAAATATGTCTGAATCCCCTGTGAAGACCACAGAGAAAGACCTAGTTCCCCACCTCATCGCGACCGGAGGCCTCACATCCTTTGAAAACTCCAGAGGTACGCGGAGATCAGTGCCTCCAAAGGAGACGATGCCTGACTGCTCGTGAAACTTGATAGGAGTCCCAGGATTCCTGTGGCAAGTGGAAAAGGACCCTTGGTCTCCCGCCTCAGCTGGAGAGGCGTCCCAATTGCCCTGCCAAGCCTCGAGGAGCATTTCGAGTTGTCCCTCGCAACTAGGCAGAAGTCCTGACGTCACTGAACAAACACGGGGGTGGAGGGGCCATCCCCGTCTTAAATCGCGAATATACCCCAGGTTCCCGCCGCAACTCGAGAAAAACCATGAGTCTTCCCCCTCGCCGTGAGATGAGGCCCGATTCCCCTGCACTGCATGCAGAGCAATTCCGTGTTGCACATCAAACAAGAAAGGAGCCTTGATTTCCTTGATGGCACTCCAGAGAAACCCCAAGAACACTGTTTCAAGGCTAGAGGCGTCCTGAGGTCACTGTAGCAACACGAAAGAGCTCCGTGGGCCAAAAATCAACTCGAGCTGAGAGGTGAGTCCCTGGCTTCGACTCCAGAGGAATACCACCTTACCACAAGCACCTCAAGAGGAGGCTTCTCTCAGCTCTAGCTATGTGAGAGGGATCCTGAGTTTGCGGCCTCAAGTGGAATGGACACTGCGATGCCCTGACGCGAAATAAGGCCGGATATCCCTGCAGTGACTTGAATGCAGGCTCGTCTTGCATCTCCCAAGACGAAAGGATGTCTGAATCCCCTGTGGAGACCACAGAGAAAGACATAGTTCCCCACCTCATCGGGACCGGAGGCCTCACATCCTTTGAAAATTCCAGAGGTACGCAGAGATCAGTGCCTCCAAAGGAGACGATGCCTGACTCCTCGTGAAACTTGATAGGAGTCCCAGGATTCCTGTGGCACGTGGAAAAGGAGACTTGGTCTCCCGCCTCAGCTGGAGAGGCGTCCCAATTGCCCTGCCAAGCCTCGAGGAGAATCCCGAGTTTTCCCTCGCAACTAGGCAGGAGTCCTGCCATCGCTGAACAAACACTTGTGTGGAAGGGCCTTCCAAGTCGTAACTCGAGAATATACCCCAGGTTCCCGCCGCAACTCGAGAAAAACCATGAGACTTCCCCCTGGCCGCGAGATGAGGCCTGATTCCCCTGCACTGCGTGCAGAGCAATTCCGTGTTGCACATCAGACATGAAAGGAAACTTGATTTCCTTGATGGCACTCCAGAGAAACCCCAAGAACACTATTTCAAGGCTAGAGGGATCCTGAGGTCACTGTAGCAACACGAAAGAGCTCCGTGGACCAAAAATCAACTCGAGATGAGAGGTTAGTCCCCGGCTTCGACTCCAGAGGAATACCACCTTACCACAAGCACCTCAAGAGGAGGCTTGTCTCAGCTCTAGCTATGTGAGAGGGACCCTGAGTTTGTGGCCTCAAGTGGAATGGACACCGCGACACCCTGACTCGAAATAAGGCCGAATATCCCAGCAGTAACTTGAATGCAGGCTCGTCTTGCATCTCCCAAGACGAAAGGATGTCTGAATCCCCTGTGGAGACCACGGAGAAAAACCTAGTTCCCCACCTCATCGGGACCGGAGGCCTCACATCCTTTGAAAACTACAGAGGTACGCGGAGATCAGTGCCTCCAAAGGAGACGATGCCTGACTCCTCATGAAACTTGATAGGAGTCCCAGGATTCCTGTGGCACGTGGAAAGGATACTTTGGTCTCCCGCCTCAGCTGGAGAGGCGTCCCAATTGCCTTGCCAAGCCTCGAGGAGAATCCCGAGTTGTCCCTCGCAACTAGGCAGGAGTCCTGATGTCGCTGAAGAAACACGTGGGTGGAAGGGCCATCCCCATTGTAACTCGAGAATATACTCCAGGTTCTCGCCGCAACTCGAGAAAAACCATGAGTCTTCCACCTCGCCGCGAGATGAGGCCCGATTCCCCTGCTCTGCGTGCAGAGCAATTCCGTGTTGCACATCACACATGAAAGGAGCCTTGATTTCCTTGATGACACTCCAGAGAAACCCCAAGAACACTGTTTCAAGGCTAGAGGGATCCTGAGGTCACTGTAGCCACACGAAAGTGCTCCGTGGACCAAAAATCAACTCGAGATGAGAGGTTAGTCCCTGGCTTCGATTCCAAAGGAATACCACCTTTCCACAAGCACCTCAAGAGGAGGCTTCTCTCAGCTTTAGCTATGTGAGAGGGACCCTGAGTTTGCAGCCTCAAATGGAATGGACACCGCGATGCCCTGACACAAAATAATGCCGGATATCCCTGCAGTGACTTGAATGTAGGCTCGTCTTGCATCTCCCAAGATGAAAGGATGTCTGAATCCCCTGTGGAGACCACAGAGAAAGACCTAGTTCCCTACATCATGGCGACCAGAGGCCTCACATCCTTTGAAAACTCCAGAGGTACGCGGACATCAGTGCCTCCAAAGGAGACGATGCCTGACTCCTCGTGAAACTTGATAGGAGTCCCAGGATTCCTGTGGCACGTGGAAAGGGACCCTTGGTCTCCCGCCTCAGCTGGAGAGGCGTCCCAATTGCCCTGCCAAGCCTCAAGGAGAATCCCGAGTTGTCCCTCGCAACTAGGCAGGAGTCCTGGCGTCGCTGAACAAACACGTGGGTGGAAGGGCTATCCCCGTCGTAACTCGAGAATATACCCCAGGTTCTCGCCGGAACTCGAGAAAAACCATGAGACTTCCCCCTCGCCGCGAGATGAGGCCCGATTCCCCTGCACTGCGTGCAGTGCAATTCCGTGTTGCACATCAAACATGAAAGGAGCCTTGATTTCCTTGATGGCACTCCAGAGAAACCCCAAGAACACTGTTTCAAGGCTAGAGGCATCCTGAGGTCACTGTAGCAACACGAAAGAGCTCCGTGGACCAAAAATCAACTGGAGATGAGAGGTTAGTCCCTGGCTTCGACTCCAAACGAATACCACCTTACCACAAGCACCTCAAGAAGAGGCTTCTCTCAGCTCTTGGTATGTGAGAGGGACCCTGAGTTTGCGGCCTCAAGTGGAATGGACACCGCGATGCACTGACTCGAAATAAGGCCGGATATCCCTGCAGTGACTTGAATGCAGGCTCGTCTTGCATCTCCCAAGACGAAAGGATGTCTGAATCCCCTGTGGAGACCACAGAGAAAGACCTAGTTCCCCACCTCATCGTGACCGGAGGCCTCACATCCTTTGAAAACTCCAGAGGTACGCGGAGATCAGTGCCTCCAAAGGAGACGATGCCTGACTCCTCGTGAAATTTGATAGGAGTCCCAGGAATCCTGTGGCACGTTTAAAGGGACCCTTGGTCTCCCGCCTCAGCTGGAGAGGCGTCCCAATTGCCCTGCCAAGCCTCGAGGAGAATCCCGAGTTGTCCCTCGCAACTAGGCAGGAGTCCTGACGTCGCTGAACAAACACGTGGGTGGAAGGGCCATCCCCGTCGTAACTCGAGAATATACCCCAAGTTCCCGCCGCAACTCGAGACAAAGCATGAGACATCCCCCTCGCCGCAAGATGAGGCCCGATTCCCCTGCACTGAATTCAATGCAATTCCGTGTTGCACATCAAACATGAAAGGAGCCTTGATTTCCTTGATGGCCCTCCAGAGAAACCCCAAGAACACTGTTTCAAGGCTAGAGGGATCCTGAGGTCATTGTAGCAACACGAAAGAGCTCCGTGGACCAAAAATCAACTCGAGATGAGAGGTTAGTCCCTGGCTTCGACTCCAGAGGAATACCACCTTACCACAAGCACCTCAAGAAGAGGCTTCTCTCAGCTCTAGGTATGTGAGAGGGACCCTGATTTTGCGGCCTCAAGTGGAATGGACACTGCGATGCCCTGACTCGAAATAAGGCCGGATATCCCTGCAGTGACTTGAATGCAGGCTCGTCTTGCATCTCCCAAGATGAAAGGATGTCTGAATCCCCTGTGGAGACCACAGAGAAAGACCTAGTTCCCCACCTCATCGCGACCGGAGGCCTCACATCCTTTGAAAACTCCAGAGGTACGTGCAGATCAGTGCCTCCAAAGGAGACGATGCCTGACTCCTTGTGAAACTTGATAGGAGTCCCAGGATCCCTGTGGCATGTGGAAAGGGACACTTGGTCTCCCACCTCAGCTGGAGAGGCGTCCCAATTGCCCTGCCAAGCCTCGAGGAGAATCCCGAGTTGTCCCTCGCAACTAGGCAGGAGTCCTGCCGTCGCTGAACAAACACGTGTGTGGAAGGGCCATCCCCGTCGTAACTCGAGAATATACCCCAGGTTTCCGCCGCAACTCGAGAAAAACCATGAGACTTCCCCCTCGCCGCGAGATGAGGCCCGATTCCCCTGCTCTGCGTGCAGAGCAATTCCGTGTTGCACATCACACATGAAAGGAGCCTTGATTTCCTTGATGGCAGTCCAGAGAAACCCCAAGATCACTGTTTCAAGGCTAGAGGGATCCTGAGGTCACTGTAGCAACATGAAAGAGCTCCGTGGACCAAAAATCAACTCGAGATGAGAGGGTAGTCCCTGGCTTCGACTCCAGAGGAATACCACCTTACCACAAGCACCTCAAGAGGAGGCTTCTCTCAGCTCTAGGTATGTGAGAGGTACCCTGAGTTTGCGGCCTCAAGTGGAATGGACACCGCGATGCCCTGACTCGAAATAAGGCCGGATATCCCTGCAGTGACTTGAATGCAGGCTCGTCTTGCATCTCCCAAGACGAAAGGATGTCTGAATCCCCTGTGGAGACCACAGAGAAAGACCTAGTTCCCCACTTCATCGCGACCGGAGGCCTCCCATCCTTTGAAAACTCCAGAGGTACGCGGAGATCAGTGCCTCCAAAGGAGACGATGCCTGACTCCTTGTGAAACTTGATAGGAGTCCCAGGATTCCTGTGGCACGTGGAAAGGACACTTGGTCTCCCGCCTCAGCTGGAGAGGCGTCCCAATTGCCCTGCCAAGCCTCGAGGAGAATCCCGAGTTGTCCCTCGCAACTAGGCAGGTGTCCTGAGGTGGCTGAACAAACACGTGTGTGGAAGGGCCATCCCCGTCGTAACTCGAGAATATACCCCAGGTTCCCGCCGCAACTCGAGAAAAACCATGAGACTTCCCCCTCGCCGCGGGATGAGGCCCGATTCCCCTGCACTGCGTGCAGAGCAATTCTGTGTTGCACATCACACATGAAAGGAGCCTTGATTTCCTTGATGGCACTCCCGAGAAACCCCAAGAACAGTGTTTCAAGGCTAGAGGGTTCCTGAGTTCACTGTTGCAACTCGAAAGAGGTCCGTGGACCACAAATCAACTGGAGATGAGAGGTTAGTCCACGGCTTCGACTCCAGAGGAATACCACCTTACCACAAGCACCTCAAGAGGAGGCTTCTCTCAGCTCTAGCTATGTGAGAGGGACCCTGAGTTTGCAGCCTCAAGTGGAATGGACAGCGCGATGCCCTGACTCGAAATAAGGCCGGATATCCTTGCAGTGACTTGAATGCAGGCTCGTCTTGCATCTCCCATGACGAAAGGATGTCTGAATCCCCTGTGGAGACCACAGAGAAAGACATAGTTCCCCACCTCATCACGACCGGAGGCCTCACATCCTTTGAAAACTCCAGAGGTACGCGCAGATCAGTGCCTCCAAAGGAGACGATGCCTGACTCCACGTGAAACTTGATAGGAGTCCCAGGATTCCTGTGGCACGTGGAAAGGGACACTTGGTCTCCTGCCTCAGCTGGAGAGGCGTCCCAATTGCCCTGCCAAGCCTCGAGGAGAATCCCGAGTTGTCCCTCGCAACTAGGCAGGAGTCCTGACGTCGCTGAACAAACACGTGTGTGGAAGGGCCATCCCCGTCGTAACTCGAGAACTCGAGAATATACCCCAGGTTCCCGCCGCAACTCGAGAAAAACCATGAGACTTCCCCCTCGCCGCGAGATGAGGCCCGATTCCCCTGCACTGCATGCAGAGCAATTCCGTCTTGCACATCACACATGAAAGGAGCCTTGATTTCCTTGATGGCACTCCAGAGAAACCCCAAGAACACTGTTTCAAGGCTAGAGGGATCCTGAGGTCACTGTAGCAACACGAAAGAGCTCCGTGGACCAAAAATCAACTCGAGATGAGAGGGTAGTCCCTGGCTTGGACTCCAGAGGAATACCACCTTACCACAAGCACCTCAAGAGGAGGCTTCTCTCAGCTCTAGGTATGTGAGAGGTACCCTGAGTTTGCGGCCTCAAGTGGAATGGACACCGCGATGCCCTGACTCGAAATAAGGCCAGATATCCATGCAGTGACTTGAATGCAGGCTCGTCTTGCATCTCCCAAGACGAAAGGATGTCTGAATCCCCTGTGGAGACCACAGAGAAAGACCTAGTTCCCCACTTCATCGCGACCGGAGGCCTCCCATCGTTTGAAAACTCCAGAGGTACGCGGAGATCAGTGCCTCCAAAGGAGACGATGCCTGACTCCTTGTGAAACTTGATAGGAGTCCCAGGATTCCTGTGGCACGTGGAAAGGGACCCTTGGTCTCCCGCCTCAGCTGGAGAGGCGTCCCAATTGCCCTGCCAAGCCTCGAGGAGAATCCCGAGTTGTCCCTCGCAACTAGGCAGGAGTCCTGACGTCGCTGAACAAACACTTGTGTGGAAGGGCCATCCCCGTCGTAACTCGAGAATATACCCCATGTTCCCGCCGCAACTCGAGAAAAACCATGAGACTTCCCCCTCGCCGATAGATGAGGCCCGATTCCACTGCACTGCGTGCAGAGCAATTCCGTGTTGCACATCACACATGAAAGGAGCCTTGATTTCCTTGATGGCACTCCAGAGAAACCCAAAAACACTGTTTCAAGGCTAGAGGCATCCTGAGGTCACTGTAGCAACACGAAAGACCTCCGTGGACCAAAAATCAACTCGAGATGAGAGGTTAGTCCCTGGCTTCGACTCCAGAGGAATACCACCTTACCACAAGCACCTCAAGAGGAGGCTTCTCTCAGCTCTAGCTATGTGAGAGGGACCCTGAGTTTGTGGCCTCAAGTGGAATGGAAACCGCGATGCCCTGACTCGAAATAAGGCCGGATATCCCTGCAGTGACTTGAATGGAGGCTCGTCTTGCATCTCCCAAGACGAAAGGATGTCTAAATCCCCTGTGGAGACCACAGAGAAAGACCTAGTTCCCCACCTCATCGCGACTGGAGGCCTCACATCCTTTGAAAACTCCAGAGGTACGCGGAGATCAGTGCCTCCAAAGGAGACGATGCCTGACTCCACGTGAAACTTCTTAGGAGTCCCAGGATTCCTGTGGCACGTGGAAAGGACACTTGGTCTCCCGCCTCAGCTGGAGAGGCGTCCCAATTGCCCTGCCAAGCCTCGAGGAGAATCCTGAGTTGTCCCTCGCAACTAGGCAGGAGTCCTGACGTCGCTGAACAAACACGTGTGTGGAAGGGCCATCCCCGTCGTAACTCGAGAATATACCCCAGGTTCCCGCCGCAACTCGAGAAAAACCATGAGACTTCCCCCTCGCCGCGAGATGAGGCCCGATTCCCCTGCACTGCGTGCAGAGCAATTCCGTGTTGCACATCACACATGAAAGGAGCCTTGATTTCCTTGATGGCACTCCAGAGAAACCCCAAGAACACTGTTTCAAGGCTAGAGCGATCCTGAGGTCACTGTAGCAACACGAAAGAGCTCCGTGGACCAAAAATCAGCTCGAGATGAGAGGGTAGTCCCTGGCTTCGACTCCAGAGGAATACCACCTTACCACAAGCACCTCAAGAGGAGGCTTCTCTCAGCTCTAGGTTTGTGAGAGGGACCCTGATTTTCCGGCCTCAAGTGGAATGGACACTGCGATTCCCTGACGGGAAATAATGCCGGATGTCCCTGCAGTGACTTGAATGCAGGCTCGTCTTGAATCTCCCAAGACGAAAGGATGTCTGAATCCCCTGTGGAGACCACAGAGAAAGACCTAGTTCCCCAGCTCATGGCGACAGGAGTCCTCACATTCTTTGAAAATTCCAGAGGTACGCAGAGATCAGTGCCTCCAAAGGAGACGATGCCTGACTGCTCGTGAAACTTGATAGGAGTCCCAGGATTCCTGTGGCACATGGAAAGGGACCCTTGGTCTCCCGCCTCAGCTGGAGAGGCGTCCCAATTGCCCTGCCAAGCCTCGAGGAGAATCCCGAGTTGTCCCTCGCAACTAGGCAGGAGTCCTGACGTCGCTGAACAAACACGTGTGTGGAAGGGCCATCCCCGTCGTAACTCGAGAATATACCCCAGGTTCCCGCCGCAACTCGAGAAAAACCATGAGACTTCCCCCTCGCCGCGAGATGAGGCCCGATTCCCCTGCACTGCGTGCAGAGCAATTCCGTCTTGCACATCACACATGAAAGGAGCCTTGATTTCCTTGATGGCACTCCAGAGAAACCCCAAGAACACTGTTTCAACGCTAGAGGGATCCTGAGGTCTCTGTAGCAAAACAAAAGAGCTCCGTGGACCAAGAATCAACTCGAGATGAGAGGTTAGTCCCTGGCTTCGACTCCAGAGGAATACCACCTTACCACAAGCACCTCAAGAGGAGGCTTCTCTCTGCTCTAGCTATGTGAGAGGGACCCTGAATTTGCGCCTCAAGTGGAATGGACACCACGATGCCCTGACTCGAAATAAGGCCGGATATCCCTGCAGTGACTTGAATGCAGGCTCGTCTTGCATCTCCCAAGACGAAAGGATGTCTGAATCCCCTGTGGAGACCACAGAGAAAGACCTAGTTCCCCACCTCATCGCGACCGGAGGCCTCACATCCTTTGAAAACTCCAGAGGTACGCGCAGATCAGTGCCTCCAAAGAGACGATGCCTGACTCCTCGTGAAACTTGATAGGAGTCCCAGGATTCCTGTGGCACGTGGAAAGGGACCCTTGGTCTCCTGACTCAGATGGAGAGGCGTCCCAATTGCCCTGCCAAGCCTCGAGGAGAATCCCGAGTTGTCCCTCGCAACTAGGCAGGAGTCCTGACGTCGCTGAACAAACACGTGTGTGGAAGGGCCATCCCCGTCGTAACTCGAGAATATACCCCAGGTTCCCGCCGCAACTCGAGAAAAACCATGAGACTTCCCCCTCGCCGCGAGATAAGGCCCGATTCCCCTGCACTGCGTGCAGAGCAATTCCGTGTTGCACATCACACATGAAAGGAGCCTTGATTTCCTTGATGGCCCTCCAGAGAATCCCCAAGAACACTGTTTCAAGGCTAGAGGGATCCTGAGGTCACTGTAGCAATATGAAGGAGCTCCGTGGACCAAAAATCAACTCGAGATGAGAGGTTAGTCCCTGGCTTCGACTCCAGAGGAATACCACCTTACCACAAGCACCTCAAGAGGAGGCTTCTCTCAGCTCTAAGTATCTGAGAGGGACCCTGATTTTGCGGCCTCAAGTGGAATGGACACTGCGATGCCCTGACTGGAAATAAAGCCGGATATCCCTGCAGTGACTTGAATGCAGGCTCGTCTTGCATCTCCCAAGATGAAAGGATGTGTGAATCCCCTGTGGAGACCACAGAGAAAGACCTAGTTCCCCACCTCATCGTGACCGGAGGCCTCAGATCCTTTGAAAACTCCAGAGGTACGCGGAGATCAGTGCCTCCAAACGAGACGATAGCTGACTCCTCGTGAAACTTGATAGGAGTCCCAGGATTCCTGTGGCACGTGGAAAGGGACCCTTGGTCTCCCGCCTCAGCTGGAGAGGCGTCCCAATTGCCCTGCCAAGCCTCGAGGAGAATCCCGAGTTGTCCCTCGCAACTAGGCAGGAGTCCTGACGTCGCTGAACAAACACGTGGGTGGAAGGACCAGCCCCGTCGTAACTCGAGAATTTACCCCAGGTTCCCGCCGCAACTCGAGAAAAACCATGTGACTTCCCCCTCGCCACGAGATGAGGCCCGATTCCCCTGCACTGCGTGCAGAGCAATTCCGTGTTGCACATCACCCATGAAAGGAGCCTCGATTTCCTTGATGGCACTCCAGAGAAACCCCAAGAACACTGTTTCAAGGCTAGAGGGATCCTGAGGTCACTGTAGCCACACGAAAGAGTTCCGTGGACCAAAAATCAACACGAGATGAGAAGTTAGTCCCTGGCTTCGACTCCAGAGGAAACCACCTTATCACAAGCACCTCAAGAGGAGGCTTCTCTCAGCTCTAGGTATGTGAGAGGGACCCTGAGTTTGCGGCCGCAAGTGGAATGGACACCGCGATGCCCTGACTCGAAATAATGCCCGATATCCCTGCAGTGACTTGAATGCAGGCTCGTCTTGCATCTCCGAAGACGAAAGGATGTCTGAATCCCCTGTGGAGACCACAGAGAAAGACCTAGTTCCCCATCTCATCGTGACCGGAGGCCTCACATCCTTTGAAAACTCCAGAGGTACGCGGAGATCAGTGCCTCCAAAGGAGACGATGCCTGACTCCTCGTGAAACTTGATAGGAGTCCCAGGATTCCTGTGGCACGTGGAAAGGGACCCTTGGTCTCCCGCCTCAGCTGGAGAGGCGTCCAATTGCCCTGCCAAGCCTCGAGGAGAATCCCGAGTTGTCCCTCGCAACTAGGCAGGAGTCCTGCCGTCGCTGAACAAACACGTGTGTGGAAGGGCCATCCCCGTCGTAACTTGAGTATATACCCCAGGTTCCCGCCGCAACTCGAGAAAAACCATGAGACTTCCCCCTCGCCGCGAGATGAGGCCTGATTCCCCTGCACTGCGTGCAGAGCAATTCCGTGTTGCACATCACACATGAAAGGAGCGTTGATTTCCTTGATGGCCCTCCAGAGAATCCCCAAGAACACTGTTTCAAGGCTAGAGGGATCCTGAGGTCACTGTAGCAATACGAAGGAGCTCCGTGGACCAAAAATCAACTCGAGATGAGAGGTTAGTCCCTGGCTTCGACTCCAGAGGAATACCACCTTACCAGAAGCACCTCAAGAGGAGGCTTCTCTCAGCTCTAGCTATGTGAGAGGGACCCTGAGTTTGTGGCCTCAAGTGGAATGGACACCGCGACGCCCTGACTCGAAATAAGGCTGGATATCCCTGCAGTGACTTGAATGCAGGCTCGTCTTGCATCTTCCAAGACGAAAGGATGTCTGAAACCCCTGTGGAGACCACAGAGAAAAACCTAGTTCCCCACCTCATCGCGACCGGAGGCCTCACATCCTTTGAAAACTCCAGAGGTACGCGGAGATCAGTGCCTCCAAAAGAGACGATGCCTGACTCCTCGTGAAACTTGACAGGAGTCCCAGGATTCCTGTGGCACGTGGAAAGAGACCCTTGGTCTCCGCCCTCAGCTGGAGAGGCGTCCCAATTGCCTTGCCAAGCCTCGAGGAGAATCCCGAGTTGTCCCTCGCAAGTAGGCAGGAGTCCTGACGTCACTGAACAAACACGTGGGTGGAATGGCCATCCCCGTCATAACTCGTGAATATACCCCAGGTTCCCGCCGCAACTCGAGAAAAACCATGAGACTACCCCCTCGCCGCGAGATGAGGCCCGATTCCCCTGCACTGCGTGAAGAGCAATTCCGTGTTGCACATCACACATGAAAGGAGCCTTGATTTCCTTGATGGCACTCCAGAGAAAACCCAAGAACACTGTTTCAAGGCTAGAGGGATCCTGAGGTCACTGTAGCAACATGAAAGAGCTCCGTGGACCAAAAATCAACTCGAGATGAGAGGTTAGTCCCTGGCTTCGATTCCCGAGGAATACCACCTTACCACAAGCACCTCAAGAGGAGGCTTCTCTCAGCTCGAGGTATGTGAGAGGGACCCTGAGTTTGCGGCCTCAAGTGGAAAGGACACCGCGATGCCCTGACTCGAAATAAGGCCGGATATCCCTGCAGTGACTTGAATGCAGGCTCGTCTTGCATCTCCCAAGATGAAAGGATGTGTGAATCCCCTGTGGAGACCACAGAGAAAGACCTAGTTCCCCACCTCATCGCGACCGGAGGCCTCACATCCTTTGAAAACTCCAGAGGTACGCGGAGATCAGTGCCTCCAAAGGAGACGATGCCTGACTCCTCGTGAAACTTAATAGGAGTCCCAGGAATCCTGTGGCACGTGGAAAGGGACCCTTGGTCTCCCGCCTCAGCTGGAGAGGCGTCCCAATTGCCCTGCAAAGCCTCGAGGAGAATCCCGAGTTGTCCCTCGCAACTAGGCAGGAGTCCTGACGTCGCTGAACAAACACGTGTGTGGAAGGGCCAGCCCCGTAGTAACTCGAGAATTTACCCCAGGTTCCCGCCGCAACTCGAGAAAAACCATGTGACTTCCCCCTCGCCACGAGATGAGGCCCGATTCCCCTGCACTGCGTGCAGAGCAATTCCGTGTGGCACATCACACATGAAAAGAGCCTCGATTTCCTTGATGGCACTCCAGAGAAACACCAAGAACACTGTTTCAAGGCTAGAGGGATCCTGAGGTCACTGTAGCCACACGAAAGAGTTCCGTGGACCAAAAATCAACTCGAGATGAGAAGTTAGTCCCTGGCTTCGACTCCAGAGGAAACCACCTTATCACAAGCACCTCAAGAGGAGGCTTCTCTCAGCTCTAGGTTTGTGAGAGGGACCCTGATTTTCCGGCCTCAAGTGGAATGGACACTGCGATTCCCTGACGGGAAATAATGCCGGATGTCCCTGCAGTGACTTGAATGCAGGCTCGTCTTGAATCTCCCAAGACGAAAGGATGTCTGAATCCCCTGTGGAGACCACAGAGAAAGACCTAGTTCCCCACCTCATGGCGACCAGAGGCCTCACATTCTTTGAAAACTCCAGAGGTACGGGGAGATCAGTGCCTCCAAAGGAGATGATGCCTGACTGCTCGTGAAACTTGATAGGAGTCCCAGGATTCCTGTGGCACATGGAAAGGGACCCTTGGTCTCCCGCCTCAGCTGGAGAGGCGTCCCAATTGCCTTGCCAAGCCTCGAGGAGAATCCCGAGTTGTCCCTCGCAACTAGGCAGGAGTCCTGACGTCGCTGAAGAAACACGTGTGTGGAAGGGCCATCCCCGTCGTAACTCGAGAATATACCCCAGGTTCCCGCCGCAACTCGAGAAAAACCATGAGACTTCCCCCTCGCCGGGAGATGAGGCCCGATTCCCCTGCACTGCGTGCAGAGCAATTCCGTGTTGCACATCACACATGAAAGGAGCCTTGATTTCCTTGATGGCACTCCAGAGAAACCCCAAGAACACTGTTTCAAGGCTAGAGGGATCCTGAGGTCTCTGTAGCAAAACAAAAGAGCTCCGTGGACCAAGAATCAACTCGAGATGAGAGGTTAGCCACTGGCTTCGACTCCAGAGGAATACCACCTTACCACAAGCACCTCAAGAGGAGGCTTCTCTCTGCTCTAGCTATGTGAGAGGGACCCTGAATTTGCGCCTCAAGTGGAATGGACACCATGATGTCCTGACTCGAAATAAGGCCGGATATCCCTGCAGTGACTTGAATGCAGGCTCGTCTTGCATCTCCCAAGACGAAAGGATGTGTGAATCCCCTGTGGAGACCACAGAGAAAGACCTAGTTCCCCACCTCATCGCGACCGGAGGCCTCACATCCTTTGAAAACTCCAGAGGTAGGCGCAGATCAGTGACTCCAAAGAGACGATGCCTGACTCCTCGTGAAACTTGATAGGAGTCCCAGGATTCCTGTGGCACGTGGAAAGGGACCCTTGGTCTCCGGCCTCAGCTGGAGAGGCGTCCCAATTGCCCTGCCAAGCCTCGAGGAGAATCCCGAGTTGTCCCTCGAAACTAGGCAGGAGTCCTGACGTCACTGAACAAACACGTGGGTGGAATGGCCATCCCCGTCATAACTCGTGAATATACCCCAGGTTCCCGCCGCAACTCGAGAAAAACCATGAGACTACCCCCTCGCCGCGAGATGAGGCCCGATTCCCCTGCACTGCGTGAAGAGCAATTCCGTGTTGCACATCACACATGAAAGGAGCCTTGATTTCCTTGATGGCACTCCAGAGAAACCCCAAGAACACTGTTTCAAGGCTAGAGGGATCCTGAGGTCACTGTAGCAACATGAAAGAGCTCCGTGGACCAAAAATCAACTCGAGATGAGAGGTTAGTCCCTGGCTTCGATTCCCGAGGAATACCACCTTACCACAAGCACCTCAAGAGGAGGCTTCTCTCAGCTCGAGGTATGTGAGAGGGACCCTGAGTTTGCGGCCTCAAGTGGAAAGGACACCGCGATGCCCTGACTCGAAATAAGGCCGGATATCCCTGCAGTGACTTGAATGCAGGCTCGTCTTGCATCTCCCAAGATGAAAGGATGTGTGAATCCCCTGTGGAGACCACAGAGAAAGACCTAGTTCCCCACCTCATCGCGACCGGAGGCCTCACATCCTTTGAAAACTCCAGAGGTACGCGGAGATCAGTGCCTCCAAAGGAGACGATGCCTGACTCCTCGTGAAACTTAATAGCAGTCCCAGGATTCCTGTGGCACGTGGAAAGGGACCCTTGGTCTCCCGCCTCAGCTGGAGAGGCGTCCCAATTGCCCTGCAAAGCCTCGAGGAGAATCCCGAGTTGTCCCTCGCAACTAGGCAGGAGTCCTGACGTCGCTGAACAAACACGTGTGTGGAAGGGCCAGCCCCGTAGTAACTCGAGAATTTACCCCAGGTTCCCGCCGCAACTCGAGAAAAACCATGTGACTTCCCCCTCGCCACGAGATGAGGCCCGATTCCCCTGCACTGCGTGCAGAGCAATTCCGTGTGGCACATCACACATGAAAGGAGCCTCGATATCCTTGATGGCACTCCAGAGAAACACCAAGAACACTGTTTCAAGGCTAGAGGGATCCTGAGGTCACTGTAGCCACACGAAAGAGTTCCGTGGACCAAAAATCAACTCGAGATGAGAAGTTAGTCCCTGGCTTCGACTCCAGAGGAAACCACCTTATCACAAGCACCTCAAGAGGAGGCTTCTCTCAGCTCTAGGTTTGTGAGAGGGACCCTGATTTTCCGGCCTCAAGTGGAATGGACACTGCGATTCCCTGACGGGAAATAATGCCGGATGTCCCTGCAGTGACTTGAATGCAGGCTCGTCTTGAATCTCCCAAGACGAAAGGATGTCTGAATCCCCTGTGGAGACCACAGAGAAAGACCTAGTTCCCCACCTCATGGCGACCAGAGGCCTCACATTCTTTGAAAACTCCAGAGGTACGGGGAGATCAGTGCCTCCAAAGGAGATGATGCCTGACTGCTCGTGAAACTTGATAGGAGTCCCAGGATTCCTGTGGCACATGGAAAGGGACCCTTGGTCTCCCGCCTCAGCTGGAGAGGCGTCCCAATTGCCCTGCCAAGCCTCGAGGAGAATCCCGAGTTGTCCCTCGCAACTAGGCAGGAGTCCTGACGTCGCTGAAGAAACACGTGTGTGGAAGGGCCATCCCCGTCGTAACTCGAGAATATACCCCAGGTTCCCGCCGCAACTCGAGAAAAACCATGAGACTTCCCCCTCGCCGGGAGATGAGGCCCGATTCCCCTGCACTGCGTGCAGAGCAATTCCGTGTTGCACATCACACATGAAAGGAGCCTTGATTTCCTTGATGGCACTCCAGAGAAACCCCAAGAACACTGTTTCAAGGCTAGAGGGATCCTGAGGTCTCTGTAGCAAAACAAAAGAGCTCCGTGGACCAAGAATCAACTCGAGATGAGAGGTTAGCCACTGGCTTCGACTCCAGAGGAATACCACCTTACCACAAGCACCTCAAGAGGAGGCTTCTCTCTGCTCTAGCTATGTGAGAGGGACCCTGAATTTGCGCCTCAAGTGGAATGGACACCATGATGTCCTGACTCGAAATAAGGCCGGATATCCCTGCAGTGACTTGAATGCAGGCTCGTCTTGCATCTCCCAAGACGAAAGGATGTGTGAATCCCCTGTGGAGACCACAGAGAAAGACCTAGTTCCCCACCTCATCGCGACCGGAGGCCTCACATCCTTTGAAAACTCCAGAGGTAGGCGCAGATCAGTGACTCCAAAGAGACGATGCCTGACTCCTCGTGAAACTTGATAGGAGTCCCAGGATTCCTGTGGCACGTGGAAAGGGACCCTTGGTCTCCGGCCTCAGCTGGAGAGGCGTCCCAATTGCCCTGCCAAGCCTCGAGGAGAATCCCGAGTTGTCCCTCGAAACTAGGCAGGAGTCCTGACGTCACTGAACAAACACGTGGGTGGAATGGCCATCCCCGTCATAACTCGTGAATATACCCCAGGTTCCCGCCGCAACTCGAGAAAAACCATGAGACTACCCCCTCGCCGCGAGATGAGGCCCGATTCCCCTGCACTGCGTGAAGAGCAATTCCGTGTTGCACATCACACATGAAAGGAGCCTTGATTTCCTTGATGGCACTCCAGAGAAACCCCAAGAACACTGTTTCAAGGCTAGAGGGATCCTGAGGTCACTGTAGCAACATGAAAGAGCTCCGTGGACCAAAAATCAACTCGAGATGAGAGGTTAGTCCCTGGCTTCGATTCCCGAGGAATACCACCTTACCACAAGCACCTCAAGAGGAGGCTTCTCTCAGCTCGAGGTATGTGAGAGGGACCCTGAGTTTGCGGCCTCAAGTGGAAAGGACACCGCGATGCCCTGACTCGAAATAAGGCCGGATATCCCTGCAGTGACTTGAATGCAGGCTCGTCTTGCATCTCCCAAGATGAAAGGATGTGTGAATCCCCTGTGGAGACCACAGAGAAAGACCTAGTTCCCCACCTCATCGCGACCGGAGGCCTCACATCCTTTGAAAACTCCAGAGGTACGCGGAGATCAGTGCCTCCAAAGGAGACGATGCCTGACTCCTCGTGAAACTTAATAGGAGTCCCAGGATTCCTGTGGCACGTGGAAAGGGACCCTTGGTCTCCCGCCTCAGCTGGAGAGGCGTCCCAATTGCCCTGCAAAGCCTCGAGGAGAATCCCGAGTTGTCCCTCGCAACTAGGCAGGAGTCCTGACGTCGCTGAACAAACACGTGTGTGGAAGGGCCAGCCCCGTAGTAACTCGAGAATTTACCCCAGGTTCCCGCCGCAACTCGAGAAAAACCATGTGACTTCCCCCTCGCCACGAGATGAGGCCCGATTCCCCTGCACTGCGTGCAGAGCAATTCCGTGTGGCACATCACACATGAAAGGAGCCTCGATATCCTTGATGGCACTCCAGAGAAACACCAAGAACACTGTTTCAAGGCTAGAGGGATCCTGAGGTCACTGTAGCCACACGAAAGAGTTCCGTGGACCAAAAATCAACTCGAGATGAGAAGTTAGTCCCTGGCTTCGACTCCAGAGGAAACCACCTTATCACAAGCACCTCAAGAGGAGGCTTCTCTCAGCTCTAGGTTTGTGAGAGGGACCCTGATTTTCCGGCCTCAAGTGGAATGGACACTGCGATTCCCTGACGGGAAATAATGCCGGATGTCCCTGCAGTGACTTGAATGCAGGCTCGTCTTGAATCTCCCAAGACGAAAGGATGTCTGAATCCCCTGTGGAGACCACAGAGAAAGACCTAGTTCCCCACCTCATGGCGACCAGAGGCCTCACATTCTTTGAAAACTCCAGAGGTACGGGGAGATCAGTGCCTCCAAAGGAGATGATGCCTGACTGCTCGTGAAACTTGATAGGAGTCCCAGGATTCCTGTGGCACATGGAAAGGGACCCTTGGTCTCCCGCCTCAGCTGGAGAGGCGTCCCAATTGCCCTGCCAAGCCTCGAGGAGAATCCCGAGTTGTCCCTCGCAACTAGGCAGGAGTCCTGACGTCGCTGAAGAAACACGTGTGTGGAAGGGCCATCCCCGTCGTAACTCGAGAATATACCCCAGGTTCCCGCCGCAACTCGAGAAAAACCATGAGACTTCCCCCTCGCCGGGAGATGAGGCCCGATTCCCCTGCACTGCGTGCAGAGCAATTCCGTGTTGCACATCACACATGAAAGGAGCCTTGATTTCCTTGATGGCACTCCAGAGAAACCCCAAGAACACTGTTTCAAGGCTAGAGGGATCCTGAGGTCTCTGTAGCAAAACAAAAGAGCTCCGTGGACCAAGAATCAACTCGAGATGAGAGGTTAGCCACTGGCTTCGACTCCAGAGGAATACCACCTTACCACAAGCACCTCAAGAGGAGGCTTCTCTCAGCTCTAGGTATGTGAGAGGGACCCTGAGTTTGCGGCCTCAAGTGAAAAGGACCCCGCGATGCCCTGGCTCGAAATAAGGCCGGATATCCCTGCAGTGACTTGAATGCAGGCTCGTCTTGCATCTCCCAAGACGAAAGGATGTCGGAATCCCCTGTGGAGACCACAGAGAAAGACCTAGTTCCCCACCTCATCGCGACCGGAGGCCTCACATCCTTTGAAAACTCCAGAGGTACGCGGAGATCAGTGCCTCCAAAGGAGATGATGCCTGACTCCTCGTGAAACTTGATAGGGGTCCCAGGATTCCTGTGGCACGTGGAATTGGAGCCTTGGTCTCCCGCCTCAGCTGGAGAGGCGTCCCAATTGCCCTGCCAAGCCACGAGGAGAATCCCGAGTTGTCCCTCGCAACTAGGCAGGAGTCCTGACGTCACTGAACAAACACGTGGGTGGAAGGACCATCCCCGTCGGAACTCGAGAATATACCCCAGGTTCCCGCCGCAACTCGAGAAAAACCATGAGACTTCCCCCTCGCCGGGAGATGAGGCCAGCTTCCCCTGCACTGTGTGCAGAGCAATTCCGTGTTGCACATCACACATGAAAGGAGCCTTGATTTCCTTGATGGCACTCCAAAGAAACCCCAAGAACACTGTTTCAAGGCTAGAGGGATCCTGAGGTCACTGTAGCAACACGAAAGAGCTCCGTGGACCAAGAATCAACTCGAGATGAGAGGTTAGCCACTGGCTTCGAATCCAGAGGAATACCACCTTACCACAAGCACCTCAAGAGGAGGCTTCTCTCTGCTCTAGCTATGTGAGAGGGACCCTGAATTTGCGCCTCAAGTGGAATGGACACCATGATGCCCTGACTCGAAATAAGGCCGGATATCCCTGCAGTGACTTGAATGCAGGCTCGTCTTGCATCTCCCAAGACGAAAGGATGTGTGAATCCCCTGTGGAGACCACAGAGAAAGACCTAGTTCCCCACCTCATCGCGACCGGAGGCCTCACATCCTTTGAAAACTCCAGAGGTACGCGCAGATCAGTGCCTCCAAAGAGACGATGCCTGACTCCTCGTGAAACTTGATAGGAGTCCCAGGATTCCTGTGGCACGTGGAAAGGGACCCTTGGTCTCCCGAATCAGCTGGAGAGGCGTCCCAATTGCCCTGCCAAGCCTCGAGGAGAATCCCGAGTTGTCCCTCGCAACTAGGCAGGAGTCCTGACGTCGCTGAACAAACACGTGTGTGGAAGGGCCATCCCCGTCGTAACTCGAGAATATACCCCAGGTTCCCGCCGCAACTCGAGAAAAACCATGAGACTTCCCCCTCGCCGCGAGATAAGGCCCGATTCCCCTGCACTGCGTGCAGAGCAATTCCGTGTTGCACATCACACATGAAAGGAGCCTTGATTTCCTTGATTGCCCTCCAGAGAATCCCCAAGAACACTGTTTCAAGGCTAGAGGGATCCTGAGGTCACTGTAGCAATATGAAGGAGCTCCGTGGACCAAAAATCAATTCGAGATGAGAGGTTAGTCCCTGGGTTCGACTCCAGAGGAATACCACCTTACCACAAGCACATCAAGAGGAGGCTTCTCTCAGCTCTAGGTATCTGAGAGGGACCCTGATTTTGCGGCCTCAAGTGGAATGGACACTGCGATGCCCTGACTGGAAATAAGGC